>NC_047044.1:90716327-91916327 GCF_011762595.2 Tursiops truncatus | reverse complement strand
GTGAAAAAAAAAAAAAAAGATCATCAGTTTTTAAAGTCTAACAAAATAAGCTCTCACTGCAAACAATCTGGCCTGGCGGTGTTCACGAAAGCCCACTGTGCCTATCTTTGAAGTGGAAAGGTGGGTTAAAATACAAATGCATTTTCTGTCTCTCTTTCTAAAAATGTGCTTGTAGACTTTAGCCTTTCTTCTGCTACTTGTATTCATGGGCTTCTTTTGACGTCATTCCTTACACAATAATCTTCCCATTAAAAGAACACAAGTAGGTGATAATTTCAAGTGTACATCAATACCCTGAGTCAAGAGACCCAAAACACACACACACACACACACACACACACACACACACACACACACAGCTGTAGTTCTCCATGTATGAAACGATGCCACAAACCCACGGCCAGCGGTGCGTACACAGGAGAGGCGTTTGCAGAGTGAAGAAGAACCATCCATGGTCTGTCATATGGGCCCCATTCGTGAAAATCAGTTACACATACAAGTCATATGAAGGCTAAGACCACCATCTGTGGCCAGAGGTAAGAGATGACAGGTCCCTAAAGGGTCAGATCCTGCACCCTAACTCCAAACAGATTATGAAAAAAATAGGTACAAGGAGCTGACACCTGTAATAGTACGGGTTTTGACAGTGCTATAAAATGGAACCCGGAAAAGTGGATGCATATGGATATGACAACCGACACATGGTAAACGAATGTTTCTCTCCATCCTACTGGAAAATTCACAGAAGATTTAAGGTTTAGAGTTTCCACCAGTGGTTTGGACTAGGTTCCTATTTTCTTCCCCAGAACGGTAGGTTACAATGAGGTAAGAAGGTTAAAGTCACAGTTCAGGTAAGAGGCTGGCAGGCTTCTTTGGAGCCCATGCTATATGAAGCATGGAAGTTCTACTCTGGGAAGGAGTGAGCGGCAGAGCCTGGTTTCCATAGCACTGCCATGGAAACAGCTCTCTGTGACTCTGCCTCCAGGCCCTCTGGAACTGAAGCATCTCTCCCTTTTTTGCTCTAACATCCACCTCCGTATCACATGCCCCCAACCCCTCACAAATGATTAAGGGGTATTTTGAGAAAGCGGGGCCCTAACTGGGCTTTTGCCTGGTTATATTAATATACATTAATATCCTGAATGAAGAAAAAAAAATCAGATGTTTCTTCCTCTTTCACTGGGGGTGGGAGGGAGGTGGTGGATAAAAAAGAGAAGAATAAAAACCAAAAGGCTCAAACCCCTAAACTTGAAATTGCAAAAGTAAAAATCTTGACAAGCAGCGTATTAAAGATGGGCTTACTAATCTCATGCAGTGGGTTCTTTCATCCTCTTTTGTCTGCCTGGAATGCCAGTGTCCAAATATAAAGGATTTAATTAACTGTTAGGATGCACAAGAGCCTCTCCCCTAACCGTTATCATGGGTGATCCATTGGAGGTTTGGTAGGATTGTTTTCTCAGTCTCCATCCCTTGGTCATGATCTCGAAAGTAGAATAAAAGTTCAGAAATGGCCTTCTGGAATCCGGTAGACAATTCCAACAGGAGGAAGCATGGGTGATTGAGCACGCTTTGTATCCCGCATGCCCCTCTCTCCAGTCCCTCTGAGGGTTGAGTGACAGCAGGCCAGCAGTGCACGGGGCTGGAATCTGGCTGGGTGACGTGCCCTCTAGCCGAGCTGGAGCGATGCCCAGGGACCAGGAGTAGCTGGGAGCTCAGGAGGCCTGGGAGTCAGAAGATGCTCAGGAACTTGACAGAGCACTGCAGGATGGCTCCTGGCCCAGCCAGGAGACTGCACCTGGGACCCTCAGAATCCTCTTCCTGTTTTCAGTTCTTTCTCCACCTGATAAAATGAACTTGGGACCCTGACCTTGCCACACGTGTAACGCGCAGATGCATAAAAGCATTACACCTGAGAAGAGCCTGAAGCTACAGTTCCTGGTAAAATTGTTGAGAGGAAACATAGTAAAGGAGGGCTTCAAAAATTGCTGATGGGGAAAGATGGGGCTCTGATTGTTTTTTGTTTGTTTGTTTTTGCGGTACGCGGGCCTCTCACTGTTGTGGCCTCTCCCGCTGCGGAGCACAGGCTCCGGACGCGCAGGCTCAGCGGCCATGGCTCACGGGTCCAGCCGCTCCGCGGCATGTGGGATCCTCCCGGACCGGGGCACGAACCCGTGTTCCCTGCATCGGCAGGCGGACTCTCAACCACTGCGCCACCAGGGAAGCCCTGTGATTGTTTTTTAACCCCTTCAGCATCACCCGATCATGAGTAAAGAGTAGGAAGAGTGCACATATATACGCAGAGAGGATGAAAGTCTGGCCCTGAGTTTCCAGTGCCTCAGGAATGCTTCTTCGGGGCAAATAACTAAAATGCCCTACGTCTTTATTTCTTCACCTGAAAAGTCTCCTCTGCCTGCCTCGCTGAGAACTGTGAGATGGAAAACAAAGCCCGGATCAGTCAGAGTTAGACAAGGGGGAGTAAAGTAACACAGGAGCTCTGAATTATTCATTTTTATTTGTGTATTGTAGTGATAATTGCTACAGTTTTTTTTTTCCTGTTTCTCCTGGATGTTGAAAATTGCAAAAAGAAGACTGAATAATTCAGCATGACTCAAGAAAACATAACGGGGTACTGTCTGGGCAGTGAATGCCTATGAGAGAGATTCACTTTGCCGTTAGTCTTAACATTTGTGTGATGCACTGGTTTATAATTTAATGAACAACCTACGATGGCTCTAATGAACGTGGTAATATTTGTAAAGCATTTCAGTGTTCTAAACGTGAAAGGGACTGAACAGTCTCAATCTCTTCGTTTCTACCAAAGGGTAGGAAGGAGTAAAGGACCCAGTGGGAGAGAACAGGGACGTTCTCGGACCAAAGGCCATTCCAGGAAGACATCAACACCCACACATGCCAGAGGCACACTTCCGGGCACTGATTCCTGCCCTGGCTTTTGACCACCTGTGCTAAGCTCTACAAGCAACCTTATTTCATACCACCGCAAGCCTAGAGGCAGGGCAGGATTTATTTTAAGGGCGGGGGGTGTTATTTCAGTCTAAGAGTCACAGGTGAGTTGGGGAAACATAGAAAGTGTCAATTTCTCATTATTCCTAGAGACGAAGGAGCCCAAACTCCAATCCAAACCTCATGTACTTAAGTCCATTTCCTCATGACATCTGCTTCACAGAGTCCAGAAATGCTGCCTGAGGGAACCAGCCAAAAAGGGCATGGAGAGGGGAGAGGGGACAGCAGTTTGAAGAAAAGAACATTCATCCCCTGAAGACTGCCAGACCTCAATTTCCCATCAAAGATGGGACCATCCTGACACACCCCATCCCAGGGGCTGGTCCAAGTCTCTCTTCAGCTCCTCCCTCTGTGTTCCACACCAGTGGTCGGCCTTCTGGGGGGCTCTCTTTTATACTACAGGCTGCCCTAGCCCCTCTCCCTTGTGACAGTAACACCCTACAGTCATGTAACCTCTGAAACGTACATCCACACGTTTATTTCCAAACACCCCATGGGCAAGTTATGGGCTGAACTGTGTCCCTCTAAAGTTCACATGTGGAAGCCCTATCCTCCCTTCCAACCGCCACTTCAGAACATGACTGTATTTGGAGACAGGACCTCTCAAGAGCTGATCAAGTTAAAATGAGGCCATCAGAGCGGGCCCTAATCCAACATGACCAGTGTCCTTATAAGAAGAAAAGATCTGGACACATAGAGACAACAGGGGCATGCCCCAAAGAGGAAAGACCATGTGAGGACACAGGAAGAAGGTGGCCATCTGCAAGACAAGGAGGCCACAGGAGAAACCAAACCTGCTGACACTTTGATCTTGGATTTCCAGCCTCCAGAACTTTGATCAAGTAAATTTCCGTTGGTTAAGCCACCCGGTCTGTGGTGTTTATTATCATAGCCCTAGCAAACCAATAGAGGAGAGAATACCACCTCCAGCTGAGAAGCAAAAAAAGGTTCTATGCATCTGCAAAACTCAACTCACACTCATTTTGTCCAAAAGCCTTTACTAATCTCTGAAAGGAAACAGAAATCCACAATCCTTCATCTAAGACTCTAGGCGCAGGATGTGCTCGATAATTTAAAATTTTTCAAAATTTAAAAAGTAACATGGTGGTGCATTTCCTGAACATTACGTAACACCCTCCTAGGGGTGTCTAGGGTAAGACCCTGTAATCAAACACACAGATGTTTCCCCCACAAAACATGAGAACTGAACACTTTTAAGATTAAGTTAAGACTATAAATGGATTCACATCACTTTAGGTCAGATTTTGCTGCCAAATGAATTTATATTAAATCAGGTTTTTACCATAATTGAACTACAGAAAATGCTTTGTTCTTCAGCATATGTTGGATTTCTCCCCTGCAATTAAGAGATCATGACTCAATCCACCTCGCTTAATAAATGAGATCCAGAACCTCCAGGGGTGAGAATTAAATGAGATTCTTCTGGTGAACAGGAGCGAGCAACAAGCAGCATAAGCTTCCTGCCCTGAGGTCTCGCCTTCCTCGCTGGATTCTCCTACTTTGCTTCCTGGCCCTGGGTGAGTATTTCTCTCCTTAACTCTCTGGCCAACTTTGGACAAAGCCTTTCCTTTAGTTTCCCTTATTAGAACTTTCAAAAAAAAAAAAAACTTTATTAAATCCCAAGGGCTAACAAAGGGGAACAAACAGAGATATTCTGACCCTACTCTGGGTAGCTAGCTCTCAGAGGCTTACAGCCCCCCCAAATAATCCACATCCCAAGAGAAAAGAGGAAAGAAGGCCCATAGCCAGCTACCTAGTGCTATCCTAGGTGCCACCACCTAGGGACACAACCCTACATATTTTGACCCTTCCATTTTCAAAACCAAGAGAAAGGTCCCTTCTCTCGCCTACGACAAAGTAGAGAAGTTGTCATTCCCCTACCCATATACCCACCCACACAAGCTCAAATATTCATTCAATACACATTAAGCACCTAGTAGGTTCTTCAACTCAACTAAGTGCTAGGAATACAACCGTGAGTAAAACAGTAAATTTACCCTCATGGAACTTCTTAGAAACATTTTTGCTCTGTATACCAACAGCACACATTGCTTACCTCTGCTATAGTAGTCACCGTACTGCGTTTTAATTCTTAAATGCCAAACTTGCTTACTAAATGTTTAGTTTGTTATGGGAAGAAGCCATGTCCTTTTTATTTCTCAAGTTTTTTACACAATGCTTGCCAGATTAATGGTGACTGGATTAATGAACAAAGGAACAGGGATGAGGGAGAACTTGGCCACTAAATGCTTTTAATTATCTAAAAGGCAACCTTTCTTTCTTTTTCTCCAGATCTGTGTCTTTACTATCCCTTGGCTAATTACTGCAACAGTCTGATAACTGGTCTCCCTGCCCACAAAAATGTACACTTCACGTTGCTCCCAGAGCGCTTTCTAAAAGAGAAATTTGATCATTCCACGACCTTTCGGTAAGGATCAAACTCCTTTGAACCATATACACGGCACTTCACAATCTAGTCCAAACTGGTTGTTGTTTTGTTTTCTTCGCTTTTTGTTTTTTCCACTCTTCTTGCACTTCCTACCATGCAACATTTACCCCATTTACCCAAGATTACTCCATGTTCCTAAAATGCACCTGCTCCCTCGTCTCTGTATCTCTCCCCAGGCTGTTGTTCCATTGTCCTGTAATGCTTAATTATGGCTCCTCCTTCCCACCTCGCCCCCTACCCCCAAACCCCTCCCCATTGCAAAAACCCATCCATTGTTCACTGTTCAGGGCCCAGCTCAAATACCTTTTCCCATATGGAGTCTCTTCAACTCTCAGGCAAAGTCATTCTTTTCCCCTGAAACCAAGCAATACAGTAAAGGAGGGTTCCAGGAGGAAGGGCTCCCTTCCTCTCTTATGCATACCATATACTTGGTGGAGGTCATTCCTGGCCCCAGACTTGAACTGGGAAATGTACCCCTCTGCCTTTAAGAAGATGTTGTTAAAATGCTAATATCTGAAAGGTGTATCACACGCAAAGGCTAACCTAATGATCAGTTAATCGTTATCAGGGATTAGTTAATGGCCAGCTGAGCAATAGAAAGGGACTGGTGCCTGGGAGGAAGGAGAAGTCAGAGAGGAAGAAAGGTGCCACATACAAAAAGAGGTAGGAAGGAACATAAAACAAACTTTCCCTCTTTTACCATTTGCCTGGGATCAATGCTGGCCCATGTAGTAACAGAGACCCTGATCATTTGGTCATTTAGGGAGAATTAAGTACGAGCCATATGTGATGAAGATACAGCCACTATCCTCAAACAGCTTACAACCAAGTGAACTATCGAATTCACAAGAATCACAAGCCTACCATCCTACCCAGGGCCAGATTTTTTTCTACCAACTGAACGTAAAATGCAGGAAGTATATTCCTTGTGTCTAAGACTTCCAACATTACTAACTTTCTCCATTTTACAGAATAAATATGGGAGGCAATGAAGCCGTAAGAAGCTGCCCATAAATATTCCCAATCCTAGCCATGAATATGTCCTAACTCTAACATATATAAGAAGTCGAATGAAAATCAAGGAACGAGACGCAAAGCAATCTAACTTGCTCTGTCTCTCTACTCTCTTTTCTGCACTGTATTTCCTAAAGGGCTGGGCCTAAAGTCTTACGAATTATTGGCACAGGGGTTTCAGAAGGGAATTTGGATGTGCAAAAAAGAGAGGGAGAGAAGTCTACGAAAAAATTATGGAGCCACACTTGTAACATATGTGGTTAAAAATAATGGTACCACCCTTGTAATATATGTGGTGAAAAGGAGCCAAACAATCAAACAGATTCTGAAGAACATTTGTAAGGGGGTTCAGCCCTCTCAGCCTGTAATGCAGCAGTCAAAGATCTAAATGTGTCAGGCAAAGGGGGATGCTTGTAGGGGTTACGAATAAGTACACAGCCCGTGAACTTACAACCTATTTGCTAAAATAAAGTGTGCCCACGGGGAAAAGTAACTAAAATATGGCAGAATCAGATAAAGGTTAATGAGATGAATAGCAAAGAAAGTATGGGGTAACATCAAAACAAAACTTTATTTATTGGGAAGATTCTACACGTCAAGCCGTTTGCAACACCCCTGTTAAGTCTCATAACAACCATACGAAGTCCCTATGGTAGAAGTCTTCTTATCTGACAAGATCAGGATAGACAGAAAACTTTGGTTGAAGCAAGTAATATTTATACCTTTTACGTCTTATTTTAAGCTAGAATATATAAATGTGCGTCCATTTGCTAATCTCTTGATATAGAGACAAAACCTTTTTGTTGATTTTGATTTGATGACTGGAGCTCCTATCTTTCTTACATAAATGACCCCCAAAGTCCGTATTCTATAATTCTTAGTTTTAATTCCTTTAAGACACCTGCAAGGCTTGAGAATCATTTCTTTTTCCACGTGGTTATCCAATTGTTCCACTTCCTTTTGTTGAAAAGCCTCTTTCTCCATTGAATTACCCTGGCATCTTTAATGAAGATCAACTGCACATATAAGTCCATTTAAGAACCCCATTGATCTATATATCCATCCTTATGCCAACACCACTCTTTATTACTGTAAGTATGGTAAGTTTTGAAATCAAGAGGTCTAAATCCTCTAACCTTGCTCTTTTTCAGAATTTTATTGGGTATTATAGGTCCTTTGTAATTTCAAATTTCCATAAGCTTTTTATAGTAACTTGTCAATTTCTACCAAAAAAATCCCCCTGGGATTTTGACTGAGATTTAGATAAGTCTAAAGGTTAGGGTGAAAAACCCTGAATCTTCAAATAAATATTTAATTCTTTGATCTATGAGCACAGTATATCTTTCCATTTACTTAAGTCTTCAATTGTTCTGAGCAATGCTTCACAGTTTTCAACGTAGAAGTCTTACCCATATTTTGTTACATTTTCTGTATTTCACGTTTTTAATGTTATTGTAAATAATATTTTATTTAAATTTCTTAAATTTCCAATTGTTCTCTGTTAATATATAAAAATACTATTGATTCTTACATATCAATTTTGATTCCTATAACCTTGCTAAATTCGTTTCTTCTAGTGATTTTATTTATATCCCTTAGAAATTTCTACATAGAAGATCATGTCATGATACTTTTACTTGTTCCTTTCCCATCTGCATGGCTTTTCTTTCTTTTTCATGACTTATTCAGTATGCTATAAAACTTAGTATAATGCAAAGTAGAAGCAGTAAGAGCAAACATCCTTGCCTTATTTCCAATCTTAGGATAAAAGTATTCACTCTTTCACCATCAAGCACAATGTTAACTGTAGGTTTTTCATAGCTGTGTCTATCAGGTTGAGGAAGTTCCCTTCTATTCTCAGTTTGTTGAGAGTTTTTATCAGAAATGACTGTTGAATTTTGTCAAAATGTTTTTCTGCATCTATTGAGATGATCACATGGTCTTTCTCTTCTTTTTCTGTCAGTATGGTGAATTACATTGGTTGATTCTCAAACGTTAAACCAATATAACGTTCCTGTGATAAACACCTCTTGGACATAATGTATTATCCTTTTTGTTTCTTGCTATATTTCCGTATACTATTATTTTGTTGAAAATTGTTGCTTTTATGTTCATGAGGAATATTAGTATATAGTATTGCTATAAAATCTTATCTCATTTAGGTACCAAATGTCATACTTGCTTTAAGTTTTTAGATGTTCCTTCCTCTTCTATTTCCTAGAAGAGTTTGTGTAGAATTTATATTATTCTTTCCTCAAATAATTTGGTGGAATTCAACAGTGACGACACCTGGGCCCAGCATTATCCTTATGAGAGGATTTTACCTAGGAATTCTGTTTCTTTGATAGATGTAGAGTTATTTAGGTTATCTTCTCTTCTAGAGTGAACTTTGATGCTTTTATGTGTTTCGAGGAATTTGTCCACTTACCTAAGTTATCAAATTTATTAGCATAAAATTGGTTATAATACTCTTTTATTATCTTTTAATTTCTACAGAATCTATAGTGGTGTCCTGGTTTCATGACTGATATTGGCAATTATATTTAATCTCTTTAATTCTTAGTCAGTCTTGCTAGAGGCTTACCAATCTTATTGATCTTTTTGAAGATATAGTTTTGAATTTCATTGGTTTTTTTCTTTCATTTGTCCATTTTCTATTTCATTGATTTCCCCTTACTTTATTATTTCATTTCTTGATAAATATTACTAGTGTACCAGAAAAGGATGTATATTCTCCTGTTGTTGAATAAAGTTTTCTACAAAAGTCAATCAGGTCAAAGTGGTGGATAACATTCTCCGAGTCATCTATATCCTTAATATGTTTTGGCATACTTGTTTTGTAAATGAATGAAAGAGAAGTGCTGAAGCCTCAGACTACAAATATATTTTTGTTTATTTCTCTTTTCCATCAGTGTTCGCTTCATGTATTTTGAAGTGATTAGGTGCACACATATTTAAGATTGTTGCATCTTCTTGAAGAAAAAAATGGACGCTTTTTCATTATGAAATGTCCCTTTTTATGCCTGGCTATATTCCTTGCCCTGAATTCTACTTTGTCTGATATTAATATAGCCTATTCAGATTTCTTTGGATTAGCACTGGTATAGTATATCTTGTTTCACCTCTTTTCTTTTAACTTATCTATGTCTTTATATCTAAAGAGGACTTCTTACAGAGGCCTTGGTTTTTATCCAATCTGATAATCTATGCCTCTCAATGAAGTATTTAGGCCATTTTCATTTAGTATTATTATTAATACGTTTGGGTCTATATTTACCATTTTGCTCTTTGTTTTCTATTTTTTACATCTATTCTTTGTTCCTTTTTTCTGTTTTTTGCCTTTTCTTGGACTGTCATTGTTCTGATCGTTTCTCTAGGATTTACAATATTCATCTTTAAATTATTATACTCTTTCTTCAAATAATATTATACCACTACACAGTAGTATAAAAAACTTCCATTTTCTTTTTCATCATGTTCACATCTTCCTTTACATCCTTGAACATATTTATAATAGCTCTTTTAGTACCCTTTACCAGTGTTTTGAACATCTTTGTTATTTCTGCCTCTCTTTCTAATGTTTTGTTGCGGTCTTTTCCCTGTTTACAGGTCATAGTCTCCTGTTTTGTGTGTGTGTGTGTGTGTGTGTGTGTGTGTGTGTGTGTGTGTGTGTGTGGTGGGAGGAGGTAAACTTTAAAATTCCTTTTAAAAATGTGGGAATTTTTTTCTGGCATGGAGTTACTTACAGGTTAGTTTACTGCTTCTTATGGCATTCTAGAATAACCCTTATTTTAACAGTAATTTAACCCACTTCTAAGACGTTAGATCTGAGATCTCTATTGAACTCAGTGAAGTCTTTCCACTCTGGCTTAAGGGAACTAGAATGGTCCCTGGCCCTGTGGGAGTCATGGGATTGTTCTTCTTATAGCTCCATGATAACTGTTATTTCCTCAGAAATTGCTCCTATCCAATCTCGGGGAGTTTCACTTAGAATGTGCACAGATTGATATCTGGACAAAGACTCAAGAGGAGCCCTATGCATATTTCTGGAGCTCTTTCTCATTTGGGGTGTTCTGTCCCACAAAGCTCTTGCCCAGCCTCCCAAAAGCCTGACCTCTGTTTTCTTACCTCAGTGAGATTGCTCAGCTCTACTCAGATCACTCCTCCCTGTGCCTCACAGTCATGGAATTATCTCCAGGTAAACAGCCTAGGATAACCTGACTTCCTTTTTCTCAGGAAGAACAGTCCCGTGCTGCTTATTTTCCAATGTCTAAAATTAGCCATTTCCTTTTTCCCTTTCAATTTTCTAGTTGTTTATGGTGGGGGGGGGCTAATTCTAGATTGTCTTACCCCCTCATGGCTAGAAGTTAAAGTCTCACACTTTTTATATTTGATATTAAATTATATCATCTTGTCTCTGCTTAGACACCTTCAATAGCTTCATATTACGTGTGGAATTATACCCAAAGTCTTTATCATGGCCTATAAGGATGTACATGATCTGATGCCTGTCTTTTCTTCTGACCTCAACTCCTACTAATCATCCTTTGCTCACTCCATTCCAGCTACATTCGTCTTCTTTATTCTCTACAATTCCTCATCAGAGCCCTATCCTTGCTGCTAACTCTTCCTAGGGTGCGTCTACCATAGGTCTTCACATAGGTGGCCTCTCGTCATCTAACCCCAGTCCAAACTTTACCTCCTCAGTATCTTCACTGAATACTCAATCTAAGCTAGCTACTCCCCCAGCCACTTTGCATTAAAAGATTCCCTTTTATTTTCTTTATAGAACTTACCACTATCTGAAATTATTGTGTTCATTGATGTGTTATCTGACCATCTCCAAGACTGGGACATGTAAACTCCATGAGCCCTGAGACAAGCCTCTTCATTCCTGAATATCCATCGCCTATAAGAGTACATGCCTATACTGGGCATTCAATAAGTATCTGTTGAATAAATAATACTGTTCATTTTAAATTAGAATTTAGAACACGGAGAGCAGACTGTGGTCTAGAGAAAGAGAAAACACAGAGACGGAACTGAGCCCTTGGAGATGCTGACACCCTTTCTTTTCCATTTGCTCTTTCAACACACCCATTCCTGCCTCATTATCTGCAGTCCTGGCCTAACAGATAAATTTGAGACCTAAGGATGATGCAGATTTCACCAGGTCCTGGTTGAATATTTGAGACTGATCTTTATCTAAATTAAAATCAGAATCCTCTGAGATGCCAGTCTCTAAGAGGGAGATGTAGGAGGGAAGAGATCACCAGCCCTGCTAAGTCCACCTGCCAGGTTTCAGTAGCCTTTCTCTTTGTGTCTCAGATGAGACTATTCCTGAACTCAGGGCAGGAAAGGAGGAGTCCCTTTACCGAAGCAGTTTTTCCACGCTTACGCGGTGGCGGCTCTGTGATAGCGCTCTGTGTGAAAGAAAGGGGTCACCTCAAAGAAGGTGTCCCCCCTCCCTCTTTCCAAGATGCTGTGGGAAGGTACAGGCGAGAAGAAGGGATGTGGAGTGCTGGCGAGTGGTGGGGAGGGGGGGATGAGGGAGGGGATGAGACACGAGAGTGTGTGTGGTGGATCTAACCTACTCTCAAAGCACCTGAGACCCACCCACTCCCTGGCAGACAAGAGAGGGCCAATCTGTCACCCTGTGATCAGAAAATGGTTGAGGTCTGTCAACAAGCCAGAGTCCCTTAAGACACCCACATAAAAGATACTTGACAAAAGCAAGGAACCTTAAAGAAGGCATTACCTAAGGTAAGAGATTACAGCTCAGCAAGAGGCCCAAACCAGAGCAGGGCCAAGTCAGTCAGCTCATTCTTATGCCTTGGGTTACGACCCAATTCCATTATTTTTATGACTTGGATTATAACTCATTAACACAGACTCAGATAAGAAAACTATCGGTCTTGCAAAAACTGAAACAAATTAGGCTAACTTAGGCTTCCACCTTGAGGAATACATTTTTTTGACATATGACTTCTAGCTTTGTGATCCTGTACAAACACCCA
Source organism: Tursiops truncatus (assembly GCF_011762595.2). NCBI lineage: Eukaryota > Metazoa > Chordata > Mammalia > Artiodactyla > Delphinidae > Tursiops > Tursiops truncatus. The sequence continues at coordinate 91,903,805 of NC_047044.1, read as the reverse complement.
AAGAGAGCATGTCTGTCATTTCCTAATGAAAGGAGAGTTGCAGAGAAACTACAGAGAATATAATTGGAGAAAAAACAAATGCCTTCATCTTCTTTGGAGCAAACACTAGCATTAGCTTATCTTTATAACACCTTATCAAAGGAAGAAGGAAAAAAATTAAAATATATGTACATAGACTGGGGAGCTATATATATACATAAATAGATAAATAGATAATATAGATATAAATATAATTATAAATAGATAATATAGATAAATTGATAGATAGGTAGATAGATAAATCTATCTATCTATATATCTCCCCAATCTAAGAAACTAAGCTACAGGACCATATAAGCCATCTAGAACAAAAGCCCTCTTCTCCACTGAGGAAGGCTTAAAACACAGGCAGCAGTCCTGCCCAGATATCCCTGCTTAAAGAATCCTTTTCCTGCAAGAAAAGAACAGAGCCCAGCAGGAAAGTCCCACTGTAAATACCATCACTCTCATCAACACCTCCCCACGCACCCGTCACAGCTTTAAAGTGAAAACTGCAGGTGAGTGAGTTGATTTTCCGGTTCCCTATCAAATGCAAGTAAATTCAAAGTTGCCCCAAAAGACAGTGTCAGAGGTGAGAGAATTCCCAGAGTTTACCAATTGCTGGTGATCGTCTCTTCTAGAACAGGAGCCAACAAACACCCTTTCTGGCCACTGGAGATGCCAGCTCAGGCCTGAGGGACAAGAAAGCACAGGAGCGGTGGGTAAAGCCAAGGACAGAGGGAGGGTGAGGGCAGCGTGACGCCCGGGCACAGCAACACTGGGTAAATGTGATGGACTGAAAGGGGTTGAAATTGAGTAGGAGATCGGCAACGCACTGCGGACAGGCAAGGACGGGAGAAAGGAACAGAGGGGTCCATGTGGAGGAACCCAGTGACTGCCCCTCACAGCTTCCTCTACAACCAGTCAGCAGACCAAAGTTGCAGGCCCCTCTCTCTGCACCAGGCCAGGCCAGGCCGCCTCCTAGTTAAACAGTTTTAGTCTCTTTTCCTACTCAACCTTATAAAGAAAGACTGTGTACTGACACATCCAGAAACAAAAAGTGATCTGGGCTTAAGAGAAACAAGTCAGCAGGGCTAAAACAAATTCAATAAGCAGTACTCTGCTTTTCATTCGTTTTCTATAAGGTTTGGGGGGAATTTGCCTTTATAAGAGAAGCCTTGCATGTATTTGTTCCAAAACATATGCTCTATGCCGGGGGAGGGGGGAGTGTTCCTGGTTGGGGGACAGGTTTGTGTTATTTTATTTTCATTTATTGCTGCCAGCCGTTAGCAGTAGGGGAACAAACTTAAAGAAAGGTGGTGTTCACAAACAAACATGGAGTCCAGGAAACTTTAGCAATCTTCCTGAGACCTGTTTCTTTTTTATAAGTATGTATCCTTATTGTAAGAGTATTATTATATCTTGTAACTGTGGGAAATTGGGGAATTATAAAGAGCATACAGAAGAACACTGAAATCACCTCTGCTGTCTTCATTCAGAGATCATAACTTATCGCTTTTGGTGTCTGGAGATGAACATTGTTTGCATTGCTCACATCATCACAGCATATCCATTTTTACAAACATGGGCTCCTCCTAAGTTCACTCTACACCCCCAGCAAAACACACACCACACTGGACTTCGTCTTCCAGAGAGTACACTCCACCATACCACTACCGGATAAAACCTTCAGAGCGCACCCCCATCTCCACTGGATACAACCTTCTAGAGTGTAGGGTCTGTCTCTTTTATTTACATGCCATCCCCTGCATATCATAATAAATACAGTGTCCTGAACACAGTAGAGAATCAACAAATATTTGTTGACTAATTATTACAACTGCTTTTTTCATGCATTTATTGAATGTAACATTTTACCATCTCACTAATCTTGTCTTCTATAATGCAATGTTTAATGGCTGTTTAGCCTCCATACCATAATTTAAGTAGCTCATCACTGAACATGTAAAATGTTTCAAATCACTATGATAAATAACGCTTTGATAACCATCTTTCAGATAAATATTTTTGCCTTGTCATGGGGTCATTTTCTATAATCTGAACAGCTGTAATGTAGCCACATACTTTTGAGGCATTTATGACCAAACTGTCTTCCAAAAAGGTCATTCTGGTTTACATTTTTATGATGAATTTATGCGAGTGTCTATTTCCCCGTACTCTCACCAACACTAAGTACTTTAATGCAGAAAAAACTGTCACTCTGATGGATAAAATATAGTATCTCATGATAGCTTGAATTTGAATTTTTTGATGTCAGTGAAATTGAGCTGCCTGTGTTCAAAACTGTGTTACTTCCCAAAGAATAAAGTCAGTTCTCCGCCTTTTATCATCCTTATCTTCTGTTATTCCCCCCCATATCCACCTTACAAAATAGCCATAATGGGTATTTGCTGTTCCTCCCAGGCAGGCTGTGCTCCCTAGCCTCTACTCCCCCTTCTGCCTCCTTTCCCACCGCTCCATCTCCACTTACAGGAAGCCTACCCTTCCTTCAAGGCCCTTGTCCAAAGACTATGCTTTTATTCACCAGAGCAGCGTTCACGGAGTTCGTGAAGAGGTTCCTCGCTGTGCCCCACAGGTGTGCTCTCTCCGTCACAAAGCTCAGAAAGCCCTCTGTCTGCAGCAATCGTGTCCTGTCTTGTGTCGTAGTTATTTGTATCCCCGATTCCTTAGCTCTGGCCACACTGGCCTTCTTCAGACTCTCATACTTGGCCATGCAGCCTCCTCTGACACAGCCATTGCACGTGCTATTTCCTCTGCCTGGAATGCTCTTTCCTCCCCTCTATGCCCAGTTGGCACTACTCATCCCGATGCCGTTCTGACCTCTGCGACTAGGTCAAGTCCCCCTAACACTGTGTACCTCACATCCTAGTACTTACTACAGTTGGAGTTTTAAGTTTACTTGTGATTACTTAATGACCTGCTCAGCTGCAACCTGCATGAAGAAAGTGTCTTTTTGTGTTCACCACTGTAACCCCAAGGCCTACAGTGTCCATAACAGGTGCTCAGTGGATAATTATTGAATAAATAAATGAATGAATAAATGGTATGGAAAACAAATGGGCTAATGTGACGAGGGCTTTGTATACAAATGGTCATTGTTAAAGTTGTAGTTATTACTGGGATTGCATGCTTCTTGAAAACAGTGCCTAGCATGGCATTTGGCATATGGTATGGTATTAAAAACGATTATCTCTTGAATTGAAAGTAGACAGGTGACATGGATCTGTATTGACCTGGGAGCTTACCGTAAATCTGACCTTGGAAGATGGCTGAGCACTAAGACATCCCACAATTTCAATCAATCTGTTCAGAGGGCTGTAGGCACTCAAATGTAAGAACCGTTAGGCCCATTGTCCAGTCCTGGTCCTTACAAGGAGGATTAACACACTAGAACCTGCCTTAGGGCAGCCACCATGGGCCTCAGAACATTCTTCCTTTCTGTCTCCTCAGAACCTTGGCCTTTTTCCTGTTCTAATTTTATGCTATGACTCTTCCCTGATTCCTAAATCCAGTTCATTAAACTAGCTAAGAATATTATAAACTATAAATTCTGTTATAAAACTGTTATAAATTCAGTTGTTTTCTTTTTTTATAGAAATTTACTTATTTTATTTATTTATTTTGGCTGTGTTGGGTCTTTGCCGCTGCGCGCGGGCTTTCTCTAGTTACGGCGAGCAGGGGCCACTCTTCATTGCAGTGCATGGGCTTCTCACTGCGGTGGCTTCTCTTGTTGTGGAGCACGGGCTCTAGGCACGTGGGCTTCAGTAGTTGTGGCACGTGGGCTCAGTAGTTGTGGCTCGCGGGCTCTAGAACGCAGGCTCAGTAGTTGTGGCGCACGGGCTTAGTTGCTCCGCGGCACGTGGGATCTTCCCGGACCAGGGATCAAATCCGTGTCCCCTGCGTTGGCAGGCGGATTCTTAACCCCTGCGCCACCAGGGAAGCCCATAAATTCAGTTGTTTTCTGATTGGTCTTTCTGAATGACCCCTGAGCCCAAGATTCTCCAACTGTGGAACTCCTGTCTTCTAGCATATCTCTCATCCTGATCTAAGATGGGGGCTGTCACCATGTGGCCACCTGCTAGGTAACTTTGAGCAAATGGCAGGTGCTTAGGTGAGACTGATGGAAACAACATCCTTAGAACCGAAGAGGCTATAACGGCCCCATCTCACTCCCATTCCTACCCTTCTTACATTGGAGGAAATGAGGTCCCCAGAGGCTAAGGCACTGCTCCGCAGGATCACAGCTCACGATGACAAAGAGGTATCGGGCCCTTCCTACAGCCCCATGATTCCTTCCTCATGGAAATCACAGAGGGAAAAATAAAAACTGATGACGCTGCCTGAATGTGATCGAAATTCTGTGAGTTGAAGCCTTGCTACTTTTTCCTAAGACGTCCACTGCCCACAGGTAAAGGCAAGAAAAAAGAGCAAGGTGAAAACACACCTTTTCTATCTGACAGTGTCTCGAACTAGAAGAAACCCTCCATAGGAAGTTCCATCAGCAGCTTTAGGTCACGTTCCAGACGCAGATCAAAATGCCAAGTCACGTTTGTTTCACACGCGCCACACAGAGCATCATCTTTCGACTTGAGTGACCACCGGAGTGCACGATTTCCCCCCGTGCACCCTCACATTAGGCACCCCTGACTCTGCCTGGGCTCCCATCTTGTTATCCCCCAGCAGCTGGCAGACCCTGACCCTGGGACAGCTCCCGCCTGCTTACCTGGCTAATTGCAGTGGTGTTCTCCCTTCGCCCCTTTCACGGGTCAAAGAATGGTCATGTTTCACGAGGACCTTGCATTTTCTAAAGGTGATATGCGGAGACGGAGAGGGAGGTTTGAGCTAAATCTGAGAATTATGTGCCTTTCCCCCCAACAAGGATTTCAGGGATGGCCACTTTACAGCCAAGTGTGCGGAAGCCACGATCACTGCCTTCGCCAAACCATCGCCAGCTAAGCCAGTAAATCTCAACCTGTTACACCTAAGAATCCCCTGGAGGGTTTAACAAATTACACTTGTGTGCACCCCAAAATGATGACATCAGACTCTGCGGGGGGGACGCAGGCACCTGTATTTTTTTAAACTCTCCAGGTGATTCCCAAGTGCAGCCGAGTCTGTGCACCTCTGTTCCAAGCACGGGCCAGAGGACCCTTCTCTAACTGACCTTTATGTGCCAATGGACAGAGCACCAGGAATGGAAATGAGGAAAAGGAGAGTTAAATCTGTGTCCCTTCCCCTATTCTCCTTCTCTCCCCATTTGCATCACAGGCTGTAATTCAAGTGGCTCGAAGAGCTATCTACCGTCTATGGAGCAGAAAAGAATCCCGAAGGAAAGGAATACCTCCGCCTGCCCCTTTTTTAAAGCACTGACCGACTTCTGTCCTTACTCTGTCCTTACTCTCAGTCATCGTGCCCTCTTGATTTGAAGCTCATATTTTCCCAGGATCCTAAAATGAGTTGTAAGGGAAAAGACAAGATGCCCGCGTGCTCGTTTATCTGGAATCCTGGTTATGTGAACATTCCCTCGAATAGCTATGTGCCTAAGAAGACGTTTCTGAGAAAGAATATTTAACGTCCTGGCTTCAGCTGTCTCTATCTTACCTCTTCCCATTCACAGAAGCTTTTATGTAAAACAGAAAAAAAACTCATTTGCTATTAGCTCAGCCCAGATAGCACAGGAGCCGCGCCGGGAGTGAACCCAGCAGAAAGTACTCTGTGAAGGCCACTGAAATGACCTCCACGGACACAGTCCCTCATGGGGTTGGACAAGGCGGGGTGAGGGTGAAACTCAGGAAAACGCCCCCTTAGGCTGGGGAGCCAGCCAGTCCTGGGGACAGGCACTTAAATTAGCATTTTGGGGGAGAAAGAGAGGGAAGGATTTAAGGAAGCCAAGGAGTTGTGTGAGAGAGAAAACATACCACATTAAAAAAAAGAAGAAGAAAAAAAAGAAAAGAAGGCAGCAGGAATATGTCCTAATTTGGAGAAACAGGCCACGTTGCCATGGCAACTCTGAATCTCCACGAGGCAGCCAGGCATGCCTTTAAACACCGTGTTAAATAGTTCAGTTATGAAGAAGAAGGAAAAGAGAGGAATGTAGGGGTCGGAGAGAGAAAGAGGAGTCTCAAGTCTGCTGCGGGCCAGAGAGAGGTGCTACCCAGGGCCCGGGCACGCTTCAAGGGAGGTCTGAAAAGTGAACCTGCAAGTTCCAAGCGGGCTCCTTCCTCTCCCACTTGGGCAGGTTGGGGACTGTATTTGCAGAGAGGTAACCTGCATCTTAAGGAAGACTCTCCCAAGAGTGAACCCAGATGTTGCCCCACACAGACGTTAACCCAGGACTTCAACCTTTATCGTCTGAACTGCCACCCCAACATGGAAGCTGCCCTCTGCGCCCAGGCCTCCTCCCAGGACCCCCAAGGGGCCGGCGGTCTTGAGCCACAGGGGAAGGGAATCCGGCAGCCCTGAGGGCCGAGGAGAGCCACATCTGAGCCACACCTGGAACCCATTCATGGCACCCTGGTCGGGAACTCTGGCCTAAGGGAAAAAACACTTCATGTATAAAAAAAAAAAAAATGTTTTAAGCCACCTGGAAACCATGCCTAAATGAAGTGATGCCATGTGTGGTACTTTGGGATCCAGCCAGTGATGACAGGAATTCAGGAAACAGTTTACTGAGTGGCTCTGAACCTTTAGAAAATATGAGTCAGGATGTAAAACTGTTCTCCCATCTGGAACATTAATTACTCAAATTATGCACGTAATGTTCAGCATTTATTGTACCTTGCAACTGATTCTCAACTATCTTGTCTTCCACATTACTTTGTATCCTTCCCTTTTAGGAAGTCCCTCTCCTGGTCCCTTCTGGCTTTGTCCACCTGCCTTTCCCCACTTCTCTGTTAGGGCTAAGGGCTGCCCGAGACAGAGCAGGAGAACAGAGAAGCTCCAGGGGATGCCCAAGGGTGGAGGGAGGAGCCTGCATCGCAGGTAACCTGATGGGGATTAACAACAGCAGGAATAATAAAAGCAGGTGTGCATTGTTTCCCCAGGCCTGGCCTCCCTCTCTTTTTGTTCATCTGCTTACATCAAATCATCTTCCCCACAGATCTATTCTTAGCACATGAAGCTGAAATTTCCACTTGCTCTGCTGTGCTCTCTCAGAAAGTTTCCTGTTCCGAGAACACAGCACAGCCCAGCAGGGGTCCTGTCTTATCCCGCGTGGCTGGCTGCGTCTCCAGCTAGAGACGAGGGAGGCCACGCAAGAGCCCAAGCCAAAGAAACCCAGGCCTCTCCCCCATAAACACCCTCCCCCTCGCCCCGCCCCTCCACCTAGAATGTAGCTTCCACGTTCTCTTCTGCCGCCTTTGCACAGACTCAGACCACAATCTCCCAAGTCCTAAGTGTCTTCACTTGTACAGGAGTCTCTACCCGCCCAGGACTGCTGGGAGGACTGAATGAAGTAACTGTGGTAGAGTGAGGCCCGTTTGCAGGCTGAAGTGAAAAGGGACCCCTGTGTGCACATGTATATGTATATGTGTATGCCAGGTGCCCTAAGGCATTTCCTCCTCTGTTGACCCCGCAAGGTATTATGACCCTGCTTGGAGAGAGACGCAAGAGGGAAGAGATATGGGAACATATGTCTATGTATAACTGACTCACTTTGTTATAAAGCAGAGACTAACACACCATTGTAAAGCAATTATACTCCAATAAAGATGTAAAGAAAAAAAAAAGGAGAGCCTGAGGTTCTAAGAGGTTATATAATTACCAATGTCCAAACAGCTAGGAGTGGGCAGAACCCGATTTTGGCTTTCACAGTCACAGCCCTTGACTGCCACCCTACTCTCAACGGTGGCTCGGGGTTTCTGCACAGAGGCGTTTGGAGCTGACGGTCCGGTTGGAAGGTAGGGCTTCAGCTGTGCCGAGGCTGCACTGCATAGCAGAGTCAGCGTTTAGCATGTGTCTTTATTTGGGGTGACGCATGTTGGGGCAGGGAGGTATAACTGATGGAAATCTGGGAAGGGGCTGAAGGCACCTAGCCCCCAGCCTCTCTCAGTGCTGCCCTGAGCACCCTGCCTTTCTGATAAACGCAAAGAAATATCTGTTTAAAAGAAAATGCCATACCATGTATTCCTTGGTTGCAATTCTAGCTGGAGATCCACGAATTACCCAGGGATTTAAAGATTTAGGAGGGAGATACAACAGGAAATGTGAAACCATTCATTTTATAAAAATTAAACGAGCAGAAGGCTGCACACCAGAGGAGTGAGAACAGGAAAGAATGAGATAAATGGTGAATGGGGAAAAGGAGAGAGGAAAGTAGTAAGTGTTTAACAAAGTCGCTACTTAAAATCCCACTTAGGACAAGGCCTGGAACACAGCCAGACGTGACCCGAAGAGCTCCATTTCCCACCCTTCAAGCCCCTGCTCGTTCCTTGGATGCCTCATTCTCTGAGGAAGAAATTCCTAGTCTAAGTCCATCTGATTCAGAGAAATTTCCATGCCCAGAGCACCCCAGGCCCCCAGAACTCAAGGACTCTGGCACTGTTTCTCTTGTCAATTTCTTATTCTTCCTATCTGGCCTTCCTGTTTCTCTCTCCATTCCTCAGGTCAATTAACCGGCATTGAAAAAGAACTGAATTATCCTTGCATTGTTTTGTCACATGACTTAAATGGCCTCTTGTGATGCCAATGCCAGCCTTCTGGGTTCCACCTCCTGTAAGGTTCACGTCTGTCTCTCCTCTCTCTTACCTATTCCATCTCCTGTCACCTCTTCAAGGACTTACAGGGTCAAACCACTCATTCACCCAGTAGTCACTGATGATCAGGTGTGACACAGGAGAATTTCTAACATGGCCTCAGAGCTGTTTAACAGGCAAGACGTGGGGAAGGGGAGTGGTTGCAGAAGCCAGATGTTTTGCTCAAGAGGTGAGTATCTTTCAGGGGTGTCGTATAGAGGGACCTGGCAGCTTGCTCTTGGCATCCTGCTGATGCAAGATGGCATAAAACCCATCTCCCCGCTTTGAAGTTGTCCCGGGCACGCCAACACTCGCCTGCCCACCCTCACTGACAACCTGACCTGACTCATCCGCACTCTCGGAAGCACTCCTCTGGGAAGCTCCCCGAATCCGCAGGCATTGAGCAAGGCCCCCAGTGCCTGAGCCACTCTTTGCTCAACCCCCTCACCCATCCACTCAGCCAACGTGTGGCAGAAAACGTGCCGCCAAGGGCCCTGATTATAACGTGTGCCGATGACACTCGGTGGTCAGGTCAGCCCGGCGCCGTGACGCCCACATGTGCAGAAAGATGAATGAGTCTAAAAGAAACAGCAAAGAATCCAGCGGTTTCCACGGCAGCCCGGCAGGCTGATTTCCCATCATTTACAATTAATTATTCGCCATAATGTACACAGACAACCACAAAAGAAAGGAGTTTGGGTAAGGGCTAAGAAGCGACAGAGTGAGGGTGAAGGGGCCCGGGAGGGGCTTCACCATGACTTATCTACACAGAAGAAAGGTGTGGGCTAGATTCTTTCCTGCATGACGGAAATTTAAAAGTGGTGAAATGTAACCACACACACAATCACCGTGGTGAAAATCCTCAAGTTCTTTTCACTTCCTTCTAACCAGAGTAATAATTACACCTGACGCCTGTAGAGTGCTTATAGCTTAACAAAGCACTCTCATGTATATATTATCTCATTTTTAATCATGACATCATCCAGTGTCACTTTATGGACAAAGAAACTTTGGCTCAGAGAGGTTCAGTGATATGCCCAAGGTCACGCAGCCAGCAAGAAGCAGAGCCAAGCGGAAGACCCAGGTGTCAGACAAAGGTCTTGTGACTACACGCTTCAAATTTATTGCACTGCTGTCCCCAGTCCTGGGAGAAACAAGGGCAGGCACAAGAAAAACCCAAGATCCGAGAATAACATGCATACGAAAAGCCACTCAACAGCATCAATTAGCGATTGAAAATGCACCTTCTTTAGTGAGGAATAACCAGGTCAAAGCTTTGCTTTTATCGAATGGACCAGTACGGCTCATTCAGTGAACACAAAGCGTCTCTATAATAGGAAATTCTGCATACGTGTGTATTTATGTAGGAATCATGGGATATTTTTATACTCGAATCTTTCTGAATAGAATGTAACATTTCTCCCCTACCTCGCAGGAGGAAGGAGTTTATCCTGTGATGAAGGACCAAACCACTCATGACTCAAATGGTGAGGCGTGCTCCCATCACCTCTAGGAGGACATTATGCTACCACAGCGCACGGCGCGCTGCCCTACTTCGTCCTGTGCCTCTCGGCTCTGCCCCATTGCACCTCTCCATATCACCGGGGCCAGCTTTGCTCCCTCTGGAACCTGTTTATTTGGGAAGAATCCAGCCGTTCTAGAAACACACAGCTGGAAAGGAACTCAAGGTCATCTCATTGGAAAGGAGAACAGCAGAACGAGATAGTAAACAGATTCCAGGGCTGAGAAAAATGCCTTGGACCCTTACTCTGCAATAGGAAGAAGCAATGAATGACCGCATCTGTGCGGGGGAACCTTGCAATTCGGAGCCAAGAGGCCTGGTTTAAATGCTGGCAGCACCTCTTAGCTGATGTGCGACACTGACAACCACCTGGCCTCAGCTTTCTCCTATATACAACGGGCGTCATGATATCTACCTCACAGGATTATAGTGAAACCAAGACATCATTACGGTAATACGTTAAATAACATAAGTAAATAATATAATCAGATGTAGTAAGATAAAATACATTTTGAACTGAACAGGTACTCAACAAAGTACCTGTTCAGTTCAAGTTAGATCCCTTTCCATCTTTTATATGTCCAAAATCACTGAGTATTTCTTCGTTGATTTACTTTTAAAATACTACTACATGACTGATTTTTATCTCTGATGTGCGACATCTTCTGGGTTATTTTCCTTTCCTCTCTGAGCCTTGAATTGTTTGTCCTGTCATGTTTTACACATTTCTACAAAGTAAATGTAGGAATCTTTCTTCAGCTTGATTCTCCAGGGGCCAGAAGCAAGAAGTAAGGGCAGCTCATTCTTCACTATGGAGATCACATAACGCCCTATATCCGTGTGTTTGTTAAGTAATCATAGTTTTCTCCTTTTTATTAATAGGGATTGGAACACTAGGAGGTAAACATATATCAGTGAGCTGATATACTGGTAACTCAAAGCGAAGAAACATATCACTTTTTTAGCCTAAACAGCCTAGTTGTGGGTAAATGTAAAGTTCCTGTTGGGTTTTTTGAACACTGAAGATAACCCAGTGGGCCCCAGGGGATACAATTCTCATCTTATAGATGAGGAAATTGAGACCGAAGAATGAAGTGACTTGTCCAAGGTCACACGGCTGGCCAGGGCAGAGCCAGGACTCTAACCCAGGACGTGGAACTCTCAGACGAGCCTCCTACTCCTCTATACCACAACTGTGAAATAACCTTCCCACCAGCAAGTCGTGCCTAGATTTTATTTTCTCAGATTATGGATGAATATATCATGCAGGACAGAAATAAAAGGCTCGCTGAAGTCAAAGCTGAGTACGTAGATCACTCCCCGCCATCCACCGTCCCGAGCCTCATCTATCAGTCACTGAAGGAGATTGTGACGTACCCTGGAGAATCTCAGGGCAACACCTTTGTGATTTCTGGCAGAGAAACGGGATACGAGCAGAGCCCTTAACTGTCAGGCTCCAGACCAACAGTTCAGGGGACGCATCTGGATCCACAGCTCTTAGAAGTAATTTACCCGTAACGCCGCCTCTGGCAATAATATCTACAGCAGTGCTTCCCAAACACTAGTCCATTGATCAATGACAATCCAAGATAAACTTATCATTAGCGCCCAGAGTAAGCGAGAAGTCTAAGAACAATGCAGTGGTTGTTGATACAGCTAAATGTATTCAATTTAAAGGACTCTCCTTTATTCCGAGATCATGTATTTCCTAGTTTTGTTTTGTTCTTAGTAAGTATCCAAGACCTTTCTTTAAAAAAAAAAAAAAGAAAGGCGGTATAGAGTTTACAAAATATATGTTTAGTTGGGAAAATAAAGACTCATCATGCTCGATCATGCCACCACTGCCATCACGATTATAAAATAATTAGTCTGCAGATCAAGTAACCAGGAAACCTCTCCTCTAAACAGCAGGCAGCAGAGGCTGTGTGTCAGGAAGCACTAAAGTCTCCACTGAGGCTGGGGCCATCCCAGCAGATATGAGGCTCTGGGATGGCCCTGCTACTGCCACGGTCAAGGGGCTTCCGGGAGCATCATAAAACCATACCACAGCATGACACTCACCACTCAGCATCTTCTGAATTCAGTCACACAGGGTTTTTATTGTGTTATATTGGGATCTTTGTTTTAATTTCTTTGCTTCTGTTTTTTACATTCAACTAACGTTGGTGGATAACCACCTACCGAGTGCCAACATCTGTGTCAGCAGCTCTTACATGCATCATTTTTCTGAGCCTGTGAGGCAAGCCTTCAAGGTATTCAAGGTGGCCATGCCTGGTTTTTGTAGTTCACGGCTGCAAATTTTTCATGCTGGCCTCTCGCATCTTAGTTTCTCAAATTCGGTCCTCGTCGTCTAATTTCTGTGCCCTATTCTCCTTTAGAGAGGCGTTCTGCACGTTACTATTGATTAAAATCCTATTTATGTCCAGCTACTTCTCCAACTTCACTACTGTGTTCTCAGTGACGTGCACCAGGTAGAACACATAAAGGATGCTCAATTATATTTACTGAATGAGTAAATTAATCCTAGATCACTTTCCAAGAAGCTAATCATAATTCTATGAAATTATCAAAATGTTGACTTTTTTTGTGAAAACAGACCTGAAAAGAAAGCTAACTTCTATAGCTCATTATGGAAATAGGGTGAAAGTGAGGTCTAGGGAAGTGATGGGTTTTCACCAGCAAAAGTAATTAAGATAATTATAATGAGATAACACATACAAAGTTCTTACACATAGCAAGGGCTCCATAAATGTTCATCTTCTTCCCTTTCCAAGCCCTCTTCTGACTAGTTGCTTGTAGGAATGCTGGCGTGATTTCTTTTTCTTTTTTTTAGGAAAGTTGCTTTATTGCAGTCACAACACTGGTTTTAAAAAACTATTAATATCAACACTGGGCCAAGGAAAAACACCTTAAAAACATGATTTCACCATTGGGTATGTTCTCCAGAACACACACACACACACACACACACACACACACACACACACTTCCAAAATTTTGGTTGACATCAGTTTGCCGATTATTATAAATATAATCGTCCAGCCACCTGAGTTCACATCAAATACTTCTAAGGGCCAGTCACATTTGATCCAGTTTTTAAATTTTTCCAGTTTTTCATGGCTGATCAAATCGAAAGCTTCTTCAAAGTAAAGATTAAATATATTTTTTTTCTCTTAAAATGTCTGCACCTTCAGGCTTTCACAGTTTATTAAGGCAGTGTAACAGGACTTACAGAAGCACTGGGAAAGCTTCTGCAAAGTGAGCGTTATTTAATTCTAAGAGCACCTGGTCGTTGATAAATATTAAACAGCCAGAAGAAATCGATTAGGGCTAGAAGCACCAACATCCCATGAGTCCCACAAGATTATTACGTCTGTTTCTGAAGGAAGCAAGTTTTAAGTAACAGGTGCAAGCTGCAGGTCTATCAAGATCCTATGGTTCTCTGAGCCCAACACGGCCCAGGTCTGTATCACTTGTTGACAACAAATCACCAGATCTCTCTGAGATGCGGCATGTTACACTGGCGTGCACATCTCTTTCTGCTTGTGCCTGTGTGTTCTATTTACACCGCCCAGTGTAAAATACCGTTTAATATCCATTTGCAAGCCAATGTTATCAAAATACATTTCGGCCTACATTCCACAGCTCTGGAGCAGGCCAAAACCCTAGCACATTTCCTCCTCGTTATCACCTCAGTAAGAGTCCCTTGCCAGGATCTGGCTAGGAGGCTGATATCTGACAAAGCTGAATGAAGTGTTAATGAAGGGAAAATGTCCCAGCCCATCCTGAGCTTTGTTCAGAACAGGTTTAAGTGTACACAGGCAAAAAGCTCTACTAGCAGCTCTTTTTTTCCCCCAAGAGAGGACAGATAAAGGGAGAGGTTGTACGCTTGGCTTTGCCACCTTTTGCTTGAACGGTGTGGTCTGTTGTTCACTAACACGGAGGTTTAATCCTTGTCCTTATTTTAAAATTCCTTGGTATGAGCTTTACCCATGAATTCCCCAACCTAGATACTGCCCGACCTTTCTGACGTGTCCATGCAGATTTAATATATCCATGGCTTCTTTTTCTTCCAAGTAACTTCTTGATCTTCTCCAGTCCCACCTGAGCTCTTCATTCAACTTAAATCTCATCAGCCAGCGTCTACGAAGAATTCCTGTGGCCAAACCCTCTGGATTCTGTGTGATCCGCCCTGTACTGACCTGAAACCACAGGTCATTCATGTCCCTCAACACCCCTCAGTATGGTTCACCTGATTCTCTCCTCTCAGGGGCACTAGCTTTGGGACCAGAAAACCTAGATTCTAGTCCTAGAGCCTATAATTTCTTGGTCTCCGCTGTATCATTTAACTTCCCAGTCTTCGTTTCCTTACCTGGAGAACAGGGATGATGGTTACTATTATCTTCATTCTTCAGAGAGACAACCTGAGGCTGTATTTCTCAACTTGCATAACTGTCATTATCAAATTAAGACAAAGTATTAAATACATAAGTTCTCTTTGAAAGGTGTAGAGCATCATAAAATGTAAGCTTTGGTTATTTTTTTTAAATTTCTAACCACATATACTGAGGAGTTTCTTTCTGATCTCTCTCCTGCTTCCCCTCTTTCTTTCTGGAAGCCTCCCTGCCCTTCCAGTATGAACCCCCAGTTGCAGACAAATGTCCATGCATACTTGAGTCCTGCTTTCCTAATTATCTCAGTTAGAGGAATAGCTCAAAATGAAAAGTAAGAGGGGTAATCTCAAGGCACCATTTTTGGAGAAAAGGGAAGACCGATCTGTAAGTAGTTGGAAGATACCAGCTTCTCTGATCATTGAAGAGTCTCAACCAGATGAAATTTACTTTATCCAAAGTTATTTTCCATCTGCCTACCTGTGATTATCGTAAATTCATAAAACCTCCCCATGTATGGGTCTTTTACCATAAAGAGACCAAAAATTCATTCAATGATATTTACTCTTATCAATATCCGGCAGATTAAAATACTTCTAATCAATTATCTCAGACCACATTAGTGCAAAAAATGGTAAAAAAAAAAAAAAGTCATCTCCCCCCCCACCCATCCTAATTCAATTTTCCCTTGTCCTTCACCTCTAGTCAGGAGAGAAGAGATGGCAATTCATTATATCACATTATCTGCTACAGCGTGAACTAGCAGGACTGGTGCTTTGTGGAGGTAAAAGTCCTACCAGAGACTGACCTGGTAATCTGGAAAATTAGGCCAGCTCCAGGAGCGAGCAGAGGTGTGGCCTCGGGCAAGTCACTTAATTCTCCTTGGCCTCAGTGTCTTCTACCATGAAATAAGCGCACTGATCCAGTCTCTGAGATCCCTTCTGGGCCAAACGGTCTTGCACATAGGACAGCGAGAGAAAACATGCATCCGGACTTCTGTGGAAGGGTGGGGACTAAGATGGGGTGAGGATGAAAACAGAAAGCTCCTTTTCCAAAATTCCCTTTCCCTTCTTCACTGCGTGAAGAGAGCTGCAACCCTCTGCCTTTCAAACCTCAACATCTGTCAGAAAGGATGCAGTTGGAAAACTCAGTCTGACCACACGTTTTCGTATTTTGCCGCTGTCCCTCGTTTCCTTTATTTACTTTTATCTACACATACTGACACCTGTACCTTTTTCGTGGCTTCCCCCTATTCAATTACCCACTTTTCCTTCAGTCAACATCTGCTCCTCTTGGACATCGTATCAGAAACTTCTAGAATGGACTATCTGCCTGGCCTTTGTAGCTCATGGCTGCAAAACTTTTCGTGAGGGCCTCCGAATCTTGGTTTATCAACTTTGGTCTTCCTCATCTAATTCCTGTGCCACCTTCTCCTTTAGTGAAGCGTTCAGCATGTTATAAATCCCAATCCCTTCCTTTTGCAGATGGACGAAATGTAAGACTAAGAGATATCAAGGGACATGACCAGACGGCTGTGGTTGGTTGTAAAGGAAGTCTGAGACCCAGGCCTCCTGATTCTGCAGTTCAGTCCAGGCTTTCCGCCGTAACCCCAGCCACCACTAAGTGAATATCGCCACTCAACCCCGGGGAGCAGCTGCAAGAAGGATAAGTCTCTCCTCGAAAATGAGCAGTAGTGTTCCATCTACTCTATGGCCTCTGTGTTCCAAAATGGTTTTCAAAAAACTTAGCCCCAATCGCTCCCCCCTCAATTCAGATATTGGTGACACGTATCTCACATTTTATAGTCCTAGCTGGGAATTAATTGGCTATTGTGCTTTTGTGGGGTTTTCCCAGCCCTTTGACAACTGTGATTAACTCTGCTATAGACTCTTTCTAGCTGCATCCCCACCTCAAACCTACTCGAACCAACCCTTTTCCTCATAGCGAGTGTGCTTGTTGATATGCTCCAACTCCACCATCATCCAGCCCAGGATCTACGTGGAAAAAAGTAATTCAATCAGTTCTGTAATTATTCTCTCATGCTTAGAAGGAAGTAAGTGCTGCACATTCTCCCAGAAGCCACGAAGGGCCCAGGAACAGTGAATGACAGCGGGGAATGGGTCAGGACACGTGCTTTGGGAAGTATGTAAGAATTCAGAGAGGGGTTGATGGAGGAGAGAGCAGGAAACGGAGGATGAGGAACTGGCTGAGAGTCAGGAAAATGGAAAGAGAAGCACAAAACAGGGAGAAGAGAGGGGCAGAATTTCTAGAGACATTGGACAAATGTCCAAACAAGAGGACAAATAAGGAGGAAAACAGTGTAACTGAAGACCTAGTAACAAAAGAGGCAGGGGAAGGTGTGCAGGTAAAGGGAGGCTGAAGGAGGCCAAAGGTGTGCCGTTGTCACCATGGCCCTTGTCTCACAGCTAAGGAAACTGAGGCACAGAAAAGCTAAGTAACCAGGCTAAGGTCACAGAGAGCCAGAATCTGAGTCCAGGGCTGTCTGGGCCTGAATTCTGTCTATGACACTGAGCTCAAACCTTTTTTAGACCTTTAACAATATAAAATGTGAATCTACAATGATCTCAAAATAAAAATTTAATTTGAAAACTCACATACATAATGTTATTACCGATGTCCCTCATCAATAAGTTAGCACTGATCCAGCCACAGCCCCTCAGCCATAGCCTCACTGTGACCGAGGGCGTGGACATGAAAGGGGGCAGCTCGAGGTTACCTTGGCCATGACTCGGAAGAGAGCAAGCGGGATCCTACAGAGATAGGACAGATATCTTTGGTTGGCCTCATTAAATGCCAAGCTCTAACCAACTGCACTCACTCGACACAGACTATAAAAGTTCTGTTTGACAGCCACGAGCAGACCACCTGGGAACTTTTAACTATGCCAGGTTCAAAGGTGGGCCACTGAGGGACCCGGACACTGACAGGATGAAGCATGAAGATGGCTGCGTGCACCACATAGAGTGTGAGTCACGTGGAAGAGTGTAAGTCACGTGCACCACGTAGAGTGTAAGTCACGTGGAAGAGTGGGTCATAGGAGATGGGGGAAGGCAAGGGGAGAGAAGGACAGAGAAACACAAACCAGAACTGGGATTCTGGGGAGCAGGGAGCAGAGAAGAGGGGAGGGAAAGGAGGACAGAGAGAAGGAGAAATCAGAGAGTCTAAGGGAGGGAGAAGCAAAGAAGGGTGCAGACACAGGTGAGGTGTGCAGCCCTGGGGACAGGAGGAGGCAGCTCAGAGTTCTGAGTGCAAAACGTAGGATTTGAGCCTTCTCCATGGTGTGGAAAATTAAAACGTCTAGAACTAGAGTTCACTGATGAACCTAGGCTTCCCATTTCTACTGGATTCTTTTCCATTTCCCAGAATGAGCTCCAGAGGCCTCCTGCCTTAGCTGCCGAGATGCTCCCAAAGGCTCCGGAGCAGGTTGTGTGCTGTCCCCTCTCCGCTGGGGGTAACTGACACACTTCTCGGTGGCTTCCCTTTAGTTTCTGTTTGCAGCCAGGACCCCCAGCGGAGCCCAGGCTGATGCTACCACTGATGAGGCTCCTTACGAGTGGCAGGATCTGTGGGAGTCAGGAAAGGACCTTCGGTTTTAAATGTGTATTTCCCTTAAGGTCCAACAGGGTATCCGAAAGTCCACTAGTCCAAAGTTCTTCCTCTGAGTTAAAATATAAATGCCCATGGAAAGGGTCACACATTAGCTGCTTCTGTCTATTTAAACCCTGGCAAGGACCTAGTTGTACAGGTTGTCTCCCAGATTGAAATGAAACAGGGACCTACGAGGAGGACATCCTTGGGGGCTCCATGGAGGACAGACCCAGGGCTGAATCACGTGCTTCTTGGGGAAGCCCAATCAGTGGGCAATGCAGGGAGCGGAGGGCACGGGGAGGGGAGTCCTCCAGGCAGTCAAGAGGCAGAAAATGGACTCCGGATGGTTAAACAAGGTGGCTGCTGTCAAAAGAGGAGAGAGGAGCATGGGAAAAGGGAGTTAAAAAAAAGATTAAAAACACTTTCTTTTCCAATTGCGTAATTTTCTCAGGGCTAACGGTCGAGGTCAGGATGACAAAGGTGGCCACAGTTGCTACTTGGAAGTCCCAGCAACACACCAAAAAACCCTATTCAAGCCCTACTGCTACCTCCCAGAGGACAGGACGCCAGCTCCAGATATCTGCGACTCTTAGAAGCCGCAGAAGCCCCTACTGTAATGACAGGGGAGCCTCTCTATTGGATCAAAGAGCACAAGAGCAGAAAATGCCAAAGGAAGAGGAGGTGCACCTCCTCCAGAGCACAGAAACCTGTGTCCAGGTCCCCTCCTCCGCTGAACAGACTGGTTTTCATCATAATCATGAAACTGATCTCCAAGAAGAACTGAAATGACACCAGTTAACTCTTCAAGGTGTTATCAAGTCTTCCCTTCCACTGACCAGGGAGACTTCTCCTTGGCACAGAAACTTCGGGGATGAATCGGAGAACTTCCAGAACCCCAAAGGCCACATGACGTTCCTTGGTAAAATAAGCCACCAATTTAGTCTCGGCAACAGTGATCAGAGACCAAGGCATTCATAAAAAAAAGTACCCCAAGCTTACGGATGCTTCTGGTACAGACAGGTTAGACGTCTCTGGGAAGATCGCTGGGCAGGCAGGCAGAATGAGGACTGAGACTCCAGCCACCAGCCCTCCTCTCCGCCCCGCTGAGCAGTCTTGGGGTCCTGCTGCTTTGCCTGTGCCCCTCCTTGGCCTGAGAAAAGTTTCCAGGGCCCGAAGGAGTGCAACCGGCGTTGCCGCGGTTGACAACTTCAGCTGAAGCTCTCCGCTCCTCTCCTGCCTGGTTCTGGGAACAGTGCACTCACATGTCCTGCCCCAATTCCTCTGTCCCTGGGCTCCAAGCCCGGGATACCGGCCTTTTGTCCTTTCAGTATCAACTCTGCCTTCCAGAACCATCCATCCAGGGTAGGAGACCCTCTGTGATCTCCATTCAGAGGGGCTGGGGGAAGATGGCTCTGGCAGAGATTCCAGGCAAGTGGCCAGCCTGGGCCAAGGGGAAGAGCATTATTCACAGAATCACAGATGTTAGAGATGAAAAGAACTCTCAGAGCCACATCTCACTCATGCATCCCACCTTGCGAAGCAGGCCCTCTTCCAAGAGCATATGGCCTGCTCCCATCTGATTTCAAAGGCTCTTTCATTACCAATAAGGTATGACATGTACTGAGTGCGCCTTGTGTGCTCCATGTGGCCCCAGTCACACGAGGAGGAGACAAATGGATTCCCCTCCTCAGAAAAGGGCTGCCACACTGCGAGATACATTTGCCTCTCCTGTGCATTGCTTGAGCCCACCCTGCTATCCGTCCCTCCACCCCGACGCGGATACCATTCACACCCCTGAATACAACTCTTGCACGTAAACAGGCCTCTGATCATCAGAGAAACTAAAAGGGAGAGTAGGTGGTGAAGACCCGGCAAAAAGAGAGGAACAGCGGGAAGGGGCCGAGGAGGGGGCTGGCTGAAGCAGCCTCTGGATACCACCCCCAGGAAGGTGGCACCTGCCTAGATTTTGATCCAAGGCGATAACATTTACAGCTGATTTCCTAAGACTATTGAGAGAATAGCAAGAGACAGTTTTCTCCAAGGCCTATGGCCATCCAAGAGAGTGAAGCAAACATATTACTCTTTCTTTGTCAACTTCTCACCTGCTGAGATGGAAACTCAGACCGATGTGTATCTGGTTTCACTTTCTCCGGACACACAGCAAGCTAGAAAAAAATATCTTTCCAATCCCAAAAATGTCAGGGAAGAGTCTGATTTGATCCAGGAGTCAAATCCTGGGCCGCCCACTTGGAAGTGGGTGGGCTTGAGGGGGCAGGTCCCCTCTGGGAGAGCGGAGACCTGGGAAGGCGTGGGAGTTCCTGGGAGCCTCAGTTCCGGCCCAAGCAGACTGGGAATCGACCAGCAGTTTTGTCCACCCTCATGGACCTCTCTCTCTGACTTCTCTTTCCCTTTCTACTTCTCGTCTCTCACCTCACTCTCTTCTCTCCTTCAGAGCCTGTTCTCTTGTTTGGAATGTTTAAGTCCTAAGCAAGACCGACTGGGAGAGGGAGGAATCAACTTTCAAGGTCAACTGCCAGTTGGCCGCTGTCTGGGCAATGGGGAGAGTCCCCTCCCAGGCTAAGCTGGATGTTCCAGGAAGACCGAGGACATGACAGTGACCCAGGGCACGTGCGGCCCCCCGGTGAAGTCCCTGGGCGTTACTGTCGTCAGACGAGGGTCCCCGTTGCCACACTGCCGCTGCTAGTGTGTGGCCGTGGCCAGTTACTTTCCTTTCTGACGCTCAGTTTCTTCATCCGGAAAAGAAGGAGAACAATCCTACTGCCTAAATCCTGGGCTCCTTTGAGAGTTAAACTGGCTAAATGTGGCTAAAGCACTGTCTCATACAACGTGTAGCCCTAACTTGTAGGAAGCACTTGGTCGTTTTTAAACGGGCAAAGAGAATGAAGCTGACTTCTTCTGAAACTCCAGATCTAGTCCTCCCCAGTCTCTCAGTAACCACGAAAACACAACCAAAAGAGCATGATAATCACTTCTAGACCAGGACACGAGAGCCTGCACTGCAGCTGAAAGTCAGGGCCGAGGGCCGCAGAGCCTGACATGTGATGGCTGAGTGTCCCCTCCCCCAGTTCCACGGCCCCTCCTTACCACATCCACGTTCACGGCTCCCTCCCTTCCAGCTTCCTTTCCTCTCCTCCTTCAGCTTCTTCTCACCCTTCGCCAACCACTCTCGCTCCTCCTTAAGGGTTATTAAGCAGCCACGTGAATACATTGCACTGGGGACCACGTGAATACACTGTACAGAAAGAAAGCTCAGTGGAGAGATCCCGACCCATCGCAAAACTCTACAACCTGAAAACGTGCCACGTTCTACTCACCAGTGGCTCCCAAACCTGGCTGTGTCTCCCAGTCCCTTGGGGGATGTTTGTGACAATTGTGAAATTAGTGGGGCTTTACTCCAAACCTATTAAATCAGAATCACTGGGTACAGACTCAGAGAATCTGAATTCTTCAATCATAATAAAATTTTAAAATTCCTCTGTTGCTTCTAAGTTCCAGTCAGTTTAAGAACCACTACCACACACTGCACAATTAAACTACAAAAGCAAGCTCCTTTCCCCTCTTTTTCTTGATGATTTTTGGTTCCTTCATTCCCATCACCCTCTCAACTTATGATACTACACAGCTTTATTTTCTGAGAATTTACAATATTTGCTTTTACGTGAGCAATGAGAACCCTGGAATGGCAAGAGAATGGAAGGCAAAGGTGTTGGCGGGAGCTGGAAAGACTATGCAGACATGGATCTCTGAAGGCGGAAAGCACGAGAATGCAGGTGGAGGGCAGCAGGAATAAGGGCCGGCGGGGGGCGGGGGGAGGGGCGGGGGGCAGCAGCATGGAGAAACTACAGTGAAGCCTGGCTGTAGTTGTCTGTTGTCCTGGCAACGTGATGCTGAAAGCCTGAAGGCTGCTGCTCGCTCTAACACTGGACAACATGTCGTCAAAGCAACAGAATGCATCCAAGACACATGGTGGCTGGCCATGTGGTCTTGGGGGTGTGCCAGGAATCCACAGTTGAAGGCAGGCTACGCTGGCTGTGCCGTTACACCACCTCCCACTCTCAGTGCCCACACCCTTCAACCCCCCATCAAATCTTGCCCTGGCTGTTCCATTCCCTGTGGCACTGTTCTCAGTGCCATCAGCCCCCCTTGGAAAGAGTGATTCTTTCAGGCTGCAGTGATGTAGATGTAAGTCCAGGAACTGGCCACCGGACACTGGTGTATGCATGGGAACTCCATAAACTCTAAAGGAGAGGAAGCTATTTAGCCAATGTCAATGTTTCTAACTTCCTCCATTGCTTGGCTACTTTGCTCCCAAGTTTGTAAACAAATTTTGTGAAAACTACAAAACTGCATCATCCATAGATATATCAAAAGAAAATGCTGCCCGATTCCAGAGGCATTTGTGTTTCAGTAGCACTAGAAACGATAATAGCAGCGATTCTGCAAAACCAGGCGTGCTCCTGGCAGAGTAATGAGTCCTGTAAAGGGTATTTCATTTCATTTCATAACAGCTCTTTGAAGTTAATGAGCATTAACCCTATCACAGAGGTGAGAAGTCACACAACATGGCAAGAGGTCTCTCAACTTCTGAAACACGGAGCCAAGACTCAAACTGGCTCCAAGGTACATGTCCCGTCTACCACACTCCACTGCTCCCATCTGAAAAGATGCCAAGTTACATCACTCTCTTCTTACACCTTCTAGAATGAACTGAAAAATACCCAACTTTGTGCCAAGGCTCTCAGGCCCTCCAAGATCTATCTCACGGTACCTTTCAACCTCAGCTGCTACCTTTGCCCCCGTGCCCATCCCCCTCCAGCCCTACTGACCCTCCGGCCACTCATCAAACAACAAAAAAACATGCCCGCCCTTCAAGACTTTTGCACCTGCTGTTCTCTGCCAAAAGGCTGCTCCTCAGATTTTCATCCTTCTGGATCCTTCTCATACAAATGCCAAGTACCACATCCTCAGAGACCTTCCCTGACAATCCCAAAATGGCCCACAATACCCCTCCCTGCTGTTTTCATTAAAACATTTACCATTGCCTAAAATAATACTGTTTACTTTATGTGTTTGTTTATTGTCAGTCATTGTACCATGAGGGCATGCCTCTCTTATGGACGAGATCTCCAAGACCTTGAACAGCTCCTGACACCCAGTAGATACTTAATCAATATTTTTTGAATGAATGAATAAATCAGTGAGAAAGGCTGTTGTTTTTTGCTAAAGGAAGTTTCAAAATCTCTCGCTAGTACCTTTGGAAGCTTAATCACACTGATTAAAGTTCATTGGTGCTACCTGGCTGATTAGCATGTCACATGAATTGCACATGTTTACCTTTCAAAACTTTGTTAAAAATGTTTATTTCTTTCTGCTTCCTCCTTTGAAAGAAGGCTAATAGAGTCAAGATTATCACCGGCACCCATCTGCTTTGCGCGATAAAAGCTTTGCTCTGCTACCTCAGATGTACCCCTAACCTGAGCCTGCCCTCCTGCCACGAGTGTCTGCTGGGAATTAGGTGGCTGTGAGTGCCAAGGTGCTGAGGGCTGCTGTCTGGCAGAGGTGAAGAAGGGAAGGGTGAGGGAGATAGCGCCTGGAGAGAGAGAAGGAATGTACTCGCCAGCAACCAGAGATTAATCCTACCGTCCATTTTTATTGGGGTTTAAAATACTTTTCTCTTAATTGCGACTAATATCCGTTGCACTGAAGTAATAATCTACCCATATATTTAAATAAGCATGTATTAAGGGCTTACTGTGCGCCAAGCTATATGTTAGGTTCTGCAGACACAAAAATGCAAAAGACACAGCCCCTGCCCTCATGAAGCCTGTAGTCTAGCAGGACAGACGGCTAATAAAAAACGATTATGATTCATTACAGTTGTGATAAGGACTATGAAAAGTATGAAATGAAAGGGGATAAAGGGAAAAGAAACAGGAGCTTTTATTTGAGGGGAGGGAAAAAGAAAAATCTGAAAGCATGACATTGGATTAGGAGGGCAGCCCTAGGTGAGATGCTCCATCCTGAGGACTGGAGAAGAGAAAGATACAGGCAACTAACGGCAGCGGCAAACACACACACACACGCGCACACACACACACACACGCACATGCACATGCACATGCACAGGTACACAAAGAAGCAAAACCAAACCGAAGGAGAGAGGAGGACAGAAAGGGATGCTAAGAGACAAGCCTCACTGCCCTGACGTTCCACCAAAGCACAGCTGACTAACTCTGACACCTCACCTCTCAGCACTGTCCCAGGCCCGGAGGTCCAGAATACGCGAGCCAAGTACCCGGGAGCTAGGCGAGTTCAGATCCTGCCGTGGACGGCTTGCGTTTCTATTCACATCACTCCCTCACTCATTCATTTATTCAATGGAAACTTACTGAAAAACTCTCGCAGACCCACTCTTACTGATTCCTGCTATTTGCCAGGCCTTTTCTAAGCACTTTTAATAACTTTACTTCATAAACCTTAAGAAACAGGGTCTATTTTTACCACCATTGTATAGACGAGGAAACTAAGATTCAGAGAAGTCAAGTTATTTGCCAAAGGTCACACAGTAAACAGTGGAGCCAGGAAACAGTCTAGGCACTGAGATTCCAGAGTGCCCCCTCTTAACTGCCATGTGAGTGTTGCTACTTCCCTAGGGCTGCCATGAAAGTTGTATCCCATAGTTGGCGGCTTAAAACAACAGAAATCTCTCTTCTCAGAGTTCTGGAGGCTGGAGCCTGAAATCGAGAGTCGGCAGGGTCGTGGTCCCTCTCAAGGCTCCAGGGGAGAATCTTCCTTCACCTCTTCCAGGTTTCTGGTGGCTTCCCTGGCTTGTGGCTCAATAACTCCAGCACCTGCCTCTTTCAAGGACTTCCCCTTTGTGTAGATGTCTTCTCCTCTTCTACCTCTTAGAAGGACATTTGTCACTGGATTTAGGGCTCACTTGGCTAATCCAAGATGATCTCATCATAAGATCCTTAATTACATCAGTAAAGATCCTTTTTTCAAATGAGGTCACATTCACAGGGTCCAGGAGTTAGGACACGGAAGTATTTCGGGGCCACCATTCAACCCACTAGAGTGTGTATATGGAGTGTACATTTTAACAATTGCTAATTGTGTGACAACAGTGGGCTGTTACTATGCACCCGACATTATGGCATGTGCTGGGAACACGAAAGTCAGTAAAGCATGGCCTGGCCCACAAGGAGCTCCCTGTACAGCAAATGAGACAGATAAGTAAACAGGATGGGTTATAATAAAAGCTTAAATAGAGCACAGGTGAAGTGCAAAAAAAAAAAAAAAGAACTAGTAAATTCTGTGAAGATGGGAGTCAGAAAAGGGTTCACAGAAGAGCCATGATTTCTCTTGGAAAGTGAGTAGTAGGTGCTTCTGGGAGGAAAAGGAGGAAGAGGCACTGACCAAGGCCCAGAGATGTAAAACAGTCAGGACCAGACGAGGGGCGGTGACTGATTTAGCGTGACCTCACGTTGCTGTTCAAGGGCGGGGAGGTGAAGGGAAAATCCTGGAGAGGTGGCCTGGGATCACATCAGAGAGGATGTCCTAGTCCCAGCTGTGGGAAGCCGGTATGGGGTTTTAAGTGAAAGTGTAACCATCAGATTTGAGTTTCTACAGAACCACACAGGCAAGCTGCCACGTGGCGGGGAGGACAAGAGGGCAGAAGTGCCGCTGAGGTCGCTGCAGTGCACGGCGGGGAGGGGATCCACGACAAGGCTTCTCTCCTGTTGGCATAAGTGTCCTGAGGGGAAGGGAGTGGCCGGGGCTGACCCCGGACTGGGCAGCTGCTCCCTCCTGCTTTAGATAAGCCTCTCTTTCCTCCTGTTCTTGTTCTCTTCTTATCTCTCTAAGAATTTCTTTAGCTCTTTCCCATCTCCCCCTCCTCTCATCCCTCAAGTGAGGGTTCTGTCCTGGACACACTTCTCTCCTCGTCCCCCGCGTTCGTTCTCAGCCTCTCCTCCACGCTCCTGGTTTCAACGACCCTCTCCATCCTAATGAGGCTCATCTCTTAACTTCCAGCCCAGACCACTCTCTTTACCTCCAGTCCCAGATCCAACTGCTTGCCAGTCATTTCCACTCCTGTGATCCACCCACGTTCCAAATTCTACTCATCCTCATTCCCACTGTCACCAAGTCTGTGACGAACCTAATGACTCTTGTCATCGTAATTTTTGTAATAGCACTAAAAGGGTCAACGGTGTTCAGTGCCACAGAAGGTCACGAACGACTTGAAAATCCCAATTGGATTTGGCATTTTGGATAAAGGGAAAGACGAGGAATTGAAAACAGCAATTTCCGATGAGCATTTAAGGAATTTAACTACGAAAACAGAGAGCGAGGGAGGAAAACCAGGGTCAAGGAAAGCTTTCAGGTTTGTTTATTTATTAATATGAGAGTGATCTGAGCATGTTCGAAGAGGGCAAAATTGACATTTTGGGGAAGACAATTCTTGACTGGTGGGTACTATCATGAATACTGCAGGACACTTAACACACCTGGCCTCTGTGTTCTAAGTGCCAGTACTGGGTGCGTGCAAACACACACACACACACACACACACACACACACACACACACACACACACAGACCAGTCATTATCATCATCCAAAAAACTCCCCCAGTACATTTCCAAACATCTCCTGAGGACCACTAAGCTAGAGGGCAGATGCCAGCAGGGAGGAATAAGTTGATAATTAAGGAGAAAAAGGACATAACTGATGAGCCAAAGTTCTGGAGGACATGTGAGGCGACTGGACCAAGGGCACAAAAGCAGAGTTTGGTGTAAGGCAGGAGAAATTTCACATGAGAGATGTTGAGCTTTAGAGTCACACAAACATTGGTTGAATTCCTAGGTCATCACTTCCTTCCTTTGAGAGACACTGCCTGTTGACCAACCTCAAAGTTGGTCCCAACGCTTGTCCCTTTGCCACCTCCACCAGAGAGCCTGCAACCTCCAAAGGGGTGGCCATGTGACATGATTTGGGGTCATGAGATCAAGGATATGGGGAAGACTTTGCCTGATCTAATGATACCCACCCCCTGGCTTTCCCTGCTTTGGGTTTGGGGCAGGACGCCTAGAGCAAGGGCAGCCTCCTCGCAACAATTACCAAAATGTCAAGAAAATCCCAGCGGTCAGCCCTGACCTCACCATGTCACTGCACCAGCCCCAGCAGTCCCCAACCTCAGGAACCTTGTGCTGAGACACCAATAAACACCCATTGGTTTAAGCCATCATGAGCAACCAATACCGAAACATCCTGGGCAAAACAGCCTCTCTGATCTACAGTTGCCTCATCTGTGAAATGCAGACAAAATGCATGCCTTACAAATGCAGTGAAAGAACTGAAAGAAGCAACATATAAATGAAGCTCACATTAAGGTGACCAGCTCAGAGCCTGACGAAAGCAAACGATCAGTGTCAGTTCTCTTTCTCACTGAAACCTCCTAACAACCCGTGATAAACTCGGGGGTTCTCTGTGCCTGTGAAATAGGATAGAAGCGGTAAAGTAGTTTGCCTTCAGAAAAACGGAATAAAACTAGCCTTGAACATTACTCTCATACATGGTGAACCCTTAAGCCACAGAATCAAAATATAACGGGGAATATAAACTGATACAGCCACTATGGAGAACAGTATGGAGGTTCCTTAAAAAACTAAAAATATAACTACCATACGACCCAGCAATCCCACTACTGGGCAGGGTATATACCCTGAGGAAACCGTAATTCAAAAAGACACATGCACCCCAATGTTCACAGCAGCACTATTTACAGTAGCCAGGACATGGAAGCAACCTAAGTGTCCATCAACAGAGGAATGGACAAAGAAGATGTGGTACATATATATACAACGGATTATTGCTCAGCCATAAAAAGGAACGAAACTGGGTCGTTTGTAGAGACGTGGATGGACCTAGAGAGTGTCATACAGAGTGAAGTAAGTCAGAAAGAGAAAAACAAATATCATATATAACACATATATATTGGAATCTAGAATAATGGTATAGATGGCCTTATTTGCAAAGCAGAAATAGAGAACAGATGTAAGAGAACAGATGTAGGGAACAAACGTATGGATACCAAGGGGGAAAGGGGTGGGGTGGGAGGAACTGGGAGATTGGGATTCACACATATACACTACTGATATTATGTATAAAGCAGACGACTGAGGGGAACATACTGTATAGCACAGGTAACTCTACTCAATGCACTGTGGTGTCCTAAATGGGAGGGAAGTCCAAAAGGGAGGGGATATATGTATATGTATGGCTGATTCATTTTGCTGTGCAGTAAAAGCTAACACAACATTGTAAAGCAACTATACTCCAATAAAAATGAATTAAAATATGTATATATATAAAATGTTGAATAAAATATAGATATAAAGCCTAAGAATGAGGCAAAAAGATAGAATCACAGAAGTCTCAGAAAGGGGAACGAAAATACATTCTTGGCGTATAAATCAGATTCCAAGGAGTTTTTCAGCAATATCAGTGTAATCTATTAACAACTGGCTGGTGAGGCAATTCCCTGGAGGTCCAGTGGTTAGGACTCCATGCTCTCATTGCCGAGGGTGCGGGTTCAATCCCTGGTTGGGGAACCAAGATCCTGCAAGCCACACGGTGAGGCCAAAAAAATTAAAAAGATAAAACCTGGCTGGTGACATTTAGTAAATTAAGTTCCTTCCTATGTCTTTAACATATTACTACTTCCTACCTAGTACTTTTAATATTCCCCTCATCTCACTGCTCACTTTTTCTTTTATATCAACAGTGACAAATGGTTGAGTAACCCTGGACTCAAAGACTATTTAATTCTGCTCTGCTTTCCTTTTTAATGTTCTTGGCTTATCTTCATTGCTTACATCCTTTATGTATCAGTTTATTGAAATCACTGTATGTCTCTGCTTTGAAAATTGTGACATGTCCTGATCAGGGCACAGTCAGTAACTGCATGGCCACAGAGGTGGAACCCACGGAGCTGCTGCTGACCCACCGGGCTTAAAATGAAGGGCACTGACATCCCAAGCTCCTCTCTTTCGGTTAATGGGAAAACATTAGAGTCCCATTTTCTTCAAATGATTTAGGTAAGGTCTGGTGTAGGAAAACACAGGACAGCGTATACTGAGGCCCTACGGTTTACCAAGCGCTGGGCACGCTGCTTCATAAGGCTTGGTAAACCCCACTAGGATCCAGGTGTTATTTCTGTTCCCATTTTACAAATGGAAAACTGGAGGCTAAGAGTGTTTAAGGAGAACAGCTACAGTCACATGACTGGGAATGCGCAGAGCTTGAGCCTACTGGCTACAAAGCCCGCCTTCCCTCCATGTGATGTCATCTCCTTCCTTCCACAGACACACCATCACCTCCTGCCAGCTGCGTGAGAAGTGATGGCTCACGCGTTACTTTCTAGCAACAAGCACCTTAATTTCTGTGAATGCCTAAAGCAATTTCTGGAGCCTCAGTTTTTCCAGGCATTAAAACTGCACCTGGACTTCCAGTGGCTGGTCTCTTGAAAGCAAATCCCAGCTCCAACTGGAAAAGAACAGATACACTGGCCAATGAGACGCAGGTGTAGAGTCCTGGAACCCACACAGGCTTGAGGGCAGCATCATTGCAACGTCTACGGTGTCTCAGAGAGAACTGCCCGCTCGCCTTCCCCCAAAGTACAGTTCAAGGAAGTAGGAAAAATAGGAGAGGAGTAACGGACCGCCAGGCCCCCAGACGATTCTATCCTGGCTTTTTTCTGACCTCCTCAGTGTGTGGACTGGAAGTTTTAAAGTCGGCGGAAAAAATTTTAAAAGAAGACTCAGATCCCAGTCCCACTATGTTTCTAGCTGTGTGACTTTGGCCACGATACATAAACTCTCTCCCATCAAATGAAATAATGCTACTTGTCTCACAGGACTGCTTAAGGATTAAAATGCTCATTAACATCATGCCTGGCACAAAGCTGGCGTATGACAGCAGCTCTGTTACTGTCTTGCCTCTCCCACCTCTATGACTTAACTCTGCTCATCACCAAAGAATGTTCTAACACCACAGTTTGCTCTTGAAGTTTGCTGTCCCAAGAAATACCGTATCACAAACAACTAAGAAGCAAGGTTAAAAAAAAACTCAAAGTCACCCCAAATCCGGGAAGAAGCATAGAGTGGGGTATGAATCGCATGGCCATCTTGGTTTCAAGATTATGTTGGATATAGAAACCCACATGAGCAGATGGAAGGCAGTTAAGATATTGACAGGGTAACAGTCCACGGTTGGCTCAACTACTGTCTCCAAACATACTGCCATTAGGTGTCGGGGTGGGGGGAGGGAGTAGGGAACAGGGGGAGAGTGAGGGAAGATGGGGCCAAAGGAGAGTAAGGGCCATCCTCCTGGCCCCAGGTGGATTCCAAAACGTGGCTTTCTGCAAAGAAAATTAGAGTGCTAGTAAAAGTATTAATTCTCAACCAATAAATTGAGAAATGAAACAATCACAGCAACAGATGCCAGAGTAAGAATCTGTTCACCTGTCCTTTAGGGAGGAACAAGGATCACGACACACGTCTTACCTACTGTACTCCACTCTGATCAACAGAGTGAAGATCACTCCGATCTGTTTCCAGACCCTGACCCTTTGCTCAGCACACCTTCTCTCTTCCATTTCTGCAGCATTGAAGCTTGGGTCTTCCACCCTTTTGCCTGATTCTACTGTAACTTCCACTTTCTGTATTCCTTCCTACCACCTGCTCAAGCCATTTTCATTGGCCCTAATGCTAGTGACAAAATCGTTTTCAGTGACTGTCATTCCCTGTCCCCACTTTTTAACTGGCTCACCTAAAGTATCTGTTCGCCCAGCATTTTTCCAACGATTTTACTTTATCTTCAAAATGTTGTCAAGTGGGTAGGGCAGAAAACAAAATTTAACACTTATAAACTAGAAACCGAGTATCATGTCGCTGAAGTGATTTGTTTGCCTAAATTTCCAAAGCTCCTGAGAATGGAGACTGAAACACAGGACAATTCTTAGAGCAGTGCTTTGTGGGGCAGAACTGCATAAGTAGAAAGCACAGGCTTCAAAACAGGTACTTCTGGGATCTGAATCCCAGTTCCACCGCTTGTAAGCTGTAATATCCTGGATTAGTTACTTAACCTCTCTGAGCTAAAATCTGAAAACCCAAGAAAGGTTTCAGCAAATCAGCAGAGAAATCTCCTGCAAAGGAATGAAAGTATGTCTCACTTTAGTTCATCATGTGGATTCTGACGGGCATCCTATCCAGGATCTCAGGGAGAACAAAAGCAATTATAACAAAAGGCAAAATAAAGTAGACTCTTTATACTCGGCAGGGAACTGCCAAAAATCACCTCATACATTTTTTTTTTTTTTTTGCGGTACGCGGGCCTCTCACTGCCGTGGCCTCTCCCGTTGCGGAGCACAGGCTCTGGACGCGCAGGCTCAGCGGCCATGGCTCACGGGCCCAGCCGCTCCGCGGCATGTGGGATCTTCCCAGACCGGGGCACGAACCTGTGTCCCCTGCATCGGCAGGCGGACTCTCAACCACTGCGCCACCAGGGAAGCCCACCTCATGCATTTTTAAATGGGCCCCGTTACTGTTCTAAACGGTCTTCTGCAACAAGCGCGAGCAGTTCCTTCCTTATTAGAGTTCTTCGTTAACTGAATGTGCCCTTTTTTGGCCCTGGAGCGGCTACGCCACCAATGAGCCTGGGCCTCCCTGGTGGGACAAGAGCAAAGCTCCCGACACAGTTCAGAGCCCTTCCCCCGGTTTTCACCTGAGCTCCCTTCTCGGTTGGTCTCCAGCTGTGAAGCGCCTCTCTATTTGGCTGTGACCCTATTTCCTCTCCGTGCTTCTCCTGTATCATGAAGCCTTCTTTCCTTCAGACTGCTCCATACAACCTTCAGCTTAGCCTGCTGAATACTGTGCTGGACACTTAGTGAAGCAGCTGCTCTGTATTACCTCATTTAATCTTCGACAACCCTATAATGGATATATGATTATCCCCATGGTACAGACGAGAAAACCAAGGTTTAGCGTAAGTGGTTTGGTAAGTTGTCCAGATCCCCACATCTAAGAATTGATGGTTAAAACTGCTCTGAGTCCAAATTCTGAGCTTAGAACAGCTCTGCTCTATCAGCTCCCATGCTTCTTTCTGCCATGGTACGAGGTGCATTTCCTCAATGGGAAAGTGGAGACTAATTAATGTTTGTACTGATTAATTAGCACATTAATTAGCATTAGCAAAAAAGTGAGCGTAATCTATTTGATCAGATGCTGAACTATATCTCCCTACTTTTGCCAAAAAGTCTCTGTAACTAACTGTGCTACCTTTCTTCCATCACGAACTCCTTGAATCAGGAATTTCCTCCCTGTAAACCAATCTTCCACAAGGACACTTAATAAGTTTTATTTGAAACAAACACACAAAAAACAACTGAGTCAAAACAGAGTGGCAATTACCTATCTCGTAGAAGAGGAAGCAAAATGGAAGGCTTATTCACCACCCTTCAGGTGGCGACTGAACCTTCAAGACTATGCCTTAAACACAGCAAAGCTGTATTTCTTACATTTTCTGCATTAGTTCCGCTTTCAAACGTGTTGTCCTATTGCCCGTAGTGGATTCAGAGTTGTCAAACTCTGTGTCCCCATTCTATATTGGTAAGATACAGTCATGGTACTAAAAATAACTTCTATCAAAAAATAAAAAAGCTGGCCTTAGAATTTGAGGTGTTTTATTTTTGAAACTTGCCCCCAAAGCTTATTTCTCTGATTTCTGGGGGACTTTTTATTTGCCTTCCGGCTGGTCCTTTAGGCCTGCGCACGTCCCTCTGCACAGCTGCCCAGCATCTCAGTGTTGCTGCCCTCTGGATCCCGGAGGTCCGGGGGGCAGTTCCTCCCGCTGCCCCACCCATCCCCTGCAGCCGCCCCCCACCCATCCAGGCCTCCCACCCCGTGACTGAGCCTTCAACCCTCCCGCTTCTGTGGCACCAGGACCTCCTGCTTGCTTCTTCCTTCTTTCTCCTCTTTCTACCTACCTTTCAGTAACTCTTCTTTTCAGGTCCAAAGTCAGTTAGATATTATTTAGGCCATTTTAGCAAAGTGCCTAACAATCATTGCCTACCTCCTTTTTTTGATGGAGAGAGAAAAAGATAAGATGGGATATTGGGGTGTGGTTGCAGTGGGGGGAGGGGGAGGAGACCAGAGGGGGATCTCGTTACAATGACCCGGAAAAATCCCCCTTACTGGCTTCCATCCTCCATTTGACCCCTGGAACTGGTAGCCAAGGGGCCCCCTACAGAATTAGGCTACACCTAAGCCTCCACCATTTCATAGCTCATTAATCCTCTCCTCTAGTCAGATTCCCGTATTGCCATAATGAACCAAGTGACGCGTCACTTTTAGGCAGACAACGTTCACCACAGTGCTACGTAACAGAGGAGAAAGTAAGGAAGAGGAAGGTATGAGGGACCTTAACCCGCCTCTCCATTTTCTTGAGAGGCAGTCAAGCACATGGTCTGTGGAGCCAGCAACCAGTCCTGGACTCCACTTCCTAGCAGCCTAATTGGGGATGTTATTTAACCTTTCTGAGCCTCAGCTTTCCCATCTGCTAAATGGAGACAAGTAATACCACTTAGCTCACTGGGCTGTTAAGCGTATTAACTAAGACAGTGCAGGCAAAGCAGTATGTTCCCAGCACACGGTAAACACTCTGAAGCACCTAGGATACATCACTGAACAAAAGAGCCCAGTCTCTCCACGTGGCCTGCGTCATTCTTCATATTCTTATGTTGTTATTATGCATTTGTAAGAGACACAGCAGGGAAGGCACCAACCAGTTTAGCCAACAACCTTTTACACTGGGATGGGGGGAGGGGGGAGCCTGAACTAACAGGCTGTGCACGAGTCCACAGACGCTAAATCAATCAATCAATCAATTATTTTCACCAGACTTGCTCTCAAAGTAAGTTTGCACTTATTCATGATTCAAAAACTGGGCTCCTCCATCTTGGCATTCTTTCCATGCAAACTGTGCCCTCAAAATACCACTGCGAAAATATAATATCCTTTGCTAAGGGCAACGATGTTTAAAAAATCTACCTGAAGCAAACACTCGGTAGGTTTTGCCAAGTCCACCTACATTTTCCATTCTATTCAAGTTTATCCCACTTCCCTTAGCATGGGCTCCTCGGGGCAGCATTTTTTCTAACATCCTTACCTGTGCCTTTACCCATGCATGCGAATGCGACAACAGCCTTCTCATACGCTACCGAAAGCATGAAGTCCCTGCACTCAGTACTCTCCACTTGACTTCTCCTATAGACTGAACAAAGGAAGCTCCGAAACAGACATCTCTGCCTGCTGCCGACAGATGGCGATAGTGATCACGCAAGCTTATTTTACTGTTAAGCCCTGTGGCCTGGTGGTTCTCAACTGGCCAAGTAGCACGCTTGCGGCGTCTGTGCTAGGTTTTGAGGTGTTTGCGAACATCGTTAAGCCCACAGCACGTCTTTTCAGTACAACACTGAAGGAGGTTTTGAAAGTGACACTAAGAAGTATAAGATGACAATGCAAAAGTAGAAACAATTTAAGAAACCCAAAGTGATGCACAACAAATACTGCATTTGTGAAATGGACCATTCTAAGGTACGAATGACTGCAAAGACGATATGTATGTGAAAAGGACTGTACTTTCATTGTACAAAGCAAGGAAAAATAAGTGAAAAATGTAAAAACAAAACATAACTACAAACAAAACACTTTTTCCTGTAGTCAGAGAATAAGCATCGATGTCACGTGATAATTACTTTGTCGTGTGACAATCTAATATTAGTGTAGGAGAGACTATGATTTATTTGCGGCCTCAAAGCAGTGGTTCTCAGCCTTAATTGCACACAAGAATCACCTGCTGAGCTTTTAAAACTCCTAAAGCCTAGGCTGTGCTCCAGAACCTCTAGGGGTGGGACCCAGGCATTGGTTGTGCTGAAAGCTCTTCAGGTGATTCCAATGTGCGGTCAAGGTTAAGAACCACTGCCTTCAAATCTAAGCCTGGGGAAAACACAGCTGCAACTGGTTCTATGGATTAAAATCCATTCACATGTGCAGATGGGATGCCTGTTGAGCCTGGACAACTTAGCAAGAAGTACTTCTCTAGGATATCCGAATCTTCAAGGAGACCAATTACCTGCCTCAGGGAATTTTGCTTTTTATGTTCTTGAAACTGGTATGGGGGGAGAACATGTATTATCGAGGAAGAATAGAGCACACCTTTTCTAAAGTTTTGAAGGAGGTGTTCATACACGTATTTGAAGAAAATGTATCACCGAGCTACAACCTTCAACATCTCTTAGTCATTTCAGTGAATCCATTTACAAACAAATGGACACACAAACCTGTTCCAAACAAAAGGAGCTTCTAGACACCAGCATCTTTCCCTCACTTTCAACTCCAAAGCACTAGACTAGCTCCTGGTCTATCCATTCACTCAGTGCATTCTGGTTACCTCTGGTTACCATCTGGTTACACTCCATCTTTCATAATCGAGTTTGGCATTCAAACAAATGCATCATTTAGTTCTCAGTACATACCCCCCAGGCTCTTCTCACCACAGCCCCCTTTTACCTTGTCTGCCATTATCATCGAGGAGCCCCCGTGGATACCCAGGATGGGGGTGAGAGTCTGGGCTGAAATGAAGTCAAGGATCTGGGCGATGGCTTCCTGGTCTGTGTCGTCAGCAAACACCACGCCCTGGATCTTCCGGTCAGACATGAGATCACAGATGCGGGTTATGATGCTCTTTGGGTCCGTCTCATTCATGGCTACCAGCTCCACACGGGGCACCACAGAGAGATGGTGGAAATCATCTTTCTCGTGGGCATCCTTGATGGCCACCTCGTCTGAAGTGCCCACGAGGATGACGGCAATGCCAATGCTGGGCGGGCTCTTCTGAGACCGAGCTCTGCTGCCTGACACGGCCAGGACAGCCAGCACCAACCAGAACCTGGGGGAACAGCACTCTGCTCTGGGCTTCATCTTCAACTCGTCGACTCCCTGGAAACACAAAGAGAGAATGGTAACGTTACACCCCACACTACATGACTGTCTGGGAAGAGGCTAGATACTGCAAGTCAAGGAACTTATCTCCTTTTACTGATCATCAAACCCAGCTTCTATCTTCAAGCCTAGTTTCTTATCTCTTGTGTTTGCACAGCAGAGTGAGGAAAAAAAACTTCCGAAAGCATCAGAAATCCTTGAGCAAGACACTAAAAGATGCTACTGCTATAGCCATCAGCAGCAAACAGACAGGGACAAACAACGGAAAGAGGAGGTAAGTGGTCCAGGCAAGTCACACCAAGCGCACGAACACAGGAGTCTCCAAGAGCGTGTCCGGCTGTTGCTGCGAGATCCCCGGTACTCCTGTCACAACCCAAGGGATGGCAAAGGCCAGGCAAGGGATGCTCTCGGGGCCAAGGGATGGCAAAGGCCAGGCAAAGTGAGCAGCAAAATGGGCTCAGCAGAGGTTACCTACAAAACGTGGTCTGGAAGAGCTGGATACAGGAAGTTACAGATACATAAGCCCCCATTCTTGATGCCTTTACTGTGTATTCACCTCAAAGGTGGACAAGAGCCTGAAAATTCTTCAGCAATCCATCCGGCTCTTAATACTAAATCAAAAACAGCCCATATGTTGTTTGGGCAGTACTTTTAAAAACATCTCCGATCCTTACAATAAACCAGCAGGGGGCAAATAAGAAAAACATTATTATCACCATTTTATGGATGTTGAAGGGAAGACTCAGAAAAGCTAAGAAGTCCGAGACTATAAACCAATTAAGTGAAATGAACATGAGCCCAGATCTTCTGGTTTCAGGCCAATCCGCCTTACATCACATTGCCTCTTACATCATCAGTTATTACGAGGAATAGTTTTATTCCCATTTGTTTATGCATCAAAGTATGGCGATTTGGACAAATGCTATTAAATTACTGACCTAGTGACCTTTCTGAAATGACTGACTTCATGTTTGCATGCAGTTTACCACTTTTTACCTTTTACCACAAACTCCTCCTGCCTCTTTACTTCCACATGTGCCCCGAAATCTTACACTCTGCACCAGACTGAGGACACAACTCTCTACAGAGCTTGGTCATTTCTCTTTTCATGTCTCACCATTCTCCAAGAGCTCCCCTTACTGAAATAGAACTGGTCCTGCTTAGATTGTATTGATTTGTTTTAAATAATCATTTATGGTACATCTGGTATGTGTTAGGTACCGTACTGGGCATTTCCTCCTCTGCAATCTCCTTAGTCCTCCTAGAAACCCTATAAATTAGTCATTTTATCCCCATTTCTCAAATGGAGAAACCGAAGCTCAAAACAGTTACATAATGTTGCCAAGGTCAATGATATTACAACACCAGCATGCCGGTACATGCCAATACAAAATACACATGGCGTTTTGGGGACTTCCCTGGTGGCAGAGTGGTTAAGAATCCACCTGCCAACGCAGAGGACACAGGTTCCAGCCCTGGTCTGGGAAGATCCCACATGCCGCGGAGCAACTAAGCCCGTGCGCCACAACTACTGAAGCCCCACGTGCCCTAGAGCCCACACACCGCAACTACTGAGCTCGAGTGCCACAACTACTGAAGCTCGCACACCTAGAGCCCGTGCTCCACAACAAGAGAAGCCACCGCAATGAGAAACCCGCGCACCGCAACGAAGAGTAGCCCCAGCTCGCTGCAACAAGAGAGAAAGCCCGCATGCGGCAACGAAGACCCAATGCAGCCAAAACTAAATAAATTAAATTAAAAAAAAATAAAATACACATAGCATTTTTATACTCCAAGGAAATAGTCTATAAACTGCACCCCAAACCAAAACCAGGGATTTTCATTTTTCTCCAAAGGGAGAGAATGTAATCAAGGATGATAATGTTACTTCATATCTCCTGCTTGTCTGGGAAAAAAAAAAAAAAAAAAAAAAGGTAAGATATTAGGAATCAAAAAGCCTTGAGAGTTTGGCTAACAAAAAGCAAACAATAATGATGAGGGTGTTGAGCAAAGAAAGATAAGAAAGTGTCCAGGTTGAGCAGACTGACTGCAAAGGGCATTAATGATTTGGGGCTAAGATGCTGGGGACATTTTGTGGCTGAGGAAGCAAAAATCCAATCCAGTTCTTGGCAGAAAACATTTTGGAACCCTTGCTGTTGTAGTCATCCTTCCACACTGCCAAGAAGGAGCCCTATAACACCGTCCTTGTCTCTCTCTTGCAAGTAAGACGAGCAGCTCAGTGGTTCACATCTGAACCAAGTTTATTCCTGACAACTTCCTCGGCTTTGAGTCTCTGTGGAGACCGGATGACTACACAGCCCTGGCAATCCGTGTGATGAACTGTCCCCAGCTGAGCAGGGCAGCCAGAGCCCAAATTCCTCCTCCCAGAGCTCTAAGCCAGCAGCACTATATCGAGTCCAGCAGCACCGAATACTGAGGAAGACGGATGGCTTTAGCGCCTCGAAGAGCTATTGGCAAAACAGTAACAAAAATAATCTGTTAAATTTCAAGGACTGGTTCTCAAGGAGAACCAAAAGATTTAGAATTTGGCAAAAGTAGCAGCTAACTTCATTCCAATGGGATTCGAATCGTACAGTCATCAGTCACTAAATCAGGTTCCTTCACATTGAAAAGTGGTCCACTCTGCCATGACTGTTTATTGACTTTAATGCAGTCTACACTCTCCCACTCTGATGTTTTATTTGGTCTCTTAAAATATCTCTTACAGGGCTTCCCTGGTGGCACAGTGGTTGAGAGTCCACCTGCCAATGCAGGGGACACGGGTTCGTGCCCCAGTCCGGGAAGATCCCGCATGCCGCGGAGCGGCTGGGCCTGTGAGCCATGGTCACTGAGCCTGCGCGTCCGGAGCCTGTGCTCCGCAAAAGGAGAGGCCACAACAATGAGAGGCCCGCGTATCGGGGAAAAAA
Source organism: Tursiops truncatus (assembly GCF_011762595.2). Taxonomy (NCBI): domain Eukaryota; kingdom Metazoa; phylum Chordata; class Mammalia; order Artiodactyla; family Delphinidae; genus Tursiops; species Tursiops truncatus. Next base: position 91,864,500 of record NC_047044.1, on the reverse strand, counting down.
AAAAAATCTCTTACATTCCTCTATTTCTTCTTACACAATATATTATACTTTGTTATGCGATGGCTAGTCGTGACACTCGAAGAATAGACTCTGGTTTTACTGAGTGTCTCTTTTTATACTCAGGATACAGCAAAGCACTTTATGAAGTAATACATTATGGGAGATACCAGTAACAGAAGGACTGCGAGACAAAGAAGTGCTGTGAATACAAACTCAATTTCACACCTTAGAAGGGGTTACTTGAGAGAAAGCTTGTAGTCCAAGATAAGCTAATTGGTGGCGCTCCCTTCCACCCAACAGACCACGTTAGTCTTCCGGCACCTGCTTTATGAAGCTGTGCCCCCTCCTGTGCACTGCAGTGCCCCCTACCCCAGGAGAACTGAGCACCGTTTCCCTTCAGCTCTCGTCATGGCCTGTGTGTGTCTATCTATGTATCCATAACAGTTTAGTAGAGTATATGATTATGTATCTGCCTGTCTTCACTGCTGGCCATCTCCTGGTGGGCAGGGACCTTTTCAGTTCAGAAAGCACCCACTTTTATTAAGCACTTTTATTAAGCTTTTATTAAGCACCCACTCCCTAGCAGACATTGTTCTCGGTGTCAGGGATATAACGCAGACAGGTTCTACCCTCCAGGACCACAGTCTAGTAGAAGACACAGACACACAAGAAAACCTTGCCTCACTTGTATTTGCAGTTCTTGGGGCCTAGCAGTGCCTTGGATACGTACAATAAGGAAGGACTCAATAAATGGTAGCCGCTGAGTTTCTACCATAATAAAATTGTCAATGTTTGGCCATTTTTACCTACACTAGTAACCTATTTTATATATTATATATTTATAGTAACATTTTACTTATAACCTACCATATGCCAGACACTATTTTTCATGGATTGTTAAATCACATATAAACATGATATAGTTTCCCCCATATTACCAATCAGGAAACTGATCTTCTGAGAGAGAGGCTAAGTGCACGACCAAGATCACACAGCTGATAATTTGGCATCAGGTTTCAAACCAAAGTTTGTCGCCGAAACCCTTGCTCTTTCCATTCTACTGCCTCTCAGTATGAGTGTGTGAATTAATGAATGAATAAACAAACTCACTAACCAAAACCAAACTGTGTTCTAATAGCAGTTCCACAGTAACTAAGTACCTGAGGGTAGGCAATTCCTCACCACTGTCTCTGTTTCCTCATCTGTGAAATCCGGATAATATACCTAACCTAAATACCTGAGAGAGTTTTATGTGAGGATCAAATGATAATATGCAGCTGGAAGTGCTTTGAAGAATATAAAATCTCTAGAGATGCAAAGGATGTCACCTTTCAGCTTCTACAGAAGTTGTTCAAGGAGCCTGAATGCACCGGGTCAGCATGTGGGAGGTGGGCCGGGAGAGAATGGCAGACAGTCTGAGAGGAATGTTGAGAGGAACTTCAGGGCAGGGGAGGGTGGAGGTGCAGGTGGAGGTGGGGATTGGTGGTGGGGGGGGGGGGGTGGCAAGAGATATGAGTTCCCTGACGTTCTAACTCCCTGAAGAAGATGCTGCATAATGGCCTCAGGGGAGCAGCAAACTCCACTGACAGCTTACCAGTCAAGTGCAGCAGAATTCAAGAGTAATTCAGGCCAGGGGCAGTAATGGGGATCGGTGGAACTCGGCACCCCCAAATCATGCTGTAAATTCAGACACGAGGGTTCACAAGCAGAACCAAAAACAAAGCATCAGGATTAGAGAATCAACTGGTCACCTCCTGATCCTCTGCCTCCTTGAGCCTTGAGTTGAGCGGCCCTTAGATTTACAGCAAGCAGAAGGCCACAGTAGCTTGTGTTCATGCCTACCACCAGTGCAGGGTAACTAACAGGGACCAGGCGACACTTTGCCCACAGTAGGCTCCAAGGGAAGACATATTTGAGTGAGAAGCTAGGCCAATCCTGTTCTCAGAGAAAACTGAATCCTGGGGCAACCCCAAAAGAAGGATAAAATGTGATTTAATAGATGAGTAAGTCAAATTTTCCAAGCACCATCCTTAATGGAGTCAGGACGCTGTTTCGAGTGACCTAACTAAGGCGACTGTGATTAGAATATGATAGGCAGTGAATAAAATGAAGATCAGAAGTGCCAGAACTATGCATCAGGTCCAGTTTCCCAAGCTACCAATAAAGACAGAAAGTTAGGATGCACAGGCCTTAAAATTTGTCACACAGGAGAATGTGGGGGGGGGAAGGAGTCTCATACAGTATAAGTCAAGTGAAATATAAATGAGTATAACCTTTTTGGAGGGCAGTGTGAGAATGTCTATCAAAATTTTAATATCACGACAAAATAAAATTCAAGGTGAAAACATCAAAAGTGACAATGAGAGATGTCACATACCAGTTCCAAGAAGATACTATAATCATGAATATACATGAATCTAAAAATACAGGCTTGACATGCATAAAGCAATAACTAAAATTACCCTGGGGAGTAACAGACAAATCCAACAGAGAAAATATAAACAATGACATAAATGATCAAAAAACAAAACAAAGCATGAATAATAAGCTTGAACTATTTCAAATATCTAGCAACATATACAAGAGAGAATATATATTCTTTATTAGCACATGGAAAATATTAGCTCTACAAAAGTGCTTCAGTAACTTCCAAAGAATCAATATGAATGACTGCCATTTTTCTGTAATGTGATTAAATTTACAAATAAAATTCTAAAGGTAGCTAAACATATCACACATCCAAAACTTTTAAAAAACGATATTAAATAACACTAACGTTAAGGAGGAAATCATAACAGAAACTGAAAAATCCTTTGATTAGAATGACAATGAAAATATTAAATACCAAAATTTCTAGAGCATAAATGAAACGGTTTAGAGAGAAACCTATACCTTTAAATTCACTTGTAAGAAAATAAAATAATTAATTGTAATTAAATTTTCATTTATTGAACAATTAACAGAGTCAACCCTAAGAAGGAATTGAATAATACAGATAAGGGCAGGAATTAATGAAACAGAAAGCAAAGAAAAGAAAAAAACAAAACCAAAAGTTGATCCTTTGAAAGACTAGACAAAATTCTGACAAGAGCAATCAAGGAAACAAAAGAGAAAATGCAAATGAAACTGATGGTGAAAAAGGGACAATAACAACATATACAGTAGAAATTTTAAAATAATAAAAGAATATTATGGGGCTTCCCTGGTGGCGCAGTGGTTGAGAGTCCGCCTGCCGATGCAGGGGACACGGGTTCGTGCCCCGGTCCGGGAAGATCCCACATGCTGTGGAGCGGCTGGGCCCGTGAGCCATGGCCGCTGAGCCTGCGCGTCTGGAGCCTGTGCTCCGCAACGGGAGAGGCCACAACAGTGAGAGGCCCACGTACCGCAAAAAAAAACCCAAAAAACAAACAAAAACAAAAAAAAGAATATTATGAAAGTTAGTTGCTTTTAAATTTAATGTATAAATATCTAATTTTAAAAAGCAAAAAGTTTCAAAAGAATATGGAAAATGTGAATAATAACCATTAAAGAAAATAAAATGGTTATCAAAGGCCCCCAACCCTAATACACCAAAACCACCCCACCCCATCTTTGCCAAAATAAAAGGAAGTAAAACAGGTACACGTGGGGAAATGAGCCTTGTTCACACAAGTTGAACAAAACAGAAAAACAAGAGAAGTTGAATTCTAAATCCAGATAATTACAGTACAAGAAAAGATTATCATAGATCCCTTTCACTTATGAACCTAAAGGCAAAAAATCGTAAACAAAATATTAGCTAACCAAAACAAATAGTATATTTTAATAATAATATTCAAGCGTGGTTTATATAAGGAATGCAAGGACGGTTTAATATCAGAATATAATTCACCACATTCATGGACCAAACAAGATATTTATATGAATATCTCAAAAAAAAAAATGAAGAACACACATTTGATTAAGGGCAGCACCTATTTATGATATAAATGTTAGAATATTTTTTTAACTCCTTGATGACAGGCAATGAAGGAGATCATCAGCCTACCTGGTAAGTGTATACACCAAAAACTCTTAATCAGATTTTTTTTGACAGTGAGTTAGTGCTATCACTGCTCCCGGAGATTCTGGTAAATAAAATAGGCAAGAAAACAAAAGTGTTAAGGATGGGAAGGAAAGAGAAAATAATAGCAGTACATGAAGATAATATGGTTGTCTACAGAGAAAGTCCAACAGAATTTTAAACTATTTATTAATATGGGTAGAATGAGATTGCTAGATAAATAATACTCTTATAAAAAAATCAATAGCTCTTTTTAACCAACCAGAAAATATAATAGTCATAATAACAAAAACAACTATAAATTATTTAGGAATTAGCAAAAAATGCACAAGACCTCTGCAGAGAAAATCTGAAACGCTACTAAAGGATATGAAAGAAGTCCTGAACAATGTAATCATAGACGAATTCATGGAGGGGATAACACAATATTTTAGAAAGTTCTATTTTCTCCCAAATTAATCCGTAACTTGAAGGCAATTCCTATCAAAATAACAGCAGGATTTTTAAAGGAATTTTATTATCTTACTCTAAAAGATATATAGAAGAATAAAGGTACATGGAGAACAAGTTAATTAAACAAGACATCTTTATCTGAACCAGTAATGAAAGTGTGCCTTGAACAGCGAAGTATGAATAACTTAACTCTGCAGAACAGATCCAAAATAAAAATTTTTTAATTAACACATTTTTTTTAAAACGTTTCAGTTCCAAGTCAATTTCAGGTTTTAAGTCATACTTTCTAAATTCAAATTTATAGAGGCACAGCAAATGTTGAACCAAAGAGGTGCTTTTTTGAGTCCGAATGCTTAGCTTAGGTAATAAATGTGTTCCCCAATCATCTGAAGCAGAAAGTAGGAGTACACCAGATGTCAAACATCTATCCATTCTGAAGTACAAGACTAATATCCATTTCTAGCGAAAGAAACACAATGCCATCTATGTATTCAGGGCATTTGGAAACCCAATTTCAATCCTCCAGAAGCATTTAGGGTCTGCTAAACACATCTAAACTTCATCTAAATCTGTAAAAATAACATATAAAAGGCACCTATCTTTAATATTAGTGGACTTAGAACCTAAAACTTCTCTCTGCATTGTTATTCTCCTCTATTCATACTGTTATCATCATCCAAACTCTTAGAGCTTCTGAGCTCCCTTGCCCCTGCTCTTTCTTCATAAGGAACAAGGTAAGAAAGCCTGGTAATCTGGGGTTTGGGGTCTGGGACTATGTGCCTATGAAACCAGTGATGAAAGAAAAGTCTACCTGGACATCCTGTAAACATGCCGAATCCATTTTGAATGTAGTGACTGACATGGCAATAAACTGCTCTCCTTGGTCCTGTCGGGGGATTTAACTTATCTAAACATACTTCTGTGCAGAGCTAATCCCAAATCCATTTCAACATACCACAGTCATAACAAATAATGTAAATAGACAATCAAAGAACTCAGAGCCTTAGTTAAGTCATTTCTGGGAAAGTACTCGATCAGGGAAGAGCAGGATAGATGGGAGAGAGGGAAAAGATACAGGAAAAAATTCTCTAAACCTTTGATCCAGCAGATGGTTCCATCAAGTCCTCCTACATAAAGCAAGTAAGGATGTCGTTCCAAAGACCACCAGTCCCCTAGACCCTATGAGAAGATGGCCTCAGCATTGCAAAGGGCCCATATGCCATTGAATTCCTTGGCAGGACTTCTGTTACCTAAGAGCCTTCTTGTTCTCACTCAGTCCAAGCAGACCTACCACCTGAGCCTTGTTCTACAACCTACCACCTTGTTCTGCACCCTTCCAGGAGCTAGATCCTGGCTTTTGTATCTGACCTATTTTTTCCCGCTGTATGCACAAAGCAGAAGTATCACTTCTACTGTCACCCAATTGCTTGACACAAGAGTTGAACAGATAACAAACAAAGGATCATAAATCACTTTATATGTACGCATTTTCATAGAAATTTGTAATACAAATGTAGGTGATTATCTGTACTCTCATCAGCAACAGCCACTGATGGGTTTTTTTTTTTTTCTTCAATATTCTGCAAGAGCAGACACCAAAATTTCTCTTCTAACATCTGCACACGGTTCTTAATTATAATTAATTTATATGCCTCCAAGGACAGTGTAGGCAGCCCTGCTGAAATCCAGACCTTTGGAAACCTGATTCTGATTATCACCATTTGGCAGGTTAGGGCAATTGCATGTTTAACAGCAAAACAGCATTTTCAAGTGTTAATAAAAATGATTGGCTTGTCACTGACTATTAAGAGGGGGGATGAGCAGTAAAAATGGGTGATGGATGATAAAAAGAGAATCATGGGGAGCAGGAAAAAATGTCACCTGGGAAGGAGGTCAAAGGACGATATTGGGAGGGTAACGGTGAGCCAGGGATGGAACAGGGACCACCAGAACCATACGCATCCACCCAGAACACATTGGTGTTCTGAGCTGCAGATAAACAGCCTGTGTTAAAATAGATTTAAAATTGGGGTGTTGAGGAGGGCCATTTCCAAGTCCCCCATATGATCTACTCTACTGCCTAAGTACATCCCAAGCCACTGCAACCCTCGACCAAGCCTGTTCTGCAACAGCAATAATAATCGTGCTGCGTTGTGGTGGAGATAGCAAAACTCTGGAGTTGAGAACATGTTTTACATTTACTCTTAACTTGCTGTGTGATCTTAGATCAGTTTCTTTACCTCTCTGACCCTCAGCCCCCTCATCTGTAAAACGTGAGACAGTAAGAGTTTTCACAGGATAATTGTGAAGATTCACTCACTGGACAAACGTTTGTTAAATGCTTTCCATGTACCAGAGAATGTGTTAGGAGATGGGATCCGACACTGAATGGAATACAGTCCACAAGGAGCCTTTAGTCTAGTGTCCAAGACAACAAAATAAACAGGAAATTACGGTACGATGTGATGAGTTAGAAAAGAGCATACTCAGTGCTCCATAGGAGGCCGCCTAACCCTGTCTGGGAGATCAGGAGATTAACAAGCTAAGTACTAACACATAAGCAGGAATAGTAATGAATATACTGAAACTGCAATAATAATAAAATATTAGTTAGAAGGATATTACGATACAGGGGAGAAAGCAAGGAGCTAGACGTCAAAAGATCTAGAATTGACACTAGGCTTTGACACTTACTCCCCTTAGATGGAGGGGAGGCAGTAACTTAAATTACCTGGACCTCATTTTCTTCATTACAAAATGGGGGTGATTATCCTCACGTCACAGAGTTGTTGTGAATATTAAACAATTTACTTGAAAGCATCTAGCAAATAGCACGTACCTGATATTTACTTACTGAATATGAATATACTGTGTTCAGAGACAGATAAGGAGCTTCTTTTGCCTTGAATTACTTAGAAAGAAGTCAAAGACTCCTTCCCTCCCACCCGTCTCTCCAGCTTTAGTACAATTTCTACCGACCTTAGACACAGGTTGTTTTTAAAAGCTAGTCTACAAGTAACAACCTGATATCCAATATAAACAATATTTAAAATAGATTTTGTTTTATTTCTTTAAAGCTTTTAGTGTTTTGTTTTGTTTTTTAATATTTATTTATTTATTTGGCTGCACCGGGTCTTAGTTGCTGCATGTAAGATATAGTTCCCTAACCAGGGATCGAACCCGGGCCCCCTGCATTGGGAGCACGGAAGCTTAACCAGTGGACCACCAGGAAAGTCCCTAAAATAGATTTTAAATCCTAGAACCACCCAGCAGTAGAACCTATTCCCCCATCTCCCACCAGCCACCAAACAGCCACCAAATTTTGTGCAAAGTAACATGATAACTTCAACTACATAAAAACATTCATTTCTTATCTTTGGAACCCATACCTTCACTTACTAATAGTGATTCTCCCTGCATGGAATATAGGAAGGGAGAACCCAATTCTCACTAGCTTGGCTAACAAGATAGCTTTTCTAGCAAATCCTAATGAAGTGAAGTCAAGGATAACGTGTCTTCCTTATCTACGTCCAGTACTTAGCAGAGTGCCTGGCATATGGTAGGTGCTCAATAAACGTCTGTTGGCGACACTAATGAATGAACCAATAAATAAGTACCTAAGAATGCCAATAACAAGTTGATTCTCTCCATCTCCATTGACACATAAATGAAGGCACTAGTCTAGGTCCTTCACTCCCAAGGGTTACAACATGAGGGGAAATACCATAAACACCAATACAATTCCCAACTTCTTGATATTCTACAGGGTCATGCTTAGGTCAGTGTTCTTAGCTGATAATTGTCTATGTATCTGAGTGTTCATTTGCACATGTACATATGTGGGTAAATCAATGCCTATACTGGTGATATACATATGTGTACAAATTAGACCTCTTTCCCCTGGTCTCTAAGTTGTAAGACGCTGCTGCTGCTGAAGGATGGTACCCAAACATGATTCAGCCTTCACTCAAAGCCTAGGTTTAAACAAGGCCCTGAGGCCATAAAAGACCTCAAAGAGAGCATGGTAGCAAGGCCAGAACCAATAGGGAACAAGAGCCACACCACTTGAGCTGGCTGGTTATCAGGCCAACTTCAGGTGCAGTCATATGTTTCTTAACGTAAAATGCCATCTTTATTTTTGCCATCAATATTCGTATTTGTTAACCACGCTACCAATCATAACTGAATTCTGAGCTCGCTTAAATCCCTTTAACCTCACATATGGAATTGAGAACCTACTCAGAGAATTAATTGTAAGTGGAAACCTCTCTAATTTCACTTCTCACCCTCTCCCTCTCCAATTACTGTACGAGAAGAATGTGTAGTAGAAGGGACACAGATCTGAGGATTAGGAAACCCCAGGCCCTGTTACAACCCTACTACTAACAAGCCAGGTGACTTAGAAAGAATTACTTAGCCTCTCTGTGGCTCTGGTTCCTTATCTGTGAAGTAAGAGAAATGGACTGGTTGTTCTCAAAGTCTCTTCCGGCTTTAAAACTCCGTGAATCTGTCTTCCATACCCCCTCAAGTTCAACATCCTACTCTCCTCTCCTCTTCTCTGAGCCCTGGGAGGCAGTCCTGTTTGGAGCACATCAATGGACGTCCTAATCCTCTGGCTTCCAGTTGGGTTTGACCCAACAGGCAGCCCAAGCAGGAGGAAAGAGGGAACAAGAAAGCCAAGACTGGGGTATTTCCCCTTCGTGCCTCCCTCCCTGTGGGTTCATGGCAGGTTGGCTGTATCACTGGACTGAAGATCATGGCTTCCATGAAACATCCTTTACCACACGGCTCTCTCTACCCAGTTCCCCCTCCAGATTCCAGATTATCACTCCCAGCTTCCTCCTTCGGGACTAAAAATGGTGGTAACTACGCCAGGTCACTTTTAGCTCAGGACACTGTACCACCTCTTGTGGTTTCTGTGCATTGCCCACGTCTTGGTAAACAGTCCTTTTTCTAAACTCTCTTCAAATTAAACCAGTTGAGGGTTGCTATCCGTTTCCTACTCTGACCATAAATGATACAGATTCCTCCTGCATTCCATAATGCCCAGGAGCCTCTCAGGTTCAAAATGGCAAAACCAGGACCTGAATTCCACCCACCCACCACTGGATAAGGTATGGCCCCTCCAGACGGTGCTTCCTACTTATCCTCAGGTCCAGGTTCGGTCAGCAGTATGATAAACAGTAACATTCTCTGGGCGCCTGGCCCCCCTGCAAAGAATGGATAAACGTCTATAGAATATTTCAAGAGAATAGCCTCCAGGAGCTAGCATTTTGAGTGGGGAATATAAAAGCATTGGGCATCATAAAAATACACCAAGCAATTATCAGAATGACTCCAAAGCACAACCCAGAGAAAAGCCAAGCATTTTCACGAAGGAAGATGTGGTCATTAAATGGGACTTTATCTTGCTGAAGAAACAAACTGGGTAAGGAAGCCTTAACTTTCGCTCTTTCTCTTTGGTTTGGTTGGAATCTGTTTCATGAAAAAATGAATTTTAGAGTCAAATGTTCACTGTCAAATTATAAGCCAAAGTATAAACAAAGAAATACAGCAACACAAGAAACCATAACGGTGATATTTCAAGGAAACATGACAGTTAACTCTGTATTGTTTCTTAATATGTGGAAAAGAAATTAAAATAGTGAAAAAGAACAAAAAAAAAGTTTGTGGCTCCCTTGCTGTAATGATAATAATATAGTTGTAATCCGGCCACCCTTCACATTTTTCATTGTTTTTAAAAAGCAAGTAGCTGTTCTGTCTGCCTGAGTCCAGCATTTTTACACTGTTAGAACAGCATGTACATCAGGCCTGCATCACCATGTCCACTATCACCATAGAGATGGTAGGGTGAGGCCAGCTGGCACTGCCTGCACCTCCCTTCCCAGGCCCCGCCCAGGCCAAATGAACCCCTCTCCCCCGTACAACTCAGTCGCAGGCAGCGCCACAATCCACCCGCGGAGATCTGCCTGTCCAATACAGGGAGTGCACTCAGGGTACATGCGACTTTCCCGTTAAAATCAGATCTTGACATAGGAGGTGATGGATGTTAACTAAACTTACGTGATAATCATTTCACAATAATGTAAGTCAACTCATTATGCTGTATGCCTTAAACTTATACAGTGCTGTGTGTCAATTATATCTCAATAAAACTGGGAGAAAATAGATTTTGAAAGCAAAAAGCTCAACGTCACACACCGGCTCCTATCCCTTTCCCCTCAAAAGTCCAATGAATCAACACATCCTTACTGAAGACTCACTTTGCGAATCACAGAGAAGTGTTCCAGGGAGTTAACACTTTGCTTCTGCCCACGAGGACTACCCACTCCAGCAAGGAGACGACACAGACTCCCCAACACTGGACCGTCAGATGGCATGAAGGATGTAAAGAACTACAGAGACGAGCAGAGGGAGGCTGGCTCTGGGCTCGGTGGTGCGGACAACTTTGTCTGGAAGCAGCTCTGAGGGTATCTGAGGTGAGGAATCGAGCTTGAGCGCAGGAACAGAAGTGAGGCGGGCAGCACTAAGGCAGCAAAGCAGTGAGACACAAAGCTTAACAGGGACGGTAAACGGCATGGTCTGGCCAGAAGAAGAGTTCATGGAAAGAGTAGTCGTGAGATAAAGCTGAAAAGGGACACAGAGAAATCTGGGTGCTCAGCTAAGGTGCTTAACATACTGCTAGACAGGCAGCAAGAAATGACAGAAGAAAGAGAGGGGAAGGAAAAGATCTCCGATCGTGAAATTCGGTTTAGTCTCAATTTCCAAGGCGAATGAAACTCTAGTGCTGTTTGGGAAATCAACCAGGCTGGCCTATTACAGCATGGTAAATCCTTCTAGGCCCAGGATAATACCGCCACTGTTGAGAAGATCCCAGTTTTATGATGATTAAGAAACCGAAGTCCTGATGAAATGCCATTCACTGAAGCGCTTTTGATTGAGATACTATTCATGGAAACAGTCCTCTTCTCAACATGCACATTTCCCTGTTGGTAATACGAACCTCAACACCACAGCCCTGGACCACTGCCTTGAAACTGCCCCTGGGCTCCGAAGCCTCTTTCCTCCTCTCATCTCCATCCTAAATCGAGTCCCTCAGCTCTTCCGGTTTAGGACTCTCACTTGCTCATTCAAAGGCTGTCTCACAGCCTCACGGAAACCCTTCATCCTCAGGCGGCCTTTTTTTCAGTTTGCAAATTCTCTCTGGCCTCACTGTGGCTGATGAATAGGTATAAGGTTTTGCATGTGCGTGGACTGGAGAGCAAGAGAGAATAACTCATTCTCATTCATCTGGCCTCTCCTCCATCCTTTTCATTCCATTCCTCACCTCTCTTTTCAAATCTGTCTTCTCTTTTTCTTAGAATTTCCTCTTCCTGAGTTCTTTTTGAGTGTCTTCCCACTTTCATCCCCTCCATTTGACTAAAACTACCTTGACACAAGTCACTTACGATATATTCACGAACAACCCCGGTTGCCTCTTTCTTCCTGCTGTTCTCATTTTCCCTGGCTGTGCTTGACAGGATTCATTATTTGTTTCTGCCCCATCTCATCATCTCTCCAGAAGCCTAACCTCCTTGCTTTCCTCAGTCTGCTTACATCTGAATGTCTCTGGGAGCCTCTGCCTCTGCTCTCTTACTTTCTCTGGACCACTCTTTTTCTTTCCTCATCCTGTCTCTCCAGGCAGCTTCACTTCTACCCAGAATTTAACCTTATACTTTCCCCTCCCCTCAACTGAGCTGGTGGCTCAAATCTTACTCATTCCTAACCTGTAAAGAAAGGTCTTGTTTTACACTTTTATCCATCTGTTTAGTTGTCTGGCCTCACTTCAAGGTTGACATGTCTGAAATGCTTTCACAGCTCTTCATATGCCCTTGTCATTTTCCTTTGTCTAATTTATATTCAGGTCTAAGTCAGACCCTGCTACTCTCTCTGTTTTCCCACCAAATTCTTTCCTCATCACCTGATGCAAGGTCCTAATGTTTTCATTCAATCATCTTTCTTCTTTCACTTCACATCAAAATACCCCCATCAGAATCATCTCCTCCTGGCTGCCAAACTACATTTTTCTTTCTTTAAACTCTGACATCTTGTTTCCTAGTCTCCTCTTGCCTTAAGAGTTTACAGACACTCAGCAATGTCGCTTGACAGAAACATAACTGATCCAGTCTGAACTCCACAAAGTTTAGTGAAAAGGCGGCTAAGCCTTTACCCCTGCACCTAATTAATCATTCACGCCTTGAAATTCACTGGTTCTTCTCCCAGCCATGCGCTTGGTCATTCCCATACCAATGCTCCAAGTTTCCATCTGTCTCCTTGTCCAGAGTCAACAGGCTCTTTCTTACACAAATCTCTCCAAAAGACAGATGAAGAAACAACGTAGAGATCAACTAGTTACATCCGACACAAACCATATGTGCCACATTTGCCAAAGGAAGGGGGCACAGTGGGTGCCCAGGGTGACTCTGGGCTCATCAAGAGCATTTTCCCAGGAGATCTAAAATCTGAGGAAATGGAAGAGCTCTGATGGGGGGGAAGGGGCTGAGTGAAGCACCAGGAAGCTCCCTGGAGTTGGTCTGGACCGGAGAATCAGTGCAAGGCACCAAAGCAGGAATCCCCAGCTCGTCAAAGGGAATGAAGAGCACCCAAGGGACGCGTAATGAAAAACAGCTTCTGTTTTTCTTTTTTCATTTTTAAAGAGGCACTGAGAAATTGTGGGGAAAGGCTTGGATTTGAAAAAGTTTTACCATGTGACATTAAGCACATCACCTAGGCTCTCTGAACCTCAGAGACGTGGTCCTCTCTAAATGTGAACAATGATGTGAAAATAACCCTATTTCACAGGGTTATGAGACTTAAGTGAGAAAATATGTATAAAGGTAGCATATAAATTAAAAGGTACCATGTGAATGAGGAAGTCTGTTATTCTTAAATGGAACTGACAAATTATTCATTCATGCATACATCAGTATGTAAATTTTAGCTAATAACAAAATTCTTTTTTTTTAGGTCTAGTTTACTGGAGTATAATTTGCATACATTAAAATTCACCCTGTTAAGTGTACAGTTCTATAAGTTTTTACAAACGTATACAGTATATAAGTAACCACCATCATAATCAAGATATGGAATATTTCTATCACCCAAAAAGTTCCCTCTATGAACTCCTTTATAATCAATCCCTTATTCCACTCCAACCCCTAGCAACTACTGATCTGATTTGGTCTCTATAATTTTGCCTTTTCCAGAACATCTTATAAATGGAATCATACTGTATGCAACCTTCTGTGTCTGACTTTTTTCACGTGACATAGTGGCTTTTGAGATTTCCCAATATTGTTACTTGTATTGGTACTCGGTCCTGTTTATTGACAAGTGATACTCCCTGTATGACTGTACCACAAAGTATTTATCCATCCACTGTTGATGGACATTTGGGAGTTTCCACTTTTGGTGATTATGAATAAAGCTGCTATACCATTCAACATAAAGTTCTTAGACATATGCTCTCATTTTTCTTAAGTACCTGGGAATGAAGATGCTTGGTTATATGCTAAGCGTAATTTTAATTTTATAAGGAATTGCCGAACTTTTCCAAAGTGGCTATACCATTTTGCATTCCCACCAGCAGTTCTTCCACATTCTTACCAACACTTGATCTTGTGAGTTTTCTTTTTTTTTCTTTCCTTCCTTCCTTTTTAATTAAAAAAGAAAAATCCATCCATTTCTATTGGATGTTTAGTGGTATCTCACTATGATTTTAATTTAAATTTCCTGCCAACTAATGATGTTGAGGATCTTTTCAAGTGCTTATTTACTATCTGTATCTCTATTTTGGTAAAGCATCTTTTGCTCATTTTTTAATTGGGTTGTTTGTCATACTATTGAGTGGTAAAGGTTCTTTATATATTCTAGACACAAGTCCTTTATATAAGATATGTATTTTGCTCGTATTTTCTCCCACTCTGTGGCTTATCTTATCATTTCCTTAACAATGATGTTCAAAGAACAAAAGTTTTTATTTTTAATAAAGTCCAGTTTATCACTTTTTCTTTTATGGTTCATGCCCTTTGTGTATCTAGGAAATCTTTACCTAAACAAAAAAGATTTTTCTTCTGTTTTCTTCCAAAAGTGTTTTAGTTTCATAGTTAGTTCTATGATACATTTTAATTTTTTACATGAAATAAGATATGGGTCAAGGTTCTTTTTTTGTCAAAAATCAATTGCCCACGTGTGTGAGTCTACTTCTGAACTATCTCCGCAGCCTGACTGACCTCTACATCTATTCTTATGCCATTCCCACACTAGCGATTACTGTTTCTTTATAGTAAGTCTCATAATCAGTGTATGTCCTCCAATTTTATCCTTTCCTTCCAAAGTTCTCTTGGCTTTTTTGCTTTTCCATGTAAATGTTAGAATCATCTGTCAATTTCTACCAAACAAATTCTGCTGGGATTTCTATGGCGCTTGTGTTGAATCTACACAAAAATTTGAGAAAAACTGACATCTGAACAATACTAAGTCAGAAATTTTATAAAATTTACCCCTATGAATATCATGTTTTTGATATCGTAAATTTGTTTCTAAATTACCATTTCTTTTTTTTATTTTATTGAAACATAGTTGATTTACAATGTTGTATTAACTTCTTCTGTACAGCAAAGTGACTCAAACATATATATATATATATATATATATATATATATATATATATATATATATATACACATACACATTCTTTTTCATATTTTTTCCATTATGGCTTGTCACACAATATTGAATATAGTTCCCTGTGCTATACAGTAGGACCTTGCTCATCCATTCTACATATAATAGTTTGCATCTGCTAATCCCATTTGCAGTAACATGGATGGACCTAGAGATTATCATACTAAGCGACATAAGTCAGAAAGTGAAAGACAAATACCATATGATATCACATATATGTGGAATCTAAAATATGATACGAATCAACATATCTACGAAACAAAAACAGACTCACGGATATAGGGAACAGAATTGTGGTTGCCAAGGATGGGGTTGGGGGGGGCTGGGTAGGGGAGGAAGTAATGGGAGTTTGGGATTAGCAGAGGCAAACTATTAAATTTCCATTTCTAATTGTACATTGATATCATTTATGAACACAATTTTTGTATATTGCCCTTGTGACCTTACCAAACTTACTGGTTCATTTTCATAGCTTTTTTGGGTCTATTCTTTGCTACTTTCTACATAGACAATCATAAATTCAGTTTTATTTTTCCCTTTCCCTTCTTTTTCTATTTTTTGTTACACTGGCTAGGACCTCCTTCAATACAATGGTTCAGAGGAGTGGTACAGGAAGCATCCTTGCCTTGTTCCTAATCTTAAGGGTAGAGCATTCAGTCTCTTGGCATTAAGCAGGATATTACCTGTAGGGTTTGCACAGATGCCCTTTGACAGGTTGAGGAAGTTCCCATCTAGTTCTAGTTTGATGAATTTTTTTTAGTCATGAATAGTTTGTTTCCTTCACTGGAATTTTTTTTTTTTTTTCCTGCCTTTGCTTCAAGATTCTTTCTATGAGCTTGCCTGCTCACAAGGACTTGAAAAGCAATGAGTGGTGCATTTAAATTACACATGTAGTGCGTTATTCTGATTAGAGTTTATCAGATTGACTGAAGTATAACAAAAAGAAGCCCCGTCACGGAGGCTGTAGCTAGTCATGTAGAAGATAATCAGGCCATAAAAAAAAATTGCTGGAGAGGAGATAATAGATCTGAAATTGATGAGGAGTAAAGCACAGTAAGATGTGGAGAAGGTGGGAGACTAAAATTATATTAAAATTGTTCTCTACACCAATGTTTTGGGAAGGAGAAGCCAGGAATGGGAGACAATTTAGGGAGTAACTTCTGTGTATTTTATATCAATTTCCAGGTGTCAGCGGTACACAGAGTTGTAGAAAACGTTGCAATGATGAAAGATAAATACTAAACCACAGAGTAAGAGCAGTCAGAGCCAAAAACACTGACCTAAGTGACAACTAAATGAAGATGAAATCTCTCTCTAAATTGAAAGCACAGATATACATCCTTAAGAGAAGAGCATCCTTTCTACCTGGGTATGGTTAGAAACTCCCCCAAACGAACTTTTTTCTTCCGATTAATGTAAGAATTTTCACTCTTTCTTCCTTCATGTCTACTTCAGTCTTTATATAAATGCTTTCCTACTATGGTAGGGGCCCCCGTCTCTGCCCTTGCCTATGACCTGTATCCGGATCCCCACTTCCCTCACGCCAGCACTGCCAGCTACAAGGTTTGGGAAGTGCTGGTAACAAACTCTGGAAAGCTTAACTAGGCTTTTACATGTTGGCTTAGGAATCTACCAACCTTCCCGAAAGACGTGTATTCTTAAGTTTTATTTTTCTAAAATATTTATTTATTTATTTATTTTTATTTTATTTGGTTGTACCGGGTGTTAGTTGTGGCAGGTGGGCTCCTTAGTTGCAGCTCGCCAGCTCCTTAGTTGTGACATGCGGGCTTCTTAGTTGTGGCACGCAAACTCTCAGTTGCGGCATGCATGTGGGATCTAGTTCCCTGACCAGGGATCAAGCCCGGGCCCCCTGCATTGGGAGCGCGGAATCTTAACCACTGTGCCACCAGTTTTAAACGAGAGTCTCAGAAACTGACTTTCAGAATAGAATTTGTTCATAAGATAGAGTACTCGTGCACAGAAAGGACAAAAGGAGGGCGAGGTATACAGTTTATTAAAGAACTCACATCCAATGCAGTGTTTCTCCAAAGATGATTTGCAAGCACCTTGCCTCAGAACCACTTGAGCACTTGGCAAAATCTGTAGAAACCCAGGCCTGACTCCAGAAAAGGTGGTGCAGAGTCTCTGAGAATGAAATTTGGTAATCTGCATTTTTCATAAGTGCCCCAAGTGATTCTACTGTGCACTTATAGATAAAGGAGCCCCGATTGGAGGAGTGTGGAAAAGCCAAATAATTACAAAAATAAGCTGAAATGCTTTTGAAAAAACTTCAGTGAGACAGAAGAAACGAAAACACAAAGAAGAAAACAGTTTACAAAAATCTGAATAACCTAAGTGACTTTTAAAGCACTTTCTATTAACTGGTAACATTTACACAGGCAAGCACATACATTATGAGTATACACACAGCTCAATGAATTCTTATAAAATAAACCACCACTGAAGATTTTAAATGCCTTCATAATTAAGTACAGAGAAATTTTCATGGGAAAAAAAAAGGGTGCTTGCTCTCTCTACCCCTGAAATTAAATTTAAAAGAAAAAAACTAATATATAGGGGCAGGAGGATAAGGCAGAGGATTCAATAGAACTCTTACAAAAAGATGAGCAAACGATGGCATGAATGGAAGCTGAAAAAAATAAAAGGAAATCACAACTCCTAAAAGAATAATTCAATTCTTAGTCAAAGTGACCTGCTTTCAGACACTTTGGGGATTTATTTCAGACTTACTTACACTTACCCACTCATCCAGGACATGTAATAATTATGGAAAGTGAGTAATGAAGACTGGGGGTTTCTGGATCTCACGGATTTTATTTCTTTGGAGCAATCTTGAGAAGCAGAGAAGGCTAATAGCTCTTAGGTATTTACTTCTGCAGCCTGCTTTGGGGACAGGTACTACATTTATATAGCAGCTTCACTCTGAAATATGAAGGAAACCATGTCATGTCCTCAAATGTATTGTGACAATAGCTCTGTCTTAGTGGCTGTGGACTGAGCCCTGGGACCGATGCAGTCCGCAGTCCACCTTCATCCACTTTTACAAGCCTGTTTGCTACTTTGGGCCAATTCCAAGTCAGTTGAGCAAACAACGAAACAGCTGAATTGGCATTGGAAAGAGAAGGCAAGGAGACGAGAGAGGAAGAGGGAATAAGGAGAATGAGTATAAAAGGGGACAGAGAGACAGCTGTATTTAACCCTGAAATTCATATATATAGCATCTCTAGGCAAGGAAAACAACATGGTCATCACCTATTAGCACAGGATAGGACATAAAAAAGCTTTACTATCTGAGTCTGCTGAGAGGGTTTTAGGTAAGCACAATTACCCAACTTAATATTATTGAGTGCTTTATCTTCCAACTACTTTATAACCGTTACCTAATTAATTTTCACCAAACCTCCACAAGGTCTGTATGTATTAAGCACCCAGTGTAAATGGACAAACCAAGAGGAAGGGGTTACATGACTTACCTAAAATTGAAGAGAGGCTGGCATGTGAAATCACAATGTGAACAGCAGTAAAGTATTTCTGTTCCCCAAGACCATGCCAAACCCACATTTTTCCAAACTGCTTGTGTTTTCAACCTCCTAGCATCTATGGAATGGCAGCAAGGATGGAATTTTGCCCTAGTACAACGTGCATACACCTGGTTTTCATTCAAATGACAAAAAGAGGTGCGTTTCTCACAAGTAAGTATGAGCCCAGAAAACTAAAATACCCAGTGGTAATAGGCACAGAGAAGTACAAGCAGGGGCACAAAGCTCGCCGTCAGTCGCTGCCATTCTTCAGCCTTGCTCGTCAGCAGATTTCATCTTTTTTAGGCTTCTAAGCAAAGCCTGATCAAGGCAACAGTCTGGGTCCCTCCAGTGAGTGAGGACTGAAATGGTCTTCCTATCCTAACTCTGTCCTCCCTGTGCCTAAGAGGAACTGAGGCCCTGCTGCCCACCTGTGGTGCCGGTCCTGACCATACGGCAGGCCCACCTTGCCTCCCTGATGGCTCAAAAACCCCCTACTACAGGTGGAGGCTTGCCCTGAACTCCAGCCACCAAATAGAGCCCTGAGCCTCTGTCTGGCTCTTGACAGTTTCTTCCTTCTAGGGGAACACAAAGTTCTCCAGATTCCCAGTAAGGACCTGACTGCCTCATGCCTTTTCAGACCCTATCACTTGGTACATCCTCCACCCATCCTCCTCCCTCTCTCTCGCTCGCTCTCCCGCTATTTTTTTTTTTTTTTTTTTTTTTTTTGCGGCACGAGGGCCTCTCAACCACTGCACCACCAGGGAAGCCCTTGGTGTATATGTTTATTGAGGAGAAGGGATGCTGTAGGAAGGCTTATAGCTATTATGGGATGATGTTTCCCCATCATTCCTTATCTCATTGTTGTCATTTGAACCATTTTGAGTATTTAGGTCTCTAAGACCAAACTGAAAGAGCCCGTGAAATCTAGTGGATGGGGGGTGTCTGGTCCACATCTCACCCATACCCTGTACATGGTGTGACTCCTGCCCGGCTCAGGTAGGATTTAAGGGAAAGCAGTGCTATCTGGGCACCATGCAGACTTTTCACTTTGGGAGAGAGGCCATACCCTGGGCAGCCTGGTCTCCGAAGCTGCAAACTCCAGCGGGCCCAGGACTCATCCGAGCCGGCTTCCTCTGCAGGTGAGGACACTCGAGGGCAGTGGCTTTCCCTCTCTTGTACTTTAGCCAAGCCAGACAATCTCTGCTCCCTGTCAGGATTACTGATGCGCAGCCACCTTTAGCTGATGGCCATCTTCCGTCTTCTGGAATGTGATTTTTAAATGCGTTATGTATTTCATTTGTGCAATGCCCTGGAAACTGGATTGGAACACAATTGCAGCAGATTACACTATTTATTTTACATACTTGAAGATGGAGCCTCTTGAACTAGATATGCAAATACATGTGAATAATATGCAAATCTGTGTTTTCTGCCAAGACTCTGGCATTTTTATTTTAATGGGACTGTGATTCTTATTCAAGAAGGAAGAGCATCTTCCTTGCATTCCCCTGCATCAATGCTCTCCCCATCTTCCCTTCAAGGTCCTGACCAGCTTGTAACTTCACTAAGCTTCAAAGCCCTGAGAAAATTACAGGCTCCACTGAATTACATTTAAACCTATAATGGTCATTCCAAGACATTATTTAGTGCCTTTCTCTAGGTGTGCTACAAATGCAATGAGGGTCACCCTCCTTCACTGCCAATTTGGGATTTTATTCTCAACCTCATGGAATCTGACAGTCTCCTTAGTAATTCTAAATTTAAATGTTCTCACCTACTGCACAGATGCAGCCACTCAAGCTTTCTAAAGAAAAAATGCAGTTTACAAAGCTTTTTAAAGTGATATTTACAATGGGGCTGGTAAAAGGTGTCAGACTGGCACCTGCAAAATTGAACCCTCTGTTTAGCCTCCGAATAGTAAATTACATGTGTCTTACACATGCTACGGGACCACCACCATCATCATCACCACAACCTACCATCAAAGCTACAAGGAGAAAAAGACTTGCTAGGGCCCAAGAGAAGCAACTGAAGAAACGAATCACATCCAACAATTACTTGCCTACTATGTACAAGGCACTCTTCTAAGTTGTTAAAAGTATAAAGGTAAGACCAGTCTTGCCATTTAGAAGTGTACAATCTAATAAAAATAATGACAAGAACCAATATTCACTCAGCACTTACTTTGCACCATGCTCAGCACTCAACATGGGCATATCATTGGTTGCTCGTGACAAATATACTTGCCCAAGATCTTACAGTTAAAAAATGGTAGAGGCCAGATTCAACCCCAAAGAAACCATCCTAGTGACTCATGTATAAATAATTGTTAAATGAGTTGAGTTAAAATTTCATAGGCTAAACACAACTGTCCCAAAAAACCAAGGTGAGATCCTTAAATTAATTCTCAGAAAAGGTTTTCATTCAGGGCTATAGTAACACAGGAGAAGAAAGGAATCAGAAGTTCCAGCTCCCAATGGCCCAGTTCTAATTTGTATTTAATGCTTATATGTCAAATTCAATAAAATAGCCTCATGGTTCTCTAGTCCTAGTTCCCTTATAAAGAATATTATTTTTAAGAAGCTATTTCAAATTCTCATCATGAAATATCATGCAGGCCAGATTTATCCTTCCTATGTTGGGAATAGAATAAATGAAATTCCCGAAGTGATCCAGGGGGTGATGAAGGTCCACGATTCCCAGACACCATGAGCTGAAACATCACACAGGCCAGAATGAAGCTGTATCTCCCACTCTCTCTACTCCCCAACCATTTGTTTATTCCTCTTGGTTCTGCAGAGGTCAGAGAGGCAAGGCAAAAACTGCCACCTTGGATAAAGGAGCTTCTCCCTGTAACTGCCTCTCAAAAGCCTTGCGGTCATGAGAATACAGTGGGGCACCAGAGCATCCAATGAGAGCCCCAAGGGCTGCCTATGGCCCACATTAACCACACAGTTCTCTTGAGGACTTTAAGGGAGTGAAGGTTATCCGTTAGCCCTCCAGGAAGACTTCCTATTTCTGAGGTTTTAGAGAATGAATCTTAAAGCTTGCTCCAAAAGAATTCACCTGACATCCTGAAAGTACTTTCTCTTTCAGGAAAGAGAACTAGTGGATTGCAAGCTCAGAGCAACAGTCACCAGGGATGAGCACCCAGAGTCAGAGACGAGCTGTGACCTGACCACACATGTCCCCATCCCTTGAGAACCATCCAGGTTGGTTCTGGGCTTTGTTCACTATGCCAATGACTTGATCGACATTGATCAAAGACTAGCACTTGCCCATATCTAAGTGCTTGTGTACAAATAAAGGTGATTAAATTGTTTTGAACAGCTTTTGAATTACATCTGAGCAGCCATATTTTAAAACAGCGAACACACTCTATTTCACCACTGCTATCAATAAAATATTCATGGGGCCCATACACACACTGATTTCTAATCACACAGCCAGCTACCGAAGAAATGTGCCTTCCGGTTCTTCCTGTGCTGGTAAAGGCTGATGCGGAAGACAGATGGTGGGAGCTAGGGGTAGGTAACAGAACCCCTTGAAAATTATATTTCCCGAAGAGTTTTTTGGTAGTCATAAAAAAATCCTAAAATTGTGATGTCAAATGAAAAGTGCAACATGAAAAATGTGTGATTCCAAATCAACTGAATAATCCACAGAAATAAAGGAAGAAATATACCAAAATATTAGATGAAAAACATTCATGAAATTCTTTGTTTAATCATGATTAACTAATACCAAACCTCAAAAACTTAAGAAGGTTTCAGACCTCACACATGAGCTACCTGGAAATCTGTGAAAAGATATACATGAGCACATCTCACTTTATTTAACAGACGTGTGTCTGAAAAGATACACATAAAACTCAATTCTATAAGTTTATTCCACAGATATCTGAAAGCCATATATTCAGAAGCACATCACAGCTTGTTGTTTAAAACTATGATTTTGAGAAAACTAATGACGCAAAGGAAAAAAAAATCATGAACAACAACAAAAAAAGCAACTTAATATGACATTTTTTTTTTTTTGCGGTACGCGGGCCTCTCACTGTTGTGGCCTCTCCCGTTGCGGAGCACAGCCTCCAGACGCGCAGGCTCAGCGGCCATGGCCCACGGGCCCAGCCGCTCCGCGGCATGTGGGATCTTCCCAGACCGGGGCACGTACCCGTGTCCCCTGCATCGGCAGGCGGACTCTCAACCACTGCGCCACCGGGGAAGCCCACAATAAAGAATTTTTTAAATACTGCAGATATGAGCAGAAATTTCACAAGAGAGAAACTACAGATAATTAACCAACATGCAAAATTGTTCAATATCACTGGTCATTACAGAAATAAAAATTAACCTAGCAGTGGAGTATAACTTTTACCCACCAAATCATAAAGGTTTTTTTATTTAGTTTTTAGAGGGGAGTAGCCAAGGATATGGTAAAACAGCCCTCTCACACATGGCTATAGGGAGTATAAACTGATAAAACCATTTTGGAAAAGCCATTTTGCATTATGGATCAAGAGCCTTAAAAACGTTCATACCTTTGACCCTGTAATTCAATTTCTGGGAATCTCTCCTGAAGAAATAATGTAAAGTAGGGACAGAAAAGCTTCATACACCAAAATGTTCACTGTAACATCATTTATAATAGTGAAAAATTCAAATTAACTAAATGGGTGACAGTAAGAATGTGGTTAAGTAAATTATGCCATAGCTATATGATAGAATGCTAAATATCCTAAAAAATTATGTTTACCAAGAATTTTTAATAACATAGAAAATCCCTTATGGCTGTAATGTTAAATAAAGAACCAGCACACAAAAAAGTAGTATGATTCCATCTATAGAAAAATACATAGAAAATACTGGAAGGAAATATACCAAAACGTTAATAGCAATTACTTTGTTGGAATTTAAGTGATTTTTTTTCTTCTTTCTGCCAACTTTTCCATTTTTCCCAAATATTATACAGTGAGTATACATTAATTTCATAATCAGAAAAAAATTTTATTAAAATTATATATTACATGTATTTCAAGTATGTACACCAGCCATTCAATTTAAAAAAAAATAGAAGATAAAGGCAGGGAGAAGGATAAAACTGAAATAAGGCAGAGAAACAGATTAATGGAGCCTCTTCCTGTCTCATTTTAGGTACTGCCACTAAATTTTTTAAGGCCATGTTGTGTTAGCAACTGCAAGCATATGAAATATTTACCCCATTAGCCAAATAAAATTGAGTACATAAATGTCTTGGGTCACATATTTACTACTTCTGACCTAAAGGAATCACATAATGAGTCATTTTGGAAGGAATCAATCACTTCTGTTAAGTTAAATGAGAGTCATGATCTAATTCTTAGTATTCAAGTTTATTTAAAGGGCTGCATCCTCTTTTGTTTGCCTATAAAAGCATGTGTACATTGTGTAAATATCGTGAATGTGCCTGCAACATGTGGACACATACTAAAGAATGTAAGAGCAACTAAGAGTTGTATCGGTTGATTTCTTTCAACCCTCTCTCTTACCAGATGAAGAAACTGAGACCCAAAGAAATCATGAGGCTAAAAAATTTGCTCAGGGCCACTTGGCCAGCCAGTGACAAAGCCAGTGTGGCTGAACAACCAGTGTGGAGGTTTTCCAAGAAACTGCAATGCCAAGTTTATACCCCAGGGCTGTGACTGCAAGAAACTGGAAAGTTGAAATGAAGTTACAGTAACACCCACTCTTACCCTGCCCAGAAAATGAGTACTTTCACTTTAACCATTTTGTATACTGAAGGGACTTCAAATGCTCTCGGGAGTGTGTGGCTGGGCACTTTGATCTGTATATATCGGTCCTAGGTGGTCACTAATTGTTCAATTAGCAGAATAAACTGAAAGTGGAGGCTAAAGCAGTATTTGTCTTATGGGTAGTGTAAGATCAAAACAGCTCTTTCCAAAATCTGAAAGGCCAAGAATTTGAGAAGTTCTTGAGGAATGACAGAAAAGTGGGTTAATAATATAAACTGAACTCTGCAGATAATAAATATTTCACTGCTCCTGTACAACATCAGGCTAGCTATCTCTGCCTTGTGATTCCTGGTGGCTGTGACTAGCATATGTAAAGTATTTCAAGGTGACTTATTAAGCTCATTATCTGAGGTTTTCAGAAAAAGTTTTTGAACATGGATCTTTAGATCTTTTCATACTAAGTCAGTTCCTCCAACTTTGGGGTCTAAGTAAGTGTCTTTTGGCTTAAGAGTCCTTGTGCATATTAATCAGGGTATCCGTATATGTAGCAGAGGTTGACTAAATCAGGACCTAAACCACTTTGGGAGAACACATCAACTCCCTTTATATCCAGTGGGCTTTTACCAAATGTCTGTGTGCATATTATAGTTGGTGTATATGCCTTATATTTCATCTATACTATTTAAATAAATTCCATTTGCAAATATTTTCTACATTTAGAAACCCAATATTGATAATAGAAAATAATGAGTGCAAACAGAGGATCATAGTGCGATTTCAGAGGCGAGGTGAAGTGTTACAGAGGGCTCTACCAATGTGGAGTCTCCTTTAACTGCCACTAAACTCAGAGCTGAGAACAGCAGTATGGTACCAAGGCAAATGAGTAACAGTGGGAAGATTGGGACAGCAGTGCACAGCTGATGAAGCTAAGGTGCAGGACGAGCTTGGCTACGACAATCCATAGAGCCTTGTAATTAAAGATCAAGACAGATACTTGGAATGGAATCCAGAAGGGGAGAGGGTGTCCAATGAAAAGAGCAAAGCGATGGGGTAGGTCCTTCGAAAGGTCTACAGCACCACCACTGGCCAGGGAGGGCACACAAAGAAGATACAAGAAAACACAGACAATTTAAGAAAGTCATCATTAAGGCCACAGTGGTGCTTGTAAATTTTAAAATGCATCTCCAGAATGAGTGTAATGCACAACTACATGGCAATGACTTCCATAAGTCACACTAGAAAATCCATTTCAGTATTTTACCACACTCACACGGTGATCTCATGGCTCTGTGGACAAGTGACGTCCTTGAAAAAGAAAAGTCCAGAATACAAAATGTCTTTGGGGGAGGCCTTTAGAAGTCCATATATATAAAGACTATTATCACTTTATGGGCAAGTTAAGGTTTATCTACATATTTTACTCTCTAGCAAGGACTATAAACAGAGTTGACCTAGCTTTGACATACACTAGCTGAGTGACCTTGAGTAAACTGTTTAAACTATCTGAGCCAAGTTTTCTCATCTGTAAAGATAACAATAATTAAGATAATAATACCTACCTTGAAGAACTCTTGTGATAAATAAATGAGATCATGTATGTAAAGTACCGAGAAGAAGTGTGGCACATCTGCCCCCCCATAACAGGTACCACTCATGATAATAATTATGACAACGAGTTACAATAACAATGTTACTTACTTAAAATATTACAAACATTTAAATTTCTCCTTCCCTTGCTCTTTTCGATTGCCCTAAAAAGAAGAATCGTTCCACTGCATCCCATCCTCCCTACAACTCTCTGAGAAACGCACAAGAAATAGGGAAAAGCTGATGTCTTAGGAAAGTTTCTCACTGACTGAGTATACTTCCTCAGAGCTTCTTAAGTTAGTCAGCCAAACTCATGCCTCTCTCATGCAGGGAAATCACGGCCCAGACCAGCTAAAGCCTTGCTGCAGAAACTGTCCAAATCCACCACCTTCTCTGTTAGTATGTTCTAAATAAAAGACACCCTACCTCCAGCTCCACTGGCTTGCTAAAGCCAGAAGTTACAAAAGGAGCAGGCACAGAGGAGAGAAACACCACTGTGTAATGAAGAGTACATCAGATGATCGGTAAGAGACCCCCAAATCTTTACTATTGGACAAGAATACAAATTAAAACAGTAACCTCCTTAACCTATCATTTCTCAAGAAAGGTTTCCTGAATGCCTGCATTCTAACACTGTTTTCAGTCTATAGGGTGCATAAGCTCCCCCAGTGAGTCAGGAGCTATTAGACCTTCAGAAGTAACTGGCTATGGGGATCTCACGCAAGACACTTATCTCTCTGGGCCTGGATTCTCCCTCTAGAAAATAAGAATGTTGTATTAGGTAATCGTAGCAGTCCATTTCAGAGGTAGAAAGACAGACAGATAGATACAGTTAACTCAAACAACACGGAGGTTAGGGGCACTGACCCCTACAGAGTCGAAAATCCCTGTGTAACTTTACAATTGTCCCTCAGTATCCATGGTTCTGCACCCCCAAATTAAACCAACTGTTGACTGTATGGTACTGTAGTACATATTTATTGAAAAAAATCTGCATGCAAGTGGATCCAGCAAAGTTCAAATCCACGTTATATTCCAGGGTTGGCTGTATTTAGACAGACGATCAACAGATGATAGATATATAATGAGAGCACATTTTTACTAGGAAAATAAAAATAATTGAGTATAGCTTAATTATTTAGTTCTACTGGAGAAGTACATCCTGGGCCCAGACTATTTTAATAATTTGGTCCTTACTGAGAACAAAACCACAACACACCAAAAGTTATGCGCTGCAATAAAAGCGGTACGAAGGGGTAAGTTTATTACATTAAAAAAGAAGGAAAATCTCAGATCAGCAACCTAACTTCACACCTCAAGGAACCAGAAAAAGAAAAGCAAACTAAACCCAAAGTTAGCAGATAGAGAGTAGAGTGGAAATAAACAAAATAGAGAATAGAAAAACAGGAAAAAAAATCAATGAAGCTAAGAGTTTGTGTTTTGAAAAGACCAATGAAACTGACAAATCTTTAGCCAGACAAAGGAAAAATGAGAGGACTCAACAAAAATTAGGAATGAAAGAGGAGACATTACACAACTGATGTCAAAGAAATAAAACTGATCATTAGAGACTGCTATGAATAATTACACACCAATAAATAACATAATGTATAAGAAATGGATAAACTCCTCAGAACCTACAACTTACCAAGACTGAATCATGACGAAAGAAAAAAATCTGAACAAACCTATAACTAGTAAGGAGACTGAATCAGTAGACAAAAACTTCTGAACATAAAAAAGCCAGATTGCTTCACTGGAGAATTCTACCAAACATTTAAAGAAGAATTAACACCAATCCTCAAACTCTTCTAAAAAATTGAAGAAGGAACATTTCCAAACTCATTTGATGAGGCCAGCATCACCCTGATACCAAAACCAGATAAAGATACCACAAGAAAACTACAGGCCAATACCCTTGATGAATATTAACGCAAAAGTCCTTAACAAAATACTAGCAAACCGGGGCTTCCCTGGTGGCGCAGTGGTTGAGAGTCCGCCTGCCGATGCAGGGTACATGGGTTTGTGCCCCAGTCCGGGAGGATCCCACACGCGGAGCGGCTGGGCCGCTGAGCCTGTGCATCCAGAGCCTCTGCTCCGCAATGGGAGAGGCCACAACAGTGAGAGGCCCACATAACGCAAAAAAAACAAAAAAAAACTAGCAAACCAAATTAACACATTAAAAGAATTATAGGGCTTCCCTGGTGGCGCAGTGGTTGAGAGTCTGCCTGCTGATGCAGGGGACACAGGTTCGTGCCCCGGTCTAGGAAGATCCCACATGCCGCGGAGCGGCTGTGCCCGTGAGCCGTGGCTGCTGAGCCTGCGCGTCCGGAGCCTGTGCTCCACAATGGGAGAGGCCACAACAGTGAGAGGCCCGCATACCACAAACAAAAAAAAAAAAAAAAAAAAGAATTATACACCATTACAAAGTGAGATTTATTCCTGTGATGCAAGGATGGTTCAACATACGAAAATCAATCAGTGTAATACACCATATTAACAGAATGAAGGACAGAAACTACATGATCATCTCAATTGATGCAGAAAAGCATTTGAGAAAAATTCAACACTCTTTCATTGATTAAAAACACTCAACAAACTAGAGATAGAAGAAGACTACTTGAACATAATAAAGACCGTATAGGAAAAACCCACAGCCAACATCATGCTCAACAGCATGCTCATCATGCTCAAAATGAAAGCTTTTCCTCTAAGATCAGGATCAAGGCAAGGATGCCTACTCCTGCCACTTCTATTCAATATAGTACTGGAAGTTCTAGCCAGAGCAATTAGGCAAGAAAAATAAAGAAAAGGTGTGAAAATTGGAAAAGAAGAAATGAAATATCTGTGTTCACACATAACATAATCCTCTTTATAGAAAACCCTAAAGATTCCACAGAAAAACTGTTATAACTAATAAGTGAATTCAGCAAAGTTACAGGGTACAAAATCAACACACAAAATTCAGTTGTGTTTCTATACACTAAGAATGAATAATCTGAAAAGGAAATTTTAAAAAACAATCCTATTTATAATATCATCAAAAATAATAAAATACTTAGAAATAAACTTAACCAAAAAGGAAAATGACTCATACTCTGAAAGCTACAAAATAGTCCTTGAAGAAATTAAAGAAAAACACAAATAAATGAAAACACATCCCATGTTCATGGATTGGAAGACTTAATATTGTTAAAACATTTATACTATCCAAGCAGTCTACAGACTCAATGCAATCCCTATCAAAATCCCAATGGCAAAAAAAAAAAAAAAAAAATCCCAATGGCATTTTTTTTTTTTTTTGCAGAAACAGAAAACCATCCTAAAATTCATATGGAATCTCAAAGGACTCCAAATACCCAAAAAAATCTTGAGACAGAAAAACAAAGCTGGAGGCCTCACATTTCCTGATTTTGAAACATATTACAAAGCTACAGTAACCAAAACAGTATGATACTGGCATAAAGACAGACATATAGACCAATGGAACATAACAGAGAGCCCAGAAGTAAGTCCTCATATATATGGCCATATGGTCTTTGACAAGAGTGCCAAGGCTACACAATGAGGAAAGGATAGTCTCTTTGACAAACGTTGCTGGAAAAACCGGATATCCACATACAAAGAAGGAAGCTGGACCCTTAACTTACACCACATACAAAAATTAACTCAAAATAGATTAAAGACCTAAATGTAAGACCTGAAACCATAAAAGTCTTAGAAGAAAAGATAGGGGGAAGTTCCATTGCATTAGATTTGGTAATAATTTCTTGGATATGACACCAAAAGCAAAAATAGACAAATGGGACTACATCAAACATAAAACTTCTGTGCAGCAAAGGAAACAATCAACAAAGTGAAAGCAACCTACGGAATGGGAGAAAATATTTGCATATCTGATGAGAGGTAATATCCAGAATATATAAAGAATATAGACCACAACAACAAAAATAAATAGTCCAAATAAAAATGGACAAAGGACTTGAATAGACATTTCTCCAAAGAAGATATACCGACAACGAGCATATGAAAAGATGCTCAACATCACTAGTCATCAGGGAAATACAAATCAAAAGCAAAATGAGGTATCACCTCACACCCAACAGGATGGCCATTATACAAAAATAATAACTAGTGTTGACAAGGATGTGGCGAAAGTGGAGCTCTTGTGCACTGCTGTGCACTGTTAGTAAGAATGTAAAATGGTGCAGCCCGTATGGAAAACAGAATAGAAGTTCCTCAAAAAATTAAAAATGGAACCACCAAACTAAGGAAATCCTATCATATGGATGAATTATGAGAATATTACGCGAAGTGAAATAAGCCAGGTGCAAAAAGACAAACGATGCATGATTACACTTATATGAGTTATCTAAAGGAGTCTAACTCTTAGAAACAGAAAATAGAATGGTAGTTGCCAGGGGCTGTGGGGAGTGAAGAAAGCAGAGTTGTTGTTCAATGGGTACAGAGTTTCCATTTACAAGATGAAAAAATTCTGGAGATCATTTGCACAACTATGTGCGTGAAGTTAACACTATTGTACTGCACACTTAAAAAAGACTACGATGATACATTTTACACTATGTGCTTTTCACTGCAATGAAAATAAATAAATAACTTGGTCCTTATTGCCCATCCTCCTCCGTCCTCCACCCACTGCCATCTTCTTCATAATATAGAAAGAGCTACCTTAAAACAGCACTGGCTCTGCCAACAAGGGTTTTAATGAGGAGACAAAGCGAGGTGGGAAGGAACAATGATAATAAATACCCACAGGAGCTGCTTATGTTACTCTCCTTCTCTCCTTTCTGAGCTAACCAAGCCCACAGGCTGCAAATGAGACCCATCAGGGTCAGAGTCTGAGATGGAGGGATTTTTTTCCCAGTCATTATTTCTAGCTCCTTGTGTTCTCGATTAATAGAACTATTCTTAGAGATAATAATAATAAACATTTATTGAATAACTATGTGTTAGCCACTATGCTGTACCATTTATACACAGAATTGAATTTAATATTTAAAGCTTCTTAGAGACAGGTTATGTTATTAGCCAAAATTCACACGGCTAATAAATGGCAGTGTAAAGATATGAACCCTGTTGTCACTGTATGGTCACTGTGTAGCCAGATCATCCTGCTTGCTGGGTGTGACGAGAAATCAAGAGGCAAAACACAAATGTAGTTCTTCCTTGTCTGCTCACTGCGTTTCCTGGCATATTCTCTAGTGCAAATAATAACGACTACTACTATTACTACTACTTATTATTACTACCATCACTTACTGAGAATTACATTTTGTCAGATACTGTCCTAGGCTTGCGTAAGAATTATTTTCCTCATTTTATAGATAAGAAAACTTAAAATTCAGAAAAGCCCATATTTTGCCTCTGGTCAAAACAGCTTATAAAGTGGAGATGAAATTAGAGCCCAACACGGTGTGACTCACCTCAAAATACATTATTAAAATTTGGATGTGGAATCAAGTCCACATTAATTAATTTTTTAAAAGAGGGCCACGTTAATTAAACTGACATATGACACTAACTTGTGCAGGGCCCTTAACTCTTTGAAAGTAAAATATATGTATATTATATACATATAAGATATATATTTATATACGTATATATATTTTATACATAAGATATATATATATATACACACACAAACACACACATATATCCTTAAAATGGAAAAACCGCCCTTAAAAAAAAAGACTGGATAACATTCAGTAGAAATAAGACAAGACACTATGACCTGACAAAAGTAAATGGGTCAGTGCCAAGCTGAAGAGAGTTTAGTCGCAGAGCAATTGGGCAGGTGCCTTACGTAAGCCATGTTCAATCCAAATGAAGATGAAAATAGGCAGGAATGTCCAGAGGGGCGTCTACTTTTGCCTCAAGCAGCTCTGCTACGCAACATAGCATGGTGGTTAAAAGTGCCAAACACACATTAGGAAATCTATTAATATTAGACATGATTACTTTCTACATCAAAATAATAAATTAAAGCAAATGGCTCATCTGTAATTAAACAAATCAAATGGGGAAACTGCCAACTGTCTAGTTCCTGTTATGTGGTATAAACAAAGAATAGCATATTAAGATGTTCAGTACTTGTCCTATTCTGTCTCATGCCAATGGGGTTATGACTATGGTCATGTTTTCTTTCAAGAAATCCACAGCTGTGTTTTGTAGAAGATGATGTTACATATGAAGGGCTTTTTTTTTTTTAATTCAAGAATAATTTCAGAACAGTTTCAAGTCTAGGAGGATCTCCCATTATACATTACTAACCTATGTAACAGATTTATTTCCCAACAATTTTCACCTTCCCCTAAAGGAAGCTGGCACTATTGACAGGACTCAAACAGGCATGGCTTCCCACCTCCATGCTGTTTTCGTGATGTTCCAGTCCTAGAATGATCTTTCTCTGTATCTACTGTTTAATCTAGTCATACCACTCTTAAATATCCTTCCTGTAAAACTTCAAATATACTCAAGAAAACACAAGCAGCTTAGGGCTTCCTTTGTTATTAAGAAATATATATAACAAAAGTTCAAAAAATATTTATGTACACTCTTCCAAATAATTCTAGAGCAAACACTCCCATAACTCCCACCCAGATCAAAGAACAGCATATTATAGCTACCCCAAAAGGCCCCTCTGGGCCCTTTCCTTGTTATGACCTTCTCTCTCACCAGTGGAGGAAGCCACCAGCCTACTGAGTACTATACTAATCATTTTCTTCCTCCTCTTCAAATTTTCACTTAATGACAAATTCTTAAGTAGTATGATTTAGTTGTTTGTTTTATAAAATTATGTAAATAGAATCATACCGTGCGTATTATTTCCCATTTTGCTTCTTTTACTCTATATCACACCTGTGAGATTTAGCCACGGTGTTGCGTGCAGCTGTAATTCGCTTACCTTAATTGCTATACACTGCTCCACTCAAAATACTTATGCACATTAGAATACAGATAAGACCTCTGGGTCGACTGCAGCTTGGAGCTCTTCTGCCATGTCAACTCTTATTCAGGAACCCTGGTATGACAGTGTAGGAAGTTCTCTTAAGGTTTTTACCTATGTGTGGGATTCAGAGCAGGGATATACATGGGTATATATGTATATACACATATATTGTCCCTGTGAATTTCAAACTTATTCTCTATATACTTTAGATTTAATAGGCAACACCAAATTATTTTTCAAAATTGGGCAATTACACTTCCACAAGCAGTGTAGATGTTTTCCTCTTAATCTACATTCTCACCAACACTTGGTGTTATTTAAAATATTTCAGTCAATCCACAGAGTATAGAGGGGCAACTTATAATGTTTTTAATTTGTATTCCTTTGCTTCTTTATGAGGTTGACATCTTTTCACATGTTTATGGGCCATTTAGGTATCCTTTTCTATGAAGGGTCTATTAAAGCCTTTTTACTACACATTTTACTACTGAGTTGTCTTCTTTATTAATTTATACAAGAATATTCATTTCTTTATGAATTATATAGGGAACTATCTTTTATATAATCTGGATATAGATTTCCTTATAAAATCTAAATCAGTGCTATCCAGTATGGTAACCAGTAGTCACATGGCTATTGAGCATTTGAAATGTGGCTAGTGAAAGTAAAGAACTGCTTGTTAAAATTAATTTAATTTAAATAGCCAGATGTGGCTACTGGCTACCATACTGAACAGTACAACCAATCATAGAGGAGTCTTTTGTCAGCTATGTATCTTTAAGTATGTTTTCCCACTCTGCAACCTGTCTTTTCATTATCTTTAGGGTGTAACTTGATAAAAAATTGTAAATTCAATGTATTATAGTTGAACATATCAAACTGGCCCTTTATTATTAGATATATTTTGCTTTAAATAAAAAATATTTGCCTACTCCAAGTTGATGAAATATTCTTCTAGCTCCTATGAGGTTTATGGCTTTACTTTTTACAATTACATCTCAAATCCACCTGGAATTGATTTTTGTATATACTGCGAAGTGAGGAATGTATTTAATTTTTTTAATATAGTGCCCAATTTCCCCAACCCTAATTATTAAAAAGTCTAGCTTTTCCCCCCAACCAATCTGCCATGTGCTTCTATCATTTATCAAGTATCTCTACCAGTGGGGCTCTGTTTCAGAAACTTTTTAGTCCATTCCACTGATATGTCTGTATATCCTTGTAAAAATATTACACCATTAAGCTTTACAACAGGTCTTGCTATCTGGTAGGGCAGGTTCTCCTATTCCGATCATCCTCTTCAAGAGTGTCTTGACTGTATGCTTAGCTGTATGCAAGACAGTGAATTTTACACTGCAAAATTTTACAGTGAATTTCTGAATGCATTTTACAGTGAATTTTTGAATCCATCTGTTCAATTTCTCCAAAATAAAATCTGCTACATTTTGATTGGGAGTAAATTGAATCTCAAATCACTTTAAGGTGAGTTAATATCTTTTAAATGCAGAGTCTTCCCATATGTGAATATAGTCTATCTCTCCCTCAATTTAAGTCTATAATGTTTTATAGTATTCTGTGTGGTCTTTGCAGATACATTTTTTTTTGTTAGATGTATTCCTAGGTCATATTTTTTACGGCATTATAAATGATATATTTTAAATTTTCATTTCTAATTATTGCTGGCTTAACAATATAATTGATATTTTATCATACAACAAAGTTAAACTCTCATCAGTTTCAACAAATATATTTGGATTCTTTTTTATTTCTGCATATACAATCATATCATCTGAAAATAATGATAGGGGTTTTTTCCTCCTTTCTAATTTTTTAAATTCTTTTATTCTTTCCTTACCTCACAGGCTAAGGCCACCAAAACAGTGCTGAGTAAAAGTGACAATACGGTGCATCCTTGTCTTGTTCTTGATCTTAAAGGTAATGCTTTCCATATTTCACAATTAATTATCGTGTGTGTTATAGGTTTTTTTAGATACTATTTATCAGAGTGAGGACAATCTCTTCTATATCTGTTTTACTAAGAGTTTATCATTATCATTAATAAATGCTGAATATTTTCAAATGTTTATTGAAATGGTAATATGACTTTCTCCTTTAATCTGTTAATATGATGAATTAAGCTAATTGCTATTATAATATTAAACCAACCTTGTTTTCCTGGGAAAATGCTTGGTCATGACATCAAAGTGATTTCAAAGACTGCTGGATTTGATTTGCTCTATTTTTTAAAAATTTCTGCATCTATGTTATGAGTGCAATAGGGCTGTAATTTGTCTTTCTCAGAGAGCCCTTGCTGAATTTTGGTATTGAGACTATGTTAAGCCACATTTAAAAGACATACACACACACACACACACAACTAGGGATTGTCACTTATTAAAATTCTCTGAAAGCGTTTACATAAGAGTGAAAGTTTTCTTCCTTTAATAGTTGACAAAACTTTCCAGTGAAGCCATCTAATGCTGGCATTTTCTTTTCTGGAGGATTTCTTTAACTACCAATTAAACATTTCAAAGATTATCATAATCTTGGGTTTTCTACTTATTTGTGAATCAGTATTGGTGAGCTGTATCTTCCAATAGTTTTTCTATTTTAACTAAATTTTCTTATTTATTAGCACATAGTTTTTATAACTTATCTTTTTATTTTATGTAGCATTTATAGTTTATCCTTTTTTATTCCTTAGATTGATTACATGTTCCCTTTATCATTTTTTCAAGACCGGCCTTACCAGACATTTGTAACTGTGTAAGCTCTTTTTCAAAAAAAATCTTTAGACTTTGTGAATACTTTATATGTTTATTATCAATTTCTTTCATTTATACTCTTCCCACTACACTCTTCTAGGTTATTTTATTTCCCTTTATCTAACTTCACAAGACAAATGTCTAGCTTATTAATTTGCAGTCTTTTTCTTTTTAAACACAAGCTGTAGAGACCATAAATTTCCTTCTAAGGACTGTTTTACCTGCATCCCACAGGTATTGATATGTAGCATTTTTGTTACTGTTTGACTCAAAATACTTTCTAAACTTCTATCACGATTTCTCCTTTAACACATGAGTTATTTATCCCAAAATAGATGAGATTTTCTACTTATCCTTTTGTTCTTGATTTCTAGTTTAACTGCACTATGGTCAGAAAGAATAAGGTCTTTTTTACCTTGATTTCAGTTCTTTGAAATTTATTGCGATGTAAGTTCTGGTAAACGATCAATCTCTTAAATGTTTTGTTTGTGCTTGAAAAAACATTGTATGCTGCAGTGTTTTGCATATATCTGTTATGTCATGTTTGCTGATCATATTGGTCAAATCTTCTATATCCATATTTATATTTTGTTGGCTTTTTCTATCAGCAACTGAGAGAAATATGTTTTAATCTCCTATCATAATTCTGAATGTTTTTGTTTCTCCTTCTGCAACTGTTAATCTTTACAACATATATTTTGAGGTTGTGTTACTAGGTTCCTATAATCTAAAAGTTTTATATCTTCCTAGTAAACCAAAATTTTAATCATTGAAGTGACCCATCTGCATAATATCATATTTGGTATGATATTAACATAGCAATATCAGCTTTCTTTAGGTTAATATTACAAAGTATATATTTTTCTAACTTTTTATATTCACTCTTTCAGTATCCTTATGTTTTAGATAAGTCACTTATAAAGAGCATATAATTAGATTTTTTAATCTGATAATTATTTTTTAATTAGATCATTTTTAGTTTCTGTAATTAATGGGCTTAAATTTATCATTTTCTTTTGCTTGTTCTATTTGTTCCACCTCACCTGTGTTTCTTTTTCGTATTTCCTCTTTCTTTGCCTTCCTTTGGCTGACTGAATATTTTTATCATTTTATTTCCCATCTGCTACTTGAAGTTATACAGTTTTACTGTTTTAGTGATTATCCTAGAAATTAAAACATGTCTATTTAGCTTACTGGTGTAAAGTTCATAACTTTACCCCTCTCCCAGAAAATATAAGACTCTTAAGACACTTTAACCCCATTGACCTCCCTACTTCATTTATACATTGTTGTTATCATTCCCTTTTCCCATTTTTAATTTTATCACTTTGGGTCAATTTTATTATTACTGTATATGGCTAATATTCCTTTAGATTCACATATTCATTACTTGTTCTTCACTCCATCTTGCATTTCAGACCTTTCCTCTTGGGCTCATGTTCCTTCTGCTTAAAGTAAAACTTCAGAATGTTCTCCAGTGACTAAAATTCTAGTTTTTATTTTGCTTACTTCTTACAACTTTTTTCATTCTATTTTTTTTTAATATATTTATTTATTTATTTTATTTTGGCTGCGTTGGGTCTCCGTTGCTGCATGTGGGCTTTCTCTAGTTGCAGCGAGCGGAGGCTACTTTTCGTTGCAGTGTGCAGGCTTCTCATTTAGGTGGCTTCTCCCGTTGTGGAGCATGGGCTCTAGGCACGTGGGCTTCAGTAGTTGTGGCTCACGGGCTCTAGAGCGCAGGCTCAGTAGTTGTGGCGCACGGGCCCAGGTGCTCCGCGGCATGTGGGATCTTCCCGGCCCAGGGCTCGAACCCGTGTCCCCTGCACTGGCAGGTGGACTCTTAACCACTGCACCACCAGGGAAGTTCTTTCATTCTTTACTTAATGAGAAAGTAAGCATGCAAGATCTTATTTCCCTGACCAGGATCGAACCCGTGCCCCCTGCATTGGGAACGCAGAGTCTTAACCACTGGACCGCCAGGGAGGTCCCCAACTTTTTTCAACTTTCTAATTCTTAAAAGATATTTTCACTGGCACAAAATTCTAAGGCACCAGTTACTTTCTTTCAGCACATAAAGTTTCTACTATCTTCTGGCTTCTGTTGTTGCTGTTGAGAAATCAGGAGTTAGTCTGTTGGTCATTTCTTTATAGTAATCTACCACTTTTCTATGACTTCTTTTAAAATATTCTTTATGTAGTTGATTTTCTGCTGTAATACTATGATTAAGTTTACTGCACAAACCATTTTGAAATATAAATTAAAGATACACTTACCTGTATTTGTGTTTCTTAGTATTCATTACACCTCTTGAATCTGTACATTTTATTTTTATAAATCTATTAATTTATAAATATAGACAGATCAAGATAAATAGTTATGGCTATTTTAAGGTCATGGTTTTAAGTATATACAAGTTTTAAATTGTTACATATTTCTGGCAAACTAAACTTTTTATCATTATGATGCAATCATGAGATCTATGTATGTGACATATGGAATTATTTCTTCAACTATATTGCTTCTACCTAGTTTCTCTCACCATTCCTATAACTCTGATTACAAGCAGAAAAGGTCTTTACTTTCTCATTCTATCCTCCACGTATTTTAACCTCTCTTCTACATTTTCTTTTTTTCAAGGGGGACAGTGGGGAGAGTTTCTCCCTGCTGCCTCTGGATAATTCTTCTGATTACTCTTCCAGTCCACTAATTCTCTCTTCAGCTGTATGTAAACCTGCTAAATCAATCATATGAATTTTCACTTTCAGGTTTTTTGTTTTTGTTTTTCTTCTAAAACTTCTGGTTGGTTCTCTCTTTTTTCAGCTAAAAATAGTCTTCTATTAAAAAGCGGGTGGCTTAGCTCACAATTCAATCACCAAGTGCTTTTCTTCAAGATACCATGGTATCCTGTGTCTAAAGCACAGACACAGAAGTGCTTTATGCATACTACCCATTGCATCACACAAACTGGTTTTTTAAAAACACATAGTCAAAGGCAGAGAGTTAACAAAATTAATAACATTTTAATATTCCATCACAGAAATTGAATATGACTAATATTTTTTATTGTGAATGCATGGTGGTGACTAATACAAAAACTACTAGTACAGCTTGGGACCACTGTCTTGGTTTATACAAAGGCACCAGCAGTTCACCCGTCACTGGCTTTGCATCATCAGTGCAAATGTCAACAGAGTGAAAGAAGCAAGTAGCATCTATATATTATTATTACAATAGTGCTGACTCCCGAACCCATGAACTCCAGGGGACTAAAGACCACGCTTTGAAAGCTGTTGCACTACGGCAACGTTTCCTTTTTTTTAAGAGTATACATTTATACACAACATATGCGTATGCACGTAGGCAGATACATATAAACTATGTGTTAGTCTGTATTGAAATCCCAGATCTATCATGTGCCAGCTATGTGACCTTGAGTGAATTATTTAACCTCTGTGAGCCTCAGTTTCCTCAACTGTAAAGCAAGAGTAATAATAGTGCTTACTTCATAGGGACGTTTAAGAATTAAATGAGATTAACTTATGTATAGCAATTAACACAAAGCCTTATAAATATTATCAGATCAATAAATATTAACTATTACTTTTTAAGAGTTTTTTTTAAACGAACTAAACCATGAAGGTATATTTTCAGAATTAAACGTTACAATAGCATCTCAACAATCTTCCCAATTAGGAATTAAGAACACTTGAAAAAAAAAAACGAACACTTGGCCTAGTTTATAATCTGAAACAGTTTACCGTTATACAATATTCGTTACTGGTTATACTTTGATTCATGTTCTGATGGCACGGTTTTCAGTTCTGTATCTATTTAATTTAAGCATATTACCTGATTCGCAAACAGGATGGGTAGTTAGTTCCTGCTTGAGCTATCATAAAGGCGGTGACATGTTCTGAGGCCGATTATGCTTCTACTGGATGACTACCCATAACAGTCCAGAATTTTAACTGCGTATTGCTGGTATTGATAAATAGTTTCCACTGTATGCCGAAGCTGACTGCATAGTTTCAGAAACACTTCCAGGTTCAGACAAAGGCTGAACGATAACAGAACTACCTGAAGATCTAGATTCAGGATGAAAATTTACAGGCAGCCACTGGATTTGACGTTGGGTTCACACAGTGTTGACTTGTAGTCTTGAGAGCAGCAGTAACACATCGACTGAGTGCACCATTCTTTATTCCTCTGAATAGGAGCTGTGTTCAAAATATTTGAAACTGCTAGCTTTGAACCTGATACCTCTCCAACCAAGACTGGCTCATCCCCATCCTCACACTCTTTTGCATACTTTCTTCTGCCGCCATTCCAGCTCTTCTTCGCATGCCATAAAGAGTTCTGCCATTTTTGAATGATTTTTTGGTGAAAAGCGGTGTCATCCATCAAGTGGCAGAGCTGACTTGCAGCAAATTGCTACCAAGTACATGTGAGTCCAGACAAGGCAGCAAGTTATATTTCAGTTGTCCTTCCTTTTCTCCTGTTAATCTGTCTTTTATCAGTTTAATTTGCAGGTCGCAGGAACTTCACCGCGAGTAGAGGGGATCCACCTGACTGAGGCCCGGAGGAAGCAGAGAGAGCGGAAGAGAAGGAGATGCACGTGAAACTACACGTGGGGCAGTGATGCCCTCGGCTCTCACTGCAAAGCCAGCCTGGGAACCGTGGAGGGGGCGGGGCTCTCGGGGAGCTGGCGGGCTGCATCTTGGGTAGGCATAGGATCAGAGGATCCCGGCTCCCTTTGTTCTTGCAGGAAGAGGGCAGAGCCTGTGCTCCGTGATGCAGCCAATAGAAGGCTCCAGGCTCCGATGTCCCCCGCACGCCAGCAGCTGGCTGGGGTCAAGGCCCTGCACAGCTGTGGATGCCCGCCTGCTCAACAGCAGTAACTCCCAAATCCCTAAATGGTTCTTTTACAAATCTCCTAGAACACGTCTGATACTTCATTGGTTCCTGGAGATACTTTTAAGCTTGCCTTTTACTTCTTTAAACACAGTAACTACCGTCTCACAAAGTGCGTCTGGCGATGTCAGAGTCTGGAGACGTTTCTGGTCTGTCTCTGCGCTACTGGTTTCTTCTGGTTCATGGTGGTTTTGCGGCTTGCTCGTTTTCATTGAAAGTGTAGGGGAGGAGGCATTCCCAGTAATCTTAGGATGAAGGTGTGTTCCCCCGAGATTTTGCATTTGCTTCTGCCGGATGCATAAGAGTATTGGGAACCCGGAACCACCTCTAACTGAATTCCCTGCTGGAGGGTTCTTGACCATCCATTTATGCAAATATGGTTGCAAGAATGCTGCTGGGCTGAGAGCCCGATGTGGTTACAACTTCTCGGCCACAGGTTTCTTTCACTTGCCCACCCCCAAGCCCCTTGTGCTCAGTCTCAAGGCAGCTCTCCATAGACTTGCCTGGGGATGTGATGCAGGTATTTCTGGTTCAGAGACTCCAGCTTAATATGGGAGGGTTTCCCCAGGGACCCCACTTGAGCTGAGTTCCAAGCTTTGTTTTGTGCCCTCTCCTGCCAGGCCATCAAAACTGCAGCTCCATTTCCTAGATCAGCAAATACCACTGGGTAAAAGGAGCTCCCAATGCTTTCCTCTCTCTTGGATTTCAGCCCCCTGATTCCTTATTTTCTTATAGCAATTTGATGCTCTTAGGACAACATCCTTTTTATCCAGTATTTTAATTTGTTTTTAGCCAGAGGGTTAGGCTGAATAGCCAGAATGCCATATTCCAGGAGACGAAATCGCATTTCTTTGTACTCCTGTCACTTAACGCGTTTTACCTTGTATCTGGCGTCCTCACTACCAACCAATCCACAGGCGCTCCGAGCCATACACCCTGTCCTCCCATTCTCAACCACCCTTCCATCTCCTCCCATCCCCTTACTACAAGGTTTTGCTATATTCAGTCAATTCCAAGTATAACATTTTGAAACAATACTATTGAGGAGAGACAATTACGCACTTGATGACATGGAGATGAATGGTTACATCCCAGGAAATGTGTGGTTTTCACAGGGTCTACTGAAATTGGTACATGTGCTTGTGAGTTTGTGTGTGTTTACGTGAGTGCACACAGGAGAAAGTGAGAACGGGAGAGAGAGAGGATGTGTAGGTGAAGATTTAGTCTGGCGAAATCAATCTCATGTTGTTGTACCTGGAGCTTTACGACTTGGTGGATGGGCATAATGACAATGCGCCCATTGGACAATCAGAATACGGCGCTCAAAAACGTCATTGTCGAAATGTGCGCACAACCTAAGAAGACGCTCCAACGCTGAAGAGGATTAATTTGTATCAAAGTAATTTGCAATTTTAAATAATTCAAATTTTCTATATAACTCAGACACTAGGTACATGATTCTCACTGAGAATAAAGTTTGCAAAAGATTTATATATGTGAAGATACAGCATACCACATCACTTGGTCATGAGTTAACTATGCAAGTTACTTAATGTCATTTATATATTCTTTAATATTTTATTTATTTATTTATTTGGTTGCACTGGGTCTTAGTTGCGGCTCGCCTGCTCCTTAGTTGTGGCATGCGAACTCTTAGTTGTGGCATGCATGTGGGATCTAGTTCCCTGACCAGGGATCGAACTCGGGCCTTCTGCATTTGGGAGCGTGGAATCTTAACCACTGTGCCACCAGGGAAGTCCCCTTAATGTCATTTAATGTCAGATGCTTCATTTCTTAATCACAGGGCCTGGACGTGAAATTGTGTAAGACTCCTTCTAGCCTCATATTTCTTCCACACACTTATTTTTAATAATGGAAAGCCATTTAGAAATAAGCTTTTTGCATATATTTTTTCTTGCAACGATAAGAATCTCAGAGACAAGATGTTAAGCAAAAGCCACTAGACACACGAGTACATATTGCCTGATTTCCCTCACATGAAATTCAAGAACAGGGATAAATCTAAGACTTGACCGAGTCTGAATAGTGGTTTCATCGCTACTGGGGGTGGTACTGACTGGAAGGGGGCATGAGGGAACTCCCTGGCTTGATGGTAATGTTTTATATCTTCATCTGTGATGGTTGTGTGGGTGTATACATATGTAAACATTCATTGAGCTTGAAATGTGATATTTGTTCACTTAACTACGTGTATGTTTTACCTCAGTTTTTTCAAGTGTATAAACAAGGACTCAAAAGTTACAGACTTTATTATGTCAATGCTTCTAAAAAGATAAAACAATTTATCCTTTTCTTTTAAAAAATCTGTGCATGAACGGTATTTTACTTATTACTGCCCATGAATGCCTTAGTTAGAAATATGTATGATATTTTTAAATCCTAAAACTCATTTCTTTAGTTAAAAAAAATAAAATATCTTCATTTAACTTTCACCAGGTCAGAATGACCTCCTCATCCATTCTACCCCAGGCTCCAGTTATTTTGAATTCAAGACACTGTATACTTGCCTTTTCCTAAGCATCACAGGAATATTTATGCCATTTAACTTCTTCCGGAAGCTAAGCCTTCTCAGTTCCCCACTGTAGGGGAGCAAAATTTGCCACCTCAAACTGTTTCTTTAGCATGCAGATTATTTCTAGCTGAAAATCATCAAGGCTCAAAAGACTCAGGAAGAAATTTTGACCTTCCCCTTAACTGCCTAAAAGAACTTAAATAGAGGGCCTGCTTCCCTGAGTAGAGCTGTCATCAGAGGGATCTTCAAACAATCTGGGCTGGGTGTGGTGGGGAAAACTTCAGGAAGGACCTATAGATCAGAGCCCACTCTGTGTCTCATACTGTCTGCAAGGCCCAGCAAATTGTTTCTCTACCAAATATTTGCGTTACCATCTTCATGTGAATCGCCTTCCTCCCCTTTGAGGTCCCAAACCACTACTCCCAACATCCTCTTTTGTCTTTAGCTGGATTTCGTGAGGTGAGGATTTCGACCATTTTGGTAAGTTACTCAGTTTTCCTGGGTCTCTCCCATATATACATGTTATTAAACATTTGTTTGATTTTCTCCTATTAATCTCTCTCATGTTGATTTCATTCTTAGACCAGCCAGAAGAAACCTAGAAGGGTGGAGGAAAAGTTCTTCCTCCCTGACACCACCAACCTCCTTCACTGAAGAAAAAAAATAAGAACACCACACATAAATATTCTAAATTTCAAATTTGAAAAGAAAAAATTATAATGCTCAATTGTAATAGGAAATGCTGGAAACTGTTGTTAAACGCACGTACTATCTTGAGACAGTTCGGATTGTTAATAATCGCCCGCATTATCAAGCACTCACTATGCATCACGGTAAGAGCATTTAACTGGTATTATGTTACCAGATAACCAGACAAATTCATGCGACAGATGCTCATATTAACCCCACCGAATGAATAAAGAAACTAAAGATTAGAAGAGTTAAAAAAAAAAAATGTACCCAAGTGTGGCTAGTAACTGCAGATGGTAGATTTAAACTCAAGAAGCTTGATTCCAGTGCAAAAATTCTTAACTATCATACTCTAAAATCCTTCCTGACAGTGAATTGAACTCTGTCTCCCTTTACCTTGCACTAGTTCTGCTCCTTGCGGAAACGCAGAACAACTTTGATCCCCTTCCATATGACAACATTTCAAATGCCTGAAGAAAACTATTGTGTTCTGCTCTGATCTTCTCTCCTGCAGATTAAATACCACCACTGCCTTCCACAGTTGTTCTGTTTGTTTGTTTTTGATATAACTTGTTTCAAGTCATGTCCCCTTACTTAAGACTTCCTACAAAATGCACCCCAGAGTATTCAGTGATTGCATGGAACGGAAGAAAGGACATTCAAAGGGGCCTGAAAAGTACACAACACAAAGCACACTGCTAGACTGCTCCAGAAGAGAACGACCACCTTGACAGAGGCTAGAAGTGCTTGGTACGTAGTGGAAGAAGTGGTCAGAAGAAGCAGCCCTGGGATTGTGTGTACACACACCATGCTCAGTATAAATGTGTATGAGTTCATACCCTGCAATGAGGGCAGGCTCCAAGAAAGTAACATAATGATACTTCCTTCTCTCCTTCTACTTTCCTAAAGCCAGATCAAAGCCACTTATCCTTGGGCAGCACAAAGGGCAAAATTTTGG
Source organism: Tursiops truncatus (assembly GCF_011762595.2). Lineage (NCBI taxonomy): Eukaryota > Metazoa > Chordata > Mammalia > Artiodactyla > Delphinidae > Tursiops > Tursiops truncatus. The sequence goes on along the minus strand of NC_047044.1, from coordinate 91,819,593 downwards.
AGCTCCAAATTCCATGGCACAGGCAGGCCATGTTACACAGAGCTTCACTTAAAGTTGACTTAACTACTTCTCGTGTGTGTAGAAATCCCTGTGAAAACACACAACTGGCTGGGAGACAACCCAAGGAGATAAACACGAGCGGTACTGACTTGTGCGAACTTATCTTTGATCAGGACAATCTGGGCTCAACACAGGGAGGTCGGAAGCCTGTTGCGATGGTCAGTAATAATACCCCTCAACAGTGCTGTGTGTCCTAGTGAGGAAGAGCCCAAACAGGAGCGGAGGGCAGGAAATAATGAGCTTTGTTCCCAAATCCAGCAAAAGTTTCTGATCAGGCTTATCAGAGTCTCAGGGAAGATATGAACCGTACGCATCGCGACAGACAGAGGCACAGCGAGGTCTGGCGCCCAGCACTAATGTGCTGGGGAAATACACTGCATCCAGCGGCCTGATGGCTGACGTCTGACTGGTCCCTAAACTGGGACAGAGATGACAGAGACTCAGGAAAAAAGATGCAGACAAGAGGGCTGTAAGGCTGGAGGAATACCCAGGAGTAATAAAGGTAAATGTGACAAGGAATGAATATGAGAGGGAGAAGGATGTTGCAACTAATGGTGAGACAAACTAATGGTGGCTTTTCTGATTTATATAAAACATCAGAGAAGAGAAAAGGGACCTGAATTAGAAGATATCAGCCATCTTTGCAAAAAGCTCTTCTTTCTAAAGGCAGATTGATTGATTGTCAGAGATTATAGAACAACAAAGAAATACCACCTCCTGCACTGTAAGAAACAATCTCCAATTAGGGCAACTAAACTATTTACCTAGGAAACCCAAGAGCAGAAGCCATTTATACTACATTTCAGGAATGGATTTTAATATGTTCAGAAGTTCAAATACTTGATACTCTTCTTATAAAGTTTAAACTTAGACAAAATGCTTCCAAACCTACTTATTCCTTCACTGACAAACACAGTAATGCTCCTGGGGTTTAGATCTTATTATTATTAAATACTTATGAAGTCTCCCTGGTGTGCTGAATGCAGCACGTAATAGATGGATAAATACATCGTGTGCCCTCTTTGAAGAGCTTAAGAGCCTTATAAAACTGATAGGACACACAAATAAACACCCCCCAATCTCTGCCAGAGAGTACTTACAAGAATCAATGTCATTACCACGTCTTGGTGTTAGGTACAGGCGTGAAAACTGAATTGGTCTCGTTTGATGAAAAGGAAGAAACGCTCGGACAGAATTATTCCAGCAATATGCAGCCTGCTCTTTCCCTTCTCTCCGTCCCAGAGGAGGTGCACCCTCTCCTGTCCATAGCTAATCCCTCCATCCAAGTCCCCCCTCCGTCTCATCTCCCTGCCGCTGCTCGGGCTCAGACCTTCATCTTTTCCGGCTGGGATCACTGGCAAGGCCTCACCGCTCTGAGCAATCCTCCTGCACACCGTCTCCCAAGGAATTTTTCTAAATAAAATGTAAATTGCACTGTGTCACTCCTCTGTCTAAAGATTCTTCAGTGGCTTCCTGCAGCTCTCAGGATATAGTTTGAATTAATCCCCCCGCATGACACAAAATGATCTTTGCGGTTTGCATCTTTCAGAGATTTTCACTCTCAGCTTACGGCACCTCAGGAACCCGTCTGCTCCAAACCTACTGCCCTTGACTTGAAGGCTCCTACATTTGCGGTGCCTTTTCACATCTCCATGCCTCAACTCATGCTCAAGGGGTGCCTGGGCCGCCCTTCCCTTCTCTCCTTAAGCAGCCAGTTCAAGCATCGCCTTCGCTTGAAAGCCACTTCCCACATTTCCCTGGGCTGGCTCTGCTCTGGGCCCCTTTCTGTTCTCAGGTGAGACCCTACTGATGCCTCTCCTGTGACAGTTAGTACCGTGGCAAGTCTTGACTGTCTCAACTAGACTGGGAGCAACTCCAGAAAACCGCTGGATCCCATTCTTTCTTGTGTCTCTAGCATTGACACAGTGCTCCCAGCCTGGACACTAAGGCTCTGGGAGAAGCTGGAGGCGGGGAGGAGGGGAGAGAAGTGAGCGGCAAGAGGGCCCCAGCCAGGAGAGCAAATTCCTCTCGGAAGTCTGCGCTGGCCTCACAGCCCGGGAAACGGGAACCTACCCACAACCTCCGAGGAGTTTGTGTCAATATTTATTCTTCTTTACGCAGCTTTCCGTAGCTACCTGCTCTCTTGCTCACCGCAGGCCATACATCACACTCCTATCTGACGGCTTTCTGGAAGGCCCCTGATCTGCAGGGGTTTGTGGGCAGATGCGCTCTTCTCTCTCCCTTTGTCGGGACCCCTGCTCTAGGCCTGAGGCTCCCCGCACCCCCCGCTCCCTGCACACAGGCACCCTCACAAGCACAGGATGCTGGGGTCAGCGCCCTGGTCCCGGCCTTGCAGGAGGCGGAGCTGCCGGCACACAGAGGCAGCTACTCAGCTACCTGTTCACTCCGGCCTCTGTCACTCTCCTCCTTCTCTGGTTTTTTCCATCTCCTCCTGAAGAAAGCTTGTAGCAGGAAAACAGCAGGCTTGACCGCCCAAGGCATCAGGAGGGAGAGGCTCTGCCCCACCGTGCCTGCGGGACCAGCAGGGAGAGAAGAAAACAGCCCCCAGCATGACCCGCAGGGCCCGGGCCCGGGCAGCGAGAAGCCCCATGCACCGAGGACCCTGTAACCTCCCCCTTCCGCAGCAGGAGGGGATCCTGCCGGCGGCTCCTCAGTGCTTCCCACCCCGGGCAGCACAGGCTGGTCATTAGGACGGAGCTGATGCCATGGCCCTTCATCCCAGGCCGACGCTCACTCCGGTGCGATTCAACAATGGTACACACTGAATAATAACCAACCGGGGTCGCTTGCCACTCCCGGAGCAACAGGAGAAAGAGGAAAGCAAAGGAGAGGGGAGGCGATCAGAGGTCAGAGAAGAAGAAAGGAGGAAATGAGTGGGACATAAAGTGAGAGGGGAAAGTGAAAGACATGTGGATTGCATTTAAAGGAGATGCTTCTCGAACAACACTAGGCAGGAATTAGCACTCCTGTCGAAGCTGCGTATTTAATATGACTGGCAGGAAGCCACCTTCAAGGTTTCAGAGAGCAGAGCACGTCCAGGACAGGGGCAGGCTCACCTGAGCCTCCTGCTCACAGCTCTGTACTTACCTGTGGGCACAGGATAAGGATGTGGCCACAGGAAGGCAGCAGGGATTTGAGGTGGTGTCTGAATTTGTACCGCCCTCCGGAAGAGTCAAGGTGTAGAAGGAGCATGGCCTTAGGAATTGGGGGTGCTGGATTCAAACTACTTTTTCTATATGATTGGCCTCGAAGAGTCTCAGTTTTCTCATCTGTAAGATGGAGCTGAACATAATACCCTTCCCAGATTTGTTGGAGAGGAGTCAATGCATGTGCATTTTGCAACGTGCAATCCAAGTGTCAGCTCTGGGTGCCCCCCAACATGGGGAAGCAATGGACTTCCCTGGTGGTCCAGCGGTTAAGACTCTGTGCTTCCACTTCAGGGGGCACGGGTTTGATCCCTGGTCGAGGAACTAAGATCATCCTGCATGCCACAAGGCACGGCCGAAAAAAAAGAAAAAAACGGGGAAGCAACAAGCAAAACAGTAGGAGGGTCCAGGTGCATGTTACAAACCCCTGGGGCGCCGCCTCCCGGTCCCTGCTTAGAAGAGGAGCTAGGCAGGCTCCTGGTCCCGCGGGCTAGCGTCGCAGCCCGATGCCTCAGTGGGATGGGTAACATCTCACCTCACTCCCCGATCCTCCCATTGGAAAGAAATGACTGAGCCCTCCTCCTTACACCTGAGGTGAGAGTAACAGTGGCAGTGAGTTTCAAAGAGCCCGGGTAGAAAGGATGCAAATCCAATACCCAGAGTCCACACTGCCTGGGTGGAGGACCCCATGTATATCTTTAGTCCTATCAGAGCCACGTTCACCACATTTCCTTTTCTTTTCTGAAACAAAAATCTCATTACAGCGCAGGCAGAAATCAGTACTAAGACATGGTTTTCGAGACTAGAATCTTCTATGCAACACCTCTGATGCCCTACTGATATCAGCCCTACTCAGCACAACACAGGACACACATGGAATGGCTGGAGTGAAATGGATGGTGGAAGACAGCTTTATACTCTGACGCACACAGAAAGCCTCCAGAAACTTCTCCGCAGCGTCCCCTTTGAGAACCGGCTTTCCCAAGAAGGGGTCAGAACTGTAGTACCAGAGGCAGGGAAAGGTTTATAAGGGATCCTGGGCTGCCGGGGCTGCCACTTACTCTCTGGGACACTGGGTGAGTCATTTCAACCCTTTAGGCCTCTGCTTCCACACCTGAAAAATGGAGAGTCTGCAACGTGCCACCTGCAGGCGAGCTTTGGCGGGGCCTCACAGAGGTGCTGCGGATGCCGGGTAATGTGAATATGAAGCACTGGGCTGGGCGTGCGCTCCTGCCCCACTATTCCTTGCCCCAGGGCCATCTGAGATGCCACAAGTGGAGATAAGGGTTTCTAAGATGCCACCACCTCACCGTGCCATCGGACACCTGACTTTCTCTCTCCAAACCTTGGTTTCTTCATCTATAAAACAGGGGTAAAAAGTGTCTACTTCATAGGGTAGTCATGGGGATTAAATCATTAACTTATGCAAAACGCTTAGAACAGTAGCTGACACACTGAACAGTACCAACTACCTAATTATTATTACTGTCATGATTGGTGATGTATTTTCATCTTTGATTCTAAATGCAGCAGATCCTCATTCTATTCACTAAGCTCCCCATGGAAGAAACACCCACCTCGGCATCAGGCCATGAGCGAGAGGTTAAGCACTAACCAGGTGCCAAGGGACCTACTGGATGGAGGTCCCTCACTGCACCCTCCTCCCTCTCCTTAGCCCTAAAGCCAGAAAAGCACTGAGCTGGAGTTAAAAGCACCAAGTTCCAACTTGGACCCTGCCACCATGTGCCCTTCTACATGTTACTTAATGCCTCTGAGCCTCGGTTTTCTCATCTGTAGAAAGTAGGCAAGTAGCCACTATCTCAGAGGCAGAAATAAGGTAAAGGAGGTGAAAGCACCCAGCGTAGGTCCTGGCAGGCATTAGTCACACTATAACTTAGGTAGATTTCAATTTGAAGCTAAACCGCTCCATTGCCTTGCTCTCCACTAACTATGTTTCAGACCTGCTAGTGGTACCCAAGGGCATCACCCAAACCCTGGCCACAGGCAAACCGACACCATTTGCTGTCCTCTGTCTCTATTTTAAGTTGTGCCTCCCGGGACTGCTCCTGGCCATTCTGGAAAAGTCAGGCATCTTGCAGATGTAACACTGTAGGCGTCCAGGTCCTTGGCACAGCACTACCCAAGAGGACTTTCTGCGGTGACGGCCATTCTATCTGCGGTGACGGCCATTCTATCTGCGGCGGCCGCTGAGCACATGAAATGCAGCTCAGCAACGAAGAAACTGAATGGTTATTTCATTTAATTTTAATCTATTTACATGTAAAGATGATCTGTGGCTACTGTATCCTGTACTGGACAACACAGCCTTAGGACCACCCCAGTTGTGGCCGAAGTGCTAACTCCAGATACTCTTCCGAACAAGACATCTGACCCTTCCAACCACCTGGCTGGTATCTGTATTTGTACTTTGCTACTTCCAGCCAGGCCGGCTTGGGGGAGCAGGAAAATGAGGCCACTCAACAGCTATTTCCAATGCCCCCCCATCACCAGGTGACCAGATGACTTGTTTTTAACATGCAGGTAAAATCAACATTTCCCTGGTTTACTGTATTTGGGGGAATGTATGTGAATTTCAGCTATTCTTTTAATAGTCGCTGGGGGTTTTGCCTGCAGTGGGATTACTTTGTGGGGTATCTCACCAGAGGACAGAACTTTCAGGCCAGTGATTAAAAGGCTGTGCACTGACGGAAGATGCTGGACAAAATGCTGGGGACCTCTTGAAAAATGAGATCCCTGGCATTTCAATTTCACTCGGTCAAAATCCCACAAGATTTACCTTACTTCATAATATTTTTTACATTAATCTTGCCAAGATCAGATTCCAAGAAGCAATAAAGAATATTAAGTTAGCTTTCACTTTAAATCAGAAAGTTTGTTAGAGTTGATATCCTGCACAAATGGTCATCTTTGCCAAACTGAGATTGGTCCTGAGGGGGTTGAGAGAGAGACGATTCATCCTCTTGTTTATAACGCGTGAACCTTGCATAGTTTCATGACCTTCATCCAAGGTATTAAACGTGTTGTGTGGATTGCTCTCAGTCACTTACCCTAGGCAAAACCAAAGCAAAATACAACACCCTGGCCCAAGTAAGAGAAAGCTGGGGGGGGGGGGGGGCGGGGGGGGCCGGGGGGGGGGGGGAAGCCCATCTGCTCATCTGATAAATATCTACTAAGTCTCTAGCATCTGCCAGGAAGACGCAGATGATGGCGCTCCACGTTTAGTTAGAGACAAATCTCTAAACAAGTAATCACCACATACAAGGTACACGGTCCACACAAGCTGCCTGGGAACACAGAGAATGGACGTTCCACAGGGAAAGTTAAGGAAGGCTTTCCCCAAGAGGAAGCCTTGAGCTGGGACTGAAGACTGGAGAGAAGTATGCCGGGCAAGGACGGCAGGGGGAGGAGCTACATTTCAGGAAGAGGATAAAAGCACGAGGGAGGGGCAGGGACGAGCCTTCTATACCAGGGAGGAGCCCCAGAACTGGTCTGTTTTCATTTTGAAGCTTCTCAGTCTTCCCGGTCTTTACCAACCCCCCGAGCCCTCTTCCAGATCCAAGCGACCAGTCCAAGAACAACCTGTTCCTCCGGGTCACGCCCCATTATGAGAAGGCTCCAATTGGGTCCTGCTAACAAAATCACACGGTCCTACAAATCAAGGCTGCTGCTTCTTCATACAAAGCCCCAGCAGCCTGCCACCCGTGTGAATGGTGCTTGCTGTTTCTGGGAACAGACCCTCCGCTGCCGCAGCAGGTAGCTACCTCAGATGATGACCCAAAGATTTTAGAGGGAGCTGGAAACCATTGGGGTGGGCTGGCTGTGTTGGGAAGTGCTGTAGTACCTTAAAAAAAGAAAAGCGATGGTACATGATAGCTAATTTAATGAGAGGAATGTCAGGAGGCTAAAAGTGGCTGCAAAGTACAGTACAATAGAGTGATGCAGAAGAGGAAAAGGAGACAGCAATGACCAAGGTAAACGTGGGCTCGCTGGAAATTTTTCTGGCATGACATTCGATTCCTAAAATTGATCTTTTAAGTCACGCTTATTTAGGAGACGAGGTTTTAAGAAGGTACATTTACCCCAAAGTGCAGAAGAAGCTAGAATATTCACAGGAAACTATACAATATTACAGATAAATATAAATTCAAAACTAGCCTATAATTGTTAGATGAAAAACGTTTGTTACATTAGGTGACAATATCTCATGTTAAGTGACAACTTCAGAATATACAAAAATACTTCTTTCTGCTTTCTTATTATTCCGGATGCTAGAAAAATGTCGGAACTTTTGGGTAGAGTTTTTTTTTTTTTTTTGTATCTTCTTAAAATTAGGTCACCTCGCCAGGCTTTTTGGACGTGCTGGGTGGATTTTCCCAAATAAAGACATCACAGTGGTCAGCTGGCAACATCAATGATAGAATTCAGGTCCCCAGAAACTGGAACCAAGTAGGGCGGCACTGTGACCACAGCTCTGGACCTGCTCTCAGACAGCCATCAGCTTTAACTTTTGTAGTCCACCCATTCCTACTTGTGTGCATTTAAAAAGACAAGTCTCTTAACTTCTCTGTTCCTCAATTTTCTAATCTGTAAAAGGGAAATAGTAATACCTCACAGGATTGCTAGGAAGATTAAAGACAATGATATAAGTGAAAGCATAAAGAAAATAGTAGTCAGTAAATCTTCGTTCAGTTGATTCTGATAAACACCATGCACTGATTCATAACAGGAGTTTGACAGTCTGAAATCTGGATGTTAAATAAAATGTCCACATAGGGCTTCCCTGGTGGCGCGGTGGTTGAGAGTCCGCCTGCCGATGCAGGGGACACGGGTTCGTGCCCCGGTCCAGGAGGATCCTACATGCCGCGGAGTGGCTGGGCCCGTGAGTCATGGCCGCTGAGCCTGCGCGTCCGGAGCCCGTGCTCCGCAACGGGAGAGGCCACAACAGTGAGAGGCCTGTGTACCGCAAAAAAAAAAAAAAAAAAAAAAAAAAGTCCACATAGCTTTCAGAAATCCTGGTTTCTCATCCCTTGACTAATGATCAGTTACAAACTGAGAACATGAATCCTAGTTCCCTTGCATTTTCTATTTATTTGCCATTCTGCAGTGGGGCATTGTTAAGGGAAAATAAAATATATTAAAAGGGTGATTATTTGCTCCCTCCCCTAAAAGCCTGTGGATAACTGACTCACAGACTACCCATTATGAAGCTGGGGGTCTCCTTTTTTATACAGGGTTTGTAGCTCCAAAATGAATGACTTTATCAAAATAAAGCTGGAAAAGGATTCCTTAGTCCCCTCCTCCTGTGATCTCTTTTTGGAACTATCAGCTGGAAAGTCAGCTTTCTCTTTGTCCAGATCCTTCTCAATCTTTTCCACCCACTCGAAACTATTGACAGAAGGAATAAAGACTTCTAACTCCAGCTAACAGAGAGATTCACCCGCTTCCACATCTCTATTCTGGGGAATTCCCACCATGAGCTCCTTTTCTCCACATGCAGAACCAAAAAGCTCAACATCTACCTGCCTGATTTCACTGATTTAACCAAACCTCCCTACAAATAGGCATACGGACCTTCAGTCTTCTAAGTCAGAGTGTCTATGTTCAGAGTTTCATACTTGGTGACCTTCTAAATGTGGTTTAGTCCCGACATACAATCCATACAGACAGCAAACAAAGCCAAGTTTAAGATGATAAACTACTATTCTTCATAGATTCTTTTCACACTCTTCCCCTGAAACACTCACTTATAAATTAAATCATTTGTTTCTCTCCCAACTTTTCTAAAATTCAACCTCTTTTCTAAACTAACATTCTCTAATACATAACTATCCATTCTCTTTTGGAATGGTCCCAACATTTTGGAAACAATGGCCCCGTCTGACATGAAAGATGCCAGGTAGAGGCCATATGGCTTCTTTTTCTAACAGGCTTAATGACAACTCTAACAATATTTTTCTAAAAAAAACGTGACGCAGTCTTTTAAGACAGTCCATCAACTTAATTCATTTGAGTTAAAAAAAAAAATGGTGGTATCCATTTACAAAACAGTAGGGAAGGATCAAAATGAACCAATGAAAACTTTTGACCAAGATCTTGCTTGAAAGTTGAGAGGTGAAGAAGAGAAAATCTTCTTGGGAAAGAGTGGAAAGGCTCCGCAACCTGAGAGTGGTTGGGACCCCACCGGGACTAAAGAAAACAGACCTTCTTCTTGAGGTTCATATCAGAAGCATCTTGAAAATGAGATCAGATGAGATCAGATCAGTTCCAGAAGAACTAGCTGGAGCATTTAGCTCCCTTTACCACAGGAGGAAATCACATTCCTACAGAGGAAAACCCTACAAATCCTTTCAATCAATTCAGCTTTTCACCCTGTGTCTTCCCTAAAGAGCTTATCTCTGAAGAGGCCTTGGATGATAACAGACCCCAGAGGAACTGACACACAATCCTGAGACTAACAGCCCTTCTCTTCCCTAAAAGAAGGGAATGGGAGAACCAAGATGGTGGAAAGTGGGAAAGTGAAATAAAAAAGGAAGAGAATCAATAAAACTGAATTTCCCCAACACGGTTATGCTTCTTACTGAAACCTCATTCCTTGGCACTTTAAGCTGTTCAAGGAGAAGGTTGAAACGGATAGGACTACAGTAGGGAAGAAAGGAATGGCTATTGCCTTATCCTAGGCCACATGTCCCTTTTCACTGTGCAGTAGGGATATCGCTGGTGCATCCTCAGCACATCCTCACCTCTCCAAGCTCTCCCTTGCGTGCTGGGCTCTCTAGAGCCTAGAAACTGCCTTTCGTAGGTGCCCTAGCCAGCAAGTTTCCAGTTAGATTCCAACAGTGAGACTGCTGGCATCCAGCAGAGGGGGGTTTGCCTGGGACATCAGGCACCTCCTGAGAATCGCCCGCTAGCTTCACTGCAGTCCCTGCACGTACCTTTTTCCTAACAGGACTTTCCTGGCCTTCACTCCCCCAGCCTTTCAAAGGTTTCGTAAACCTCAAATTCCTGGTATTAAACCACTTCCCATTCAAGATATCTGTGGAGGCTTCCGAGATACATTAGTCTCTTCCCTGCCTCTCAAATTAGAGTATACGGACCAACCCCTGGGGGCACTGGGGATATGGAAACTGCCCAGAAATATAGTACCTATCCTGGAGCCACAGTTTACCCCAGTATCTACTTTTAGGGATTTATTTTTATGTTAAAATAATCATGAAAATACTATGGGGGAAAGGGCATTTTAAAATGAAATTTTAATAGACTCATAGACATAGAAAACAAACTTATGGTTACCAAAGGGTAAAGGGGGAAAGAGATAAATTAAGAGTTTGAAATTAACAGATACACACTACTGTATATAAAACAGATAAATGACAAGGACCTACTGTACAGCACAGGGAACTATATTCAATATCTCGTAATAACCTATAATGGAAAAGAATCTGAAAAAGAATATATATATACACATATATTCTGTTATATATATATATATATACCTATATGAATCACTTTGCTGTATACCTGAAACTAACACAACATTGTAAATCAACTATACTTCAGTTAAAAAAAAGAACTAAAATAAAATTTTAAGATAATACACAAAACTTAAAAGAATGTAACTCTTGCAGAAGGCCACTCTACAGCGCACTCTCAGAATGTGAAGGACGTGTTTCCACTTTCTGCAATTACGTGTAACATGGTGGATGAGTTAGAGACACAATGCACATGTGTCTGTCTGTATCTATCTATCATCATCTATCTATCATCTATCTACATCATGTATAATCTATCTATCTAATCTATATATTCTATATATCCATTCATCATTCTATCTATCTATCTATCATCATCTATCTATCATCTATCTACATCATCTATCATCTATCTAATCTATATATTCTATCATCTATCTATATATCCATTCATCATTCTAGCTAGCTAGCTAGCTAGCTAGCTAGCTACCTACCTACCTACCTACCTAAGCTTCTCCCATGTTCCACTTTCAGAAGGGATTCTAGATGCCCTGGTAGCACTGGGGATACACTCTCTGTGAACAGCACAGTCAGGGCACACAGCATTCAAGTCACTGAGCTTCTGTACACACGTTAGCTCCTAGAAGGCAAGATCCCTCCTGGCAGGGAAGGCATTGCGTCTAATCAGCTACACGTTCTGCACCATGCACCTCCAACGGTGCTGCCCCATCCTAAGCATTTGATATATATCTTATTCATTGAACTGAGGAATCAGTGAAGAGACGGCTAGGTAGACAGGTATTTACCAAGCACGAGTGGCTGCACAGCACAGAGGTTATAGTATATACAATACGTATTAGTAAATGTGTAACCTTGAACAAGTTAGTTTGCCCCAAGCCTTAGTTTCTGCACCAGGAAAACAAGGATAATAATTGTACCTACTCTATAGGGTCTTTAGGGTTGGCGTGAAGGTTCAAGAGAGGTGATACAGGTGAAGTGCAAGGTGTCTGGCACGTAGTAAGCTCCCCACAAATATGAGCTCTTATCATTACCAATTTCCCCTGGATGTGAACAGCCTCAAATATGCTTGGATTATACACCTATACTGAGTCTAATTCAATTTTTCCTCAATGGTTCAGAGAGCACTAAAGTGCTTCAGCAGGTCATCTGAAATAGAAATTGTGTCTCCAGTCCATTAGCCAGAATGGCAGATAGCAGGGTACACTGGTCGCCCTAGCTCGGGCCCTTGCTCACACAACGGAAGCTGGCTAGGAAAAGCTGATGTTCTGGCCCCATGGCAGCCTTCCAAACTGAATTGTTATTTGGGGTAGGATTACAAGATTAGTAGAGAGGAGCACACAGGCAATGAAATAATACGTTTTGACTTTAAAAAACTGATACAACAGCTCATGAAAGCTTACTCCTTACTCCTTACGTGAGGTTCAAACCGGCAGGAGTGTGAAGCTCATCACAGAGGCTAAAACCTGCCTAAAAGCAAATGGACAATTATTAGTGATAATGTACATAGTCAGAGGAATGCCTGGTGGGGAGCCTGTGGCACCCATGATAAGTCCAGCTTTACGTAACGTCTTACTTAATGATCTGGCAGAGATAAACAGAAGGCTAAAGAGAGATGCTGAAGTGGACATCTGTTGGCTTTGCCCGCCAGGCACCCGTTCTCCTGTTAGTGGTAACAACACCCAAGTTGTGCTTTGAGGAACAACCCCTTCCCCAGTGGATAAAATCTCCATGGGCCTGTCAAACAAGATGCCCCATGCTGGACCAAAAAAGATCCCCTCTCCCTGGAATTTGAATCTTAAGCAGAGTACCACAAAGACTTCAGAAACCACAGAGCCATCAAGCATCATTCGTTCCAGGAGTGTATCTCTGGGACAAAGAAAGTGTATTTATTAATTCCTGCTACTCAGATCCTTGGAAGCTCCATGACACTTTTCCTTTCCTTTCCCTGCAAATCTAATATACATCTTTTTTTCCCCCCTTAAATGAGTCAATGGCATTTCCTGTGGACTGCAACCTAAAAGCCCCACTAATAGAGATGCAACTTCTACAAAATCTGAACTAACTGGAAACGTGTTGATATGACCCTTCAGCGCTTCTCAAAATACTTTCAGACATTAGCATAAGAAACAAAGCAAGCGATTTAAAACTCACAGTGTTTTGATTCGACTTGAAAAACATTCACATTGACATTTTTCTGGGCAAAAGAAATGATTCTAGTATTCACACAACAGTACAAATCACCTAACCTTAGAACTAAGGTGAAAGCAGAGGACCAGACATGAGATCTCAGTGAGATGAGGCACTTCTAAACGCCATTAAAGTTCTCTATTGCATAAAGTACAACACATCAGACATTAGCCAAGTACAACATGGTAAGTGACCTCTATGGTACACTGTCTGAATTATGAGGTGCATACTTTCTTTAAAGAGAGAAAGTAAGAGGAGAATAAACCCAATGAGGTTTGACGAAGCAGTATAATAAAAATGAATTAAGCTATCCAGGGTAAAGGGCTGAATGCTAAGGATACACCAGCTTTGTTTTCCAACAGCCCTGCTCTCCTGGGTGGAGAGCGTGTAAGGAGGCCACCATCTTTGTTTGAGGCTAAGAGCCACTCCAGGCTTAAGTGCCATCCATACTTGCTGATTATAAAAACCTCAGCCACCCAGGCTCAAAAGAGGAAGTGAAGACTAATGGTGAGGCCAGCCTAGCAGCCCAGCCACCCAACTGGGTGTTCTCTGTCACCAACAAACCCTACTCTGCCTCCATGACAACTCGCCTACACTGCTTTGGGGCCAGAAGAAGCTGGCCTGCCAACAACGAAAAAGGCCACTCTTGCAGGGAGAATTTGCAAGAAAGGGAGAAATTTTCTTCTCAGTAATGGAGAGAGTCAAGACCCATTTCCCAGCCTACAGAGAACAGGGAATCCTACCCCTACTGTTCATTCTTCCCACAATCTCTGAGCAATGCCTCTGGGGGGACTCGCCAGTGCCACACCCTGGGTGGTGCTTTAGGAAGACCTGAGGTATACACTGCATACATCATATAAAGGGGTACACAGTAGTAGGTAAACTGTATATGGGTATAAGATATCTAGTATTGTATCAGTTTCCAACAGGAAATAGACGATAACCCCAAATGGGGAGACTAAGGAGAGTTTAACAAAGAGACTATTTTAAATGGGGTGGGCAGAGTCAAGGGAAGCCAACAAGGGGTCCTGAAACACCCTGGGTCTGGCCACGGTGGGAGCTGTCACTAGCTCTGGATCCCTGAGGTGGCAAGAGGAGGGAGCTAATAATGGATCCCAGTGGAAGCTGGACCTGTGAGAGGGGCCACCCCAAGGGAGCTGTGATCTCTGGCAGAAGAAGGCAGCCATTCCCAACCCACAGTGCAGGAGGGACGAAAGAAACTGGGGGCTGGTCATCCAACCTCACCCTCCTGGTGCTCTTTCTTGCATCCCATTGGCCAATCCTAAGCAGACTGGTGGGGAGCCCGCTGATCTGGTAAATCAGGTTCAGCCTCGTAGTGGTCAGAGCAGAGTGGAAGGATGGGAAGTGGATCTGGAGGGGCCAACAGAGGAATAGCCATCTCTGTATCTATATCGGTTATCTGTTTCTAATCTCACATCTTGACAACTTCTCACATCTTCCTCCAAAGTATATGATGCTCATTTCAACCCTTATACTCTCTCTGTGAGCTCTTCTAACCCTCCCTAAATGCCAATCTACATTTTCCTTAATTTTCTCGGTTATAAAACTAGGGGATAGGGTGCAAAAGTGGTATTGAGTTGGCCAAAAAGTTCGTTCGGGGTTTTGCTAGGACATTACAGAAAACCCGAACGAACTTTTTGGCCAAGCCAATATTTCCTCCTTCTCTACCATCTTTCCCCTGGCATAGACAGGGAAAAAAGCTTCCTTAAGGCTCTTATCAGAGAATTCCCCGGGCGTCCAGTGGTTAAGACTCTGTGCTTCCAAGGCAAGAGGCGTGGGTTCGATCCCTGGTCAGGGAACTAAGATCCCACATGCCGTGAGGTGCAGCCAAAAAATAAATTAAAAAAAAAAAAAAAGAGAGATGAAGACTCTAATCATAAAGGAAAAATGAAGATGATGATAGAAATGCTAACATCCTCCCTAATACCTCAAAGGAAAAGGAAATCTTGGCTTTACCAACATATGAAGGGCAGAATCCAGGTATCCTCTAACGTACACCCGGAGCGAAAACCAGCCCCTATGTTTCTCGTTTTAGTGGCTGAAATGGCAGCACTGCCCTCCACCAGCCTTGCCCACCTTGTCCGTCCAGCTCTACCTTAGAAGTAGCTCTCGGCACCTCCTGGCCTCTAACTATAGACTAAGTCCCAGCCTCCTCTGTGACTTGACCCAACCAGGACTCCAGCTTCTACAAAATCCTCTTACACAGCACGTGACAGGGCAGGGATAACAGGAAGAAATTACGGGGTAATTTAGGAGCACCGTGTTAGAAGAGGCTCTCACAAGATGAGCGGTGTTACGTCATGACAGCCTGCAAAGGAAAGTGGGGCAGCTGTCCTTTTTGATCTGTTTGCTGACAGAATCTTCAAAGCATGGCTTCCTTTTCTGATTCCCGCCATGTTGGAAAAGGGCGTGCGCGTAGCTGGATAGGTCAGAGCTACTGGTGCTTCGTCCACTTCATCTCTGCTCTGACAGTGGCATCATGACATGGTTTGAGGGAACTCGTTCACTGCCCTCCACGACATTAGTCTCAGGCTTTTGCGAAGGACCCCAAACACCCTGATCTTCCCTTGGGACCTTAAAACCAAGGGAGCCCCAGAGTCATCTACTCCACTTTTAACTCCTGACGGTTAAAATTCAAGCATTTGGAAACAGTTTTTAAAGATTTTAAAGCTATTAAGAGTGAGATTTCGATGAGCTAGTTCAAAGTCAGCATTAATGACCTGTTAATGATTTTAATGGTTCTTGCACTAAGCACTGTGAATGACCTACTGTTAAAATACAGAATGACTGGCTTTTCCATGAATCCATTAACTCTTCTTTTCTCATAATTCTATCCCAATTAAAATATTTTCTTCCTTTCAATTTGAAGGGTTCCTGGATAAAGAAAACTGAGGTACACACAAAGAATACATTTTAGTGACTGGGGATCAGAGGAAGCAAAGGAAAAGAGGTAAGAATAAGGAAGGTTCTGAGCTCCTGTTTGTATAAAGCTGTGGTTTAGAGAGGAAATAAAGCCAGCAGGGGCACAGTCAGACAGAGAAGGGGGACAGAGGAGGAGTACAAACTCTGAAGGCAGAAATGAGAAGGTGATGGAGATAGAGGTGGAATGGCAGGGGCAGGGACCCACTAGGGTCCAGCATCTTCAAAGAGCTGCACCTGCTTCAGCTGCGCACACTCAACTGCAAAGAGCACCATCTCACCCTGGTGTGTACGTGTAACTAACAGGTTCATCTCTCATGTTCTGGACCTGGCTTAATGCCTGGGCTACCGCCCCGTGCCTGTTAATATACTCTGAAGCCACCATCCACCCCTAAACAAGGTACCCAGCCCTTTCTCGCCAGGCAGCAGAAGCAGCTACTGTCCTGGCTAGCTGTGTCCTTCTCCAGCTGACAGCACCACGCAGAGACGACTACCTCGTACAACGACCCTGCGGCTCCAGCTTCTCCCCAATACCATCCTGCTTGGTGGTTGGAACCTGGGTGAGAGCAGGGGAGTCTGTCCAACAATGGAAGCATAAGGAACAGAGTAAGTCTGTGGCAAATGAACAAAGTCAGAGACTGCTCCCACCTGGCTCTGCCGGCATTTTAAAAAAAGATGAACAGGTAGAGAAGGCATTTAAGGTGTTGTAGACTTGTACGGAAATTCACAAACCAGGACCCACGGCTGAGAGCATTTGGATCAAAAGGCAAACGAGACAGAAGATAACATCACAGTAAGAACAGACCACCAAGCATCTCAGCCTGACAGAGGATATTGAAAATATTTCCAGAAAGAGATCAGAAAACTGGCAGAAAGGCAAGATACTTTAGCCATACAAGATTTCAATTATTTAGACATGCTAGAAGTTTAATTCTGTTAAAACAGGGCATCTGAGTTTTCCTTCTGACAGCAGTATTTCCCAGAAGGTTAGGAAATCTTTGAGAAAAACTGCTGTGGGGGAGGAGGTTATTGTTCCTAGCCCTAGCTGTGGGCCAGCCAATTTTTTTCCCTGTAAAGTGACAGACAGTAAATATTTTACACCTTGTGGGCCATGTGGGCTCTGTCACAGCTATTCAACTTGGCCTGCGTAGTGCAAAAGCAGCCACGGGCAATACGTAAACAAGTGAACACGGCTGTGTTTCAATAAAACTTTATTTACAAAAACAAATAGCAGACCCGATTTGGCCTGCAGGCTGTAGTTTAAGGATCGTTGTCCTAGATGGTTACGTAGAATTAATGATATCCCTGTGAGAATATGACCACATCCTCCCGGAATTTATACTAGCTAAGAAAGGGGAATGCTGTGAACAGTAAGATGTGCCATTTAGTAAGATGATTTCTGAGGGAATATTAAAAGTTGGAAATAATGAATTTGAGTCTATGGACAGTTCTAATAAAAAGGCAATGTGATTCAAAAGAGATGTAATGCACTGCTTTAAATGATTTGATTCTGGCTGTATACTAGCTAATAATCCCGATGCAGAAGATATTTAAGAGACAATATGGATACCCAGAAAGTTTGTGATTAAATCAGATTATATAAGAAAATGTATAGAAGATGTACTCCTAATATATAAAAACAGGGCAGTTATAAAAACAGAAGGGCAAACTTATAAGAAAAGTGGCTAAAGCTTAAGAAAAAAATAGTTAAAAGACTTGTTAAAGCTGTGTTCAAAAGAAAATGGTCCAGGAAGTGATAGAAACAGCTTCGTATGATGATGGAAAGTTAAAAGATGACAGAGAGAAGGCAGAGGTACTCAACTTTAATCTTGCTTTTTTATCTCTTCCACCAAGGAGAATGATCTTCAAACTGAAAAGGGTAAGGCAAAGGGGGCTAAGATGAAACCGAAACCTTATAGGGGAAAAGAAACAGTAAAGTAGACGCCAATCCCTTAAACCAATACAGCGAGTACTGACCCAGAACACCGGCAACGCAACAACAATGGCCAGTGTTCACTGAGTTCTGAGGATATGCGAGGCACTGTGCTACACACTTGATCTGCATTAACTAAGTTAGTCCCCACTAACTATATATATTGTACAGGTGGCCCTCAAAGATATCGCAGGTTCGGTTCCAGACCACTACAATAAAGCAAATATTGCAATAAAGTGAGTCACACAATTTTTTTTTTTTTTTTTTTGGTTTTCAAGTGCATATAAGAGTTATGTTTAGGGAGTTCCCTGGTGGCCTGGTGGTTAGGATTCTGAGCTTTCACTGCCGTGGCCTGGGTTCAATCCCTGGTCAGGGAACTAAGATCCGGCAAGCCGCTTGGCGTGGACAAAAAAAAAAAAAAAAAAGAGTTATGTTTACTATATACTGTAATCTATTAAGTGTGCAATATTATTGTATCTTAAAAAATGTACATGACTTAATTAAAAAATACTTTATTGCTAAAAAATGCTAACAATCATCTGAGACTTCAGCAACATGGTAGTAACATCAAAGATCACTGATCACAAATCACCATGACAAATATAACAATGAAAAGTTTGAAATGTTGTGAGAATTACCAAAACATGACACAGAGACATGAAGTGAGCAATGCTGTTGGAATAAAATGGCGCTAATAGACACCTGCTCAATGCAGAGTTGCCATAAATCCTCAATTTGTAAAAAAAAAAAAAAAAAAAAAGGAATATCTGGGAAACACAATAAAGTGAGGCACAGTACAACAAGGTATGCCTATATGTACTATCATTTTCCCCCATTTTATGGATCAATAAGTCAGAGTTTAAGAAACGTGTCCCAGTGCTTCCCTGGTGGCGCAGTGGTTGGGGGTCCGCCTGCCGGTGCGGGGGACGCGGGTTCATGCCCCGGTCCAGGAGGATCCCACATGCCGCGGAGCGGCTGGGCCCGTGAGCCATGGCCGCTGGGCCTGCGTGTCCGGAGCCTGTGCTCCGCGGCGGGAGAGGCCACAGCAGTGAGAGGCCCGCGTACCGCAAAAAAAAAAAAAAAAAAAGAAAAAAAAAAGAAACGTGTCCAAGTTCCCTGTTAGTAAGTACAGACCTAGGTCCTGAACTCAAGACTGACTAGTACCAAAGTTCTGCTTTTAACGACACTTCAATAATGTGAAGACTTGTTCAAGAATCACTATCATTAATCCTTTAGAGGACTGGACCTCTACACTGGAGACTGGCATACGACCAGCTCTAACTTGCACACGACCAGCTCTAACATGCACAGATTCACAGAAAAGCTCCAAAACAGACTGATTAACAAGCAGTGTGGTTGCTTCAAAACAAAGAAAGACGTGATCATCAGGCGAGAGCACGGGTTCACCTTGAGCCCATTTCTGCCCGGTCCCATCCATCCACCAGGATAACAGCATCCTAACAACACAGTCTCTGCCCAACTCCACCCCGAGTCTGCGAAAAGCCAGGCCCCAGGATGTGCCAAAGAAGAGCCTCCCAATGAGTGACGGATACCCGAGCTTCTGCCACGTAACTGGTGCTACTGTGTTAGGTTCTGAGTATCCATGGGAGCACCGAGCTTCAGCTTTCCTCTCCTCTCATCACCTGTGAACAACAGTGGCCTCCATGGCCTGCGCAGGTTCCCATTCCCAGGCTCCCGCGTCAGCGGTTTGGATCCTAGTTTGGCCATTCATAAGCAGTCATGAGACCTAGGCTAAGCTACTTCTTTTTTTTTTTTTAAAGATTTATTATTTATTTATTTATTTTATTTATTTTTGGGCTGCATCAGGTCTTAGCTGCAGCATGCAGGATCTTCGTTGCAGTGTGCAAGCTTCTCTTTAGTTGTGGCGTGCAGGTTTCCTCTTCTCTACTTGTGGCGCACAGGCTCCAGGGCGCGTGGGCTCTGTAGTTTGAGGCACGCGGGCTCTCTAGTTGAGGTGCGCAAGCTTAGTAGTTGTGGTGCTGGGGTTTAGTTGCCCTGCGGCACGTGGGATCTCAGCTCCCTGACCAGGGATCGAGCCCGCATCCCCTGCATTGTAAGGCAGATTCTTAACCACTGGACCACCAGGGAAGTCCTTAATCTTTGATGATCAATTTCTCCATCTGCAAAATGAGCATCTTGGGCCACACTAGGTTATTGTGATGGTTTAGTGTGATGGGTAAGTGAGAAAACATAGAATAAAGTGCTCTGTAGCTCACTACAATGTGCTAAACAAATATTAATAATTATTGATATTTGTTAACCTTATTTATTTATTTATTTATTTATTTTGCGGTACGCGGGCCTCTCACTGTGGCCTCTCCCGTTGCGGAGCACAGGCTCCGGACGCGCAGGCTCAGCGGCCATGGCTCACGGGCCCAGCCGCTCCACGGCACGTGGGATCCTCCCGGACCGGGGCACGAACCCGTGTCCCCCTGCATCGGCAGGCGGACTCTCAACCACTGCGCCACCAGGGAAGCCCGAACCTTATTTTTTAAGTAGAACCTTATTGTAACTTTTGTTGATCAGATTGCTAGACTGGTGATTCAGAGAAATGTAAGTATAAAGAATCTTGATTTCAGTGGGGCATTTAGCCAAGTTTCCCATGAGATCTTTGAGAATATGATGGAGAAAGGTGGGCAGAATAATGGTACAGCCAGGGAGGTTCACAGCTGGATGAGAAGAGGCCAATGCAGCTTGGAAAGAGCTTTGGGGAACTGGTCCAGACACGTCCAGGTGACAGAAGCATCTGCCTGGCTGTGATCTTGAGCAGGTAAGAACCAGACCCTCTGACTTTGTGGGGCCTTCCTCACTCTTTAGTTGTGTTTAAAAACAGCCTTTGGCCTGTCTACATTTACATGTATCTGTCAGTAATTTATAATTTATATCCACCCCCTTTCACAAAACACGTGAAGCAATTAACACACTTATTAATCACTAGGATGAAGGCATAGGAACCTGTTTATAAAAGGACGTCCCTGAGTGACAGAAATTGGACCCAAAATAGACCCTGACAAGGCAAATCAAACAAACAAGATGAAGTGCACCAGTGACAACCTTCCAGTTCTGTACTTGGATCCAAAAAAACCCCACCAGCTATTTAATAACAGGATGGAGAAATAGCTTTGAAATAGTGTGTTAAAGATTTAGAGCTCTTAGATGATAACTAAGTATCAATCAAAAGTTCAATCTGGTTGTCAAAAAAAAGAAAAAAAAAGCCATCTATCTTAGGCTGCAACCATAGACGTAGAATACTGAAAATGAAGGAAATCATTTTCCCAATATATTCTGCATGGGACAGATCTCATGTGGAGTACTATATTCAGTTCTGGGCATAACCCAGAAACACCTGAGCTCATTTAGAGGCGGTTTGACCAGGAAAACAATTAAGAAAAATCTAAAAATCTAAAAAAATTATATATCATGTTAGGAACAGTTGAAAGAACCAGTACATACAGTGTGTACAAAACAAGAGGAGGACTGTGGCATTCATCTCCTAATAGCTGCAGAACACTATTCACGTTCCATCCTCCTTTTAACCCTCTACTAAAACTGCTCATATAGAGGTCACCAATGATCCCCATATCACCAAATCCGATAGTCAATTTACCATCTCATCTCATCCCTCATGTGCATTCAACAGTGTTGACTATCCCCTGATGTGTGAAACACTTCCATTCTGGCCTCAGTAACACTGCAGTAGCCTGGCTTCCTTCAGCACCCCTGACCTTCCCTGAGTTCCAAAGGGCAGATGCAAACAGGTGCTAATCAGGGAAGGGAGAGAATACAGAAACAAGGGAGAGGCAGTCAAGAAACAATAGTGCAGTGATGGGGCAGGGCCCTGGTTCCTTCTCAAGGAATATACATAACAGTACTTTGAGTTCTTTTGCAGGAACTAAGGCCCCCACTCAGGTGGAGGATGGTAACTTCAGGCTGAGCACAAGATTCCTGTTACCTCATCACCAGCCAATCAGAAGAAAGCACACAGTGGAAGATAATGAAGACTCCAACCCCCTCCCCAAATGATTCTCCCTTTAAAAACTTTCATGTTCGAGCAGAATCTTTGGAGTTGGTTTTTGGACACGAGTCCACCTTCTCCCCAGGTTGCAGGCCTCCTGAGCAAAGCAACCTTTCCAGCCAACACTTGTCTCTGGAGAATTGGCTTCTGGGCAGCAGCAGTCACACCTGAGCTCCGTAACAGAAAGGCTGCATTTAAAACTATTGACGTTTGTTTGTTGGTACTCCAAGATGATGGTTAAAGTGGTGTTTGCACTCCAAGGGACTTTGTGTGTCTGTGTCTGAGTGTGTAGCCACAGCTCCTGCTGGGCAGCCCCCCTCCCACAGCTACAGTTCTCACCAGGTTTCTTAAACATGGTTCCTTCCCCCTGTCCCCCAGCAAGACGTGATAACAGCTTCCAGCTGTTGCTGGCCTCTGAACTTGCTCATCAGCTCATGGCGAGTCCCTTATTTCTTCCCATACCTCTGTAAACAGTCCCTGTATCAAGCTCTCTTCAGTTAAACACTTTGAGTATTCCCTCACCTTCCTGCTGGCGCTACTGAAAGCTCAGCCTCTCTGTACACCGGGGCCGAATCAAATCTCAGAGACAGAGCTTTGGGTGAAATAGAAAAGGATAGCTTTATTACTTTGCCAGGCAAAGGGGGACACACCGGACTTCTGCCTCGAAGAACTGTGTGTCCTAACCCGGGAGGATCTGATGAAGAGTTTTACAGCAGTGGTTCAAAGGTGGGGTCTCTGACAAGATTAGGGTGTGAGCAGGGCTCCTCTCCCCTAATCTCATCTCAGGTCTCCTAATCCTGATGAGCTTCTCTGGTCCCTTTAATCTCGCCTCAGGTGGCTGCTCCTCCCTAGATTAGCGACTGTTGGAATCTGCCCTTTGGAATTCAGGGAAGGTCATGGATGCCGGAGTCTTGCCTACAAGAAATGGGGGACAAGAGGACCTCTGTGCCTGGAAGCCCCACAGGGCCTCACTTGGTTTCACTGGGACCCTGACTGAAGCACTAAGCCCGGCCTGAAAGATGCCTCCCTTCCCTGGGCAGCACCTTCTGGCCAGTCAACTTAATGTGACGGCCATTCCCCTCTTTTGTTGATCTCTACTTGAACTCCAAGACCAGCAGGTTAATTTAACAACAATCTGTTTTTGTTTCCAGCTAATTACCCACTGAGTCACCATTTCCCCAGGCATCTACCTGATATAGCCCCACCGAAATAGTCTTACATTTATAATTCTATCCTAATTTCACCCTCCACCTACCAGTGGCTCCCCAAATGCTACCATATCCATTCCCTGTCGTGGCTTAGGTGTTGCTGGTACTCTGCAGAGAGGGTCCAGCCTAGCCAATCAGCTACAGCTCAGAGATGGGCTCCTGCCCCGCCAAGGCACTGGAAAATAAATCAAGAAAGCAAAGTAGAAGCCCCGTGGTGGGACTGCACAGTAAGTGCTGAAGGGAAGACTGCAGGCATGTCTACTCGATTCGCCAGACCCCGAGCTCGGAATAGCCTAATTTGCATCAAGATCCTACCAGCTGGAGGGTATAGAACTACCTGCCTTGGTAAAGTCCAGCTTGGGAGAGGAACTGGTCTAAGCTGACAGAATGAGGTTCCCCCTGCCTGAAGGTGAACTGGGCTGGGAAAGGCAACAGTGGGTATTTGTCTCCTCCTCAGACCTTTCTCTTACCTCTCAACATCTCCCAGTCACCAACCTATTCAAACGGCTCCTTCTCCTGAAACATCTGTTCGCAGCATCCAGTCTTACTTCTCGGGGATACGACAGCCCGAAGAGGGCACAAACTCTGCCTTCTCTTCTGCTATATTCTCCACAGCCCCTCGCACGGTGCTGAGCACGAGAAGGACTTCAGAAAACGCCTGTTAATTCACTGCCTCATCTCAGCAGCCTACTTCAGTTACTCTCACAGACCCAGACGCTAATACTCCTTTCCTCTGTGAACGCCTAAATCTCCCCAGCCAACTGGTTCCACTTCCATTTTTTCCTAAAAATCAAGAAGTGAACAATAATAACGAAATTGCCAGAAGTTGCATGCCATTGACTCTCTTTCTCTGGGTTAAGAGAAAACCATTTGGAAACTGCGTTAGATAAAATAGTTTTCATATACATGCTTTCATTTTCTCACAATTTTCTTTAATACTGGATTCAACAGGCATTATGACTCCCATGTTAGAATTACTAAAACCAAGGCTCAGAAAGATTAGGTAATTTACCCAACACTCCAGGGCCTGTAAGTGAGTTTAACTCCAATTAGAACCCAGGTCTCTGTCTGCTACCCCACACTGCTTCTCTATTAGCGCACCTGTCCCCCAACCCCAGGTTAACGCCCCTTCCTCCACAGGCTAGCAAACAAATATAAAATGATGGGGCGATATAACAGGGCATCTGGTCATAATTCATGGCTGCCTCACTGGTGCAGAGCCAAGATCCCAACACACAGGACCGAGTCCTAAATCTTGGCTGCCACTTGCTGCTGCACCACTTGGGAGTGATACCTACCAGCACTCTACATGAGAGGCAAGGCTCTCAGTTCTGATATAAACAAAGCCCTGTGGGCTCACACGACCCCATCTCCTGGTCATGTGTCAAGGCTGCTGTGAATAGCAGCTCTGGGACTCTCCTGTGTTTCCAGCTAATAACACCCAACTGCAAGCAGCAGCCTGATGTCTTGTTCCTTCTGTTCTTGCCTCACCTAAATGGATGAAATGCTTATTCCCATCTGTGCTCTAAAAGAAAACCCAAGGTGTCTAAGGATGACCAGCCAGAAACTCCTGGGACTTGAAGGCAGAGATGACATAAGGAACAGGTAGTCCATAGTTAAGAAAACATAAGATAAAGTTTGAGGCTTTCAAGAACCATGGCTGAGTGAGTTTGCCTCTGCCTCAGCTATTCAAAAGACCAGCATGTGTGACCAGTAAGAAATATAAGACCTCTGTATCATGCAAATTTTGAAAACAAGCAATAGTTAACTCACTAAATTACCTGACTGCACACCAACTTCAGAATATAGCACGGCTGCACCTTCACTTGGGGGTTGCTATACACATAATCATACTTGCACTTATGAAGCACTTCATCTCATCCTTAGGGAGGAAAGCATTTTCTGTGTGATAACCATGACACTGAGTGATATTCCCAGAGCACTGGCTATCGTCAAGCACTGGTTTAAAAGTATGAACTCTTAAGTCAAACTGTCTGGTTTGAATCGAGACTGTGTCACTTGCTGGTCGGATTTCTTGCCACAAGTTACTTAACCCTCTGCACATCAGTCTCCTTACTTATAAAACTGTAATAACAACAGTACCTATTTCATAGCACTATTGTGAGAATTAAAATAGATAGTACGTATAAAACAAATAGAAGAGTACCCTGCATAAAGTACATATTGAATAAGTGCTAGTTATTATTAAAGATAAGAGTAAGTTGAGGGCTCCTGATTTTTGCAATGATGAAATACCTGGTGATCGGACTAGCCTTCCTACTGGAAAAGAGTATATAAAACTGAACAAAATATATGAGGCAACTGTTTCTGGCAGTGGACAAAAAGCAGCATAAGATTTCAATTCCTGAGAAAAGGAAAACTCATGAGATCAGCCTGTGATTGCCCTGGCTCTTTGCCTAGACACAGTTTCCTGACTGGAGTAGAGAGAGCTGAAGTCCAAGCACAGCACAGTGGTCACACTATGCTGAGGGGGCAGAGGTCAGAGTTCCTGGCAGCTAAAAAGGCTGGAATCTGCAGGGTAGAGTATCAGAGAGAAGTTTGCAGACAGGGACCCCATAAGCTCATGGCTGAGGGCTGGGTATATAGCTCAGGGCAAGATACCCATGATTTTCTTGATAGCAG
Source organism: Tursiops truncatus (assembly GCF_011762595.2). NCBI lineage: Eukaryota > Metazoa > Chordata > Mammalia > Artiodactyla > Delphinidae > Tursiops > Tursiops truncatus. The sequence continues at coordinate 91,793,908 of NC_047044.1, read as the reverse complement.
TTACTACAAAGGTGTAAGTAAAAGATAGATACCAGAGGTTGAGCACCAGTGTGGAAAGGGAAGTTGCAGAGTTTTCTGGAGTTCCAGCCCTTCCAGAGTGGAGATTTCCAGAAACATCACTCCTTAGGAACAAGGACCATACCCTTAAAATAAGACTTACTCTAGTCTCACCCTAATAAAGACTAATTCCAAACCCCGACAAGATCCACAAGGAGACAGAATTTAGAGAGCGAGTTCCGATAAATTAGAGGGGCTTGGGAAATGCCATGGGCTTTGCATAGATACGCAGCAACAAAGCATAAAACCGAGCCTGCAAAAACTCACAGTGATCAGCCAGTATTTAAGCTGTAAGATAAAATAAGAATTAATACTTTTCCAAAGAAAATAACAGAATCGAGAGTCTCTATAACATATTATCCACAATGTCCAGCATTCCATTTAAAAAATCAATTACAAGTGGCATGGACATATATACACTATCAAATGTAAAACAGATAGCTAGTGGGAAGCAGCCACAAAGCACAGGGAGATCAGCTCGGTGCTTTGTGTCCACCTGGAGGGGTGGGATAGGAAGGGTGGGAGGGAGATGCAAGAGGGAGGAAATATGCAGATGTATGTAGATGTACAGCTGATTCACTTTGCTATACAGCAGAAGCTAACACACCATTGTAAAGCAATTATACTCCAATAAAGATGTTAAAAAAATAAATAAACAAATAAATTTTCTTAAAAATAAAAAGTCACTTACACATACAAAGAAAATGGGAAATGTGATCCAGATTGTGGACTTGGCAAGCAAACACTTTAAGCAGCTATTAGTAGTTATTATAAATGTTATAAGAAGTGAAGAAAAATATGTTCAACTAATTAAAGGAAAATACAGTCTTAATGAATGAACAGATAGGGAATCGCAGTAGCAAAACAGAAATTACAAAAAGATGCAAATGCAAGTTCTAGAACTAAAAAGTATAATGGCTGAAACAAAACAAAAATCACTCTTTGGGCTTAACAGAAGATTGGAGATGACAGAGAGTTAGTGAACTTGAAGACAGATTAATAATATCATTGATTTAGTCTTTTCTTTTTTTCACCCTGGCTCTCTGCCTAGAGACAATTTTCTGACCACAATAAAGAGAGCTGGAGTCCAAGCATAGCACAAAAATAAGGAAAAGCAAGGAAAAAGACTGAATAAAAAATGAAAGAGCTGCATATTGATATTTGGCACAATATCAAATGATCTAACGCACATATAATTGAAGTCTCAAATGATAAAGAGAATGAAATTGAAGCAGAAAAGATATCTGAAGAAATAACAGCCAAAAACTTCCCCAATACAATGAAAAACACTGACTTACAATTCCAAGAAGCTCAGCAAACTCCAAGCAAGATTAATATAAATGGAATCACAAAAGGTACTACATAACCACACTTCTGAAGACCAAGCTAAACAAACAGAAGATCTTGAAAGCAGCTAGCAAACAAAAGATGAACACAGAAACAAGGGGGAAAATGATTGATGACCAGAAGACAGTGGAAAAGTATCTCTAAAGTGTTAAAAGGAAAAGGAAAAAGAAAACCTGTCAAACCAGAATTCTATTACTAGCAAAGATATTCTTTAAGAATAAGGGTAAAATAAAGACATTTTTAGATAAGGAAGGTGAAAGGGTGGGTGAAAGGATGGTCTTCAGGCTGAAGGGTAATAATACCAGATTAAAAAACTCCTATCTACAGGAATGAGAACCACTTGAAGTAAAAAATAAATGAGCAAATATAAAAGACTACATTGTCATTCTTCTCGTAAGTTACATGAAATAATACTGTTTACTAAAGCAACAATGATTATAGTATAAGGTAAAGTTTTACAGAATAGGTGAAAGTAAGAGATAAGATAACAATCATGCAAAGGACAAAGTATGCAGTTAAATGAAATTTTGCTGTTGTGAGGTTATTACATTTGTGAAGTGGGAATCAGGAAACAGAAAGTGGGAACTGAAAAGCGACAGGTATGAAGTGAGAAGTGGAGAGGGGAAACTAGGAAATATGCAATGTCATATGTGATGTGTGAAGAGGTATAATATTGACTCTAAACAGACTACCATAACTAAGAATGCATAGTTTTAGCCCTAGAGCAACAACTAAAATAAATAATAAGCAGAGGTACAAATAAGAAGTAAACATAGGAAATAAAATGGAAAACACTAAGCAATGGTCTGTTAACCTAAAAGAAGATGGGAAAGAAGCAGCAGACAAACGAAGATAAGCAGAAGGAACAAATGACATCCAAATAGTGTGATAGTGGACATAAACACAACCACATCAATAATTACATTAAATATAAATATACTAACTCTCTAGTTAAAGGGAAGAGATTGTCACACTGGATAAAAAGCAAACTCAACTATATGATACTTAAAAGGAATACATTTTAAATATAAAGGCATGTTCAGGTTGAAAAGTAAAAGGGCAAAATAAACTAAATTTCACAGTCCCCTGAGATATTTACAGTTTCATCATTATAAATGAAACCAAGACTTCTTTTGAAGGGGGCCTGCCTTTCCGAGCTGCCACCCTGTTCCCCTCGCCCTCCTATACCACTAGCACCCCCTGCATCTGCTGGGAGAGTGATACAGTCCCTCAGATGCACTGTGATGCGCTTTACCTCAGCCTGCTTTATGATTTATGGAAGAGCAGAGTAAGGAAACCTCCTCACCTTTAAAGAACTCTGTGGAGCACAGCCAGAAGGCATTTTTCCCCAATGTTTCAGGTTTTTTTCTCACCTTCCCATTTGCCCTCAACCCATCACACATACACAGAAACAGACAAGGCTCCAAACTACAAAAAGATGAAATGGGAGAAGAGACTGATTTATGAGGGTGGTACAGGGGGTATAACCAGCTGATAGTGCGGCGAAATTGAGCCAAGGCAAGTGTAGGCTGAATATCAAGAAATACTTGAACCTCCACAGAGTGTGAAGCAAGCTAGCAGAGGCCAGGGAAGCCCTATGGCTGGAAAATCATTGAACACTCAACAGTGGGAAACAGGAGCCTGGCTGGATGGCCATAAGGGAGCAGAGGTGACATTTACATTGCACTAATATCCCAGAACTGCTCTGCTAAATAAGTCGGTCTGTGATAGGTGAATGTTTCTGTATTCATCCTCATCTCTCCCTCTCCCATTCTCTCTCTCTCTCTCTCTCTCTCTGTCACACACACAGAGACACGCACGCGCACACGCGCACGCCCAGCCCACAAGCATCCATACTGTCCACACACCTACCCCCGTGATGACCGGAAGTAGGTGACTCACCGAGCGCTCACAGGGTCCTCCAGGCTCCAGTTCACGCTGACCCTAACCTTCCACCGCCTCATCTCCCACCACTCATCCTGTCCACAGTTTCCCTTCATTTCTCATGTTTTCTTTCATTAACCACTGTATTTAAGCTGGTGCCCCCCAGAGGGTACCACTGGCCCCAGAGGCAGACGGCATACCCACAAGCAGGTGGGGGAGGGGAGGGGAGGAGGTAGGAGAGTCACACTCTTTGTGGCTCTTGGATAAAGCTAAGCCAGTTACCAAGAACGATCAAAACCGTGTTGCTAGGTAATGAGGATTATTTTATATTCCAATGCCTCCTCCTATTTTTAGTACTTTGAGACTACATTATGTTCCCATATTGAGCCTGGTCAAAAGATAAAAGTGCCTGCAACTAGCACACAACTCCCCACAGGGCCAAAAAGTTCTCCCAAAGAAAAGCTGACAACCTTAGTCATATGCATGATAAGACTGTGGCAGGCCACCAAATCTTCCTGCAGTGAAGATGGACTAAGCGACAAGAGAAAGAAGATGCTGCTCGCATTTCAAACCCTGCGTAAGGCACAGGATTGGGCTGGACCTCTTGTTTTTAAGTCTAAGGTTCCCAGCTACGTGGTAGAATGGAGAATATAACCCTGGACAGAGTCATTTGCTAGTCTAGTAAAGTCGGGAGTAGGACAGCCACCTCCAAGGCTGACATACAGCGGCATAATCTGCGCTTAAACTTGATCCACTGGGAAGTGGTAGCCAAGGCCTACAGCACTCACGGTATTAAACACAGCAGAGCCTCGCTGCAGATTTCCAGTATGTTAGTATCCTATGAACGGGAGAAAGTGTCACTTCCAGATCTATGTGCGTGCGGACCATGGGAACCAAAGGCTGAAAACAAACCTAAGACTGAACGTTGATCCGCTGAGAATGCAAATGAGGCTCACCTGTGACTCTGACCGGGCTCTTGCAGCATCTATTAAGGACCACTTGGAAAAGCTTAAATGTTAGCATGTTACTGCCCTCTCCTGGGCAAAAGGTCAAAGATGGTGCAGATGTGTGAGTCACACCTGGTTGACGTTTGTGTGCCCCAAGGCAGTCAACCTTTAATCCACTCTTTTACAAACCTCTGAAAAAGGGCTGCCTTCCACCATCTTCCGCAGACAAACCTCTCCCCCGACTACCACCCTTTTCCCTTTCCCACTGGAAGCAAAGCCTCCTGAGACCACAGGCTTCATTAGTGGGTGGTTGTGGGGAAGGGACTGGAATTGTCCACTGGAACAGCTCGTATGACGGAGGTGGGAAAACAGCCCAGGACTTCAGAACATCCTACTGATCCACTTTTTAAGCAGGAACCCCCTTCCCGGCTTCTTGCCCTGGAATTCACCTGGGCCTGAGAAAAATTCTTCCAGTCCTCACCCTGCCACGTACCCTCTCAACTCTTCCATACACCCAAGCACTTACTCTGCTGGAACCTAACTTTTACAACTGAATAACGTAATTAAATCGAATTCATTTGCAATTTTCAAAGGCTAGAATATCTTATCAAAATTAACGAAAACTCAAATCTTCTGGAATTAATTATCTTATGACTTTGAATGGCTGTACAAATAACAGTTTAAAGGAAGAGACACAGGAATACTAAATAAAAGAAAATGAGACAAATTCATTAACAATGCCCTGATCGGCCTAAATTAGGTAAGAATCTATTTTTTATAAAGTCCTGAGGTAAGTCACTTATGTCCAACTCTTTATTTTGCATGAAGTAGAAAAATCAGGTCTGACATCATACAAGTTAAAAGGATCCAAATTAATGGGAGTTTACAGTACACTATCTTTCCATAAAGATGATAATCACATTAAAGGATTCTCATCCTCCACAAACATTCACCCAGGGCCTGCTGCGCACACAGCACTGCACCCGGAGACTGAGCCCAATTTCATTACCGCGCCTCCCCGTGAGGATGGATAACAGAGGATCCCGATAGCCGCCGCTGGAGTCACCTGGCTTGCCGGGCACTTTGATCACGTCCCCCTATCCCTCGGTTCCCTGAAGAGAGCCACCCCATCACAGTCGTAGGAAAAGCATCTTTTCAGTGGCAGGCAGTACGGGGTGTGGGTGAAGCAAGGGACACCCCAGGGATGAGGGGGCCCGACTCCCAGTCTCGGTGCTACTCGGATGAGAAGAGAAACGGCCACCACCTGTGGAGCAACGTGCCAGCACTTCAGGGATATTTCATTTAATCCCTAAAACAGTCCTGCGAGTGGATCTTATTTTATTCCACCATTTTAAGGATGAGAAAAGAGAAGGGGACCAAATTTAAGCATTTTGCCCAAAGTTACAAAAGCTTAGGAAGTAGATTCAAGATTCATGTGAAAGTCTGTCTGAGGTTAAAGTCCAGGCCAGTAACTGCTGGCCTCTACTACACCCTTTGCGTGGGGAACGGAACCCTCTGATCAGGCTTGCAATGCAAATCGAATGATAATTTAAAGACGGCACTTTCTGGACGATCATTTGCTTACATACAGGAGCATTAAGTCACGCCCGTGCTCAAAATTCCCCACTGGTTTCCCAATGAATTTAGAATAAAATCCCAAGTTCTCGCCGTGACCCACAAAGCCCCACATGAACTGGCCCTTGACTACCTCCCCGGCCCACCTCCCCTATTTCTGCCCATTCGCTGCCCCCTCGGGCACGGCCAACTTGCTTTTCCTTAAACAAAAATGCAGATTTCCGCTTCAGGGTCTTTGTGCATCTCTTGCCTCTGTCTGAGACACTCTCGGCCCAGTTATCTACCTACATGATCCACCTCCTCATTTGGTTCATGCCTCTGCTCAATGCCACCTTCTCCAAAAGGCCTCTCCTGCCCAATCTCCCTAAAATAGAAATGTCCATCACTTCCCATCCCCTCATCTGCCTTCAGTTTTACTGACTGTCCTTATCACCCTCTGATATCAGTATATTCACATCTGTTTGTTTATTGTCTCTCCCATTACAGTAAAAGCTTCATGAGGGCAGGAAGCTGGCCTTGCCTGATCACTGCCGTATCGCTGGCACTATGACAGTTCACGGCACATGGTAGAAACTCAGTATTTATTGAATGAATGAGTAAATGAACTTAAATTCCTTTATCAATATATCCAGATTTCCTAATTTTCTTTAATTTTCCTTTGTAAAAAAATCTAGGAAGGACAACCTCAATTTTATGCAGATGGGCCTATTCATTACCCATTTAATCTAATTTTTTTCCATTCCCATCTAGGTCTTCTCTTATTTCATTCCTCAAATCCAAAATACTATGCTCTGTGCAGCTCAATATCAAAAAAATAAATAAATAAACAGCCCAATCAAAAAATGGGTAGGGCTTCCCTGGTGGCGCAGTGGTTGAGAGTCCGCCTGCCGATGCAGGGGACACGGGTTCGTGCCCCGGTCCGGGAAGATCCCACATGCCGCGAAGCGGCTGGCCCCGTGAGCCATGGCCACTGAGCCTGCGCGTCCGGAGCCTTGCTCCACAACAGGAGAGGCCACAGCAGTGAGAGGCCCGCATACCGCAAAAAAAAAAAAAGGGTACAGCTGAACTTATTTACAAAATGGAAGTAGAGTCACAGATGTAGAAAACAAACTTATGGTTACCAGAGGGTAAGGGGGGAGGGATAAACTGGGAGATGGGGATGGACATATATACACTACTATATATCAAATAGATAACTAATAAGGACCTACTGTACAGCACAGGGAACTCAGTACTCTGTAATGGCCTATATGGAAAAAGAATCTTAAGAAAGAGTGGATATATGTATATGTATAACTGATTCACTTTGCTGTATACCTGAAGCTAACATAACATTGTAAATCAACTATACTCCAATAAAAAATTTTTTAAAAAAGATATTATGGTCTGAACCGCCACACACCCCTTCCCAGAAGTGCCTTCAATGATCTGCTAAAACCTTTCTCTAACCACACAGTGCAGTGGAGGAGTGACAATTTCAAAGCCACTGTCTCAGTCACACAACCCAACATTTCATAGCCTAAATAACCAAATGACTACCATGCGCTGTTACAGGCGGAACCCTTCACCTGCCCCAGTTATACTGCTTCCCAACGGCAGTAGAGCTGTGTAAATCTCAGAACTGGGGGACCTCCTGTCCAGTTCTGTACACCAGGCTCCAGCTGAGCCCCGTGCACAGGGGCACCCTCATTCAGATGCCTTTGAGGTCCTAATCGTTCAGCAACTACTTTGCATTTCACACTCACATTCTCTAGTCCTCTCAAAACTACAAAGGCAGACTCTGTGCTCTTCATTTTACAAATGATACAAGTGAGTAGTATCGGGAAAGTAAAACAACTGGCCCAAGATCATGAAGTTAGTTAGGGCAATGAATGAACCCAGAGCTGACCTGAGTCCAAGGAAGAAACATCTCTTTCAGTTTTAACAGATAAATAATAAGGCTTTTGCCTAATCGTTCAAGTATTTTTCATGCAGTTACTATGTCTCGGACCAGGATAGGTAATCTAGAACACAAAAGAAATGTATAGGTTCCCAGCTGAGAGGGAGAGCTGGGGCCATCAGTTCAGTTACTCGTTTATAACATGCTCATAGCTTTAATTCTTCCAAGAGCTGGACAATTGGGTACATTCATTTGTATGGTTCCTGTAAACTGTGAGTTGCTTATCACACACCGCTTCACCTCTCAGATGACTATGGTTAGAAAAATAAACGGCTTTACTAGTACTACGTGCTTTTCAAGAATAGAGTGATTCGGCACAAATTCTTAAGTTTACACTAGGAGTATGTAGGGGCTTAAAGACTTGAGGTCTGACCAAAAAAAAAAAGGAAAGAAAGCTACAGCACCACCGTGCCCCGCCCCCCCAATGCAACTAAGTAACTGCTACTCTCCTTGTTCCAGCTGCTTATTCCATTGGATGTATCACTGTTATGACATTAGAAAGAGTGAGAAGTGGCAAGGTAAGCATTTTTATGAGGTGTTACAATTTTGTAACTAAGCTACACTTCCTTTCCGGAAACTGTTTTCTGTATCACTACAGATTCTTGTTGCATTCCTGGGTGTTCCTGCTGAAGCTGGCTCTGCCCGTGGGATCCTGCGGAAAGCTGCTTTTGGAACTCACTGCAGGGGCTAACACCTGAACCTTTGTCTAACCTGTTAAAACAGCGCTAAGTCCCTGTGCACACAATAGCAGTGGATTTTCTCTCTAACCCCCTCCAGAACTAGCCTTTCCACCAAGCACAATAGGCACACCAGCACCTACAAGTGTGGCAATCCTACAAGGAGATCAGCTGCCTGAGCCAATGAGGGGATGGCTCGGACTCCCATGCATACAGTATTCTCTTTTGTCAACTCAGGACTATAAGGACAGTGGCAAAACAGGTCAGTCCCAGCCCAGCTGAAGTCTGCAATGAGGTAACTTAAGCAACTGCTTCTTCACCTGACTGATTTCAGGAGCAAACTATGATGCATTCGGACTTGGACGTAAACCATCTATTACCAGACTCAATTCCCGTGCAGACACCGAAAAGGAAGCCTCAGATGCCAAACCGCTGCCCGTATTACACAACTCGGTGATGCCGGGAGGTAGATGAACAAGCCCGATTTGGGAGTGGAGGTGAGCAGCCCCGTGCGGCATTCCAGAGATGATGCAGACCACTCCATGGAGATAGAGAGTAAAAAGATTGGTGGGTCAAAGGTGCAAACAGGGAAAGTCAGGTTTTGAAGTCAGTATCAATATCTAAAAACGGCAGTAGGCGGAGCAGGATGTGAATAGTGCTTTCGAATGTTTTGCTCAGTTACCCACAAGAGGGATTCTTAAAAATGATGTACCCCGGTGTCTGTATTTTTTTTCTTTTCTTTTTTTTTTTTTTTTTGCGGTACTCGGGCCTCTCACTGTTGTGGCCTCTCCCGTTGCGGAGCACAGGCTCCGGACGCGCAGGCTCAGTGGCCATGGCTCACGGGCCCAGCCGCTCCGCGACATGTGGGATCTTCCCGGACCGGGGCACGAACCCGCGTCCCCTGCAACGGCAGGCGGACTCTCAACCACTGCACCACCAGGGAAGCCCCTGGTGTTCGTTTTTAAACTGACTTTTAAGTTCTTTTCACCATAATATAAACGGTTCCAAAGGAGACAACTTCTGCCATAGAGTAAACATAAACATTTTCAAATAAACTGTTCCATCACTCTTTTAAATGAATTCAATGGAATATGTATACTAGAGTAACTTGATATCCCCCACCATCCCCTTTCAAAATATAAGAAAGAGCTCTTCTTTAAGTGTTATAAATCTTATATCATTTCCTTGGTTCCCTGACATTGTATTTCTGTCTCATTTCCCCCACAGGATTGTGTGCTAGTGTGATATATATCATGCTCGAAATGATTTTAATGATCACGCTCTATCATGCTTCTTTGCCACCAAAGTATGTACATACATTGAAGTTTATGATTATTTTCTTCCTGTTACCTGTTACCTGTAATCATGGGCTCGAAATGTTTAACTGTTCTTTTCTGGATTGAGATAATATTACAATTATTATTTGTAAACGTTCAGGGAAAATAACATAAATACATTATAAATTTTGACAGATGAGTATTCAACCTGAATAGTAAAATCTTATTCGTTTTTATGTTATGTGTATTTTACCACAATGGAAAAAACACAAATATAAAAAAAACCTTATTAGAAATATATCTCTTAGTAAGCTGGATACAGGGGTAGTTTATGTATGGTGTTTTGAATAAAGGAAGTGTCCCCTAACACCAATATTTCTAATTATTCCTTTATGTGTACTCCCCGCTCCCAAAGAAGTTTTTTCAGCTTAGGGCAATGTATATAGTAAAATTCTAGGAAAACGAGAGATGCTTGTCTTTTGCGAAGTAGACAAGGGCAACCATGAAAGGGAGGGGTAGTACTTTCTCCAGCAGATCAATTTGAGGAAAGAATACACTAGCAAACTAGAAATGAAGCCCCTTAACATTATCCCTGTCTTCATGCTCCGTGGAAAGTCTTCACGTGCTCACAAAAGCATCTGCTCTCCGGCTTGAGGGATTCTGTGTGAGAACTTCCGGAACACTGCAGACTTGTTGCTTTTCCCGCTGACTAAGGTGCGGCCAGTGTAGCTAATAAATCCTGAAGTTGAGTGTCCACATCCCCTCAGGGTAGGAAAAGGCTAAGGCTCGCCACGTCCCTTAATGATCCTGGGATTACACCAACCTAGGCTGTGTGTTGCGTTCTTCTCCTCGTTATCTCCCAATAGGGGAGAGTCAACAGCTTGGCCCAGCAAGCAGCAGAGCCCGTGTGAACGAACCATCCTTTGCCAGGGAAGTTGGAACACAGCGCAGAAATCACGCTTCCCCTCACTGGAGGACTGTGGTCAGTGATGGGAGCAAAGACAGCCACGACTCCACACACATCCCCCCTGCCCCCATGTCCAGTAGCAACCCTACGCCACATCCTGCAGTGTGATATTTCAACATCTGCACGGACATTCTCCATCCTGTATCTTATATTTTCAATAATCCATTCCGTCCTCTCCTTTCCAACTTGAAACCCTAACATAAAAAGTGGCCATGGATCCTGTAGGACCCCACCTGTGGCTGTGGCTCCTTTCCCAGTCCCTGCCCAAATCCTCTGCTGATGACGCCAAAACATCACCATGGCAACCATTACCGCCATACAGCGCGAAGCTGAGGACGAAGCAGGACTTCTTCTCCAAATCGCTTCTACAACGTTCATCTGATGTCATCTATCACCCTCTAGGCTTACTGGCCTGTCCCAGGACCAAGGAAGCAGCACATTTTTAAAATTCAGTGATGCTTTTTAATAAGTTACTTTCATTAAAAATAATACAAACACTTTAAACATAGGAAAGAGAGAGGGAAAGCGTTACCGATAATCCCACTGTACTAAAATATCTAGTCTTAGCATTGTGGTCTTTGAAGCAGCACATTTTCAATCGAAAGTGTTCTTTTCACTCTCCTCAGGACATCTCTACAAGAAAACTATGACAGAAGTTGCCAGAACTGCACCTACACCCCGAAAGTATGACACCTGTTCATTCAAAAGCCAGCTATCTTTCAATTAAATATAGAAAAAAATGCTATTGGGGGAGGGAAAGATGGTACCTAAAACTAGCACACGGGTAAATACAATACAAAATGCCAAACTGTTGTTGAATGGAAACAAGAAAGAAGGTTCTGGGGCAAATATAGCCACAGTGCCTCATAGCAAAAGCCTAAAGAAAGTCCCTGCCAGGGGGTATCCTTCGGGTAAATGCTTTCTTTTCACAAGGATCAATCCAATCCTGCCCCATATGTTTAAATGTTAAATTCAAAATTGCACTGTGATGAAAGAACGGCAAACCTTTGTAAGCCCTCTGGGGGGACTAAAGACGCTGAAGTGTGTGCCTTGCTGAGACAGCACTGTAAATAGCAAGGAAGTCCTATTTTTCTTTGTTCACAGATAAAGCACAGTCCTACAGATTTGGGTCTTAGATTTCTTTTTTTATATCCTCTCAAATTCATTTTTGCCAGAGTCATCCGGTTCTGCTCTGATGCCAAAGATTGTAGCACAGTTGGTGGTGGCGCAGCCAACGCTGGTGACTTAACAAAGTCTGTTCATTCAAAAGCCATGTTCCTGAAGGAGCTCAGACTTAAGAGACTCGGATTCTGCAAGGAGCAGCTCTACCTCTGGTTAGAAAATATGAAATTCCTCTGAATGCAGGTTACATCGATGCCATCAGCGTAACCAAAGATGGTGCGACTTGATTCACAGTAAAGACTCAGGAGGTGTGGTCCCTAGGCAGCCCTCAATGTAAGGAAGCCAGTCGGTGAATAATGAGAATAATGGGAATTCTGTGGACACAGGGACCATTTGGAGTCATTGGCACTTTGGTCCCTCTAAACTGATGAGCAGCTACTCAGGCAACCCAGGGACCACAAACTTGCCATACTGCCGCAGACCACTTTTTCTTTGAAACAACTAAGTGCCTGGGAAAGGAGAGTTTAGCTGACTGACCCTTTAGAGGGTGCTCCCAGAGACCCTACTACTTTCCCTGTATCTCAGGTACCCAGCAGAGCAGGCCAATTCTCCCTGTAACAGGTGACAGCAGAAATATCTGTGTGCTTGCTGGACATCAGGGGATCCTTGCTTCAGCACGAACAGTGCTCAGGAATCCAGGTCAGGGCTGAGTCCACAAGCTAAAAAATCCAGAGCTCCTGGAGAGAAATCAGGGGAGAAGGTAGGTGCTGACCCTCATTTCGGCCTGGACAGCAAGCAATCCTCAGCTAAGTGAAAGCCATTTCAGAAGCTCATCGCCACTACAGAGGAATCTCAAAAGAGTTCCCAACTGTTGCAATTCCAGAGTTCTCCCACATCCAGGCTCTCTGAGACGAAGGGCAGAAATTTTCCTCTCTGTTCCTCCTTTCCCAGGGCTGCCTCAGATTTCCAAGACCTTCAATCTGAACTACTCAACCAGAGGGACCACAGGGCCTCTTTACAGGACTTAAAGTATGAAAGCTTCAGGGCTGTCTGCAAGCAGCTCAGAGCCGCTGGCATGGCGGGTGGGGGGTGGGGGGCTTCAGCTGTGCAGAGCGCTGTGCTTTTATGATCACGCCACATACGACATCTACACTGTCACTGGCCTCTATACCAGGGGGTCAGGCATCCCATGATGGACACAGGGTTATTAACAAACCCTTTAATTCGTGTACATGTTCAAGTATTGTTGAGTAAGATCACAAACCACAACATCAAGAAGAAGGTACATTCAATGTTGTGCACATCGGTAGGCAGCAAGGCAAACAAGAGATGGACACAACTCAAAGGGAACCAGCAAAACACCACCCAACTTTTGATATGCACCAGGCTATGCTGTGCTTGCAGTACAGAATATGCAAGATCCAAGTCAATCAAATTCATATTTACTATGCACTTAATACATGTAATTGATGAGGAATTCAAAAGAGAGCAACAGGGCTTCCCCGGTGGCGCAGTGGTTGAGAGTCCGCCTGCCGATGCAGGGGACGCGGGTTCGTGCCCCGGTCCGGGAAGATCCCACATGCCGCGGAGCGGCTGGGCCCGTGAGCCATGGCCACTGAGCCTGTGCGTCTGGAGCCTGTGCTCCGCGACGGGAGAGGCCACAACAGTGAGAGGCCCACGTACCGCAAAACAAAAAAACAAAAACAAACAAAGAGAGAGAGCAAAAAAGCGTACTAAACGTTAGGAAATAGGCACTTGAATTATCTTTGATCGTGATGTTGATTACAGAACCTAAGAGAAAAGACCAGAGGTGGCTGGAGGAAACAGAAGAGCTTCCACTTTATACAGAAATGTTGATCAGTCTGCTTCTTCCGCTGATGCTGAAGAATGGTTTTATGTTTGGGTTTTTGTTTTTTTTTTTGGCGGGGGGGGGGGTTGGCCGCGCTGTGCAGCACATGGGACCTTAGTTCCCCAGCCAGGGATCGAATCCACACCCCCTGCATTGGAAGTGTGGAGTCTTAACCACTGGACCACCAGGGAAGCCCCAGGAATGGTTTTCTACTGTGGATAGAAAACCTCATATTTATATATGAAAGAGCTGCCTGAAAAAATGGGGCCTCCCACACCAGAAGTCACTGAAGAGGGTGTAATGGATCCCTCCTTGTTAGAAATCATTAAAACAGGGCAGACAAATCAACCCACAAAGGTCTACTGAGACCCCCAGCCCAGGCCTAAGCATCATAGTTCAAAGTGGGAACCCAGGGCTAACTGGGGTTCAGATCCCAGCTTGCCCACTTACTTGGAACCTTGGGCAAGTGATTCAACTGTTTTGAGCCTGTTGCCTCACTTGGAAAATGAAGGTAATAAGAGTACTTACCTCATTAAATTAGTGTGAGGATCAAATGAGAACATGCGTGAAAGCATGTAGCACGGTGTCTGGCATGAACGGCAAGCTCAATGAATTACTGGTGCTGCGTGGACTTGGCTCCTTGCCAATCCAGAAGCTACTTGCCCAATGAAGAAATAAACAAAAAGGGTTTCTGATGTGTCAGATTAAGGGTCTCAGGTCCCTGCCTGACCGTGAATGCCCTTTGCTCCCTGAACCTACACCCCTGGCTCTGACTCAGGCTTCAGACACAATTCTTTATAAAGAGTTTCTACCTGAAGTCTGTGGGACAAAGTAAGCTTTAGGTACAATATCACTTGGGCAGAAGCAGTTCGGCCAAGGGCCAGATGGTTAATATCACCAGGGTCCCGAGCAGAACCAAGCTCAGCACAGCTGCTCTGACTGACAGGCTGAGCCACCCACAGCATAGAAAAAAGCTAAACTGGACCAGGAAAGAGGAAAACAAAGGATGAAATCTCCACTCCAGAAGGGGTGCTTCTAGAGAGAAAAGTTGCAGACGTTTCCCATTCCCTTGTGAACATTTCAAGAGTAAAGCCAAGGGAGAGTGGTGATACGGCTTTCCAGGCAAAATACAGGACACCCAATTAAATTTGAATTTCAATGATAAACAACAAATATTTTTAGTATAAGTATGCAAATACTGAAATACTTGGAAAAGATTTACACGAAAAAAAAATTATTGTGTATCTGAAATTCAAACTGAACTGTTAATGTGTTTTAATTCCCTAAATCTGTCAACCCTAGACACGGGACAAGAAACCTTCTGTATGCAAACCGGCCAAGGCCAGGAATGAACTGGAAATACTGAAAAACCAGAGTGAGTCCCAAACAGTCTCTCTGCTTGGTAGACTGGCCAGAGAGAATTCATGCCGGGGGAGCGGGGGAGATGGGAACCCTATAGGCAGAGTAAGAAAATCCAATGTGAAAAGCATTTGGCCTCAATATGAGGGGCGAAGAGGGCCCCTTGGGCAAATCAGCTTGTCTCATTAACAGATATTCAAGTCAAATAATCCAGTCTGTTTGTAGAAAGCTCACTGCATCCAAAAGCCAAGCATATGCAATTCATGGTTGACAGAGCTGCATAACTGCCCCCATCTGTCAAAACTCTAGGGAGATTTCATGGAAACTAAGTGACCATCCCACGCTCCCGAGCACACTACACCCATTCCCATCACAGTGCCCACCACACAGAACATTCTTATCCATCATCTGTCCATCTCTCCCTCTAGACTGCAAGCTCCTCTAGGGCAGGGACAGAGTCTCATTTATCTTTGAAACCACACCCTTAACAGTGCTGGCCACACAGTACATCCGGGTGACTTGCATGGTTCCTAAAAGGGAATTCATAGGAAGAAGGTGATAATTAGCCTCTATGCAGACTAAGTCAGAAAAGGAAGAGAAAAATCCATTTTCTTTATTAATTCCCCTCAACAGATTAGATACGTTTATTTGTACAGGTTTTCTATATAAGTACATTTTAAGTTATCAGTAGGTCCATGTATGTATAGCAGTATGAAAGGAAAACCCCAAAGACCTTTGCTGATTTTTTCCTTTCGGGGGGGTGGGGGGGAGGATGACATGTATACAATGACGTAAGGATTAAAATGTACGTAAGCGCTTTAAGTATGTGTCTATATGTGCATATTGTGTGCACATACGGAATACACTAGAGGTCCCTTAAAGGGAATGAGAGGTACTAGAAAAAAGTTTCCACCCAAATCTCTTCCTAGAAGTATTCAGATGTCTGAGGCACTCAACTCTAGAATCAGTTCTCAGTAATAGTTCCCTTTGCATTAGTGAGACGGTAACACATCTCTATACGCTAACCATTATACAGTATCCACAGGAATACACACTGGGAGATGGTGATGGTCGAGAACGGCTTTGTAGAAATGAAACTCAACACTCTCGGAGCCTCATGCTGCTTCAGGACAAATCTCTAAATCTCCTGTCTGGCAGCCTTGCTTTCCATCTCATAGAATCTCTCCTTCACCGACATTTACCTGACCCTCTCCTTACTGTCTACCTTCCCTGGGCACCTCTGCATCACGTCCTTCCCCTAACACTGCCCTCCCCCCAATCTTTCTTCCTCACAGGTTGCTCGAGTAGTCATTGGCTACTTAGAAGACCAGATATAATCAGATTCTGTCCTCCCCTGGCCGTGTATCCAATGTATAGAATAATGTGTGCTCTCCCAAATCCCGGGATCTGGGCAAGACCATTCACTAGGCATGGGAAGAAAATGTGAGACCTTCTATTTACATTTAAGTTTATCTCACCCGTTTTTAATTTCTGGTTTTGTGTGTGCTTTACAATGGACACCACATATTAGACAGTATACACATATAATTACGTACTAAATAAACATCTTGGTCACTTGTGTTCCAGTTATAGATGGCTGAATAAGAAACCACTCCAAAACTTAGAACAGTCCTTTTATTATGCTCACAAATTCTGAGGGTTAGGAGTTTGGATAGGGTACAGAGGGATTGCTCGTCTCAGACCCACAACGTTGGGGGCCTAGTAGGAAAGACTCAAGCAGCTGGGAGGTGATTCCGAGGGCTGGGTGCTGGAATCATCTGGAACTTCTCGACCACATGGCTGGCACTGGGCTCAGCAGGGACTGTGGCCTGGAGCACTGAAGTGGCCTCTGCAGGTGGCTTCTCACCACCCCGCAGCTGGGGGTCCAGAGAACAAGCAAACCTAGAAACGAAGTGGGAGCCACGTGGCCTTTCCCAACCTCGTCTCAGATGTCCCCTAGGGTCTCTCTCCAGACCCTACTGGCGGAAGCTGTCATAACGCTGCCCAGATACGGGGGAGGGGACTGGGCTCCACCCATAATGGGGAGTGGCCAGGTCACACCGCAGAAGAGCATGGGCCGGTTTGGAAAGTAATCTACCTCCGTTTTCCTGTTGGCTCTGAGATCTGTCCCCCAGCCCTTCTCCTCCACTGCCCTGGATGGTAGGGGACACACCCTGCAGACCACCTTTCCCAGGTTCAGCGGCCATAGACTCCTGCTAGCTTGCAGGATCTTAGTTCCCCGATCAGGGACCAAACCCATGTCCCCTGCAGTGGAAGCATGGAGTCTTAACCACTGGACCACCAGGGAAGTCCCGACTCCGGCTAGGTTTAAACAATGAAGGTACTGCCCAGAGATGGAGGGGGTGCCGAAGAGAGGAGAAGCTAGGATATTCCACTCTGGTCAGCACATCTCAGGGGCTGTATCTCCTCCTTGGCTTCTGTTCTTGGCTAAGCGGCCACCATGCCTTCCAGCTCCCACTGGACAGCTTCCATCATGTTCCCTGTGACTCAAAGGTCGATACTGACTTCCTGTTTTGCTGATCTGGGGTTGATGTGCGGCCATGCCCCATTTATCACGTCAGCTCTTCCAATCCTTTGTAACTAATTCCCCATATTAAATTCTCCTGTTCTAACCACCTGATGCAGACTCTGTTTTCCTATGTAATAAATATACACATATTGGGGATAAATATTCCAAAATGTTTTACTCAGCAAAACGTGGGATCAAAAACACATGTCAATCATTGATGTAGTCTTTACAGAGATGTGGAATATGGGAGCCAGGGTGCCTGAGCTCTGGCCCTGGATCAGACACTAGCTTTACTCTTTGACATTTGCTTAGCGCATGGGTCTTGGTGTCCTCCACCACACAACGAGTGGTCCCTTTCAGCACTAGCCTTCTATGATTTTATCTTTCAGGTATAATCTGCCTACTAGGCTCAGACCTAACCCACATTGACCTTCATTACGAGTCTCACCTCAGCACTTAGAAAAAAAAATGACCATCACAATCAAACATCATTCTGCTACATGATTCAACAAAGGGAACTGGCCAGGCTAAACGGCAGGAGCCTGTCCGCGGCGATGCTCGCCCCTGACGTTCTGCTGAGGGTGAGACGGAGGATGGATTCAGGCACCAGGGGAGTGTAAGAGCCCCGTTACCACACTCGGGTCAGCTCTGGCTTCTCAGCTCTACATAAAAGCATGACAGTGTTTGTCACTGGACCTGTACAAGGAAGCCAGGCCATCTGCAGACTGAGCGCCATCACGATCAGAGGAACTATTGGGGCCATTCAACACCAGAGGAAAATAAACTTTTTCTTCTTTTTTCTTCTTTAAAGGGGGGAGAAAATCTTATGACATAAAAGGAGCATAGTTTGTTCCAAAACTGAAGAAAACAAAACCTTGTGCAATGAGCCTGCCAAGTATCCCATCAAGAGGAAAGCTTCCACTTTAGAGAAATGCCTTCATGATGGAGCTGATAGAGAGAGGGAGAGGCAGGCTGGTGCTCTTTCCTTTCAGGTGCATACAAAGGCACCCTTATTTAATTGTGAGTCACAGACATTGCGCTTTTTACAAATTGAAGGTTTGTGACAACCCTGCATTGTCAGATGATGGTGCCCATTTCTTAGCAATAAAGTATTCTGTAATTAAGGTTTGTACATTTTTTTAGACACAATGCTATTGCACACTTAACAGACTACAGTACAGTGTAAATGTAACTTTATATGCGCTGGGAAACCAAAAATATCATGTGACTCGCTTTATTGCGATCCTCACTTGATAGCAGTGGTCTGGAGCTAAACTTGCAGTATCTCCGAGGTCTGCCTGTAAGATGATTCCTCCACCAATTCACCCATCCCCTTGTCTCCTTCCCATCCCAAGAGATCAACAAAATTGACTGCAGATTTAACACAGCGTCTTTAAGATATTTAAAGGAAATGAAATACTGCAGTAAACTACAATTTGATCATAAATTTTAAATCCAAAAATTCTATTCAACCGAATATTATTTGAGTCAAATGAGTTAACATCTTTAGACCCAGCATTCTTTGGTAGTAGAGAGGTTTTCATGTTCAAGCTACTTCTTGTAACAGGATTTGACCTGTAAATCAATCTAAATACCATTCAGAAACATAGTTTAGGAAAATGCACCTCCAAAACCAATACCCTGAAATAACATTAAAGATGCTTAACGGCTAATCCCATCAAAAACGGGCAGAAGATCTAAATAGACATTTCTCTAAAGAAGACATACAGATGGCCAAAAAGCACATGAAAATATGCTCAACATCGCTAATTATCGGAGAAATGCAAATCAAAAGTACAATGAGGTATCACCTCACACCAGTCAGAATGGCCATCATTAAAAAGTCTACAAACAGTAAATGCTGCAGAGGGTGTGGAGAAAAGGAAAGCCTCCTACCCTGTTGGTGGGAATGTAAACTGGTACAGCCGCTATGGAGAACAGTATGGAGGTTCCTTAAAAAGTAAATATAGAACTACCATATGATCCAGCACTCTCGCTCCTGGGCATATATCTGGAGAAAACCATAATCCGAAAAGATATATGCACCCCTATGTTCACTGCAGCACTATTTACAATAGCCAAGACAGGGAAGCAACTTAAATGTCCATCGTCAGAGGAATGGATAAAGAAGACGTGGTATGTATATATATACACATACATATATATGTATATGTGTATATATATGTATATATTTATATGTATATAAATGGAATATTACTCAGCCATAAAAAAGAATGGAATAGTGTCATCTGCAGCAACATGGATGGACCTAGACATTACCATACTCAGTGAAGTAAGTCAGACACAGAAAGACAAATATCCATCTGATATCACTCATATGTAAAATACAATTAAAAAAATAAAGATACAAGTGAACTTATTTACAAAACAGAAACAGACTTACAGATATCGAGAACAAACTTATGGTTACCAAAGGGGAAACGTGGCGGGGAGGGCTAAATTAGGAGCTTGGGATGAACACACACACACCACTATGTATAAGATAGATAACCAACAAGGACCTACTGTATAGCACAGGGAACTCTATTCAACATTCTGTGATAACCTACATGAGAAAAGAATCTAAAAAAGAATGAATATATGTATATGTATAACTGAATCACTTTGCTGTACACCTGAAACTAACACAACATTGTATATCAGCTATACTCCAATAAAATTATAAGAAAAAAAATTTTTTTTAGTTAAAAACAAAAAGATGCTTAAAGGCTAACAACGAGAACTGAAGCCTTACCACACATCTGCAGCAGACTTAGAATCTTGCCTAAATCGCTAACCGGGTTCTATCTGAACAGAGTATCCCTGGGTATCCAAGGGGGGTTGGTTCCAGGACTCCCCCAACCCCCTGCCGCTGCAGATATCAAAGTTCCTCGATGCTCAAGTCCTTTGTATAAAATGACATGGTATTTGTATAAAACCTATGCATATCTCCCGGTCTACTTTAAATCATCTCTAGATTATTTTTAATACCTAATACAAAGGAAATGCTATGTTAATAGTGTAAATACAATGTAAATGCCATGTAAGTAGTTGTCAGTGAGCAGCAAATTCAAATTCTGCCTTTTGGAGCTTTCTGGAATTTTCCATTCACAGTTGGCTGCATCCACGGATGCGGAACCCTAAGATACAAAGGGCCGATTGTATTCAAATGTGAAACTTTACTTTGATGATTTTAAAGAGCAGGAAACAAGTTCCAACTGGCGCAAAATGTATTTATTCTCCTTAGCTAAAATTAGTTCTGCATCTGAATGATTTTGAGATGAACTGGGCAGAATTCATTATAGACACAGGGGCCACTTTCTTCCCTTTTCTGAATCCCCACAATGGGCCTGGATAGATTACACAATACTTAGAAACAATGAATCAGGTATAAAAGGCAAATGAAGAACTAAAAGTAAGCGGCCAGCAGATTCAGCTAGGAAACAAAGAACAACTCCATTTAATGTGCCTACTTTATGCAATGAACCTTCCTGGACCCCGTGCAGAATATGAAGATGAACAGAGGCAGCTGGGCCGTCCAGGGGCCCACCATCCAGTGGTGGCGTCAGACACATATATTAATAATCTGAAAGCAGACTTGGCAGTGACGAGCACCATGGAGAGGACAGAGAGGGATACATAAGACTGCAGACGGGAGAAAGTGTCGCCTTCAGGATACGGGATGGCTTCTTGGGGGAGGTGGAATTCCAATGGGACCTTGAAGAATGGCTAGAGTTCTGACAAAGCCAGGGGTAGGGGGGTTGGGAGGATGAACCCTTGGAGCAAAGGCAAGGAAGTCTGTCGAGGGCCTGTCAATGATGAGAGCAGAGGAGAGAGAAGGCGGTGCAGTGGGCAGGAGGCTGCCCGGCCCATGACAGCCTAAGCCTGGTGCCTGGAGCGCCAGCGGGGGACAGCAAGGACTTCAGTCTGCAGGCAAAAATGATGCAGGAAAGGTTCTGAAGAAGGCAGATGCAATTAGATCTCTGACTTAAAAGACAACTCATGGCAATTTGAGTTCCGTTCTTAAAATCCACATTCCTGGGAGAAAAGTTTGCAAAAATCTCTTATCAAGGCAATAATAACTCTTGGTCACAGCTGCCCTGAATGCTCCCTCCCCGGTTCTGTTTGAAACGCCTCAGTCTGAAACCCAGCGCCTTGTTCTCCAAGTCACTGCCTCCAACTGTTCATTCCGTATGGACCCTGGATGCCCTGGGTGGTGTCACATCTGTCTGCCCAGCAACCAGCTGTGACAAAACGGGCAAAACCCGCAGTGTGTCCTGAGGGTTCACCAGAAAGCCCACGAGCCGCAGAAGTACCAACTTCTACTTTCCTATAAACATCCATGGCAATAAGGAGCAAAAGGACACATTTCTACCTGGATGAGTAGCGTCCATGTCCCTTAAACAGTTAATGTCAAGGTTATCTTGTTCCACAATTTCCCTGGACTCAGAAAACCAGAGCTCAGAATCCTCCCTCTGGTCCTGTAATTAAAGACTGAGTTTCTGAGGAAAGTTCTTTCTCCCTCTCCCCTCCATTTCCACGTGTAAACAGATTCCATTTATGGAGGGTGAGGGCTCCCAATGCGTCCTGTCCCATCGGGTAAAGAGAGTTCAGTATTTTTTTCCTTGTAGGCATAAATAATGAATTAGATTAAAGTTCAAGTTAAGCAGAATACGTGAACAAGAAAGGGAAAAGAAACAGGCAAAGAGAGGGTCACGTCATACCAGGCCAGACCATCAACCTATCACTTTCATTAGCTATTCTAATGGGGCGGGGGGGGGGGGGTCATTTTCCGATTCTTCCACTGGACTTGGCAGCAACAAGTCTGCCTCTGGAAGCCTCTTCTGGGGGTCCAGCCTCAGTAAATACTAGGACTTTTAAAGCCATGCAAGATAGGGGAAGAAAGTATGTGTAGTCACACGCTGACACACACAAACACACGAGAGAGGCGGAGAGATGTAAAGAAAGGCTTCAACCAAAGGGACTTCTGAGGTGTGTCTCGGAAGAAATTAGAGACAGAAGCACCTAGTGAACTCATCTGCATCTCCTTAGTAACAGTGGACCACGCGGCAGAGGCTGGCGAACTGCCACATCGCCACGTCAGAGCCCCCTTCACGCCAGCGCTGACACACGGTCCAGCCCCGCTCGGCCTGACCCCCTCAGGAAGAGGCCAAGGCCCCCCAGGTGTGAGTGCTGAGCTGGCCTGGGGCTGCTGGGAGGGAGGGGACCTGGGAACTGGTGGTTCCTTCTCTGAAAATACTTCCCACCCGACAGCAGGAAGCTCTGGGCGCTCCTCTCTCTTCTACAGGCTCTGATGATGCTGGTCCCCAGCAAGCTCCCACCTTTGGGTTCCCCATGGTTGCCTGGGACCTCCCAGCAGGTAAAAAGGGAAGGCAGGTGAGGTAAAGACCCAGATTAGGCAAATTACTAACTCTGACAAGCATAAGGAAATACTGAATCTAGAGCTGTGATGTCCAATGTGGAACCACTGGGCCCCTGTGACCATTTAAATTTAAATTCTCCAGTCACACTTGCCATGTGTGCACAGTGGCTACTGCATTGGACAGAAAAGATACAGGACATTTCCATCACAGCAGAAAGTCCTACTGGACAGCACTGGTCTTAAGGTTGTCACGAAGAGGTCTACTGGCATCTTAATTAGGACTAAAATGTAGTGTTGGTGATACAGTGACAAGAGCACTAATTGGGAGTTAATTCAGGGCCCAGCTTTACTTATCATGGACTTCAGTGCCATGAGGAAACCACTCAGCAGCTCGACCTTTAAAATAAGGGCACTGAACTGGATAGGTGACCCCTAAAGCCTTACCTTACAGAGTAAGATGAAGCAGCAGGCCCAGTGGGGAGAACCCTGAGTTTACAACAGGCAGGAGACCCAGGTTGGCAAGTCCCTCGGCTGATGAATGGAATGTTTTCATCTACCTCCTAAATCCAACTAACATCACTTCATGATATATAAGAAAGTTAAGACAGTAAGTCCTGACACTTCTCATCCCGAAGAGAATTTTTTTTTCCTTTATTCCTTTCTACTTCCTTTTCATTAGATCTATATGAGAAGATGGATGTTAGCTGAACCTACTGTGGTAATCATTTCACAATATATGCAGATCAAACCATCACCCACCTAAAACTGACACAGTGATGTATGTCAATTATCTCTCAACAAAACTGGAAAAAAGGGCTTCCCTGGTGGCGCAGTGGTTGAGAGTCCGCCTGCCGATGCAGGGGACGCGGGTTCGTGCCCCGGTCCGGGAAGATCCCACATGCCGCGGAGCGGCTGGGCCCGTGAGCCATGGCCGCTGGGCCTGCGCGTCCGGAGCCTGTGCTCCGCAACGGGAGAGGCCACAGCAGTGAGAGGCCCGCGTACAGCAAAAAAAAAAAAAAAAAAAAAACTGGAAAAAAAATTGCTGTTTGCTGCAAAATGCTAAACAAGAGCTAGATGTTACCCTCATAAGTTAAAAGATCTGTAGTGCACAGCGTTTTAGGATTCCTGCCTCTCCCCGTTATCCCCATGGAGCATCTCCGTTACAAGTGCCCAGGCCTTGGCACTGGTGTGTTTTTCCCACAGCCACATCCTTGCTCCCACTGGCTGCCTCTCTAGCAGAGCCATTTTGTTGCCTGTGTCTGGCAAACCCAGATCTCCCTCTCCTTCTTCCTCCTCTTCCTCCCAAAACCAATAAAACCACAAATAGAAGAGCAGGTATTTTAAAGTCACCCATAAAATATGCTCTTGGAGTTCCTCCTGGGCTTTGAGGGGAAAAAAAGGCAGTTACAGAGACACCATTTATTGAAGTCCGGCTATATCTAGTGCACTTTATTTGGGCTGTGGGAATTAGCTTTAAAAAAAGAGGTACAACACACACCGTTGTAAAGCAATTACACTCCAATAAAGATGCTAAAAAAAAAAAAAGAGGTACTACCCAAAAAAGGTGGGGGGCATGAAACATGCACATTTGGAAAAGCTTCCAAAACACTTAGGGATTCATACACACCAGCAGGTGTATATTAACATAGGCCAAATCTAGTGAGTACTTAAGACCCAAATGAGATCTGCAGTTAATAGGACAAGGAGAATCTGGTGGGTTATTCGGGAAGGTTCCTAGGGGAGTTCAAAATTGAGCCAGCTTTTGAAAGAGGTGTTGGTTGGACCTGACTGGGCAAAAAGGAGAGAAGAAGGCTTTCCATGGAGGGAAATTATAACACGCCAAGGTGCAGAGACAGGACAGGAGGGGCTCAGACAGATGAGCGCCCAGTGACCTTGCAGGGGAGTAGTACAAAGGCTGGTGGCCGCTGGAATGGGGGCCCCAAGCGACAGGGAAGTCAGGCTGTAATGGGCTTCGTGGGGAATTTCCTTTTGCTAGTAAGTGGTCATGGAGAGCCACTGTGGACCCTTGAGCAGAGGAAAACAGTGTTTAATGAAGACAATTCCAGCAGCTGCGTGGAGGATGGAGGCAAGGAGGGAGGTGGGGAAGCCAGCCAGAGTCCTGTGCTAGACAGTAGCCATGGAAATGGAAATGAGGATCAAAGGAAACAGTTCAGAGGAAGAAGTGGCAGAAGGTGGCGTGGGCTGGAGCGGGGGTCTTTGGGAGAGACAGCCATGGGAACCAGTGCCAGGATGGTGTGCCACCGGCAGTGGAGGATGTTGGGAGAGGGTGGCCATTTGAATGGAGAAGGGACAGGAACACTGGGTCTTGTTTAAAGAAATGTTTTTCCTTGAACATTTTCCGATATTGGGAGGGTGGGCCAGGGGAGATTTTTCTGAGAAACCACTGGAGACAGAATTAGGGTGCTGGACGTGGAGACTGCAGAACCATCAGAATCAGTTTGCCACTGAAGCCAGGTGATAAAATGAGTCTTCCAAAGACTTGAGGCTTGAGAAACGAAACAGAAACGGACACTAGATTACACCTTGAGAAGATGGTGGCGGAGCCTGGAGCCACGATGTAGAGCGGTGCTTCTCACCCGCGACACTACTGACATCAGGGCTGGATTGTTGTTTCTGGATTGGTGTGTCCTGTGCATTACGGGACGTTTAGCAGCATCCGGGGCCTCCACGCACTAAGTGACAGTAGCCTCCCTCTCTCCCAGTTGTGAAATTCAAAACTGGCTCCAGACGTGGCCCAGTGTCCCCCGAGAGGCTGCATGGTCCCTGATCGAGAACCACTGATGTGACGTCATGGTAACATCTAACATTTATTTGTTGAACGCACGCAGTGTGCCAGGCACTGTTTTAAGTCCTTCATAGGTATTTATTGATTTAAGGCCAAAACATTTTGAAGCAGCTATACTATTATTAGCCCCATTATATAAGTAAGGAAACAGAGACTCAGAGAGGTTACGCAATTTTTCAAAGGTTCCACGGCTAGGAACTGGCAATGTCAGGCAGTTTGTCTGTGTTTCTGGCCGTGTGGCATGTGGGATCCTAGTTCCCCAACCAGGGATCAAACCGGTGCCCCTCGCAGTGGAAGCGCGGAGTCTTAACCACTGGACCGCCAGGGAAGTCCCTGTCAGGCGGTTTGGATCCAAGGTCCCTGATGTGTACCACAAGGCTTGACTGCTTTTTCTGCGGAAAGGAGGAATCATACACGAAAGCACTTTGAAGACAGATTCCACAGAGTCCATCAGGGCTGAAGAGAGGGTATAAGGGAGATGCACAAGCTCCCTGAGGTGCCAGGCCTGAGGCTCCGGGAGAAAGAAATGGGGGCCTCAGAAAGAGGAGTTGGGTTGGGGGAAAAATGAATTTTGCTTTGGATAAAGATTTAGGGCAACCACATTGAAAGCAGCAGTGAAGAAAAAGTGTGAAGACAGATTTTCGTGATTTCAGGAGAGTAGGAGCCTTCAGCGTGACAGCAAAACTCCTAATGAAAAGATGGACTGGGCCAGAAACGAAGCCTGTTGAAGTTGTGAAAGATGGAACAGAGGCCCCTCTGCGGTTTCCAGCAAACAAAACACAGACATGCCTGTCTGTGTTGAAAAGAGAAGGACTGTGGACAGGTACATCAGAGGGTGTTGACTTTTTCAGCCAAGTGTCAGGAGACCATCAGCTGTGAGCAGGGGCTTGGAGCGAATGCTCAGGGAGGTGATGTTTTCAGGACAAGGCAAGCATGTGATTCTGGGGCTCGGAGACAGAGGCTGGTCACCCCATCTTTCAGTGATGATGGTGTTTTGGAAGGAAGGACCCTGAGCATGATGGGTGAGATCACTTCTGGGACTTTTTCATCCGCCCTTAGTAGTATGAGTGACAGAACAGATAAAGCAGATACGACTGCCAGCTGATGGGTCACTGATGGAGAAATTAACATAGAGAGAGATGAAACCTCGGTGGCAGAGTAGGGAGGGGAGGGGAGCAACAAGGGTTCCACAATGGCAAGTCAGATCGAAGTGAGATGGAGGAAGCAATGCTTGAAGGTCACAGAGAAGGTGAATCGAGGTCTTTGGAGGAGTGGGTGAGAAAGACACGATCATTTAGGGACGGGACGTTGCTGGAGATCTGGATGGAGGTGCAACGTAGACTAAGGGGAGGATGCACCTCAGCTGGTCAGGGGCTGACGCGCCATGGAAACGTGTAAGAACAATGAATCCAACGTATTTCGAAGTTTCTTTAGTGTATATTTTGAAATATAGTAGAAAGAGGAACAAAAAGCAAAAACATTGACTATTTTAAGTGAAGAGCTAAATAAACACTTGTTCTATTAAAATTAGAGAAAGTTCTTTCCCTCTGAGCAATCTGAACAATCCACTTACAATAACAAATCTAAGAACAGTTATTTCCACAGCATGAAGAGCTGTGTGCATAAAATTACAGGGTTAAGAGCATTTATTCAATCAAGCCACCACGTCTTCTAGAAACATGGGTCCACTGGACTGGCAGGCAAGAATGGCCAGGAGTTTCCAGAAACCGGGCACTGGATCTCCTAGAGTAGATGCTGCAAGCGGCACTGCAGGAGGGGAAGCGGCACCCTGCACACGGGAGACAAAGGAGCAGGTGTGCGAGAGGAACCAGGGAGGCGGGTCCGGAAGCCCGGCTGTACGTTAGACCACCTGGTGCCTGAGTAGGAAATCAGAATCGGTGCCCCAGGGAACATTCTCTAAGGCTCCTTGTACCCTGCGAAGGAATGATTTTTCATTCATATTCTCATCTTCTCTCCGTCTTTCTGTCTCTGTCTGTGTCTGTCTTACACGCACGCGCACACACACACGTGCACTGGGCTGGCTCTTGCACACACACAGCAGCAGGGAGCACGGCTTTCCCTGGCAGCAGCTTTGTCCTCCAGCTGCATCTGGGCTGGAGCCCAGCGGCACCGAGGAACCCGGCGGGAGCACAGGGAGGGGGTCCTTGCCTCCACACCCACGTCATCCCCACCCCTGACTCCAGGACCACAGGAGAATAGGACCCAGGGCCTTAAACGTATCCATCCCTTCTCCCATGGAAACGGGAGGCTTTCACAAAGACCAATAACCCACCAGCCTGCAGGCGCTAAACTCAGATTTTCACACACGGCATTCATTTTGTAGAAGATTAACCCTGAATTGCCTATGTGACTGGCAGGCAACATGGTGCAAATGACCGAAAACCAAGAAAAAGGCCAAATTGATTTCTATTTGCCATCCGAAGGCTTGACATTCTGTGAACTCATAATGCTGAATTCCTTCCCAAAATGTCTGTTTGCCACCATTTAGAGGCAGGACTAAGACAGAGATGTACACGGAGCAGGTTGCAGCCGGCACTTGTCTGCTGGACAGCAGGTTGGCCCATCGCCACGACTGTGACACCCAAGGAAGCCCGGGAGGGGCCGGCCCGCGGGCAGGCTGGCTGACCTCCACACCAAGAAGTCTCAAAAACTCCCCGGAGTCCAGACAGAACTTCCCAGGGTGGAGAGCAGTTGTCGCTCTCCGGTTCTCCCCAGAAGTCTGCCAAAACCGTGGATGACTACATCCTTGTCGTCGGCCGGGCTGGGAAGTGGGGCGGGAGGTGGGCGCCCCCCTCTCCAGGGACTACAGTCAGACTGGCATTCTGTTTGCACAAGTCCCGTCCCCAGGGTCTGGGAAGGGGAAACTCCTTAGGGCCCTTTCCTTTCCTCCCTCCCTCTCCCATAATAACGCAAGGATCCCGGCCCCAGGTCTCTCCGGATTGCCCCTTCAGGAGCCCCTTCAGGACCGATTTAGAAGCGCTCCCCACTCCCCGAGGGCATCCTGGGCCCCTGGGTGTCACACAGTTCACTCTGTCTCCCTCGTTACGCAGACACAAACGCACCCAAGCTTCTACACTGTCCCTCCTGTGTGTGATACAGCCAGGGTGGAGCACTGCTGAGGAATAGGTGGGGGTAGGCATCTGTGTGGGAGAAACAGACAATGGGGAAGGCCAGCAAGGAGCATCACTTCTTCTCTTTCCTGCCCTACCGAGAACCCCCGGGCACTGCTCCTAGGGTGTGGACGGCAGAGGTGAGGGAGCTAAGTTCCAGGCACTTTATATACTTTGCCTCATCTAACCTTCACGTAACCTGCACTTCACACAAGAGCTCCGGAAGCCCAGGGCCTTATCCAACGTCACTCGACGGCAAAGCAGCAGTCAGGATTCTGCACCCAAGTCCCTTCGATGCCAAGGACCTGGCCCTCGATTCTCGTGGGCTTCTGACGTGGGCAGAGCTAACGGGGCTTCGGTCCCTCCCTCCAGAGGCACTATTCAAAATCCGGGTTGGCTTTGGTTTAAAAACCACAGCAGTTCCAGCCTAGAAATCCTAAAGATGCTGGCCCCAAGGCATCTTGGAAAGGCACTGCCTGACACCCAGTAGAAAATACAAAGCTCCCATCGGGAGGGAAGGGTAAGGAGGGAACCTGAAAAGGTTACCTCCACTGACTGTCCCTTCTGTTGGGAGGGGAGGGGGATCCTCTCAGAAACCTTAAGAAATCCTCACTCTGGGGTCCCAAAGGAGAATTCATCTCTGGCTAGAAATTGTCCTCAGGGCCTCAGACAAGAGTCAAGGAGTCAGCTGAGGTAGACTGGGAGAGGGCTGAGGTAGCAGCCTGAGTATTAAAGCCAGTGTTCCTTTGTGCCCATTTCATCTGAATCGCATCCACCACTTCCGAAGCACTTGAATCCCCCCACTCCCGAGCGGCCGTGCTGGCTGGCTCAGCTCAAGTCTCAGCTCCTGGCTTGTCGGCTCTTGGAGACACAGGCATGATGCCTGATTCCACAGCAAAGAGAGCCCGGCGCCCTGCACGTGACCTCAAGCCTTCATAAACATTCTGTAAATGAAGCCATGAGGCTGGTTGATCCTGGAAGAACACGGGAGTTGGGGTATCAAGGAGTTCTTCCCCACACCCCACCCGCTTGCAGAGGCAGGTAAGTGGAGCAATACTTGCCAGGGTGTGCCCTAGACACGGGGTCTAGACAGGGGTTCTGAACCTGGCGTCCACGGCATCCATCCTAATCCTCTGAGTGGAATTTGGGGAGTTTGCATGAAAGTGGGTTTTTCTAGGAAGAGGGTCCAGAGCACACGTTTTAGGAATCGCTGATCACGTGCGTGTGTGGACCGGGAGTGGGAAGGGTGGTGACAAAGATGAAGCGGGGTGGCAGCAGGGCCTGTGGCGGCTGTAAAGGGGGCTGTTCCGGGCACCACAGCTGCAGAGCCAACCCTGGAGGAACACCTCCCCAGCCCTCAGCCACGAGCACAGCCCCCGAGAGGCAGGCAGAGCACTTCAGTCCCCACCTTGTCGAGGACGGAACACAGGCTGAGTTCAAGTCCCCCCAGGTGAGAGGCCATCACACTTCCAGGTCATCGCCAGAGCCGGCAGCCACTGTCCATCACTCCCTTTTGAGCACCGTCTATGCAACTCACCCCATTCTTCTGTTTAAAAGGTAGGATCTCTGGGGAAGTCAAATCTAAAGCTTTCATTACTTTTTCTTAATTACACAGATCAGTCTCCCACAGCCTGCCAGGCCCATCCTTCTCAGAAAACCACAGCTCTGATAGGGTTTGCTCTTTAAAAAGCCACTTTGATGGTTACTTCAAGGTGTTGGGAACTGACTGTTAAGTTCAATATTTTTTTCCAATGTAACATTTATGCTTATGAGTTTGTAATTTCCAGCCATCATCTCTTTTTTAAAAAGGTTAGGAGCTAGCCCTCAGATGTCTTTCCAGTCCTCTGTGATTTTCTCAAATGGCAGGCTTTGCCCTGCAGTGTTTCAAAATCCCCCCCAACTTTAACTCGGTTGTGTGCTCCCTAACCCATGCTAGAATCCAGATTATACACACCCATGCACACACGTACCCACAAACACCCACACGTGTGACTGTATGTGAGTAACCAGTTCCCAGCTACATCCTAGGAAAGTAAGGAATACCTCTAGCCCTTATGGTGATCACTTTTACCCCTTTACTTTTATCTGATTCCTGATATAATTAAAATTCTCATTTTTTAATTTCCTACCTCGTCTTTTCTGAATGTGACAATAATTCACTTTATTGTGGAAATTTTATAAAAAGGAAAATATAAAGAAGTAAAACGATAATTCCCTTGTCCCAAATTGTTCTATCTTTTGCACAATATGTTGACCTGACCTTTCCAGGTTTCACCACCTTCACTTTTTCTAAATAGGCTCACCTGCCCACCAAAGTCATTTTTCTTCTTTGAGTAAATTCTAAGAAGAAAATTTATCCTATCAGGTTTCCTCCGGGCGTCCTCAACCAAGGTAACAAGCATCTCTCCTCGGCTCTCTCAAGGTAGAGGCAAAGAAGAAAGAGCTCTGGATTTGGGATTCAGAAAAGCTGAGATGGAGTTCCATCTCTTTATTTTCTTCTCAACTTATACACTTTTGTATAATCACTAGAGCACTTTGTACCTCAATTTCTTCATCTGTAAAATGGGGATAAGAGTTCCTGCCCAGAATTCCTCCTACACTGGGACTATCAAAAAATGTGTTGGGGGAAAAAACATATGAGAGGGACTTCCCTGGTGGCACAGTGGTTAAGAATCCGCCTGCCAATGCAGGGGACACGGGTTCGATCCCTGGTCCGGGAAGATCCCCCAAGCCACGGAGCAACTAAGCCCGTGCGCCACAACTACTGAGCCTGTGCTCTAGAGCCCGCGGGCCACAACTATGGAACCCCATGCTCCACAACTACTAAAGCCCGTGTGCCTAGAGCCCGTGCTCCGCAACAAGAGAAGCCACCGCAATGAGAAGCCCACACACCACAATGAAGAGTAGACCCCACGCGCCGCAACTAGAGAAAGCCCATGCACAGCAATGAAGACCCAACGCAGCCAAAAATAAATAAATTTATTAGAAAAAAACCAAAAAAAAACATATGAGAAAGCCCTCGGTAAACTATAAAGCATTCCAGAAATGTAAGTGATTGTTACTATTAGAAACAACTTGGTTTGTCTTGGCCTCTGTTCCCTCCTTTCACTGAAAACTTCCCTTTCGTGCTCAAATTTTGTTCGTTTGTGTGCAGGTTTCCTTACAGCTTTTCATTTTTTCCTCTGTTTGATCAGTTCGTGGTCATTCTGCCCGAAGCTCACTTTAACGTTTACATCCTTGGTTAACTGGTGCTTATCTGTGGGTATCTTCTGCATTTTTTTTTTTTTTTGTACTTAGAATTCACATTCTCTCAATATTCTAGGAACATGTCAGCTCTTGTCCATACTTTCTTCTCCTGCCATCCATAATATGATGAGATAGTCACAGAAGTCAAAGCCAGTCTTGATCTGGAGGGCCCTAAGCCAGAAACGACTGCCCCATACATGGGACAACTATGCACTACACCCTCACCACCAAACTGGCTCTGACTCGGTTGGGCCCAGGGGCTGTCATAGTAGTTACTACTTATTGAATGCTCACTCTGAGACACGTACTGTTCAAAGTGAAATAACTCACTTAATTCTCACAACGACTGAAAGGCCAGAATTATGACTACGTCACCTTCTACGTAAGGAATCTGGGGGTACAGAGAAGTGAAGCATCTGCCCAGTAAACTAAAGGAGCTGAACAGAAACGCTGGCTGTCTGACTCCGGAGTGCTTGTTTTCAACCGCTGTTTTCTGGACCTGGCACCGTGTTAGACTGCGGTAAGAGAGGATGAGGGGGGCGCCGTCCAGCAGGCTGCCAGGGACCCCTGAAGTGCCACTGGCACCGATGGCGGCCAGGAAACCTTAAGGAACCAAAAGGGGGCGACAGCAAGGAGTAGAGAAGCACAGCCCACTCCACCCACGGCAAAACTCAACAATGAGGACACTAACACATTCCCAGGCTTTTCTGGAAGCTGGTCCTGGGTGGGTCCTACATCTAAGGAGCCCTTCGGGAGCGTGGTCCTAACCACCCTGCAAATTCTGCTGTGCACGCTCTTCTCTTTGCTCCACCATCCGAGAACCGGACACACAATATGTTTCTTCTAAGTGTCTGACCGCTCAAGTCAACCATAAAAATTTACTACAAAGCTGTGGAGCATAAAGCTTAAGAGCATGAGTGAGCTCCAGCCAGACGGCTGGGTTCAAATCCTGGCTCTGCCACTTGAGCTACGCGAGTTTTAACTTCTCCGTGGCCTCAGTATCCTCGCCCATAAAATGCAGGTAATAACTATTCATGCCTCTGAGGAGGTTGGGACCGTCGGATTCATTCATGCATGGAAGCACTGAACACAGAGCTTGTAGGTGCTCACACCACGCCACCAGGTATTTGGTACGTGCCCGCCCCCTGCCGGCGCTCTGCTGGGCGCACACGGGCCCCAGTTACCCAGGTTGGGTAACTTGCCCCAAGTCCCTCAGCGCCCACAGCGCTGACCTGGCGCTGAGATGGGACCTGGCTTCCCGGCCCCTTGGCCAGTGTTCCTCCCTCAATACCACTTTGCTTCAAATTACTGAAAAGTAGTTTTACAATATGCATGTGATAAGGGTAAGGTACCAGAACTCCCTGTGGCCCCAAGACACAACCTGTTTGCTTTTTTTTTTTTGCGGTACGCAAGCCTCTCACTGTTGTGGCCTCTCCCGTTGCGGAGCACAGGCTCCGGACGCGCAGGCCCAGCGGCCACGGCTCATGGGCCCAGCCGCTCCGCGGCATGTGGGATCCTCCCTGACCGGGGCACGAACCCGCGTCCCCTGCATCGGCAGGCGGACTCTCAACCACTGCGCCACCAGGGAAGCCCCCCACAACCTCTTTTCTTAAATAGAAAAACAAAGATATAGGAAATTGATCCTTTGTCTTGTATGTTTATTTTATTAAAAAAAAAAAAACCTGCCCTCTGAGTCAATAGTTAATGCAGATATTTGAAACAAAACGAGTT
Source organism: Tursiops truncatus (assembly GCF_011762595.2). Taxonomy (NCBI): domain Eukaryota; kingdom Metazoa; phylum Chordata; class Mammalia; order Artiodactyla; family Delphinidae; genus Tursiops; species Tursiops truncatus. Next base: position 91,760,081 of record NC_047044.1, on the reverse strand, counting down.
CCCTTTTGGGAATGAAGCAAGTGTATCTCATAGAACAATAATAGTGGGTTCCCTCACTAATAAAAACACAACTACGAAGCAGGACTCTTGACCACCATTCTCTTACTTTAACCATTAGGCTCCACTCAAAGTGGTAGTTTACAAATGGGTTTGAGAAAGAAATAGGTAAGAGAAAATGGGTAATCATCAAAATGTCCAAGGTTAAGTGAGCGGAGGACTGTTTTCTCTTAAAGGAAGTAGAGTCTTCAAGTTGGAGGTGAAGTATATTTACAGAATGGTAGGAACAGGCTAAGAAGATGGTGCCCAAGCCTTAACCATCATGTGAAATCAAAGAGATGCTGATTGCCAGTGCCATGGCTTTCTCACCTTCTGTCCTCACTAAATTAAATTACGGTCCAGAAACTGGCTATTTTATAGGATGCGTTTTTCCACTTGAAAACAACTTTGCCTTTGGCCAAGAGCAAAGCCTAAAGAGGAGGGAGCTAGAAGGAAGTCACTTTAGCTGAACTTTCAGAGTACGTGCTGTTTCCCGGGTCCTCTACACATAAACCCTCACCTCCTTTAACATAGAGGCGGCTCTGTAGAATTTAAAGAGCCAGGGGTTAGAACCAGAGCACCTTAGCTGCACTCCTGGCTTGCTGCTTACAGCCATGCGCTCTTGTCCTCTCGAATCCTCACTCTGTTCATCTGAGAAACAAAATAATGTCAGCCTTCTGGTAAAGACTGAATGAGATAACATATGTTAATGTAACCCAGAATACGATATATATATATAATGGAACCATGCGTATCTATTGCCGATTCAAGGCCCAATTTCAACAGAAAATTGAAATTGTCTTAAGCAAAAATGAGGCAATTCCTTTTAGATCATTATTATATTTAAACTAACAGCAATAATTCTTAGTATTTTCATTCCACCATTTATCTCCAAAATGACCTATAATTTCTGGCTACCTAATGCCAGGACCTTCTCACACCCTTCCCTAACCTCTAACTGAGGTTACGCAAACTGAGGTACATACACACAGATTTATCGATAGATGAGACGCCCTGCTAGGGTGGTGAAAAGACCATACAGAATTTTCAGAGCCAACTCTGAATTTTATCTTGAAATCAAAGCATCTCTGCGAAGAGATACAGAATAAAAAGGAGAAGGTGAGTAACCATTATCCTATTTATTACAGAAAGCCCAGAACAGTGAAGGTAACTGAGGGACATGAGATGAAAAAGCCCTCCTAGGGGTTTGCCCCAAAAGCCAGCATGAGAAAGGTGCTACAAACAGAGGGAAAATAAAACCAGTACATAAACAAATGACTTGGGAGGACTTATTTCTAGCTGCGAAGGTCAAGAAAGACTTGGTGGAGGAGACAGTCTTTGAGATGGACATTGAGGGATGGACAGTATTTACGTGGAATTTGAAGGGAAGGGGAAAAGTGTAATAAGTGATGAGTGAGAGCTTTTGGAAGAAATACCCTCATTGAACACAACGTAAAATGAAGCTCAGAGAAGTGAGGCACTAAGAAATGGGTATATTTTCATTGTCGGCCTGTAGCTAGCACTAAAGACACTCTCATCCACACACGGCTTTAGTAAAGTTCACCCAAAGCATCAAGAGGTGCTTGTGTGGCAAGGAAATGGAAACATAAAAGGTATAAATATGTCAACTTTATCCCCAGTGCACGTTCATTTCCGAGTGTCATCTGTATCAGCAACCAGCATTTCTGAGCAGTGCCCATGTGCAGAGAGCATTCTGCTAAGCACAGAGGACATAAGGTGACATAAAGCAGGAAAAATGTTCTCATGGAAAACTGACAAATTAATCAACAAACAAATGTGATTTCTCTTCTATGTGGAGGCTCTACGAAAACCCATCCAGTAGTTTTTTCTCCAAAAAGCCAAGGGGTCAGCATGTTCCTACCAAGAAAGACCTTCCAAATCTGAGCACCTGTATTTGGTCAGGGTCAGATTTCTTCTGCAGTCTCTCTTCCTCTGTGAGCTGAAGGAAAAACCAGGATACAGGCGTAAAAAGAACCAGAACAGGACTGAAATGTGTTCTCCTTCCCATTAAGCCCAGCAACAATCCTGGAGTTTCTAACAAGGTGATCAAAAGGAGAGCCACAAACCCTGAAGACATCAATTCTGGTCCCATGGAATGTGTGGTCTGCGTGGTGAGAAATGCAAGGGGAGAGGCTGCAGCATCTCAGTGAGTTGGATGTTTTGCTTGCATAGGGTCAGCCAATAGATATTTGGAAATGCAGATCAGGGAGTACACTGCATAGGTTTCTCCTCGACATTCAGCGGCTCACACCCCTGCATATCCCACCAAACTCCACCGTGGCTCCAGACCACACTCACAAGCTTGCACACGTCCACAACAGAACTAGTATTTTTTCTTACGGTTTGTCTTTCCAAAGGGACACAGATCCATAAATCTGCTTTTTCCCCTCGTCTCTGTACATTTGGGTCCATCTTTATTTTTAAATGGGGAAGGGAGGGAGTCAGAAAGGAAGGAGAAAACGATTAACCCAGCCCGCCTGATACTCAGTGATTAACGTGACAGTCACAGAAGGACGAAGCTTAATGCCTCCCACCCTCTTCCTCCTATTCATGCCTTTAATACTCGATTTCAGGCACTGAGAGGGAGAAGACCGGGGCTGGTGGATCCCAACTGGCACTAAGATAATTGTACCATGCACACCCCTCACCAGTCAATCAGGGTCTGCTTAGCCAGCCCCGTTTTTGAATAGTTTTCCTACATTTACAGTGTTACAAAGGAGTGAAATGAGGCTTCCTCTCCAAAACAAGAAATGGGGCACCCTCAATAAAGACTAAGGGGAACAGAGGATGTTTGCGGAACCAACGGCCGCTCGCCCTACTTCCCAGCCACACCTGTTTCAAGGGTGTCTGGGAAAGCAGCCCCGACTTCTCTAACTCTCCACCCCAGCCTGTGTCACTGGCGAGAGCGCTCAGCAGCGAGGTAGATACAGCTCTGCTCTTAACTGCACAGCAGTTCCACCATTGGTGTGCACTCTGTACGCTGAATCCCCTCCTATTCCAGCCACGTCTTTTGACCCCTAACTCAGGGACCCTCATGCTACTCATGGGACGGTTTAACGGCGACAGGGTCTCAGTCTACACATCCAAATGCTAGGACTGCACGATGCTGTGAGCTAACAGGGGCCTTGTCAATCATCTTGCCCAGTGGTTTTCAAATATGGCCACACATGAGACTCCCTGGGAAACGTTTTTAAACGACCACTGCCTGACCTGACTGCCTCCCTGAAAGATTTTAATTTAACTGTTTGGGGTACGGCCTGGGCATGGATATCCCATGTCCACGGGATGTTGCTGTTTAGTTGTTTGTATTTATTCTTGCCGAAGCTCTGCAGGTGATTGTGTTATTGACCTGGGGTTAAGAAGCACTGCTTTAGCCTGTCTTGCTGTTCCAGAAATGAGGAAATCAACAGCCAGTGGCCATGGCTTAAACCATGGTCCCAAAGTAAGATAACACAAGCAGAAACAAAAAGGAGCTTCCAACTCCCAAGACCACCACCTACCCCATCATCAGGCAGGCAGCTACCGGATACCCTGGGGAAACTTAACATTTTAAAGACCCATTGCACATCCAGGGAGTATGCGATACCCTGGGCTCAGAAGATGTGGGGATGAGCAAACGCTCACCACTGGCTGACTTAGGGGTCAGGCATCCCAAAGGGACAAGTGGGGCAGGGCAATGGAGGGGAAAGTACTGAAAGGAGATTCAGTGGACATGGCTCTGCCACGTGTACACGACTTTAGACCACGTGGCTAACCTTAGACCTATTTTCACAGCTTCAAAATGGTGGCTGTGGAAGACAGATAATCTCCAAGGTGCTGTCAGCATTAATATTCTTTTTTTTTTTTAATTTTATTTATTTTTGGCTGTGTTGGGTCTTCATTGCTGTGTGCGGGCTTTCTCTAGTTGCAGCGAGCAGGGGCTACTCTTCGTTGTGGTGCGCGCGCTTCTCATTGCGGTGGCTTCTCTTGTTGCGGAGCACGGGCTCTAGGCGCGTGGGCTTCAGTAGCTGTGGCTCACGGGCTCAGTAGTTGTGGCGCACGGCCTTAGTTGCTCCGCGGCATGTGGGATCTTCCCGGACCAGGGCTCAAACCCGTGTCCCCTGCATTGGCAGGCGGATTTTTAACCACTGCGCCACCAGGGAAGTCCAGCATTAATATTCTTATTATCCCAGGTCTCCCTCACACACACATACACACACACACACACACACACACGCATTACTTACCTAAACGCACAGACACATTTATGTATTTAAGATTATTTTTGACTAGTGTTTGGTAGGGAAGTCCCTGCACAAACATGTCCCTATGTACACAAGTCTAGGTGGCGTGCGTGCGTGTATTTGGATGCACACAAGAAACCCTGATCTCTAATCCAAAGACACCAGCTACCAGTGACCAGACTAAGGCCCCCTGAAGGTGGGAGGATTGATCCAGAACATCTGGACATTCTCACAGAGTACAGTGGGCTTTGGGAAAAGGAGTAAAGACATCAGCTAAGCTTCAGGTTTCTCCCAAGCCTCTCTTCTCCCCTCCCTGAACAATGCAGCTTTCATCCAGCCATTGTTTTGGAGTCCCACCTCTCCAAAAGAAACAAGACCTGACTTCCTAAGAAATTCTAACCAGCTGAAGCCCTGAGAGGGTCTATACAAAGATTCATAAGAAATTCAGACTTGACATTTCTTTCTAAAGATGGAAATTTACAGTCTGAATGAGGCAATGAGCAAAGCCACAGAGGATGGCGTGTGTGAAGCACAGTTTGGCTGTTAGGAGTCGAGTGAGTTCACCTCAAAACCTTAAACTCTCCTGATCTAAGAAGCTCTCCACGACAGATGACAAACACCGCCTCCCCTCCCCCTTAAAAGGCCGGACCCCAGCAGGGCCAAAGCGTGGGCCTCTCTTTCCTCCCAGGCCTGCCACTCCCTCGGGTCTGGCCTCCTCCTCACCCCCTCCCCACCCCTCTGAGCACAGCCTTGTCACTATGCCTCCACCGTCCTGTCCCTTAAGTCACCTTGAAATTAACATCCCACCACCCAGTGATGGCATCTGCTCACCCACATGCCTTCAGACTCAGGATACTCTCTTTACATGCGGGTGGGTCTTTAAAAAGTCTTCAGGCCAAGCTTAGGTTCCTTTTGCTAATGAAATGAATACAGACCACCATATACAGAGAAATGGTGAAAGTGGGGGGAAAAGGGTAGAAGGATGGGGAACAGAAACAGGTGCAAATAAAACTTAGGGGAACATTCATTTCCAATCCATCTCCCCTTAGGCACCACTGCTACAGTCTAATGAAGTGGTAGCCAAAGGTGTCTTCCTAGCATCTCTACACCTGGGCATCCCCATGAAGAATACTTCTGAAACAAGAGGCCATCTCATAAGGCTACCAGAACATTTTGTGAATGCCCCGGGAGTAACTATGCCCCTTTTCTTCCAACACTCCCCTTCGCCATGAAAGAAAGCAGCTAGTGTCCAGATGGCATGGCATCTCTCTGCCTCCCTACTCTAGAAACACATGGGGCTAGGTTGGGTCCTCATTCCCAGTAGCTTGGCCCGGGCTAGGATCCAGCTCTCTCCTTGACTACAAACCGACTAACAGCTGTCCCTTTCTTTATAATGGCCATCAACAAAGTTAGTTGCAAGCCAGTGGCCTAAAATGAAAATTGTATCATTTGCTCCTTCCAGAGGCAAGCCTAATAAACAGGGCTAGCATTCATTAACTGTAGAAACACCAAAGCAGTAATGAGAGCCTCTTTCCTCTTCTTTCAACAAGACCCTGACTTCCTCCTCTGGCCTCGGCATTTGGAATCTGAAATTCCTCATCAGTGAACCGGCACATTCCTGTGTTGATCTTCTCCCCAAGTTAAGGGAGGCGAGGAAGCACGGGAGGCTCGCCCCTTCACACCACTTGCCTCTCCATCCTCCTAAGATGACCATTCTCTCCTTCTTCTATAAAACTCCTAATTATTTTTCAAGATGTAGTTTGAATGTCAACCCCTCCACGAAGCCCACCTCCTTCTCCCAGGCTGCTCTCTCTTACAGCTCTTACCTAAGGATATGGTGGTCTCTTTACATGTCTCCCCCATTAAATCATGAGTTACTGGAAGGCAAGGACCAGAGCTAATTCTTTTTCATAAGTCAGTGCTTGACAAATATTGGTCCTTAACAAATGTTTGTTGAATAATTGAGGAGAGCAGAAGTCATAAAAATAAAGTTAAAGAAGAGATAGTGTGAAAGAAAAGAGACCAAGAGATACTAATAAAGAAACACAGAAGCAGGAGTTCATAAAAAGAGGGAGAAGAATCAGTTATGAGAAGGGCCAGCATAAGAAGGCATGGAGGATGGGAGGGGAAGAGGCAAACGACACATGTGGGTGGGACAGTGAGGGAAGAGAGGACACAGGTGAACTTAAACACACAGGTCCCTTTCTAATTTTTCTTTTCTACTTTTAAGAGCAAAGCAGAAATGCTGGAAGTCCCCAAAGCAGAAATATACGTGGAGCTGCCAGTGTTAACCATGATATAGAATTAGGTTCAGGAATGACGTAGACCCATGATGCATGGTCCAGTAACTTTGGCATCACCTGGGAGATTGTTAGAAATGCGGAATTTCGGGTACCACCCCAGACCTGGTGATTCAGAATGGACATTGTTTTTTTTTGTTTTTTTTTTTGTTTTTTTGCAGTACGCGGGCCCCTCACCGCTGTGGCCTCTCCCGTTGCGGAGCAACAGGCTCCGGACGCGCAGGCTCAGCGGCCATGGCTCACAGGCCCAGCCGCTCCGCGGCATGTGGGATCTTCCCGGACCGGGGCACAAACCCGTGTCCCCTGCATCGGCAGGCGGACTCTCAACCACTGAGCCACCAGGGAAGCCCCAGAATGGACATTTTTAACTAGGTCCCCAGGTGATTCCTATTTACAATAAAGTTTGAGAAGCACTGATATAGATGTCCGAAATCCACAAATAACCTCCAAGAACGTCTCATTCTATTCAATGGTGTGGTGCACAGAGACTCGGCACTAAGCAACTGCCCCAACCTTAACCAAATCACTTAATCTCCCTGGATCTCAGTTTCTTCATCTATTAAATGAGAAGTCCGGAGGAGATGCTTTCAAAAGTGCCACAGGGCTCTCAAATCCTTGATCTCATCTAACAACATAACTGCAAACCATTCCTGTACCCACCAGAACAAACAACAAATAGCATCTTTCACTAATCAATATTTCCCTTCTCTCCGTTCATTCATCCATAGACATACCATTAACAGCCACAGGTGCATGGTAGGAACCCATCTCCTCTGAGTTAGGCCTGCTCTTTCACATTCTGTTCTATTTTCTGCAGCCTTCTGAAAGATAGTATCAATTCAACCACTAATCTACTCTCCCTGGAGACTCTTCTTGTGGTTGCAAAGAAGAGATGCACTTTAATAAATGTGAACAATTCATTAGACCAATAACTCTTTGGATCCATATTTATTTACAGGGAGACGATACCAGGATACCGTGCATACCATGTATGCATGGTAGCAGAGTAGTTTACTGAAAGGAAGAAATTTCTAGAATTCTTAAGGAGGGTGCAGAACGGCAGTGAAGAAAAGGAGCTTATCCACTCCTGACCCCAACAAGTTACTCGAGATGAGCTATTTTGTACTCTCCACCATTACGGACAGAAGGTCAAGGTCATCATTCAGAACAATAGTTTCCCAACCTTTAGAATGATGAGTTCCACCTGGCTCCTAGAGGCTGCTTTTTTGCTCTGGTTTCTTAACACATAACCTGTCCTTTCCCCCACCTCCTTCTCTAGTTCATAGTCTATATATTAACTAAATTTCTGCTTTAGCCTGTCAGTACTAGTGGCTGTGTCGCCTCCATTTTCATATTCTTGAACAAGAAAATAGAAAAAAGAAAAAAAAAAGAGCCCTGCATCCTGGATTCCTCATATTCGTGGAGGTAACGGGAGAAGGTTTTACAAGGTGACGATGATGTGGCCAAGGGCTACATCAGCTCAGTCCTGTTTCTCCATTCATCCCACCAACCAATTTTAGTGCACGTGTCCACCTCCCAGGTACCCGCTGCCCCTCCCCACACAAGGCTGGATGTAGGGAAGGTCAAGGGAGACCGTCAAGGTTCTGAAGCCATCTTTCTGGAAGTGAAGCAGGAATACAAAATCAAGGTACCTGCTGTTCACCCCTTCACCAGAGGAAGTCTCTCTTCCCGCTCAGCCTAAAAGAAAGGCACTGGGTGTGCAAAGTAGTGACTAGAGGAATTTTTTCTCTTCCTCCTCCTTTTCTGTCATTTTGCCTTCTTACTTACTCTCTTTACCTTTATCTACCCCCCGATATATTATACATTTACAGTGGCAAAACAAGGCTCTTCAGATAGACAGGCTTCCCAGGGATGGAACCAATGGAGAGAAGGCACTAGACACCCCGGGGCACACCCTGCTCCTCTCCTTCCTTTCAGCATCTTCCTTTCAGCATCTGTCTCTTCCTTCCTTTCCTTTCCTGTCTCTAAGCTGCCATATCATCGTGTTCACAGACCCATCATGCTTCGCTACACCTGAAACACAGGCACAGAAGACACCACGTCGTTCAGCTTCTCTTGAAATCACCAACCTAACACCTTCAACCGTGCTTTCCTGGGGAGTCTTTATTTCCTATTAATTTCTTTTTTCTTAATTGCACATCATGGAGGCACCTCGACCGAAAGTAAATGTACTCTTCCTCCCACCAGCAGCCACATTTCTCTGCCATGTGCCCACACCATCAGGGGGGCGGCAGGAGGGGAGAAGACAAAATAGAACCCGGTCAGCTCTTTATGCTGTGAGGGAAAAAACGGGGAGAGAACAATGGCCCTGAGGCTGCCCAGAGCACCACTGAGTCACAGCCTCATGGCGTCCACTCACGAGGACAGGGGCAGCCGCCACCTCCCAAGGTCTCCAAAACGGCTTTGGATGTGGAAAGACACAGACCACCTGTGGCGATTCCTCCTTGAATCCCAACAAGCACTTTCTGGATGGAGTCCATTCTTTCCTCTTTGTGGCTTTCCCACCGCCTAGTCCTCTTTCTCCCCTTTCAATGTCTTGTCCTTTGCCCAGTCTTAGAGCCAACTAACAATGGCCTGGAACCTGGCTTCACCCCATTAGCATTCAAGGCAAACGGGGCTGAGACTCTGTCGAAAGGCCTCCTGGCAACCTCGTCACCAATCCACATGATGACTGGTGTAGAGCACTGTCGTGGCCCCAGGAATGCAAACAGGGCAATGCCCTTGGAGACGCACCTCACCTTGCTCATCCTACCTATGGAATCGTGGCGCGTGGGGCTGCTTTTATCACCCACACCTCTGTTCTATTTTTAAGTAAAATTCAGAGTTCATCCTCCCACTTGAAGGAGTAGAAGCAGATGGGGAATGAGCTCAGGTGTCTCAGGTGAGCACACACTGGATCACCTCAGCTATCTGTAGACATGGCGAGCACGGCTCAAAGTGGGATCCCAACCCGCCACTCAGATGACACCATGGTTACAGATGAGTGCTGAAGCAAGAAACGCTCAAGAGAATGAAACCTGGGGGAGGGGAGTAGTGAACTGGATGCTATCCATCCTTTCTGGACGATGAAGAACTCTCTTCTACCGTGATGTTGAGTGACAAGGACCTTCAACGTCTTCCCCAATATCCCTGTAGTATTTTGGATTGTTTCAAAGTATTATAAAAAATACTGGAGAAATGATTTAGGGGGAGAATACTTTCAGGAAGATTATTGGTGCAAGTGATTCTGCCACACTGTTTGGAAGATCTTGATCTCAACCTGATTCCTGCCCTTGGGTGCCTTCGGAGTTTGGGGACATACGGTCAGTGGACAAGGTGACGAGTAACCAGCTCACCACCTAGCCCTGCAGCCCGCGGGCGACCTGATTTCCTCGGAGTTGTCTTGGATTGCATGAGCGACTAGCTGAAGAGCCATTAGCTAAGTCTTTTCCATTTCTCCTGCTATTTCTCTTTTCAAGTGCATGAATATACCACCTAGCCACATTGCACATGCTGTAGAATTTGCTGAGAGGGAGAAAAATGTAAGTATTAATTCTCTTTGGAGGGTCCAAGGCTAACACATGCAAACGGCACATCTCTTTGTTTAACACAAAGACTCACGTGTCGAATTCTGCACCCCTGCCACACACACAGCATTTTAGAACTCTGCAAGATAGCCATTTTGCAAGAGTGGGGAAGTAACAGTTTGCTCGGAGGATGTGTGGGTATAAATAGATGTGCAGACAGAAGGAGAAATTTATATCTCAAATATAATAGCACACCAAAAAATACAAATTAAAAAGCAGAATACTGACAGAATTCCTTCTTTCCAAGCTTAAGATTTAAGTCCTCTTAACCTGCAGCATCCTCCAATTCCAGGTGTTCTGAGGCCAGCCTGATTCCCCACCTAGACCTGTCCCTCTGCAGTAGGCCTCCCGGGATCTCTGGGCCCAGGGTCAGCACTTAGACAGCAAGTGGACTTCGGGGCAATAGCCACAGTAATCTCATTCATTATTTCATCTTTTAAAAGGCATGAGAAGGATACCTAGGAAGGTAGAGACAGGAGCTAGAGAGACATGGAAGTGGCAAAGGGGAAAAACCAGCCTGAAAAAAAGAAAAAGCTTTCTCGATTCCCATAAAAAAATCAGAGCTTTAGCTTGGGGAGAATAAATGGCTATTTAACTCGAAAATCACACAGGTCTCCCAACCCTTATGCCATCCAACATCTGTCCCTACATACATCCACCTCCACTGCCTCCAAAAAACCCAAAACCTGTTAGATGAGGAAGGAAAAGAAATAACGTGGGAGATTTCCCCCTTTGTAAGAAGGCTTTTTCCCCAAACAGCATTATTTGAATATCTTGTTACCTTTTCTTCCCCCCAAAAAAATCCACTTGAGGGACTTGAAGAGAGAGATAAACAAGGAATCCCTGCCCCAGGTGAGAAGAAAATGAAATAGAATTTGCCCTACCTTGGTTTGTAGAAGCCAAACCTCTAGACAGACAGATTAAGGGAGTGAGCATGTTGGGTATATCCAGTCGTGTCTTCTCGCTTGCATATCCACATAAGAAAGACGAAGGATAAATAAAAGGAAGATCATTTAAAATCCAATTTAGCGTGAATTTTGTCTTAATCTTGTGTCTTGAAGAGATGCAAATTCAACGAAAAAAAAAAAAGATGGACTTCAAAGGTAATTCAGGGTATGGAGAGCAGCTCACAATGCAGAATCCCGAGTGATTATTCCGTTTGCATGTGAGGTTAGTGGCTGGACTATTTTTTTTTTTTAATGATTCTTCTGGCAATTACGGTTTTTGATTTTTGCAGCTTTAGTGGAGGAGGCTCTGTGTAGAGAAGGGGGCCGGCTCTGTCCCTCCGTGGAGCATGGTCATTCCCAAAGCGTCCCCTTCCTAAGGGGGAAAAAGAGGCGGTCAAGGTTTGATTCGAGTGTCCCCCAGAGGGTGAGAAAAATGCATTCCGAAAAAGAGATCAATTCGTTTTAAGGAAAAGGGGGAGGAAACCCTGCATTTCCCACAGAGTGCACACGAGAGGAATTGCAAACAGCTGGCACCGGTCTATAAATAATTCAGAAAAGGTCTGGCTATACCATTCCTGGGACAGGCATGGATGCGAGGTGGGAAAGCCAACCTGAATGGAGGAGGAGAGAGGGAGGGAGGGAGGGAGGGAGGGAGGGAGCGAAGGAGGGAAGTGGGAAGCAGGGAGGAAGGGAGGGAGAAGCGGCTCCACGTAGCAACACACACTCACTCACACGCAGAAACACAACCCCGACTTAACTCGCCAGCAAGTGCGGCCCCCAGCCCCATCTGCAGTGCTGCTGACATGTCTGTCTCGTTCTCCCCATCGTCTCCAACAGCAGCGCCTCCTCCCACCCCGGGCTCGCGCTGAATGGGTTGTGATTGTGCACCGGGTGCACACTGGGCATTCCCTGGAAGGGGCACACTGACACGCGCGCACACACGCACGCGCCCCCGCGCGCGCACTCACACTCACCCCCGCGCACACTCACGCCGCCGCCGCCGCGCTGCTGTGCAGCTCACGGGGCTTCACCTGAAACGTGTCGATTGGACGGATGGTCGCGGCGCGTGGCTCCGGCCCGGGGCACCGATGCCCAGCCTCTCTGCTCGGTAAGGGGACTAACCCCCCAAAAAGACACCATAGAGTGCCCTATCCCTTCACCCTGAAAAACCTTTTGTAAAAAGCCACGTCCAAATGAGCAAGTGCTGGGCTCTGCAGGCTTTAAGAGCTTTACTTAATGCCAGGTTGGTTAACGGCTCCACTGCTTCGACGCTTTATCTTCCTGACACCCCCATGCCCCCCCCCCCAAACTGAGACAAGAGACTCCAAGGCGAATATTTACGTACCGGCTCGGAGAGCCTGGGCGATAGCAGGGTCTCCGGAGAGGGGAGGCCGGTGGCCGAGGATGGAGGATTTTCCTTTCCTGCAAAGCAGGATTAACAATCCGTCTCGGAGGGTTTTGAAGTTCACGACTCTTCTTTGCAAAGCAAAGGAAAATGCATCCGGACGCCAGCACTTCTGGAGGGTGGTGCTCAGAAATCACCCAGCCGAGCACTTTCGATAGAGCAAAGCCCCGAGATTTCCTAGAGGTGAAGAAGCCGAAGGAAGTGGTTTTTCAAAGGGGGTGGGGGACCTGCCTTTCTCCAAAAAGGTGGGGGGTGGAGAGGCAGGCGCCCAGATTCCAGCTGGTGATGATGGGAGCCGGGGGAGGGGAAGCGGGCGGGGGCAAGTCAACCGCGCGGCGGCGGGAGAGGAAGAGGAGGAGGGGGAGGAGGGGAGAGTAAGAAAACGGGGGATTAATCACCGGGTACGGGGGCAGGGCGGGAGATCACAGGCTGCCTGGTCTGGATTTGGGTCTCACACTCAAAAACGTGCCCCCCCACACACACACACGCACACACCCCTACCTCTCACACACTGTTCTGGTGGGAGGAGAAACCCGCGAAGCTAGGGAAGATGTTCCTGCTCCCAGAGTGTGTGTGCGCGCGTGTTCTCTTTCTCCACATCCCCCTCCCCACCCCCAGACCCCTTCACCCCCTCACTCCTAATGCTAAGTCTCTGGCGGAGGCAGCTTCCCACGTCACGTGCTGGGGGAAGTGGGGTAGGAAGGGGGAGAACGCTTAGCCGAGTCCGTGGCGCCTCCTGCCGGCCGCAGTGGGGAACGGCAGCGAGGAAGGGCGGCCAAGGGGTCGGGGGAGCGAGACAGTGCCCCCGGCGGGCGGCCCCGCTCCGCTGCGGAAAGCGTCTCCAAGGCGGAGCTGCGGTTTGAGATTTACGATCCTTGCTTGATTTTCCATAAATCAGCCTTTGCTTCCTAAGTACGTGGCGTGTGCTGGACGCAGTTTAAAGCCGGGTTCTTGCCTTCAAGGGGCTTAAGATCTATTCTGAGCCCATGAGGCTGACGCGTAAAACGGGGGGAAACAAAGCAAGGTAAATGTAATTAAGGGCTACCTTGTGTAGTACAGATTACATGCGTGCTTTGCTGACTGCTAGTGAAGGTTTGAAGAATTTGGAATTTTTCATTAAAGTAGATCCTGTTATTTAAAGACCTTGAGAAGAAGATGATGAGACAGGTGAATAATCCCTAAATAAAACTAGATTTCAGGGCATTTAAAAACCCACCCTCTTGTAAAAAGCAAACGTCTATTCATTTCTCTCCCTCTTAAGCTGCTTTCTATTTTAACAGTACTTATCACCACCTGTAGTATTGTTTACTTTTAATATTAGTATCATTGTGGAGGCATCATTTTTATTCAGATCCGTTGTCTCTTCAGAGATACAGAATATTACAGTGGTGGAGCATTTTCATCCTGGTTATGTCCTGAGCTTCTTACCCACATTCCTGAGAAGCAGCCATATAAACACACGGGTAACAATCCTGTGTGAAGTGTTTACACCTAGTAGCTGGGTGCTTTGATCTATATAGAATGGGGTCCTATAGACCAGACAGCACCCATAATACATCTGAACTAATTCTTTCATGTTTCCTGATTTTGATAGGCCGAATCTTTGAATGTAAGATTTTTAACACACACACAAACACATAAGCATTACAAGAAAACACAAATACAGTGTATTCACGTGTGAATTATTCTGTCTCAGTAATGGTAGAGCTATTTTTCTAAGTCAGGGTAAGGCTGACCTTCCACCTCTTTGGAGAACTGCAGAGGCGCCCTGAATTGCTGTGCCCCTTGACACACAAGGGCCAACCCAGCCACTCCAGGTGTAGATTTCCAGTTGTTAGCATGTGGATTCGAGGAGGGGTGTAGGATAAGGAGAGCAAGAGCCCTGTGGGGCTTTCCTGAAACACTCCTCCTGGGAATGCCCATTAACTTCACAATAGTATCCAATCTCACTCAAGGCTGACCTTTAATCTACTTTTTTTTTTTTTTTAAACCTCAGAGTCCACCCTCCCCTTCCTATCCCTGATCCTCTTCACCAAAATTGGACCAATTCTCTTATTTTATTCCTTTCCTGGACCCAGCAATTCCGTTCCTGCCTCTTCACTTTTGCAAGTATAGAGAAGGATGAGATCTCAGATCCCCTCTCCCTAACTAAGTCCACCCTCTCTTTCAGTTTCTAGCTCAAGTTCCAAGTCCACAGAAGATATTTTTCTGTCAACCAAGCCTGAACTGATTTCTGTAACAATTTCAAGGATTTTTAAATGAGGTCTGGCACCGCACCACCATCCCCCTGACTCCACCCTCTGCATTTGGAAATGTGTAGAGGAATCTGCACGAAATGACTGGGTGATGCCACTGGCATGTACGACCCAGGCACGAGATACTACACATACCAAATTGGACATTGGTCCTGCACTATGAAGAACTGGCCCAAAAGGAGAACAATACTTCCACAAGCTATTTATCTTGAACTGTATGAAGCTACTGGCATTTAATCATATGAAATAACCATTAATTATTGACTTATAATAAAAAGGCAATTTCATAAGGTTAAACTTAAAGGTGTATCCTTATGTACAGTATACCTCTTATCTTCCCAGTTAGTTGTTCAACTACTTAGGGAGACAGACCAGCATCTAGGTATCCATATATTCCCAGCACTAGGCTGTTGGTTGGCAACCTCAGAAGTTCCCCTGGGGCAATTCAAAATGGCCCCAGTACAGAGAGGGCAAGGAGAGACCAAAGAAAGAGGCAGACCACTCCAGATTGGTAGGTGGCCATTGTAATAAGCAAAGGAACTTACATACCAGGCTTGCTGTCTTGGGCAGCTGCAAGATGAGTAGATCTCCACACCTGCTGGACCTAGACAGCAGCCCTAACAGGGTTCAGTCACATATTCATTCCAGATGGTGTCACTAATACATCCTCTCAGGGTTGCATCCTTGAAGTGGCTCCTAGGGCAGGAACAGTGGGTGAAATGGATATTCCAAGGACAAGGGGAGGGTGTAAGGAGTCTTCATATTGCCTGGGTCCAACTCGTGGGTCAACTGCTGGTCACATCCTCGTAATGATCTCCTCCAATAGTGGTGCAATTTCACACATGTGGGGTCTCAGTAAATATTAAGGATTTTTTATGAGTGTTAGAAACCACTTTCCCAAGCAGTCTTGCCAACTCTGGAAGAGCTAATTCTAGGGACCATGCAGCCTGTGAGCAGAAGGTGGTATCTCTTCTCCATGGTGTCCAGTGCCCATTTAATGAGGGAGACCTCTCTCCTTATTTCTCAGACTTCCTGTCACTCACTTGCACTTCTAATGAACAACCTTTGCCTCCAAGGACCACAAACCTTTCAATGAAACTGTTTTCAGAGATCACCCAGATTCATGAAATTTGAAACACCATTTCTCAGTGTTGCAAATATGCACTTCCTAACTCCTAGTCAGCAAAGAAAGAAATATTCTAACACGACAAGATGCTGGGTTATATTTCACAGCATTATTTATTGAGGTAAAAGCTCTCACCTGAGGCTGCTAATGACACTGTTGGAGGTATTCTGCCAGCTCACTTGACCCAAAGGATCACAGGAGATGCAAACAGTCCACGGCCCCATCAGCAGATGCAAAGCCCATGCCTTGTCTGGAGAAAAAAGACAGAAGTATATTCATCTCACAGCATCTTTCAGACCAAACATGGAAACGAAAGGGTAGGGCCTGAAGCTTACAATTTGGAGTCCTTCTTTAAGGAAAAGTGTAGAAAATTTTATCGAAAGTAAATACTTACATAAAATGAGAAAATACATCACAACAATTGAAGAATTCTGATACTTATAAATGCAACACTTTTTAAAATTAAATAACATTTTTTATTAGTTGCTGCTTGACTCTTCTGTAATACTTGCTTTTCTACATTTTTTTACTTCATACTCTTTGAGTACCTCTTCACATTATGATTATTATATCATTTTCTAGAGAAATAATAGAAAGAATCCAGTATGATCTTTACCATGGTTGTTCAAAAATTGTTTTTTATTGTTGATCATTTGGAAAAATTTCTTACTTATTGGTAGTAGTACATCTTTCAGAATTGTTGAATTAGGGAAAACCTTTATCAAATTTTTTTTATATATAAATTGTAAGGCTTCAAGGGTTTCAAGTTTTCTTGTACAGTGACTAATCTTAAATATCCCTTGAATTGATGACACTCATTAACCACTTTGCAATGTATTATGAAGCGTTACATTATCTTCATCAATGTCAGTATTTTGTCTCAAACTTACCAAAAATTTAAACCATTTCCCAATGTGTACATATGACTCACTCCTCTTCATTAACTGGATTATCAAACAATCCAGGAGCCTATTCATTACTTCTATTCAAAATTTCTCTTTTCTAATTCATACAGCCACTGTGGAGAACAGTATGGAGGTTCCTTAAAGAACTACAAATAGAACTACCATATGACCCAGCAATCCCACTACTGGGCATATACCCTGAGAAAACTATACTTCAAAAAGAGCCATGTACCAAAATGTTCATTGCAGCTCTATCTACAATAGCCAGGACACGGAAGCCACCTAAGTGTCCATCATCGGATGAATGGATAAAGAAGATGTGGCACGTATACACAATGGAATATTACTCAGCCATAAAAAGAAACGAAATTGAGCTATTTGTAATGAGGTGGATAGACCTAGAGTCTGTCATACAGGGTGAAGTAAGTCAGAAAGAGAAAAATAAATACCGTATGCTAACACATATATATGGAATTTAAGAAAAAAAAAATGTCATGAAGAACCCAGGGGTTAGACAGGAATAAAGACACAGACCTACTAAAGAATGGACTTGAGGATATGGGGAGGGGGAAGGGGAAGCTGTGACAAAGCGAGAGAGAGGCCTTACACTACCAAACGTAAGGTAGATAGCTAGTGGGAAGCAGCCGCATAGCACAGGGAGATCAGCTCGGTGCCTTGTGACCGCCTGGAGGGGTGGGATAGGGAGGGTGGGAGGGAGGGAGACACAAGAGGGAAGAGATATGGGAATATATGTATATGTATAACTGATTCACTTTGTTATAAAACAGAAACTAACACACCATTGTAAAGCAATTATACTCCAAAAAAAAAAAATTTCTCTTTTCTTCTTAGAGAATTATAGTTTTGGTATAATTTGAAAAAATAAATGTTACAATTTGCTTCCCAAAGTCAGACTGATTTCTATTGATGTCAGGGCTAATCTTTATCTTTTTGTTTCATATTACATTAATTATTATCTAAGTTTTCTCTTGGTTCTTTAATAAATAAATGTAGATAATAAAAGAAGGAACTCTTCAAATATGTCCCAAACAACAGTCCGTAATTTCTCATTTGTTTGGTTAAAATGTCCCAAAATGTCTTTCCAAGGTGCAGGTTAAGTGGCACAATCAAGCTTTATCAACTCTTTTGAGTAAACTTTTCTACATCTCTATGTTCGCGTTTCCCTTCCCAGCCTATGAAAAATCTTAGAGCCTTAATATTGATGGACACATGTTACAGAGCTTGAGCAGCTTTCTAATGGGAAACATTACACTTTGATTCTTTAAAGAAAACTCTAAGTTGTAACATACTCTACTGGGGAGAAAATCTAAAAGGAAAAAAAGCTGCGACAAAATACAAAAGTGGTCAACGACTTCAGGTGAGGTGGGGGGCAGTTTTCCAACTAGAACAAGGGGACGACCCATGGAGCCCATGTTCTGTGACACTTTTATGTCAGGATACTGGGTGAGTAGGTGCAAGGCGCAGGTGGAGCTTTCCTGGAAGTTTTCCTTGGGACAGCTGGCAATAACTTTACAGGAAACTGACGGCAAGCTGCATAAATATATCTCACTAAACCCAAATTAAATTATTCCCTACTCAGCTTCCTCTTAGCTTCATCTCCAAGATGCTCACCGCCAGTCCAAGGACACCCAGCGTGAAGGAAAATCAGAGAAAGTTGGAGTGGAAAGAGACAGCAATCTTAAGTGATTTGCAATTAAAATATGCTACTTTTGCAAATTCTGCTAAAACATTTGGACAATTAGGGCCCCTCCCACAGTCTTGGAAGGGGCCCCAGGTGAATGGCTGGGAGTCTGAAGCTGCGTTAGCTTCAAAGTGGGTCTGTCCCCGCTCGTTACCTCAAGTAAAACAGGCTTCCTGGGTTGCAGAGAAAATATTCGAATGTTTATCACCTCTGAAAAAATAATTCATAAAGGCTTAGCTGACAACATGCATGTTAATGCCTTCTGCTGAATCCAATCCATCTTCTTTTGCTTACTATTCCTGGAGTGTACAGGAAACACGGGCAGAACATTCAATTTTAATCACTCTCACAGGCATACAAAGATCCTACCATCATTACTCTTTTAAAAGAATCTCTATTTTGTTCTTATCATAATGATATTAATTATTCAACTCGGACAATCTTTTTTCTTCAAAGGGATAAACAACCTTCATCCCCTTGTGTGAAGCCCTCCAACAATGAAAAACGTCTTTATTATCCACCGCAGTTTTTTGAGCCTGTTGTGTACATTGTGAACAATACACTTCTAGACATTTGCATTGTGTACTCAAGGGAACATTTCTTTAATACTTCCCCAAATGGGCCCTTTTCTTTTCCAAATTATACAACGGGGGCAGAAGGGAGGAGAGAAAAAAGGGAGGAATAAATAAGACTTTCAGAAAGAGGACTGAATCTAGGACTGAATCTAGAAAGCAGGAGATGTGATGAGATAGTAGGAGTTCTCTGTAACAGAGAAAGGGAAGACTCCACACGGTGGTATTTCTAGCAGCACTCAACTCCTGCGAGAACACACCCCGAGTGGAAATAACCCGCTATTAAGCACAGTTAGAGTTGGCACTGCCTTATTGTTTCTTCCCCTCCTCCAACATAGCAAAGATATGACAACACTGTATCTGACCCAGCTGTTTTTGTTTTTGTTTTTAACAAATTCTTTAGAATCTTGCTTTTTCTTCCACCTAGAAAGGTCTTCTTTTTCTTTTTCTTTTCTTTTTTCCATCTAAGCATGGGGTGGGGGGAAAACACCATCTCTAGTCTCACCATTATGGTGAAAAGAAGATGCACTCTTCTGATGTTTCAGTGCCAGATTGTTCAAGCTTCTTGAGAAATGTGCCCCAATTTCTTTTACTACAGACAATGTGGATGAGAGACTGTCTCTATCTGAAGGCATTTTGAAACATCGTATTACCAGAGGCAGTCAGATAATGATGTGAATGATAAAACAAAATGGAGATCAATTTTGTAATTCTCCTCTTGTCACTTCACGCTCTTCTCTGAAACTTCTTAACGTTTTCCTTTGTGAGCCATGTGTCAGTGCCCCCAATATTCCTTTTCCACTTTAGCATCTGCCGCCTTCCATGTGGATCTTTACTCCTGGAACCATCACTGTCATCAGCCTCCGGGCAGATACCACCTCTTTTTCACGCCCCTTCAGAGAGTCCTTCTATCACGCAGCGGAGCTTTGACTGAGAGTGACTTCTGCCCACTTCTCCTGGCCCCTCTGCTCCCATCGCCCTGCACCCTTCCCATTCGCCACCAAGAGACCTTATGTGGGGCCCAGTTAAAGGAAATAATGACAAAGCAGCTTAGGGATCTCCTGCCAGAGTTGAGGGAAGGAAGAGGCCACAGGGAGACCTGGGCAGGCTGTTGAGAGAACACGGAGTCACAGGGGTGTGAGACGATCACATGTGGAGTCAATGGTCCCACAAAATAAATGTGAAATTAATGTGAAATCGTGTGCATTAAGATGATTTCATTGGGGGTGTGTGTGTGTGCGCGCGTGCACACACACACACCCCCCAGCGCTTTGAGAGAATTCTGAGGCGCAACCTGAGGCAAAGGGTGGTTATTCCTCACATGTCCCCAATCCGCATGATTAGCCTGAGAGGGACGGAGCATAAGCTTCACGAGGGCAGGGCCCGGTCCATTTTGTTCACGGCAACATTCCTAACACCCAGGGCAGTGCCTGAAGGAGTAAATAAATGAATGACTTCTAAGAGGACCTAGAAGATGAGTAAGTATTTAAAGAAGGATTTTCTCTGCCGCTGTAAGAGCTGCGTTATGATGACCCTGCTTGAACTTCTCAACAGGCTCCCCACTAATGGGATTTAGTTCAGACTCTCCCCTGACAGGTGGGCTCCTTCACACTATGGCTCCAACTTCTCTCTCCTCTGTATTTCTTCATAACATCCAGTCATTTTTTTCATTTTGTTTTAAAACTGAGGTTTATTTTCTTTTTAAATTTAGATTTCAGTTTTCTCAAAGTTATATAAGAAAAGAGTTTAAAATGCTCAAAATAGCTCAACCGCAGTCCCCTGACCTCCCATCGCCACCATTTCCCACTCGCTAAAGGCCACCACTTTTAGCTCATTTAATTGAAGCTGTTGGCACTAGCCCTCCCAGCTCAAAATGACACACTTACAACTGCTACTTCTTAATTTTTTAAATTTATTCATTATCTATTGGCATCCTACTATGGAAGATAAGGGTTTGCCTCTTTTTCAAAAACAAAAACTAATGTACCACATATAAGCACACTTCCTATCTACCCTCATATTCTCCAATATATGCATATCATAATTATACTTAAATCAATATTCACTTGCAGTTGTCCTGTAAATGTCCTTTATCAGATTTGGTTATCTTATATCTTTAGTCTCCCTTAATTTGGACTAGTCCCTCCACCTTATTTTGTCTTTCATGACATTGACATTTTTGAAGAATCTGGGCCAGTTATCTTGCAAAATATTTCACAATCTGGAATTGTCTGACTTTTGTGCCCATGAATAGATTAAGGATAAACATTTTTGGCAAGGTGATATTGTGAACTTCTCCAATGCATGTATTAGGAGACACATGATGCCAGTGTGTCCCATTGTTGATGATGCCAAATTGAATCACTGATTTAGGGGGTATCTAACAGATCTCTCAATTATAAAGGTATATTTTCCTCTTTGTAACTGCTAAGTAACATGTTGGGTGATAATATGAGACTATGATCCCACGTTCCTGTTTCCTAATAACTTAAGGACAAAGGGTATTAAAAAGAAATCTTAAACTTCACATCTAGTGTTTATTGTTGGTAGTGGTATTAGTGCAGTAATTATGAACAGAAATAAAAAATTATATATGTATACAGGCTCTATCCACTAAAAGAACTAAAAGCAAGCAGTGACACCCCAGTAACAATAAGCACACCTAGCACCCAGATCCTGGCTTCTAAGTACCGTTCTCCACTCAGAGTAACCTGGGATCCTTGGCAAAACGGCTGATTTCAGGCTGAGTCAGGGAAAATGAAAGGGGAGCCCAGAGCATCTTGTTTGGTTTGAAAGCAGGATATGCTCTAAAACTAATGGGGACATGTCCAAAGGACAGAATCCAACTTAAAGGGTGTCCAACTGACCAAATTTGGGACTATTTTAGCATAAAAAAAGAAAAGGATCATTATTGATTATGACACATTGAATAAAAAGAGACTCCATTTAGTCCAAAGAGAATGGTGGTGGGTGGAGGGAAGAAAAGTTCTTCTTCACAAATATTCTAGCTAATAAATGCTGAAGGAATGATGGAGTTAGAGAATCATCATTTTTACAGTTTCCAGTGTAACAGCTGATCATCAGTGAATACTAATAAATGTTTTTTTGATGACGATATTTAGCAAGACACAACTATATGGTGTACTTACGCTTAATCTGTAAAACTAAAGTCCTTTTTTAAAACTTTAAAATGTATATTCTCCCACATCTTACAAATATCTCTTCCCCTTCATCCATGTTTACTAATATTGGGTTGGCCAAAAAATTCATTCAGGTTTCTCCATAACAGCTTACAGAAAAATCCAAACAAACTTTTTGGCCAACCCAATACATTCATAAACCCAAGTTTCCTTCTTTGCAAATTTTTTCTTTTATCCATTGGTAGATATCTGTGAGCACTGATTCATGTATAATTTAATGACTCTGTAGAGAAAAATGCTTTAGCCTCTATTTAGGAGCCATTTCTGAAATTCTTCTTTAAACAAAAACATTTCACAAGTTTCTTTTTACAAAATCATAACATACTTGTCTAAGTTAGCTACTTTACTCCAAATTTTAAAATGCCATTTCAAAAAACATTAACCAAACACTGACCATGTGTGAAGGAGAGTGCTAAGTATTGTTGGAAAAACTAGAATAAGTAAAACACATCCCTGCCTTCCAGAAGTTAACAGTCTAAATAAAGGAGAACAGTATGTAAGCAAAGAAACAGTAAAATGCAGATCTATTTGACCCCTATGATAGAGATAAAAGTAAGATGCTAAGACCTCAGAAGTAAGACCTATTCATTCCAACAGAGTGTGGAAGATTGCTTTAGCGGCCCCAATTCTTCATCTCTTCATATAACCACACCCTCCGCCACGTAACTCTGCAGTGCCCCTTCCGTTATGGCAGGGACATCCTTGCTTACACCTTGATTTTGGGTTTGGCAATGTGACTTGCTCTAACCAATAGAAAGAGGCAGAACTGATGGAGTGTCAGTTCCAGATGTAGGTCTCAAGAAGTCTACACATTCCTGCTTGAGCTCTCAAACCTCTGCCACTGCCACAAGAAGAGCATATCTAGGCTAACGTGCTTGTACTGGGAGGGAAGAAGAGACATGCCGAGTAAACTGAGACACCCCAACTGAGCCCAGCCTACTTCAGACAATCTTCAACCAACCCACAAATCTGTGACAATAAGTGCTTGGTGGTTTAAGCCACTGAGTTTTGGGGTGGCTTAGGGTACAGCAATTTTATGGCAAAGTTAACTGATATACAGAGGGATAAAGGAAATCTTGCACCTCAGAGGATGCGGTACTAGTTCTGAACTTAGAAGGAGTAGACTTCTTTTTATTGAGATATAATTGATATATAACATTATACTAGTTTCAGGTGTATAACATAATGATCTGATATTTGCATATACTGCAACAAAAGGATTGCCACATTGTCTAGTTAATATCTATCACTATATATAGTTATTTTTTTCTTGTGATAAGAACTTTTAAAACCTATTCTCTGAGCAACTTTCATATCTACAGTACAGCATCATTAACTGTAGTCACCATGGGGTTAGACCACTCTAACCATTTCCTTCTGAGCTGAAGGAAAAGCACAGGCAGAAACTCAGAGACACATTCAAGTAATAGCAAGCAATGGAATGCAAAGTCCAAGGAGGAATATAGTAAAAGTATCGAGGTAGGTTCTGGAGCCTATTGAACTCCATACTAAGGAATCTTCATCTTATTTTACACTCTATGAGAGGAATTTGATCTGGCCTAGACTTCTGGGAAATAATGTTGGCAATAATCTGCGCCAGGTGCAATGGAGGAAAAATATATCAAGTTAAGAATGATTGATTCCCAACTACATACTGAGTGCTTTACCTTAACAATCTCATATAATCTCTCAATAATACTATGAAGTAAATATTGGTAACCCCTTATATAGATGAAGAAAAAAACATATTGAGATTAAGTAACTTTCCCCGAATCTCACAGCTAGCAAGAGCTAGAGCTGGGGTTCAAGGTCAGGTCATGTGGCCAAAAGGTCAGGTTGCATGCTCTTTCTACTGTGATAATTTTGCTTCCCAAATATTGGATGCAGGCAAATTAGGAGGCCATTGTTATACTCTAGGCAGTGGTAATGAATTTCGACAGTGGCAATGAGAGAAGAAGGAATATATTTTCGAGAGATTATACAACTGTGTTTATTTATTTATGTTACCAAAATTAAATTGCCAGAATGTAGCAACTGGCAGACAGAGCACGACAAGAATATTCCACGTTTCTGAGCATGACTAACTGAAGTGTCGCAATGCCACTAAGATAGAGGATACAGGAAAAGCAGACGTGGTGGTAAGAAACCAAAGACACCAAATTTTGTCATCATCTTAGGGAACTTTCTGACTAGTAATAATGTTAATAATAACCCGCGCTGAGCACTGTTCTAAGGCACTGTGCTACGTGCTTTGTATTAATTAATTAACTTCCTCATCCACACAACAACCCTGTAAGTTGGTGCTGTTATTATCCCATATTATGGATAAGAAAACCAAGGAACTAAGAAGTCAAGGAACTTGCACAAGCAGCAGTGATGCTTGGATATGAACACAGGCAATCTGGCTCTTAGGACTACACTCCTGAATCAGTCATTAAAGGCTCTTCAACGTGTTAGGCCCTAGTCCCAACCATGTTCGTCGGGGCAGTCAAGGTTATGCTGCAGTGAAGAGCCCCCAAACCACAGAGACTTAACACAACCTAAGATCAATTCCTGCACGCTCAAAATCCACTGCAGATTCAAGCAACCCTTCATGACATAGTTCTCCATGTGCTGACAAAACATTCCCTCTTGCCTCAATCTTACGTCACTTCCACAGCCACGTGTGCCACCAAGATAGCAGCCACAAGGAAGGAGAGGGATGGCATTTCTTGAGCTGGCTGTTAAATGTTTGGTCCTAAAAGAGATGCATCTCATTTCTGTTCACAGCCCATCAGTCAGAACTAGCCTGTGGCCAAGCTCAGCTTCGCGGGGGCAAGGAAGTATAATCTTACCTAGAAGGAGTGGGGCCATAAATATTGTGAGCAGCAGTGATACCTACTTCCTCAACTACTTCCTCTCCTAACAACCAGTAATTAGACATTTGAGTCTGAACACTCAAAGTCAAGGTGAAAGCGCTAATTTACAATGTCTTTGGATAAGCATGCATACTAGTATATCTTGATTTCTACCTCCTGTCTCAGAATCCAGAGTGTTTATGCTGTCCCGTCACCACTCTTATTCCTGTCCAGGGAGATTGAAGAAATCCAAGACCTAATCCATAGGCTTTGCAAACTTTAAAGCACGTGAGTAGTATCATTCTACCTGATACTAGGATCTTTATTCACCCTCAGTTATCTACTAACCAGTCATTCAATAGTCATGGAACACCTAGACTAAAGACATCCTACTAGGCACTGCAGAAGATACAAAAAATTTTAATACCTGTCCCTGCCCTCAAGGAGTTACAGTTTCATTAAGAAACCAGGTTGTGTCCATGGAGTGTTAAGAAACATAAGCAAAGCAGCAGAATGCATGTGACAATGAGAACCTCTGATAGGAAATACTATTCCAGAGATCACAGGAGAACAAAATGCGGAATTTTTCGAAATGGTTTTATGGAAGAATCTTAACGGTTAAAGAAGTGAGAACTCAAATGTATGAAGTAGCCAGATGTAAGGATGGTGGGGGCTATGGTGCTCTATCTGAAGGCTTTCAAATTCTGGGAGGAGCACACACACACCCCACACAGATCAAACAAAACACAGCTTCTTGTAAGTATCTGGATATAACCTCTGGGGTTCAGAGGACTGCCCCCAGGGATATCTTTGTGCTACTTGATAACAAAGCCTTACATTATAAAGGTAATTTCAGAGAGACAAGATATAAGGGAGATTGAAGGAGGTGATCTTCAGAATATCTGCTCTCCCAGAGAATCTGGCCACAGGAAAGTTTGCCAGATCTAATAAAACAAGATGCTAATACATAAAGAACTGAAGCGCATCTTGCCTAAATTAGCACAAATTTCAACTTAGTAAGGTCAAAATTAATGAGGTTTTCCTGTACTTTAAAATGTATTTGATGGCATGATGAATGTTAGAGCTAAAAACTTAAGTATCTAATAATGTCAACATCTAAAGGAAGGACAAGGGGAGCTATAGATTTTGTGAGTTTTTAAAAGAGAGTACATTTACCCTTGACGCCAAGATTCTTAGAATTTGGTTAAGCAGGACATCAAATTGTATGTCTTATCTTGACCCTTAAAAATGATTGACCATCCCATTTAATTTGAAAGGAACTTAAATTTAAAATTATTAATAAAGATTCAAAAATCTTTTCTTTTGTATTAGTATTTTAATTACTTTTACATTAAAATAACTCTTTAGTCTATACCTTAATTTTAAAACACTAGCTGTTTATGTCATTTGTTTTGATTTTTATAGATATTTATGTATATATTTCATTTTTATGTAGTTGTAATATATGTGATTATGTAACCTCTATTCGTTTTTCATTTAAATCTACTTTTTATATCATTTTCTAGGTATCTACATAAGTCATACATTTATCAAGGTAAAAGTCATAAGTTGCTAATCTATTCCTTAAATTTTGTTTCCAGTTTTTCAATAGGATGAATAATTTGCTACTGATACAGCTAGATATAAAAAATACATTTTTTTCTCTTAGAAATATTTACTTGGGATGTATTCCCAAAGGTGGGATTATTGATCATAGAGTACTATCACATTTACTGCTTTCATTTCCAATTTTCTCTAGGAAGATTTTAGGAGTTTGCAGAATCTTACTTGCACCTCTTTCTCGACTGCCCTGCAAACTTGGTTTTTATTATTTTATTTATATTTGTTTATATAACATATAAGAAGGAGCATCTCCTATGAGCATCCCCTTTAATGTATTTTTCTGCAGCTCTCATCAAGCTTATTGATTTACTATTCATCCTGTGTGCAAATGATTTGCTCCTCTTTTTTTGCCAATCATTCTATGGAGAAGAAATATTAACTTTATCCATAATTATTCTCCTTACATTTGTATATTCAAATTATAGCCATCACATTTATTTTGCACATTTACCCTAGTATAAAATCTTAAATTTGAAGATTTTCCTATTAAAATATTTAAAAATAGTCATCACAGAAACACTTACAGAAATTTCTAACTACCATAAACTCCCAGAAAACTCACATTGCCCTAAGTTATTCACAATTCGGTGAAATTTTGATCAAGTCCAACTTTCCTTGCAATGTGACTTTAGTATTTTGACTTTGAATTACCCAGGCTGACCAGTGTTATAGAAGTTGAGTAAGGTTGGAACTGGGTTTATGCTTTTGTAAAGTTAGCAAATATAGTGCAGAAAAGCCTTATCTGTGGTAGCTTTCCACGGAGCAAAGATCATATGCTTTATAGTATCACCTAACAGCCTAAATCCACACTGTTATTCCAGGAATACACTACTGGGCAATACTTTCACCAGGCACGCTAGAAACATCCTGGCAAGGATCTCACTAGAAAGAGAAATAAATAAAAAATTCACAGTGATTGACCACTGTTGAGGAAAGGGCCATGTTCCTTCTCGCCACAA
Source organism: Tursiops truncatus (assembly GCF_011762595.2). Taxonomy (NCBI): domain Eukaryota; kingdom Metazoa; phylum Chordata; class Mammalia; order Artiodactyla; family Delphinidae; genus Tursiops; species Tursiops truncatus. The sequence continues at coordinate 91,732,383 of NC_047044.1, read as the reverse complement.
TGTTAACTATCTCTTTTGCCTGATGCAGTAGTCATCCACCGCTTCAAAGTTAAAGAAACAATAGCCTCATCTTGAGAAATTCCCTGTGCTTTCAGAAGCTTCATTCTTATTATGGAAAAAATACTGCATTAGGAAATTCACTGAAGCAACACTATGACCTTTGCAGAATCACTTCCTGTTGATCTCATCTACTTCCATGGTTTCCAGCACCAACTGTACAACAATGATTTCTGAATCTGTATCCTAGGCCAAACCCTTCTTCTGGACTTGAGAGCCACATTTTCAAATGCACTGGAGATCGCTACCTAGGAGACTGCTGTCTTTCAGACATTGCACACTCAATATTTCTACACTTATCCATATTCTTTCTTCTCTTGCCAAATCTGCTTCCACTACTATCTTCCCTACTGTGGATAATAAGAACATTTACCCAATTGTCCAAGCCGAAATTCTGAAGATGAATCTGACTTGTCCCTCTCTCACACCTCTCACTCTAATTCATCCCTCATAAATATCTCTTGAATCCATCTCATCCTTTTGTTCTCTACCTTCAGGATTTCATTCTAAGCTCTCCATAGCTTAGCCCTGAGCTGTTGCAATAGGCTAATAATTGTTCTTCCAACTTCCAGACTCGACTCCCTCCCATGCACCCAGCACACTACATTAGACGGATCTCTTAGGAATATACATTGATCAAGACACCTCCCGCTTTAAAATTCTTTAACTGTCTCTCATCACTTACAGGATAAAGTTTAAACTGCTTAGCATGGAACCAAGTTACATAGGATGTTTGTTATTTGCAAAATCCCACCAAAGGGCAGATAAAGACTTGAACTGTTGACTCTACTCAGTGATAAGTTATATGAGTGATTCACTCATATTCTCATATGGGCTGCCCTATAGTTAATAACACAGATCTTATATGCCTAAGTGGAAATAGAAATGCAGTTAATGACTGCATCCCAAGTTTTTCATACTTTCACCTTAGAAAAAGATAGCTATATTATTTAATCCAATTTCTATAGTTTTCGGGGGCAAAGCTTATGTTATATAAATCATAATGGTTTATATTAACTCAACAGTGGATCAATATTTATCAACATTGGGCTTTAATTCTGTGGTCATTTTATATGTTATAGATGCTAATAAATGCATTTACTCTATCTCATGGTGACATATGGATTATAATGGAATCACACAACACAAAAATTCCACTAACTGCAATGACACAGCAAAATCAGTGGGTCTTTAGATCACTGAATTTAGTTTAAGCTCAGAAGAAAAAAGAAAAAAAAATCTTTAAAAAATTAATTGTTTTTGTCAACTTTTTTGTACTTGAATAATCAGTCCTTCAAAATGTATCGCTAGTTACACATGTAAAATTTTTCTTTAAAAATATTGTTAATTTCTGAACAGCAAAACTCCCTCCATTCTCATGAAATTTTATTCCAAGATCGCTTTCAAGACTTAATCTCTTCCTCCCCTACTTGGAAAATTTTCCATTTTAGTATTTCTTTTCTTAAATTAAACATATGCAAAGAACCACCCCATTCAAGGACCAGATTATGGTAAAGTTCTTCTTGTGCTTAAAATAAAAATTCACATGTTGGGTATTCAGAGCATCTTTCAGAAGACTTGTCCCTATGCATGTGGCACAGAAAGACATGTATGGAAGCTTGTTCTATATTTTCTAGGGTTTTATTTATTCTCGCCACTTGGCCTTTCTTTCCTTGTGCTCATTTTAAGAGAATCCGAAAGAGGTGAAAATTCAGGAAGAGATGGTTGACCCTGAGAGTGATGTTCTCCCAGCTCACTCCCACTCTGTGTTCTCCTGTCCCTACTCTGTTTAAGGACTGTTTCCTCATTTATGTTGAAGAAGGAACTCTCTTCATTCCACCACTGAGAGCTCACACTTCTTCCCTCCCACTTGATGGAATCCTGTTTCATGAGAATTGTAAAAATTTGCAGCAAAAACTTTCTGCAATATTTTCTTCAACTCTTTTCTTAATCTCTATATGGTGACTTCACGCTCAATTTTTCATAAAGATATAATATAAAATTGTATCCAAAGCTGGAGATATCTTTGAGGCCCCAGGTCATATGTTCATTAAAAAGGGTGTAGGTGTGCACACAGAGTGTTGGGACTATCCTTTGGTCCTGAACATCACTCTCGGTCACTTAAAAATTATTATCTCAGGTCTGAGGATATTATCTTCCTGGCAATTTATACTCACCACACAGATGTGGTGTGAAGAATAACTAATACAGAATGTTATAAAGTCTCCTACAAGCTTCACATACTCTACGTATGCTTACTAATTTTAGCATAACTCCCGAATGAAGGAAGTGAAACCCACATGCCTTAATGCCATCCCAAAGTTAAAAAGCCAACCGTAACTTAATTACAACCAAGCCCAACAGAAATATTAATTCACACAATAAACTGATAGATCTACTCATTATAACATGTCTCTCTTTTCATTTCTATATTTGAGAGTAAATATTGATTTGATATTTTAAAAAAGAATGAGAAAACACCCAAGTGACAAAAATAAAACAGTTGGCCAAAAGGACAGCTCTGGGCTTGTAAACTAAATTACAAGGTTTCAACAGGGTGTCAAAAAGGCCACAAATTTAGGATTGTTATTCATGATCAATTATTAAAGTCATGCTTGAAAAACAAACAAAAAATCATTTTTAACAACAGAACAGTATATGCAATTTTTCCAAAAGGGTCGATAGAAAATCTGGTTCTGGCACTGCTTCAGTTAGTGGATTGAGGCAAGCTGTTTTGCCTACTTTTACTTTTAGGATGTTTTCAAATGAAGAACTGGACAGAACCACCCTGGTCTCTTTCCTCCTAGGAAAGTGGGGCACTGGCAGAAATCTTTCTTCCACTCTCTTGTGCTTTCTCTTGAGCCCCAAAGTTATTCAGACTCAAGAAAAAGAAGACAAAGAAGACTTTTTCCTGTCAGCTTAAAGGTATTCCTCCCTTTGTGAACTAACTTCACTTCCATTCAGCCTAATAAATCCTGTCATTCACTTCTCTTTTATCCTTCCACCTTCAAAAAAAGTCCTGGGGCTTCCCTGGTGGCGCAGTGGTTGAGAGTCCGCCTGCCGATGCAGGGGACACGGGTTCGTGCCCCGGTCCGGGAAGATCCCACATGCCGCGGAGCGGCTGGGCCCGTGAGCCATGGCCGCTGAGCCTGCGCGTCCAGAGCCTGTGCTCCGCAACGGAAGAGGCCACAGCGGTGAGAGGCCCGCGTACCCAAAAAAAAAAAAAAAAAAAAAAAAAAAAAAAAGTCCTGGATGTAAGCATACAGTGACCAAGAGAACCACTAGAAAGAAAAGAGGCAACAGCCCCTGTTGTTTTACCCAGCCCTCTAGAAACAGTACGTTCTCTCTGTGCTTCTTGCTCTGTTGAGAAAAGCAGGAAAACAGCTGCCAGGTTATCGGTCCCAGCTTTGAACTGGGAGCTTCAAATTCCCGCCCAAGGCTGGACATGCCTTGCTAGCCCGTGAAATCTCTCAGCATTCCTAACTGAAGACCTGAGAAGACTGGACCAGCTGTGCTCAGAGACTGTCAGATCCAGAAGAAGAAATGAACTCCTTTCAGCCAAATGAATGGTTCTCTAGAGAGGCATCCACCCCACCTAGAAAACATGTCTACGGATTGCTTCCTCCCTATTCCTTAGAGAAGTGGAATTTACAACCATTTTAAAAAGAATTCTCAGGTTAAAAACACAAAAAACACAATATCATCTTGCCTAAAATAGTCTTTCCTAATATCTTATATCTCCCTTTAGCAGAAGAAATAAAGGTTTTCATTATATTTAATCCAGAAAGCTGTAAGGCAGGCTAGATTTTTTTTTTTCTCTCTCTGATTTATTTGTCCACGTCTTGCTTATATCAGTCAGGTCACATTAGGTTTGGGGAAAACAAAGGAGACATAAGATAGGTTACGTAAGTCGGGCAAGTTCCTTGAAATAATTGATTGTTTTAAATATTATGTTTATCCAAAACACCCTATTCATTATGATGGAATATAAATAAAATTCTGATCTACAAATAAACACTTCACAAATATACTCATTGGATTTTTTTTCTTTTAACTGAAGAAGCACCACTCTTGCTCAGTAGCATGGATTAAAAATTATGAGTTAAGAAAATTAGGGGATTTGATGGGTTGTTACCAAGCTCCAATGTGTGTAAGTTACTCCTCAGCCATTAAATAAATGCTGAGAGGAAACTCAACGGCACTAGCAGCAAGCTGCTGGTGAAGAGTGGGCAGTGGGCTTCCCCGGTGGCGCAGTGGTTGAGAGTCCGCCTGCCGATGCAGGGGACGCGGGTTCGTGCCCCGGTCCGGGAAGATCCCACATGCTGCGGAGCGGCTGGGTCCATGAACCATGGCCGCTGAGCCTGCGCGTCTGGAGCCTGTGCTCCGCAATGGGAGAGGCCACAACAGCGAGAGGCCCGCGTACCGCAAAAAAAAAAAAAAAAAAAGAGTGGCCAGTACAAGAATGGAAGCAGGAGAGAGGTCATTTTCATTTTAATATCATTTTATAAGAGCAAAAGGAAAGCTTCAATAGCTTTATGGTACCAAATATGTTCTAACGATCTTTTTGAACCAAGAAAAAGCTTGCAGAATATTCAAACGGGATGGGAAGGTTAAGACTAATCTTAAGGCACTTGAGAATAAGGTATTTAGTCATCATGGGAAGTAGATTTTGACACGGAGTTCCCCTTGCTTACGTTTATTTCAACTTCCTCTCATCTTTTTAGGGAAGAAAGTGAATGCATCGATGTTCTTACAGCTGTTTATTAAACATGAGTCCTTACCTCACTTCTTCCATATACATCCCTTCTTTTCAGCAAAGTCTCCGTGCAACTTATTGTGGACCCCTACCAAGTTCACAGAAGCGGGGCTCATCCAGAAGTGGGAAAACACACAACTGTTCCTCCCTCTCTCATTCCTGCTCTCTCCATAGTCCTGCCCAGAGACATCTCAGCCTTCCGGTGGGCGTGAGTAGGGAAGGATAATACCTTCTCCTCCTTCCCAAGTGGGATCTGGGATCCAGAATATATGGCCAATGGGAAATTAACATTTCCTCTTTCAGGCCACTTTGCCCTTGTTATATACACACAGAGAAGCACTCAAATGTATAAACCACAGACTAATTCTTGACAGTTCCCATCAATATAGCTGATCCTTCTTTCCACTTTCTACTATGCAGTAATCTTGCAGAACTGAAGTTTCAGTCTGTTCATTTCCACACAGATTTAAGGGGACCTTATTGTTTGGAATAGTCTCCCTTTTTTGAGAAAGTACTACTAAAATCTTTCTGGAGAGTAAAGTATTCCTGATATTAAAACTAGTCAAAGATAATAAAATCACAGAAGTACAATTTGTATAATGAAAAATGTGCTTGAGCAGTAACTGGAATGTAATCTTATAGGAAAATAGGTCCTTCACTCTGGTTCGCTTATCAGTAAATGCCACATCCCATACACTGTTGAAGCCAGGGACCACTTTTCGCTTTAGAAAAAATGCCAGGATTTTAAGAATCTTCAGTTTTCAGTTTTCTGAAGTGCACAACAACCAGATTCCATTGTTCTGTTCAAAAATTTTAAGTGTTTTTAAATTTCTCAAATGACACCTAACATGCAAAATGGTATCATTATTGCTGCAATCGTTTTAATATTTGAATAAATACAAGCATCTCCTAGAAGACACCGGGGAAGAATAATCCTTCTCCATTCTACCTTTCAGTGCTATTTCCTGAAATAGAGAATCCCATTTTTGTACCCCTGAAGCCTGACATGTATTTGACAGCATCCCCTAGAATGGAATTATTTCACATTTGGGAAACAGGATGAAGGCAAATGAAAGAACTAGATAATTTTTGCACAGTGAATAGGCCAAGAGATGGCTTAGTAACAGTATTCAAGGGTATAAATGTTTAGTCTAAGAAAGATGATGACAAGCTAAACCTCATTCCACTCAGAACAGGGTAGGGGAAAAAAGGAACTTAAAATCACACTAGAAAAGTGTGTTGTACATGCATGAATATTTACATGCACATACGCATACTGGACACGCACATATATACACATAAATACATTCGGAGCCTTCCTAAAGCCCTTGTGTATTCTATTTTTTTCCTCTGTGCATCTTGAAGTTTAATAACTTAGTTGGGATTTATGATAGAAATAACCTATGCAGAAGTCCAGAAGTGAATTTATCAAACTCTAGGACAGCCATATTATGCAGTTATAACAATATATACTAATTGCAGGTCCCGTGACAAGTAACCCAAATGGTGGCCATACACAAGAAGATAATGGAAAATTCTGGCTATGGAATTAAAGTCGGTATCACTTTTTAAAAGAAAAAAATTTTTTGACTTTAATATACATACAGTGTTTCCGTCATATCTACAACCCAAGTTATCAACCTTTAAAAAGCTACATCAGGACTTTACGAAGCACCTGTATATATGTATGATACATTCTAATATAAGGTCGAATCTAAAAGTAAATAAAAGTTTGCCAACTTCTTAGAATCCCAAGGAAATATTTTGTTTGGATATTTTGTAATCTCAGTCTCTTTTTTTCTTTTTTTTTGCGGTACGCAGGCCTCTCACTGTTGTGGCCTCTCCCGTTGCGGAGCACAGGCTCTGGACGTGCAGGCTCTGGACACGCAGGCTCAGAGGCCATGGCTCACAGGCCCAGCTGCTCCGCGGCATGTGGGATCTTCCCGGACCGGGGCATGAACCCGTGTCCCCTGCATCGGCAGGCGGACTCTCAACCACTGCGCCACCCTCTCAGTCTCTTTTGAGTAACAGTGTCATTTCCTAAACCTATTCAGGACACAGGACTTTTTTCACATATCTTCTCATGCATAATTCTTCCTCAGCCTTCTTTGAAGACACTTCTTTTCCTCCACATCCTGTAGATATTGAGTCTTAGAAGATAACTATGTGCCCTCCTATACGTATGAAGGCAGAGATGCGCAGTAGGAACAAGAGAGCATTCAAAACAGATGGAACCCTAATGCACTGTGGTAACCGAAACGGGAGAGAAGTCCAAAAGGGAGGGGATATCTGTATGTGTATGGCTGATTCATTTTGTTGTGCAGTGGAGGCTAGCCAACAGTGTAAAGCAACCATACTCCATAAAAATTAAAAAAAAAACAAAAACAAAAAAACACAGATGTACGAGCCAGAGCAAAAATACAGGGATATGGAACAATGTAACATGTTTAGAGAAATGCAAGTACTTGGATGTGGCTGGAGCACTGACGCTTGTTTGGTGGGAGTAGGTGGTGAAGATGGGAACCTAAACAACTGGGTACAACAGTGATGCTGAATGACAGATAGGGCTTCGGATGCAACGCAGGTATACAGGCTTTGAGACCCTGTTTACCACACCCTGAGGTTTGGAGTTTCTGCAGTGGGTAGCTAATGATGGGTTTTAAGCAGAACATTTGGGCCGTTAGATTAGGACTTCAGAAAAGTCATTCTTGCAGTGGTGTGGAGGATTCACTGTAGGGTCCAGAGAAGACTATATGGACTGACCTAACACAGTAATGGAGGGAATGAAATGGAGGTAGTTAGTCTGAGAAAAAAATTGAGAGGAAAGAATTTATAAACCTTAATAGTAATTAAATGAGAAATTAAGCAAGAGAGTGGAATGTAGGATGATTCTGAGGATTCTGAATTAAGAAATTAGGTATTCGATGGTACCGTGCATTGAGGCAGAGACTAGAACAGAAGCAAAAAGTAGAGAAAAAGAGGAGGTAGAGGGTAGAAGGGAGAATGAATTCTGTTTTTATATTTTACATTTGAGCTGGCTGTAGGATACTCATCAAGTTGAAGTTCAGGGAAAAGATGATACCACCTAAAAAATCTGATGTTAGTGAAACCAAAACCCTGATGCTGCACCTCAGAGCTGAGGCCCTTGACAACACTCTTGTAAAATGAGAAATGGAGAGCTTCCCCTTTTTAAATCCTCTTAGAGTTTGACACCAAGGAGTTCCAAAACATTGTGGATTTTACTATTATGTCTCATTTCATACACATAGCCACTTGCTCTCAGAGTATACCCACCTTTCAAAGAACCTGCATGTGATAGTAAATCTGTCAATTTGTCTAGGCTATAGTTACCCAGTTGTTCAGTTAAATACTAATCTAGGCATTGCTGTGAAGGTGTAGATACAGTTAACATCTATAATCAGTTGACTTTAAGTAAAGGAGAGATCCTCAGTAATCTGGGTGACAGGTCATCCAATCAATTAAAAGGCCTTAAGAACAAAACTAAACCCACAGCAATATCATACTTAAAGGTGAAAGGTAAGATGCTTCAGGTCAGGAACAAGATAGGATGTCTGCTGTCACCACTTCTATTCAACGTATTACTTGATCTTCTAGCTACGGCAATTAGCCAAGAAAAGGAACTAAATAGTATCCAAAGTGGAAAGGAAGAAATAAAACTATATTCACAAATGACATGATCCTTTTTTTCAATATTTTTTTTACTGATATATAGTTGATTTACAATATTGTGTTAAGATATGATCTATCGCGATTTCCCTGGTGGCACAGTGGTTAAGACTCTGCCCTCGCGAAGTAAGTCAGAAAGAGAAAAACAAATACCATATGCTAACACATATATATGGAATCTAAGAAAAAAAAAAAAAGGTCACGAAGAACCTAGGGGTAAGACGGGAATAAAAACACAGACCTACTAGAGCATGGACTTGAGGATATGGGGAGGGGGAGGGGGAGGCTGTGACGAGGTGAGAGAGTGGCATGGACATATATACACTACCAAGCCTAAAGTGGATAGCTAGTGGGAAGCAGCCGCGTAGCACAAGATCAGCTAGGTGGTTTATAACCGCCTAGAGGGGTGGGATAGTGAGGGTGAGAGGGAGGGAGGCGCAGGAGGGAAGAGATATGGGAACATGTGTATATGTATAACTGATTCACTTTGTTATAAAGCAGAAACTAACAAACCATTGTAAAGCAATTATACTCCAATAAAGATGCTAAAAAAAAAAAAAAAAGACTCTGCCCTCCCAATGCAGGGGCCCCAGGTTTGTTCCCTGGTCAGGGAACTAGATCCCACATGCATGCCACAACTAAGGAGCCCAGGAGCCTCAAATAAGGAGCCCACTTGCCACAACTAAGACCCAGCACAACCAAGTAAATATTTTTTAAAAGATACAGAACATTTTTATTAAAAAAAGATATGATCTATCATAACTTGTCATCTTTTCTATATTTCTATATCTAGAAAAATACTAAGGAATCCACTTGAAAAAAATGTTAGAACTAATAAATGAGTTCAGCAAGATTATAAGATACAAGATCAATATACAAAAATGAATTGTAGTTCTATACACTTTTTTCCTTAACATCTTTATTGGAGTATAATTGCTTTACAATGGTGTGTTAGTTTCTGCTTTATAACAAAGTGAATCAGCTATACATATACATATATCCCCGTATCTCCTCCCTCTTGCGTCTCCCTCCCACCCTCCCTATCCCACCCCTCTAGCACTGAGCTGATCTCCCTGTGCTATGCAGCTGCTATGATCAATCTGAAAATGAAATTAAGAAAAAAATTCCATTCATAATAGCACCAAAAAATAAAATAAATTACTTAGGAATAAATTTGAACAAAAGTAATGCAAAACATATTCTGAAAACTACAAAAGACTGTGGAGAGTACCTAAAGATCTAAATAAATGGAATAACACCATGTTTATGGATTGGAAGATTTAAGATTGTTAAATGGAAATACTCTCCAAACTGAACTACAGATTCAATACAATCTCTGTCAAAATACCAGCTGACTTGGTACAGACTGACAAGCTGATTCTAAAATTGATATGCAAGTGCAAAGGCCTCAGCAAAAAAGCAATCTTGAAAAAGAAGAAAGAACTCACACCTCCCAACTTCAAAATGTATTTACAAAGCAATGGTATACAAGACAGTGTCGACAAAGATAAACATATAGACCAACAAAATAGAAATGAGAGCCCAGAGATAAACTCATCTATCTATAGCAAACTGATTTTTGACAAGGGTGCCAAGACCATTCAACGGGAAACAACAGTTTCCTTAACAAATGGTGCTGGGACAACTGGATAGTCTTGCGCAAAAAATGAAGTTGGAACTTCGTCTTATACAATATACAAAATTTTACTCAAAATGAACCAAAAACCTAAATATAAAGGCAACAACTATAACTCAGAAGAAAATGTAGGGGAAAAATCTTCATGACCTTGTGTTTATCAAAGGATTCTTAGGTAAGACAACAAAAACACAGGCAACAGAAGAAAAAGAAATTAGACTTAATCAAAATTTAAAACTTTAGTGATTCAAGGAACACCATCAAGAAAGTGAAAAGACAACCCACATAATGGGAGAAAATATTTGCAAGTTGTATATTTAATAAGATACTTTATATGCTATATAAAGGATGCTTACAACTCACTAATAGGAGAGCCCAATAAAAAATGGGCAAAGTACCCAAATAATCATCTCTCCAAAGAAGATATATAGTAGCCAATAAGCATGCAAAAGGATGCTCAACATAATTACTAAGTTAAAACCACAATGAGATACCACGTCACACCTACTAAGATGGCTAGAATCAAAAAGACAGATAGCCAACAAGTGATGAGAATATGGAGAAACTGGAAGTCTTATGCATTGCCAGTGAAAATATAAAATGGCCCAACTATTTTGGATATAGTCCGGCAGCTCGTCAAATGATTAAACATGAGTTAGCATATGATCTAGTAATTCCACTCTTAGGTATAGACCCAAGAGAAATGAGAACCATATGCCCACATGGAAAATTGTACACAAATGTTTATAGCAGCATGGTTCATACTAGCCCAAAGGTGGAAACACCCCAAGTGTCCATCAACAAGTGAATGGATAATTCATCTGAATCTAACAATCCATTAACTGGAATATTACTCAGCCATAAAAAGGACTGAAGTATTGATACATGTCACAGCATAGAAGAACCTCAAAAATATCATGCTAAGTGAAAGAATCCAGTAACAAAAGACCACGTACTATATAACTCCAAGTATATAAAATTCCAAAATAGGTAAATTTGTAGAGACAGAAAGTAGATTAGTGGTTCCTTATGCTTGTACATCAGCGAAGTAGCTTTAGGGAATGGGGAAATGGGAAGTGAAAGCTAAAGAATATGGAGTTTCTTTTTTGAGGTAATGAAAACAACTGTAAAATTGACTGTGGCGACAGTTGCACATATCTGTGAATATACTAAAAACCACTGAATTGTACACTTTAAGTGGGTGAAGTTTATGGCATGTGAATTATATCTCAATAAAGCTGCTTTGTAAAAAGTGCGACTGAAATTGAGACTATGATCAAAAATCTTCCAACAAACAAAAGCCCAGGACCAGATGGCTTCACAGGCGAATTCTATCAAACATTTAGAGAAGAGCTAACACCTATCCTTCTCAAACTCTTCCAAAATATAGCAGAGGGAGGAACACTCCCAAACTCATTCTACGAGGCCACCATCACCCTGATACCAAAACCAGACAAGGATGTCACGAAGAAAGAAAACTACAGGCCAATATCGTTGATGAACCTAGAGGCAAAAATCCTCAACAAAATACTAGCAAACAGAATCCAACAGCACATTAAACGGATCATACACCATGATCAAGTGGGGTTTATCCCAGAGATGCAAGGATTCTTCAATATACGCAAATCAATCAACATGATACACCATATTAACAAACTGAAGGAGAAAAACCATATGATCATCTCAATAGATGCAGAGAAAGCTTTCAACAAAATTCAACACCCATTTATGATAAAAACCCTCCAGAAAGTAGGCATAGAGGGAAATTTCCTCAACATAATAAAGGCCATATATGACAAACCCACAGCCAACATCATCCTCAATGGTGAAAAACTGAAACCATTTCCACTAAGATCAGGAACAAGACAAGGTTACCCACTCTCACCACTCTTATTCAACATAGTTTTGGAAGTTTTAGCCACAGCAATCAGAGAAGAAAAGGAAATAAAAGGAATCCAAATCAGAAAAGAAGAAGTAAAGCTGTCACTGTTTGCAGATAACATGATACTATACATAGAGAATCCCAAAGATGCTACCAGAAAAATACTAGAGCTAATCAATGAATTTGGCAAAGATGCAGGATACAAAATTAATGCACAGAAATCTCTGGCATTCCTATACACTAATGATGAAAAATCCGAAAGTGAAATCAAGAAAACACTGCCATTTACCATTGCAAGAAAAAGAATAAAATATCTAGGAATAAACCTACCTAAGGAGACAAAAGACCTTTATGCAGAAAATTATAAGACACTGATGAAAGAAATTAAAAATGATACAAATAGATGGAGAGATATACCATGTTCTTGGATTGGAAGAATCAACATTGTGAAAATGACTCTACTACCCAAAGCAATCTACAGATTCAATACAATCCCTATCAAACTACCACTGGCATTTTTCACAAAACTAGAACAAAAAATTTCACAATTTGTATGGAAACACAAAAGACCCCAAATAGCCAAAGCAATCTTGAGAATGAAAAATGGATCTGGAGGAATCAGACTCCCTGACTTCAGACTATACTACAAAGCTACAGTAATCAAGACAGTATGGTACTGGCACAAAAACAGAACTATAGATCAATGGAACAGGATAGAAAGCCCAGAGATAAACCCATGCACATATGGTCACCTTATCTTTGAAAAAGGAGACAAGAATATATAGTGGAGAAAAGACAGCCTCTTCAATAAGTGGTGCTGGGAAAACAGGACAGCTACATGTAAAACTATGAGATTAGAACACTCCCTAACACCATACACAAAAATAAGCTCAAAATGGATTAAAGATCTAAATGTAAGGCCAGAAACTATCAAACTCTTAGAGGAAAACATGGGCAGAACACTGTATGACATAAATCACAGCAAGATCCTTTTTGACCCACCTCCTAGACAAATGGAAATAAAAACAAAAATAAACAAATGGGAAACTTCAAAGCTTTTGCACAGCAAAGGAAACCATAAACAAGACCAAAAGACAACCCTCAGAATGGGAGAAAATATTTGCAAATGAAGCAACTGACAAAGGATTAATCTCCAAAATTTATAAGCAGCTCATGCAGCTCAATAACAAAAAAACAAACAACGCAATCCAAAAATGGGCAGAAGACCTAAATAGACATTTCTCCAAAGAAGATATACAGATTGCCAACAAACACATGAAAGAATGCTCAACATCATTAATCATTAGAGAAATGCAAATCAAAACTACAATGAGATATCATCTCACATCAGTCAGAATGGCCATCATCAAAAATTCTAGAAACAATAAATGCTGGAGAGGGTGTGGAGAAAAGGGAACCCTCTTTCACTGCTGAGGGTTGTAAATTGATACAGCCACTATGGAAAACAGTATGGAGGTTCCTAAAAGAACTACAAATAGAACTACCATATGACCCAGCAATCCCACTACTGGGCATATACCCTGAGAAAACCATAATTCAAAAAGAGTCATGTACCACAATGTTCATTGCAGCTCTATTTACAATAGCCAGGACATGGAAGTAACCTAAGTGTCCATCAACAGATGAATGGATAAAGAAGATGTGGCACATATATACAATGGAATATTACTTAGCCATAAAAAGAAATGAAATTGAGTTATTTGTAGTGAGGTGGATGGACCTAGAGTCTGTCATACAGAGTGAAGTAAGTCAGAAAGAGAAGAACAAATACCGTATGCTAACACATATATATGGAATCTAAGGGGGAAAAAAATGGTCATGAAGGGGCAAGGGGCAAGGGGCAAGACGGGAATAAAGGCACAGACCTACTAGAGAATGGACTTGAGGATTTGGGGAGGGGGAAGGGTAAGCTGTGACAAAGTGAGAGAGTGGCATGGACATATATACACTACCAAAGGTAAAATAGATAGCTAGTGGGAAGCAGCTGCATGGTACAGGGAGATCAGCTCGGTGCTTTGTGACCACCTAGAGGGGTGGGATAGGGAAGGTGGGAGGGAGGGAGATGCAAGAGGGAAGAGATATGGGAACATATGTATATGTATAATTGATTCACTTTATTATACAGCAGAAACTAACACACCATTGTAAAGCAATTATACTCCAATAAAGATGTTTAAAAAATAAAATAAAATAAAATAAAATGAAAAGTGCGAAACTAATTTTCTCTGAAGAAGAGAATCTGCCCATGGATAGCAGTGTCAGCTCCTATGAGAGGGTTTCCAGTCTGCTGACACGCCCTGCAGATTTTGGACTTGCCAAAATAAGCATAAGCCAACCAGCGTAAGCGAATTTCTTGAAATAGATGAATGATGGATACACAATAGATGACAGATGATAGATCGATAGATACATGATAGATAGATAGATAGATAGATAGATAGATAGATAGGTAGATAGAATGAGATTTCTGGATCTCCTACTGTTTCTGTTTCTCTGGTAGAACTCTAATACAAATTTTGGCATTGAGAAATGAGGTGCTGCTGTAACAAATACCTAAAAATGTGGCAGTGGCTTTGGGTTTGGGTTTTGGGCAGAGGCTGAAAGAATTCTGAGGTGCTCGACAGAAAAATACTAGGTTGCTTCACGGAGATAATTAGTGGAAATATGAATGTTAAAGGTATTTCTGGTGAGATATCAGAAGGAAATGAGAACATGTTACTGGAAACTGGAGGAAAGGCAATCTTTGTTAAAAGGTGGCAGAACTTGGGTGACCTGTGTTCTACTTTGGAAAAGCAGAACTTACAAGAAATGAACTTGAGTATTTAGATGAGGACATTTCTAAGCAAAATGCCTGGTTTTTGGATTTTAGGGTTTGTTTCTTTGTTAGTTTGTTTTTGCTGCTTATTGTAAATGCAAGAAGAAAAAAAAATTGAGGGAGGAACTGCTAAGTAAAAAGAAACCAGTACTTGATGATTTGAGAGGTTTTCAGCCTATCCATATTGCAAAGGATGCTAAAATTAGGAAATTCACTGTAGAGAGAGCCTGCTCTGGAGAAAAAGCCGAGAGCGTAGCTGGACAACATTTTGTGGGAGAGATTTTAGGTGTGTGACTCATTTTCCAATCAACCATCTCAACAGGAGCCAAGAATAGAGATGAGGTTATCCAGGAGGAATCAGTAAAGAACTCTCTTGTATGATGGTATGAACCCCCCTGACGTATGTAGGAGGCCCACAAGGGTTTTGATAATATTATACCAGCACAAACATTGACAACTTGGATCAACAGGTATGGAGACTGGACAAAATGTAAAAAGGTTGTCTGCTCCTGAAATTCTACAGGAAATAGATTCATAGAGCCACTCAGCTGCAAACATGAGCTACTCTTAAGAAAAAAAAAAAATGAAGAATGACTCAGAAGGCGGGACCACCATGGGACCAGAGGTCAAAGACAATGGAGCCATTTCCAAGGGCATAGAGCACAAGGGACCTGTAACTAAGGATGGAGAGGATGATGGTGGAGCCACAGGCAGAGAGGGAGGACCTTGAACCTCATAGTATTATTCTCAAGCCGACAAGAGGCAGAGATTGGAGTTATACTGCCACCAGATGCTGAATGAAGCAAGGGAGGATCCTCCCCTAGAGCCTTCAGAAAGAGCAGGGCCCTACCAGCACCCTGATTTCAGAATCCTGGCCTCCTGAGCTGTGACAGAATAAATTTCTGCTGTTTTAAGCCACCAGGTTTGTAGTAATTTGTTACAGCAGCCCTAGGAAACTAATACACTGGGCAAGGATGAACTTTATGCTTGTCCATACTCTTCACCCAGAGCCATCACTCCCTTGTAATAATTTTTTTTTCCTTGTAGATATCTAGATATTGAACCCAGGTTTTATTTCAGACTCACCTCTACTTTGTGTACAGTTTATTCTCAGGAGTCCCATTGTCCTATTCTGCAACCAGCTTCAACTGGAGCCACTCCCATACAATAGGTATGATTTTATGTATTCGAACCTCAGTTGGAGATGCAGTGGTCAGGGTACCAGCCGATCTTCTAAGAGAATCCTCCACTCTTATGTAAATTTGGATGAAAAAGAAACCTCTTGGTTAGAATGCACCAGTTTAAGATGCCAAAGCACCCAAACTCAAATAATTCCTGGAAGCACGACTCCAGCCCCTACAATATCTGAACCCCAAAATGTCCTGTGGTATTATTATGAGGGTTTTCATTTTAACTGTATTTTAATTTATCTTTGGCATATTATGACTGTGATTATTATAGGCAAATGTCTTGGGCTACACACTTAAGATATAGCTCCTATCTTCTGGGAATTAATAATCTGGTTGGTTATTATTATAATAATTTTAAAATAAATAAATAGATAGACTAAAATATACTAGGCACTGTGGTAGGCATAAAAAAATTTCTTTGAATAAGGTCTGAGGATCTAATATATAGCATGATAACTATAGTTGATGACACTGTGTTGTATAACTGGAATCTACTAAGAAAAAGAGAACTTGAATGTTCGCACCAGAAAAAAAAAAAAAAAAAAGGTTGGGGGAGCTTGGCCAAGATGGTGGAGCAGGAAGATGCTGAGCTCAGCTGCTCCCATGGGCACACCAAAACTACCACTATTTACAGAGCAACTACTGATGAGAAAGACCAGAATCCAGCAGAAAAGATCTTCTACAACTAAAGATATGAAGAAGGAATCACCATGAGATGGACAGGAGGGGCAGAGCTGCAGCTTAGTCAAGACCCAAGCTCCCCCGTGGGTGACTTACAAATGGGAGAATAATTAGAATTGAAAAGGTTCTCCCTAAGGAGCAAGGGATTTGAACCCCACATCAGGCTCCCCAGCCCCAAGGTCCTGCACCAGGAAGTCGAGCCTCCACAGCATTTGGCTTTGAAGGCCAACGGGTCTTATTTTAGGAGACCCTGAGGGCTGTGGGAAATAGAGATTCCACTCTTAAAGGGCACACACAATATTTCACACACTCTGGGACTAAGGGGGAGAAGCAGTAGTTTGAAAGGAACCTGAGTCAGACCTACCTGCTGATCTGGGAGTCTCCTGGAGAGACGGGAGGCAACTGGAGCTCACGCTGAGGACATAGACACTGGCAGCAGCAAGTGATACGACCAATAAGGGGCTAATATATATATATATATATATAAAATAAACAGCTCATGCAACTCAATATCAAAAAAAACAGACAACCCAAATAAGAAATGGGCTTAAGACCTAAATAGACATTTTTCCAAAGAAGACATATATAAGGCCAACAGGCAAATGAAAAGATGCTCAGTATTGATAATCATCAGAGAAATGCAAATCCAAACCACAGTGAGCTATCACCTCACACATGTCAGAATGGTTATCATCAAAAAGAACACAAATAACAAATGTTGGTGAGGATGTGGAGAAAGGGAATCCTGGTACACTGTTGGAAATGTAAATTCGTGGAGTCACTGTGGAAAACAGTATGAGTTCCTCAAAAGACTAAAAGTAGAACTACCATATGATCCTGCAATTCTACTCCTGGGCATATATCCTGAAAAAAATGAAAACACTAAATTGAAAAGATACATGTGCCCCAATGTTCACAGCAGCACTATTTACAATAGCTAAGATATGGAAGCAACCTAAGTGTCCATCAACAGATGAATGCCTAAAGAAAGATGTGGCATACACACACACACACACACACACACACACACAGGTTTACTACTCAGCCATGAAAAAGGAATGAAATTTTGCCTTTTGCAACAACATGGATGGACCTGGAGGGTATTAAGCTCAGTGAAATAAGTCAGACAGAGAAAGACAAATACTGTATATTACCACTTATATGTGAAATCTAAAATACAAACAAACGAATGAATATAACAAAACAGAAACAGACTCACAGATATAGAGAACAAACTAGTGGTTACCAGTGGGGAGAAGAAAAGGGGAAGGGGCAAGATAGGAGAAGGGGTTTAAGAGGTACAAACTAATATGTATAAAATAAATAAGCTCCCAGGATATATTGTACAACACAGGGAATATAGCCAATATTTTATAATAACTTTAAATGATGTATAATTTATAAAAAGTTTGAATCACTATGTTGTATACTGAAACTAATGTAATATAATAAATCTACTATATCTCAGAAAGAAAATAAAGAAAAAATAAATAAATAAACATTAAAAAATGTAAATATGTGAGGCAAATATGTTAATTAACTCCATGGGGGGAATCCTTTCACAATGCAAATGTATATCAAATCATCATGTTGTATACTTTAAATATCTAACAATTTTATTTGTCAATTATACCTCAACAAATCTGAAAAAATTCTTAGTTAAGAATTTAAACTCCTCCATTTAATCTATGGAACAATAAATGGAGGTTTTAGTGTTTAAGGATCCTTGTACCTTATTACTGTCTAAATTTCTTATATTATTGACGTATTATTTTTTAACAGATAAATAGCCCTCCCTTAGAGGCAGAAGAAGTAAGACAACTGACATACGGCAATATGATATTCTTTTCATCGATTAGAAATGGGGTTTATTTAGCACTGTTCTTAACAAAGGCCCCAGGAGGCACAGCACGGGAAAGAGAATTATCCTCTCTAACTTCAATCTCAGACGTTTGGTATTTAGCTCAGCATCATTTCAGAGCCATTTATGACTCCATGATTCACAAATGTAATCATTTATTTTTAACTAATATATGAAATGCTTCAGATAAACTGGATGCTGTAACAGCTGCCCTTTGAGATGTTGTTTCATAATGAACCATACCTGAATCAATAGATAATAGTCAGGTGCTTTATGCTTCTGATATCAGGGACAGTTCATCTTCCTCTTGTGTTTAACAGATGTATTCTTTAGCAATAACCCTTGGCTGTGTATTCCAGAAAAGACAAACAAACAAAGAGTGTCTTAAACAATATAGACCATTATTTCTCCCTTAACCCTAAAAGAAGGCATATGCACGCAGACGAGAGTCACCACGGTGAGTCCTCAAAGTCTTCAGAGGACCAGGCTCATTGCATCTTTCTTCTCAGTCTTCCTAACACATGACTTCTAATTCCAGCTGTCACATCGCCAGGAAGAAAGAAGAAAGAATGCTCATCCCCTTACCTTTAAGGAAGCTTCCTAAAGGTTTTCTTCCACTTATATCTCATTGGCCACATCAATCTGCAAGGGAGGCTGGGAAATAATGTTTTCAGCTGGGTCCACTGCAAGGATTTGGTCACAAAGGGACAAATAGATGATACATTTGGGGAAGCAATTAACGGCCTGTGACACAGCAGAGGTTCAACATATGCCAGAGGCCGATTTCTGAAGAAGATCATGCTTAAAGTCACAGTGATTATGCAAAATATACTCCTCACTGTGACATTTACCATTTACGTTCTATTTATCATCTTGCTCAAGCAGCCATAATCCAGGAAAAGAGAAGAAATTCTTCCACTATCACAATTGTAAATAATATGTTATCAACTAATTGTATAGTTTAGGCTTCTGGTATTTAAATAAAGACAATTTTAACAAGATTTTTTAAAAAGTAGGTCCAATAGTTTTTGAAAATGTCCATTGTCCAAGGGGCTGTACTAGGGACTTCTTAATAATAATGGTAAATTTCCAAATGTATCAGTAGTAAAGCTCACCACTGAGCCTCATCCATTGCTGTGTTTTCAGGCACATCCGAATGTGTTTGTCAAGTTGAGGGCATACCCTTGCCAGGGGATCCTAAAATACAAGACTGACCCCTCAAGTCGGAGGAGAATAGGGATTCTGAGACCACCATGATTCAGACTAAGCACACCTCTTCCCAAACCCCTCCTTTGGTGCAGGTTGGAATCCTAAGGAGAAAAAAGGCTATGAGTAAAACTAAAATCTCTCTGAACTGTCTAACACTTTAGGGCTTAAACAGAACTGTCTCAGGACACTTCTAACACAATGCAACCCAAGAGGTAGGGAGGCATCTTCTCCAGTTCCACAGTAGGGGCTCCCCAAAGCTTTGATGTGCTGAGAGCCTGGTGCAGCCTCCAGGGCATGACTGACATGGCCAACGCTCAGTGGTGGAGTAGCACAGACGGACACCGTCCTTCTCGTTACCACTCTGCCGGGCCCAGTGGTTTGATGATACAGTCTTGTGGTGCTTGCTCACAGTTAGGTCAGAGGGCCAACTGAGACGAGGCACCATCCACCATACCTAGAAGAGTGAGAATAGCTGCAAGCAAGGCAACCACTCAGTCCAGAAGAGCAGTGAGAATAACAGGAGGGCAAACTGCACTTAAGCACACGTGAGATATTCCCTGGGCTGCCAAGAGAAGCTGCAGGACTTCGTAAGAGTCTAAATAGTTAGTAGTCCATAGCTAGGATGATTTGAGTTACAGATGTGTCTTCCTTGGCAAGAGCACTAAAGCATTAAAACTTTTTTAAAAATTGACAATATTCTAAAATTACGATGCAACTAGATACTAAAAAATGGAGTGTGGTTTTGCTGCATAATAGATACTGAAAATTAGAGTTTCAAGACATCCTTTCTTCATATCATTCAAAAAATACTTATTAAGCACCTACTATATGCCCTGTGCTAATTGCCAGGGATGCAGTGGGGAACCACAAAGATGTGGATGTAAAGTGGGGTTGAAGACAATATTAAGTACGGGCTGTAGAAGTTAGCAATTCAAGTTTGCCTCAAGAAATTCACCAGCAAGTTTCTTTTATTTAAAAAAAGATGTGTGTTGGGCTTCCCTGGTGGCGCAGTGGTTGAGAGTCCGCCTGCTGATGCAGGGGACACGGGTTCGTGCCCCGGTCCGGGAAGATCCCACATGCCGCGGAGCGGCTGGGCGCGTGAGCCATGGCCACTGAGACTGCGCGTCCGGAGCCTGTGCTCCGCAACGGAAGAGGCCACAACAACATGTGTGTTTACTGTGACAAATTGAATTATTATCCTTATTATATAATTATCTATTATGTATTTTTTGCTATGTGACTTTTAACAGGTTTATTGAAGTATAATTTTTGTACCATAAAATTCACCCATTGTAAGTGTACAGTTCAATGATTTTGGGTAAATTTATACAATAATGGAATAGTCACCACAGTGCAGTTTTACAACATGTCTCTTACCCCCAAAACGCCCTCATGCTGTGGACAATCAATCCCGTCTCCCAGCCCTAGGCAACCATCTCTATAATTTTTCCTTTTTTAGAAATTTTATATAAATGGAATCACACAATATATAGTCTTTTGTGTCTGGTTTCTTTTACTTAATATAATAGTTTTGAGATTCATTCATGTTTCTTCCTGTATCAGACTTCATTCCTTTTTATTGCTAAGTGGTATACTACTATATGGATATACCACATTTTGCTTATCCATTTCCTAGTTAATATTTGGGGTATTTCCAAATTTGTGTTATTAAAAATAATGCTGCTGTGAATGTTCACAAGTAAATATTTGTGTGTCTTCATTTCTCCTGAGTAGACACAGAGGAGTGGAAATGCTGGACAGTGTGGTAAGTATAACTTGTCCAGAAACTGCCTAACTTTTTCTAAACTGTATGTAACATTTTCCATTCTCATGAGCATTGTAGAAGGATTTCAGTTTGTCCCATCTTCTTGCCAGCACTCAATACTGTCAGACTTTTTGACAACAGCCAATCTAGTGGGTCTGTAGTAATACTTCACTGTAGTTTTAATTTACCTTTCCCAAATGATTTCATCTTTTCATGTGCTTATTAGCCATTTGCATGTCGTTGGTGAAACACCTATTCAAATCTGCCCATTTTTTAATTGAGTTGTCTTTTTATTACTGAGTTGTAAGAGTTATATATTCTGAATATGTCCTTTATCAGATATGTGATTTACAAATATTTTCTCCTAGTCTATGGCTTGTCTTTTCATTTTCTTGATGGTGTCTTTTGAAGGGTAATGTATTTTAATTTTGATAAAGTTCAATTTATCTATTTTCTCATTTATAGATTGTTTTTATATCAGAGTTAAACATATCTTTGCCTAACCTAAGATCACAAAGATTTTCTCCTACATTTCCTTCTAGAAACAGTATAGTTCTTACTCTTACATTTAGGCCCTTGATCCATTTTGAATTCATTTTTTTGTGTACAGTATGAAGGATCTAAGTTCATTTACGTATTTTTGCATAGGGATATCCAATTGTCTCAACAAAATTTGTTTAAAAGAGTATTCTTTCCCTGATTCAATTGTGTTTGCATCTTTTTTGAAAATCAGTTCACCATAAATGTAAGAGATTATTTCTAGACTACATTCTGCTCCATTGATCTATATGTTTATCCTTATACCACATTGTATGATGACTGTAGCCTTATAGTAAGTTTGAAATCAGTCAGTGTAAATCTTCTGGCTTCTCTTTTTCAAAATTGTTTTGCTAATTTAAGTTGTTTGCATTTCCATATAAACTCTAGGATTGACTTGTCAAATTCTAAAAGAAGAAAGCCTGCTGGAATTTTGATAGGGACTCTGTTAAATCTATAGATAATTTTGGGGATAATTGCTATCTTAATAACATCGTCTTATAATCCATGAATATGGTACATCTCTCCATGAATTTAGATATTCTATAATTTCTCGCAGTAATGTTTTGTACTATTTTAGTATATATCCCCTTCACTTCTTTTGTTGTACCCATTCCTGAGATTTTTTTTTTCTTTTTAATACTTTTGTGAATGGAATTCCTTTCTTAAATTTATTTTCAGATAGTTCAATGTCAGTATACAGAAATAAAATTACTTTTTGTATATTGATTTTGTATGTCGCAAACTTGCAAAACTCACTTATTAGTTCTAGCATATATATGCATGCATACATACAAACTTAGGGTTATCCATACACAAAAGCATAAAGGCTTTTAATTTATTTTCCTTGCCTTATCACATTGGCTGGAACATTCAGTAAAAGGTGAATAACAGTAGTAAGAGTGGACATTCTTGCCTTATACCCAATCTCAGTGGGAAAGTTTTTAGTTATTCACAATTAAGTATAATGTTAGCTGTAGATTTTTCATACATGCCCTTTTTCAGATAGAGGATATTTCTTTATATTCTTAATTTGATGAGAGTTTTTATCATAAATGGGTCTTAGAATTTGTCAAAACATTTATCCGGGTCTATTGAGAAAATTGTGTAGTTTTTGTTCTTCCTTCTATTAATATAAAATACTATATGCATTGATTTTCAGATGTAAAATCATTCTTGCACTCCAGGAGTAAATCCTATTTGGTCATGGTATATAATTTTTTATATATGTTGCTGGTTCCACTTTGCTAATATTTTGTTGAGGATTCTTGCATTTACGTTCATCAGAAATAATTGCTTCATAGTTTTCTTTCTTGTGATATCTTTGTTTGGCTTTGGTATCAGTTATCACACTAAACACTGGCCTCATAGAACAAATCGGGAGGTGTTCTCTCCTCCTTTTTATTCCTGAAAATATTTGTATAGGACTGGTTTGTGTCTTCCCTAACTGTTTAATAAAATTTACTAACGATCCACCTGGGCCTGGGATTTTCTATGAAAAAGATTTTAAATTGCAGTAAGTCCCTTACATACAAACCTTCAAGTTGTGAACTTTCAAAGCTGCAAACGTGCATCTGGTTCCAGCAAGGAACCAGAACCTGTGCCATCAACATCAGGCGTGAGTGAAAGTGCAGCCTGCCCTCCATCTCCTATTGCTGACCATCCTTCAGCTCTACCATCTCCCACCTCCTCTCCCTCCTCCAGTCAGTACTCTTCTTGCCTGTTCACCTGATGCCAGCCCCTGTATGCCAGCTGTTGTACTGTAGTACTATACTTTTCAAGGTACTATAAGATTAAAAACATTTTCTTTATTTTTTGTGTTTGTTTGTTTTTTATGTATTATTTGTGTGAAAAGTATTACAAACTTATTATAGTACAGTACTATTAATATATAGCCAATTGTGTTAGTTGGGTACATAGGCTAACACTGGTGGACTTACGAACAAATTGGACTTAACGAATGCACTCACAGAACAGAAGTCGTTCGCATGCAGGGGACGTACCATACTAATTCAATCGCTATGCATTTTAGGTCTATTGATATTTCTGTTTTTCTCTTGAGAGAGTTTTGGTAATTTGTTTATTTTCAAGATATTAACCATCTGTCATACAGAGTAAAGTAAGTCAGAAAGAGAAAAACAAATACCGTATACTAACACATACATATGGAATCTAAGAAAAAAAAAAAGACATGAAGAAGCTAGGGGCAAGACGGGAATAAAGACACAGACCTACTAGAGAATGGACTTGAGGATATGGGGAGGGGGAAGGGTAAGCTGTGACAAAGTGAGAGAGTGGCATGGACATATATACACTACCAAACGTAAAATAGATAGCTAGTGGGAAGCCGCCGCATAGCACAGGAAGATCAGCTCGGTGCTTTGTGACCACCTAGAGGGGTGGGATAGGGAGGGTGGGAGGGAGGGAGACGCAAGAGGGAAGAGATATGGGAACATATGTATATGTATAACTGATTCACTTTGCTATAAAGCAGAAACTAACACACCACTGTAAAGCAATTATACTCCAATAAAGATGTTAAAATAAATAAATAGATAAAAACAAAAAAAAAGATATTAACCATTTCATCTAACTTGTCAAATTTGTTGGCATAAATTGGTTCATAATACTCCCTGAGAATCCTTTTGATTTCTGTAGCATCTGTAGTGATGTTCTCCTTCCTTTTCTTGATTTTGTTAATTTGTTTTTTGTTTCTTTTCTTTCTTTTTGTTTTTCTAGGTAAATGGTTATCAATTTCGTTGATTGTTTACATTTTGGTTTTCATGGATTTTCTGTATTGTTCTTCTGATTTTTATTTCACTTATTTCTTCTCTGGTCATTATTATTTCTTTCCTTCTATTTACTTGAGGTTTGACATGCTCATATTTATCTAGCTTCTTGAAGTGGAAACTTAGATTGTTGATTTTAGATCTCTTTCCTTTCTAATATAAGCATTTAAAGTGTTAAGTACCCTTCTAAGTACTGCCTTAGCTACAGCTCATACATTTTGATATGTTAGGTTTTTGCTCCCATTCGATTCAGCACATTTTCTAATTTACCTTGTGATGTCACCTTTGACTCACTGTTTTTCCAAAAGCATATTGTGAAATTCAAAATATTTGGGAAATCTCAAATTACCTTCTGTTGCTGGTTTCTTATTTAATTTTGTTGTAGTCAAAATAGTTTGACTTGGCTTCCCTGGTGGCACAGTGGTTGAGAGTCCACCTGCCAATGCAGGGGACACGGGTTCGTGCCCCCGTCCGGGAAGATCCCACATGCCGCGGAGCGGCTGGGCCCATGAGCCATGGCCGCTGAGCCTGCACGTCCAGAGCCTGTGCTCCGCAAC
The DNA here is from genome assembly GCF_011762595.2 of Tursiops truncatus. Taxonomy (NCBI): domain Eukaryota; kingdom Metazoa; phylum Chordata; class Mammalia; order Artiodactyla; family Delphinidae; genus Tursiops; species Tursiops truncatus. The sequence continues at coordinate 91,706,940 of NC_047044.1, read as the reverse complement.
GGGAGAGGCCACAATAGTGAGAGGCCGTGTACCGCAAAAAAAAAAAAAATAGTTTGACTTATTTTGTGGCCTATAATACAGTTAATATGGAGAGAGTTCCACGTGCCCTTGAACAGAATGTATATTCTGCTGTTGCTGGATGGAGCATTCTATGTTATTTATGTCTAGTTGCTTGCTAGTGTTGTTCAAGTCTTGAATATTCTGTCTAGTTCTATCAATTACTGAGAGAGGAATGTTGAAATTTTCAACCACTACAATACTGAACTGTCTCCCTATCTTTTAATTCTGTCAGTCTTTGATACATGTATTTTCGTGCCTTGGTGTTAGGTATTTATATATTAATAGTTGTTACTTCTTCCTGGGGTACTGAAAACTTTATCAGTATGCAATGCTTCCTTTTGTCTGTAGTAATATTTCTTGTCTTAAAGCCTAGATTTTATATTAACCAAGTCACTCCAGTTTTTTAATGGTTACTACTTGCTTTTCCATCCTTTTACTTTGAAACTATTTGGCTCGGGGCTTCCCTGGTGGCGCAGTGGTTGAGAGTCCGCCTGCCGACGCAGGGGACACGGATTCGTGCCCCAGTCCGGGAAGATCCCACATGCCACGGAGCGGATGGGCCCGTGAGCCATGGCCGCTGAGCCTGCGCGTCCGGAGCCTGTGCTCTACAACGGGAGAGGCCACAACAGTGAGAGGCCCACGTATAGCAAAAACAAAACAAAACAAAAAATACTATTTGGCTCTTTGAATATAAAATATGTCTCTTATAGACAGCATTTAGTTGGATCTTGCTCTTTCCTCTATTAATGGTTTAGCTATATTTTAAAAATTATTTTCTTAATAGTTCATCTAAGGATTACAATATACATCCCTTTTTTAACATATTTATTGGACTGTAATTGCTTTACGATGTCGTATCAGTTTCTGCTGTACAACAAAGTGAATCAGCTATATGTATACATATGTCCCCATATCCCCCGACTTGCATCTCCTCCCTATCCCACCCCTCTAGGTGGTCACAAAGCACAGAGCTGATCTCCCTGTACAATGCAGCTGCTTTCCATTAGCTATCTATTTTACATTTGGTAGTGTATACATGTCCATGCCACTCTCTCACTTCGTCCCAGCTTACCCTTCCCCCTGTCAGTGTCCTCAAGTCCATTCTCTACGTCTGCCTCTTTATTCCTGTTCTGCCCTTAGGTTTGTCAAACCTTTTTTTTTTTTTTTTTAGATTCCATATATATGTGTTAGCATTCGGTATTTGTTTTTCCCTTTCTCACTTGCCTCACGCTGTATGACAGACTCCAGTTCTATACACCTCACTACAATTTACTCAATTTCGTTTCTTTTTATGGCTGAGTAATATTCCATTGTATATATGTGCCACACCTTCTTTATCCATTCATCTTTCAATGGACACTTAGGTTACTTCCATGTCCTGGCTATTGTAAAAAGTGCTGCAGTGAATATTGGGGTGCATGACTCTTTTTGAATTATGGTTTTCTCAGGGTATATGCCCAGTAGTGGGATTGCTGGGTCATATGGTAGTTCTAATTTTAGTTTTTTAAGGAACCTCCATACTGTTCTCCATAGTGGCTGTATCAATTTACATTCCCATCAACAGTGCAAGAGGGTTCCCTTTTCTCCACACCCTCTCCAGCATTTACTGTTTCTAGATTTCTTGATGATGGCCATTCTGACCACTGGGAGGTGATACCTCATTGTAGTTTTGATTTGCATTTCTCTAATGATTAGTGACATTGAGCATCCTTTCACGTGTTTGTTGGTAATCTGTATATCTTCTTTGGAGAAATGTCTATTTAGGTCTTCTGCCCATTTTTGGATTGGGTTGTTTGTTTTTCTGATATTGAGCTGCATGAGCTGCTTGTATATTTTGGAGATTAATCCTTTGTCAGTTGATTCATTTGCAAATATTTTCTCCCATTCTGAGGGTTGTATTTTCATCTTGTTTATGGTTTCCTTTGCTGTGCAAATGCTTTTAAGTTTCATTACGTCCCATTTGTTTATTTTTCTTTCCATTTCTCTAGGAGGTGGGTCAAAAAGGATCTTGCTGTGATTTAAGTCATAGAGTGATGTGCGTATATTTTCCTCTAAGAGTTTTATAGTGTCTGGCCTGACCTTTAGGTCTTTAATCCATTTCGAGTTTATTTTTGTGTACGGTGTTAGGGAGTGTTCTAATTCTAAACTTTTACATGTAGCTGTCCAGTTTTCCCAGCACCACTTATTGAAGAGGCTGCCTTTTCTCCATTGTATATTCTTGCCTCCTTTATCAAAAATAAGGTGACCATATGTGCATGGGTTTATCTCTGGGCTTTCTATCCTGTTCCATTGATCTATATTTCTGTTTTTCTGCCAGTACCATACTGTCTTGATTACTGTAGCTTTGTAGTATATTCTGAAGTCATGGAGTCTGATTCCTCCAGCTCCATTTTTCATTCTCAAGATTGCTTTGGCTATTTGGGGTCTTTTGTGTTTCCATACAAATTGTGAAATTTTTTGTTCTAGTTCTGTGAAAAATGCCATTGGTAGTTTGATAGGGATTGCACTGAATCTGTAGATTGCTGTGGGTAGTATAATCATTTTCACAATGTTGATTCCTCCAATCCAAGAACATGGTATATCTCTCCCTCTGTTTGTATCATCTTTAATTTCTTTCATCGGTGTCTTACAGTTTTCTGCATAAAGGTCTTTTGTCTCCTTAGGTAGGCTTATTCCTAGGTATTTTATTCTTTTTGCTGCCATGATAAACGGGAGCGTTTCCTTAATTTCTCTTTCAGATTTTTTCTCATTAGTGCATAGGAATGCAAGAGATTTCTGTGCATTAATTTTGTATCCTGCTACTTTACCAAATTTATTGATTAGCTCTAGTAGCTTTCTGATAGCATCTTTAGGATTCTCTATGTATAGTATCATGTCTTCTGCAAACAGTGACAGTTTTACTTCTTCTTTTCTGATTTGATTCCTTTTATTTCTTTTTCTTCTCTGATGGCTATGCCTAACACTTCCAAAATTATGTTGAATAATAGTGGTAAGAGTGGGCAACCTTGTCTTGTTTCTGATCTTAGAGGAAATGGTTTCAGCTTTTCACCACTGAGAACAATGTTGACTGTGAGTTTGTCATATATGGCCTTTATTATGTTGAGGTAGGTTCCCTCTATGCCTACTTTCTGGAGAGTTTTTATCATAAATTGGTGTTGAATTTTGTTGAAAGCATTTTCTGCATCTATTGAGATTATTATAAGGTGTTTATCCTTCAATTTGTTAATATGGTGTATCACATTGATTGATTTGCATACATTGAAGAATCCTTGCATCTCTGGGATAAACCCCACTTGATCATGGTGTATGATCCTTTTAATGTGCTGTTGGATTCTGTTTGCTAGTAGTTTGTTGAGGATTTTTGCATCTATGGTCATCAGTGATATTGGCTTGTAGTTTTCTTTTTCTGTGACATCTTTGTCTGGTTTTGGTATCAGGGTGACGGTGGCCTCGTACAATGAGATTCGGAGTGTTATCCCCTCTGCTATATTCTGGAAGAGTTTGAGAAAGATAGGTATTAGCTCTTCTCTAAATGTTTCATAGAATTCGCCTCTGAAGCCATCTGGTCCAGGGCTTTTGTTTGTTGGAAGATTTTTTTTTTTTTTTTTTTTTGCAGTACGCGGGCCTCTCACTGTTGTGGCCTCTCCCTTTGCAGAGCACAGGCTCCAGATGCGCAGGCTCAGCGGCCATGGCTCACGGGCTCAGCCGTTCCGCGGCACGTTGGATCTTCCTGGACCGGGGCACGAACCCACATCCCCTACATCAGCAGGCGGACTCTCAACCACTGCGTCACCAGGGAAGCCCTGATGGAAGAGTTTTAATCACTGTTTCAATGTTACTGCTTGTGACTGGTCTGTTTATATTTTCTATTTCTTCCTGGTCCAGTCTCAGAAGGTTGTGCTTTTCTACTAATTTGTCCATTTCTTCCAGGTTGCCCATTTTATGGGCATACAGTTCCTTGAAGTAGTCTCTCATGATCCTTTGTATTTCTGCAGCGTCAGTTGTTACTTCTCTGTTTTCATTTCTGATTCTGTTGGTTTCAGTCTTCTCCCTTTTTTTCTTGATGAGTCTGGCTAATGGTTTATCAATTTTGTTTATCTTCTTGAAGAACCAGCTTTTAGTATTATTGATCTTTGCTATTGTTTCATTTCTTTTTCATTTATTTCTGATCTGATCTTTATGATTTCTTTCCTTCTGCCAACTTTAGGGTTTCTTTGTTCTTCCTTCTCTAATTGCTTTAGGTGTAAGGTTAGATTCTTTATTTGAGATTTTTCTTGTTTCTTGAGGTAGATTTGTATTGTTATAAACTTCCCTCTTAGAACTGCTTGTACTGCATCCCATAAGTTTTGGGTTGCGTGTTTTCACTGTCATTTGTTTCTAGGTATTTTTTGATTTCCTCTTTGATTTCTTCAGTGATCTCTTGGTTATTCAGTAGCGTATTGTTTAGCCTTCTTCAAAATTTCAATTTTCCTAAATTTCCTAAATTTACCAAGGCTTGATTTGTGACCCAAGATATGATCTATGCTGGGGAATGTTCCATGAGCACTTGAGAAGAAAATGTACTCTGTTGGTTTTGGATGGAATGTTCTATAGATATTCATTAAGTCCATCTAGTTTAATGTGTCATTTAAATCTTGTGTTTCCTTATTTATTTTCATTTTGGATGATCTGTCCATTGGTGAAAGTGGGGTGTTAATGTCCCGTAATATGATTGTGTTACTGTCGATTTCTCCTTTTATGGCTGTTAGCATTTGCCTTACGTATTGAGGTGCTCCTAGGTTGGGTGCATAAATATTTACAATTGTTATATCTTCTTCTTGGATTGATCCCTTGATCATTACGTAGTGTCCTTCTTTGTCTCTTGTAATAGGCTTTATTTTAAAGTCTATTTTGTCTGATATGAGAATTGCTACTGCAGCTTTCTTCTGATTTCCATTTGCATGGAATATCTTTTTCCATCCCCTCACTTTCAATCTGTATGTGTCCTTAGGTCTGAAGTGGGTCTCTTCTCGACCGCATACATACGGGTCTTGTTTTTATATCCATTCAGCCAGTCTATGTCTTTTGGTTGGAGCATTTAATCCAAATACATTTAAGGTAATTATAGATATGTATGTTCCTATTACCATTTTCTTAATTGTTTTGGGTTTGTTTTTGAAGGTCTTTTCCTTCTCCTGTATTTCCTGCCTAGAAAAGTTCCTTTAGCATTTGTTGTAAAGCTGGTTTGGTGGTGCTGAATTCTCCTAGCTTTTGCTTGTCTTTAAAGGTTTTACTTTCTCCGTTGAATCCGAATGAGATCCTTGCTGGGTAGAGTAATCTTGGTTGTAGGTTTTTCCCTTTCACCACTTTAAATATGTCCTGCCACTCCCTTCTGGCATGCAGAGTTTCTGCTGAAAGTCAGCTGTTAACCTTATGGGGATTCCCTTGTATGTTATTTGTTGTTTTTCCCTTGCTGCTTTTAATGTATTTTCTTTGTATTTAATTTTTGCTGGTTTGATTAATACGTGTCTTGGCATGTTTCTCCTTGCATTTATCCTGTATGGGACTCTCTGCGCTTCCTGGACTTGTTTAACTATTTCCTTTCCCATGTTAGGGAAGTTTTCAACTATAATCTCTTCAAATATTTTCTCATACCCTTTCTTTTTCTCTTCTGCTCCTGGGACCCCTATAATTTGAAAGTTTGTGTGTTTAATGTTGTCCCAGAGGTTTCTGAGACTGTCCTCAATCCTTTTCATTCTTTTTTCTTTATTCTGCTCTGTGGTAGTTATTTACACTATTTTATCTTCCAGGTCACTTATCTGTTCTTCTGCCTCAGTTATTCTGCTATTGATTCCTTCTAGAGAATTTTTAATTTCATTTGTTGTGTCATTCATCATCATTTGTTTGCTCTTTAGTTCTTCTGGGTCCTTGTTAAACGTTTCTTGTATTTTTTCCATTGTATTTTTGGATCATCTTTACTATCATTACTCTGAATTCTTTTTCAGCTAGACTGCCTATTTTCTGTTCACTTGTTTGGTCTGGTGGGTTTTAACCTTGCTCCTTCATCTGCTGCGTATTTCTCTGTCTTCTCATTTTGTTTAACTTACTGTGTTTGGGGTCTCCTTTTCGCAGGCTGCAGGTTTGTAGCTACCGTTGCTTTTGGTGTCTGTCCCAGTGGGTGAGGTTGGTTCAGTAGCTTGTGTAGGCTCCCTGGTGGAGGGGACTGGTGCCTGTTCTCTGGCGGGTGGGGCTGTGTCTTGTCTCTCTGGTGGGCAGGGCCGCGTCCAGTGGTGTGTTTTGGGGTATCTGTGAACTTAGTATGACTTTAGGCAGCCTCTCTGCTAATGCGTGCGGTTGCATTCCTGTCTTGCTAGTTGTTTGGCATGAGGTGTCCAGCACTGGAGCTTGCTGGCCATTGGGTGGAGCTGGGTCTTAGCGTTGAGACAGAAATCTCTGGGAGAGCTCTCATTGATTGATATTACGTGGTGCCAGGAAGTCTCTGGTGGTCCAATGTCCTGAACTCAGCTCTCCCAACTCAGAGGCTCAGGCCTGACACCAGGCTGGAGCAGTAGACCCTGTCAGCCCCACGGCTTATAACAAAAGGGAGAAAAAAAGAAGGAAAAAAAATAATAAATAGAACAAATTATTAAAATAAAAAGGAAAAATTTTAAGGGAAAAAAAGGAAAGAGAAAAAGAAAGAAGAGAGCAACCAAACCAATAAAGAAGTCCACCAATGATAACAAGTGCTAATATCTATACTCAGAGAAACATAAAAATCAGAAACAAATCAGTCACAGACAGCAAACCCCAAGTCTACATTTACTCCCAAAGTGCACTGCCTCAATTTTGGGATGATTTGTTTTCTATTCAGGTGTTCCATAGATGCAGGGTACATCAAGTTGACTGTGGAGATATAATCTGCTGCTTCTGAGGCTGCTGGGAGAGATTTCCCTTTCTCTTCTTTGTTCGCACAGCTCCTGGGGTTCAGATTTGGTTTTGGTCCCACCTCTGCATGTAGGTCGCCTGAGGGTGTCTGTTCCCACCCAGACAGGATGGGGTTAAAGCAGCGGCTGATTAGGGGGCTCTGGCTCACTCAGGCCGGGAGGAGGGGGGCGTACCATAGTTATAATTGGAATGCGGGGTGAGCCTGCGGTGGCAGAGGCCAGCATGACATGCAACAGCCTGAGGCACACCGTGCGTTCTCCCGGGGAACTTGTCCTTGGGTCACGGGGCCGTGGCAGTGGCGGGCTACACAGGATCCCAGGGGGGTGTGGATAGTGACCTGTGCTTCCACACAGGATTCTTGGGGGCTGCAGCAGCAGCGTTTGCGTTTCATGCCCGTCTTTGGGGACTGAGCTGATAGCCATGGCTCACGCCCATCTCTGGAGCTCATTTAGGCAGTGCTCTGCTTTCTGTGGGCACACAGAGAAGGAATCCCCTCTCCTCGTGCACCCTGACACAATGGTCTCTTGACTCTTAGGCACGTCCAGGCTTTTCCCCAGACTCCCTGCTGTCTAGCTGTGGCGCACTAGCCCACTTCAGGCTGTGTTCATGCAGCCACAACCCCAGACCTCTCCCTGGGATCCGACCTCCGAAGCCCGAGCCTCAGCCCCCAGCCCCCACCCACCCTGGCGGGTGAGCGGACAAGCCTCTGAGGCTGGTGAGTGCTGGTCGGCACTGATCCTCTGTGCGGGTATCTCTCCGCTTTGCCCTCTGCACCCCTGTGCTGCGCTCTCCTCCGCGGCTCCAAAGCTTCCCCCCACCCCGTCCATCCCCATCTCCTCCAGTGAAGGGGCTTCCTAGTGTGTGGAAACCTTTCCTCCTTCACAGCTCCCTCCCACAGATGCAGGTCCCATCCCTATTCTTTTGTCTCTGTTTTTTCTTTTTTCTTTTGCCCTACCCAGGTACGTGGGGATTTTCTCGCCTTTTGGGACGTCTGAGGTGTTCTGCAGGGTTCAGTAGGTGTTCTGCAGGAGTTGTTCCACATGTAGATGTATTTTTGATGCATTTGTGGGGAGGAAGGTGATCTCCACATCTTACTCTTCCACCATCTTGAAGGTCCTCCCTACAATATATATCTTTAACTCATCACAATCTGCTCCAGAATAATAACAATAACAGTAACAGTAATAGTAATAATAACACAGCAACTTTGCTCTGATTTTCCCCTCTCATATTAGTGCTAGTATTTTTTTTTTTTTTTTTTTTTTTTTTTTTTTGCGGTACACGGGCCTCTCACTGTTGTGGCCTCCCCCGTTGCGGAGCACAGGCTCCGGACGCGCAGGCTCAGCGGCCATGGCTCACGGGCCCAGCCACTCCACGGCATGTGGGATCTTCCCAGACCGGGGCATGAACCCGTGTCCCCTGCATCGGAAGGCGGACTCTCAACCACTGCGCCACCAGGGAAGCCCCTTAGTGCTGGTATTGTCATACATATTACAGCTATGCATCCCCCAAAATGTAGCATTATAATTGTGGCTTCACATAGTCTTTGTTTTTAAAGAAATTAAGAAAAAACAATAAATATTCTTTTATGTTTACTCACATATTTAACATTTTCAGTGTTCTTCATTCCTTCCTGCTGAGTTGAGTCACATGTGCTATCACCATTTCCTTTCAGCTTGAAGGATAGCCTTTAGAATTTCTTACAGGGCAGATCTGTTTTCATTTACCTGAGAAGATCTATATTCTGTCTTCAATTTGAAAGATGGTCTTACTAGATAGAAAATTCCTGGTAAAGAGTCTTTGTTTTCATTTTTTCTATTAGCACTTTGGATGTGTTCTTCCACTACTTTCTACACCCCATATTTTTGTGAGAAGTCAGCCATTGTTTGTACTGTTTTCCATACATGATGAGTCATTTGCCTCTTGCTGCTTCAAGACTTTGTCTTGGCTTTCTGGAGTTTTTATTTGGTAAACTACAGCTTTCACCGACCAGCATGGGCTGGGGAAGCATCTCCAAGCAGAAAAGGTGCGTATTCCCACAGCTCGTACCCAAAATTCTTGCAGATTTTTTCAGGAATAAATCCTTCTCAATTATTATCTCCCTTTGCTCAATGTCCATAGCCTTGAAATGGTTGTTACTGACAATTTTATCCAGTTTTATATTTGATTTTGTTTTGCAGAGAGGTCTCACTGACCTCTTCATACAACAATAGCTGGAAATATCTGTATAATGTGGCTTTGTAGTGCCTCTCCCTAGAGTAGCAGGAGTATATTTCTTTGCCCCATTGATGTTGGGCTTGGCTGTGTGACTTACTTATCCAGTGATACATCAGCAGGGGCTTTAAATGTATTCTCATGATCTGGCTTGGGTCTTGTACCCTTGTGGTCCATCATCAGAAGAGCATACCTTGGATGGTGATTGGTCCTAAAATAAAGAAGCACGAAGTAGATCTACATCCAGTCTTGAGCCTGACGCCAAGCCCAGCTGAGCTCAACCATGTTCAGCCAAACCCCAGCTGAAACCCTGCTGACCCACAGACACATGATTAAGAAAATAAATATTTGTTATTATGAGCAACTGAACATTTTGGCATTATTTTTAATGCAGCAGTGTTGACTCATGCAGTCACCTAATAATAGACAGTGTCCTATCTAACCTGTTCCATACTACCAATAAAAGAGAGTAGTGCCATGCTCTACTGTGTACAACCTTTTCAAAGTATCCAGATTGAAGGGTAATGTCTAGGTTACAGGCATCATCAAATGCCATGGAGAGGTAATGAAGCAATTGGCATGGATTTATCATGAAATTCTTTACAGAGTCAAGAAAGAACAGTGAGCTGTTGTAAGCCTAAAGAAGCCATTTACTGCTGAGCTATCGACTAAGAAGTAGAGAAGTACGTGAAGAATGCCACTGTGTCTTTTATGAACCTGACAGACCAAGCTTAGAGGTAACCCAGCATTACTCTCTTACTCTGCATTACACACTGAGGGTCCATAAGCAAGAATGCATTCTGAACTTGTTTTGCTGAAAGCTCTGCATCATTTGCGCACACCTTACAGAGCCTCTTGAGCGGTTTCATCAGTTCAGTTCAGTTCAGCAACAGGTACGACAAAACACCTACAATATTACAAGGGCAGCACAAGGCATCCTAGAATCCGTCACTCAAATGATAGAACTTACCAATAAATAGATGTTTACAATATGATGTTATATGTGTTATAAAAGACGTCTATGCATTAGGGAACAATACCGTCTCCCAGATCTAGGAATGTTAACTTAAAAATCAGATCTCTCACCAGCATCAGAAGGAATACCGTCAGTCTTGGCACTGAAATAATCCTCATGTTGACGTGCCCCTGGAATGTGTGTATGCAGAGAATAGAAGACAGCAGGCCACTCAAGGAGCTATTATATATGAAAGCTGATGTCGGAAAAATCACAGGCAAGGAGAGCAGGATAAATGCTATCGGCACATATCCAAACACAGCATCAAGCAATGCAGCAGAGCTTTGGACTACTGGGAAACAGCAGCAACACACAAAACAGCTGCAACTGTACGGAATGTGGGGAAAGGCTTCAGTGAATAGCTAAACAACAATAGGCGACATCTGCTAAGAGGCTGAAATTTCACATGAGCATAGCTCCTTCCACCTTTGCCTGCTTAGCCACACTTGAACATAGCAGCTGTGGCATGAACCCACGACACTGTCTCAAAACAAAACAAAACAAAACAAAACAGGAGTCAACAGAAGAATTCTAGCTATTGCCTATCAATCCCTTATATATTTTTATATAGCTAGCTCAACAATTGTATACATAAGTTCTAATGTCATCTGAAAATGCCACACTTCAGGTAATAGGTTAGTAGGAAGACTTCTAGCAGTCACAGATATCTCATCCATAACCTCGAATCCAGAAGCCAAAAAGATCTGTGCCTTGCAAGAAAACCAGCTGTAATAAAACCCATGGACCTTATCTACAGAAGAAGCAGAGCCTACCAGGGCACCTAAGACCTACAATTCTGTAAAAGCTCACAGACCTCATAAGCTGCTTGCCTGCTTTTTCTAGAAAACTGTTAAGTTTTCTGAAATTATAAAGGACATGCAGGTTGCATTAGAAAGGGCATAAAGGTATTCTTAAGAAGCAATAACAAACATTGGGGAAAATACAGCCAAACTCCTGACTATAATCATACATGAACCAGGGGCCGTTTTACGTGAGAGCAATAGCCCTATAAGGTTCACTCACTCATAGGGGCATCAATCAAACACAACATAAAAAAAATTAAGCTCCATAATGATGATACTGACTCATGAAGAAAATGCTATATTAAGTTGCTTTTTCTAATTAAGAAGATGCAGAAGTATAGTACATTTAAGAAGACTTTCACAAAAATAACTGACACAGTGAACATTTTAATGTTTAAATGTATCTGGAAAATATAAACATGTAAAATCCTTGTTTGCACAATGGCTCTAGATCACCACTGCTCAGCAGAAACAGAAATGTGAGCCACCAGTGGAAGCACCCATGCCATTTGAAGTTCTCTAGCAGATACATTAAAGGAGGTTTTAAAAGAGTAAAATTAATTCCAATAATAAATATAATTTAACCCAACATATTCAAAACACTATATTAGCCCTTCAGTATACAATCAACATAAAATTATTAATGACATTTTCTCACATTTCATTTGTACTAAAGCCAATGAAATCTGGTACATGTTACACCATGGTACATCTCAACTCACACCAGCCACGTTTCAAGCGCTCAATGGACACACCTGGCTGATGACTACCACACTGGACAGCACAGCTCTCAATAAATGAAGCTTTACTGAAGAGCTGAAATTAATGCAAATGCAACCATACTATTCTAATCCAGTATTCAGAACTACTAGAAAAAAAAAATGCTGATACCAAGTCACACATGTTCCCTGAGATTCTCCAAAAGCTCTATAAACAAGGTTGAAAGAATTTAATATATGTCTCTGATAACCATCACCAAGGCAAAGAACGGTTAGTACTAATTCCTGGTAAGAGGAAGGAAAGGGTTGTAGACTCTTAGAAATTTAGATTTAGGAAGAAATTTTCTCTGTAAGATTTTCTTGAGCCTTCCGAAATGAAGTGTAACCTTTGATGCCATAAGTCCTTTTCTTACCAGAGTCCTTTTCTTATCTGGAAAGGAGGACGGAGAATTGTAAACACTTAAAGCCATTTACATAGTCACTTCTAAGGTTAATAAGAGAAGTTCAATTTTCAAAGCTACAACTTTAAAATAACTGAATTTTCAAAGATTGCTTCAATGTATATCTAGATCACAGTGAGAAAGGCTCTACTAAATAAATCTAACAACAATATTTTAAAGTATGGCGTTTTTTGTACCACATGTCTGTTGGTAGAGGGTCATTTGCCTGCTTATATATTTTGAAATTTTGCAAAAATTTGATATTACTATTTAATAATTATATTAATTTGGGGCTATTAAAATCACACGCAGGTTTCCTTGTGTTTAATTGCACTTTCTGAAATAAAAATAAATGAAAAAAATCTTACTAATGCAACATTAAAATTAAACTTTTTTATGCCCAAATGACAACAAATGTAAAGAAAATATTTCTTAGGGAATAGTCTTTCTCTTTGATCTAATTCAGATCTTGTGTCCTTCCACTTTTTTCTACAACTCCTGGTCCACAGGACTACACCCTGTCCAATTTCCTGCTCAAGCACCTCTCTCATGCCAAGAAGGTGGAGGTGACACCTTTTTTTTCTCATTGGATGAGAGCTAGAGCAAAGTTTAGCAAAGAATTAGAGGAACTGTAAGCCTCTGCCAGGACAGACCTGTGCGAAGGGAAGTTCTTAAATGTCAGGTCCTAAGAAGCAGATGGAGACTAAATCTGCACTCTTTACCCCATGAGGTGCTAATTAAGAACCACTGGAAGATGCAGGGGTCACAGTACATGGCATGGGAAACCATGCTTGAGTAAACTGAGGACACAAAGGAGGAAGGATGGCAAGAATAAAGCCTATAAGGCCATTACAAAGTTTTATTTACCATGAACTTTGTTGGTTTAAATGTATTAATTTTGAATGAATTATAGAAGTTTATTATGTTTTTCTATGATAATTATGTTATCATTTTCTTAAAAGGCCAACTGATTCTCCATCTCTTCATCTTTCTTCATGATTCTCATAATCTGATACTTGATTACTCTTGTATGAACTTTCTCAAAGCTTTCTTTCTCTTCTGAGTTGTTGAGGATTTTAATACAAATCACAATACATACGACAGTCTAACTGCAGCTGAGTGCGATAAGAGGAAAACTCATGGTTCTAACATTAACGGGCTCTTATAAAAGATCTTTGTATTACAGGTTGATTTTTTAAATCAAACTACATGCTATCCTGGATCTGTCTTTGGCCCTCTTTGACGCCATATTCTCTCCTAGCTTTGGAGGACCCTTTTATGATCAGGAGGATGAATACACTTTGTAGTAACCGTGTATAACAGATTGATACTACTATCCATCAGTTAGCTGATAGGAAAAAAATTGAAGTGATTTTTGCTTATGGACAGAAGTATGTGGTAATCTTAGGCCTTCATTCTGATGTTTAGCTTCAAGATTCACCCATCTCTCAAAGCAGTCCAGGCAATTCTCGTGATGTCAGGCCACCAGGACAAGTACTTGGGAGTCCAGAACTCATTACTATTTTCCACCCATCACTCTAATAGTAAAGTTCTGGCTTCCCTTTCTTTAGTAGATATTGGTAAGTAGACAGGCATTTAAAAGTAAATGGAGGGCTTCCCTGGTGGCACAGTGGTTAAGAATCCGCCTGCCAATGCAGGGGACAAGGGTTCAAGCCTTGGTCCGGGGAGTTCCCACATGCCGTGGAGCAACGAAGCCCGTGCGCCACAACTATTGAGCCTGCGCTCTAGAGCCCGCGAGCCACAGTTACAGAAGCCCGCGTGCCTAGAGCTCGTGCTCCGCAACAAGAGAAGCCACTGCCATGAGAAGCCCACACACCGCAAACGAAGAGTAGCCCCCGCTCACCACAACTAGAGAAAGCACGCACGCAGCAAGGAAGACCCAATGCAGCCAAAAATAAATAAATAAAATTAATTAATTTTTTAAAAAGTAAATGGAAGTTTGGGTGACAAAGAGATCAATTCACACCAAGTAACTAAAAGACACATGAGACAAAAGTAAACATCAAAAGGCTGATGTGTTAACTTACAGTGAGAAATATCACACCACATGCTCAAGAAATATCATGATGGCTTGATCAAAACTTTTTTTTTTTTTTTTTTTTTTTTTGCCTTGTGGTCCAACCACATGGAAATCAAAAGGAGGCTTCATGGGCATGGACTCAGAACAACAGGAGGTAGATAAATCAAGCCTTTAATGCATCCTTTCCCAAAATGTGCTGTGTGCTGTGAGACATTTTAATAGATCTTTCAACAACAACAGAAGGTTCAGTAATCAAGTGAAGTTGAGAAACGCTGGATTAAACCAAGGAAAACAGCTTTCATAACTGCACATTTCCTTTGATCTGCAGATGTACACTGCGGAGTTGTGAGCTCAGATAGGCAGTTTTCTAGAATAAATTTGGCTCCCGTCTTTATAGAACACGTCAATGTCTCATGGAACGATATTATTCTACAGATACAGTTTAGAATTCACTGACCAAATTCCTTAGCCTGATATACAGTCTTACCATAGGGACAGACTTGTCAGTGGGCCTAGTGCACTTAGAATGCAAGGACTCAAGCCCTGTAACATTCACCCTTCAGGGACACGCTTACCATGAGAACTGAAATCATCAAATAACAGTACCTGAGTCTCCCTTTTCCTTTTTAGTGTTTGGGGGGGGCACTGCCAATATATACTTATGTTATTGTCCGTTTTCTTTAATTTTATTTAATTCTACTAGTGATATTAAGACATTAAAGACGTTACAGCGAAGGCATGCTTGCCTACAAGTAATTTCATCTTCTTCAGATGATTTTCTCTACCTTTATTGTAAGTTATGTGTTGATTTTTAAATGTGACTCTATTTTCTTTATTTTCAATTTTTAGAGTCCTGCCACACTATAACCCCTAAATGCTTATAGAAGTATGCAATCAGAAAATAATATAACTGTGGGAAACAGATTCATAACCCCCCCCCACCCCAAAGTCTATATCCAATCTCCAGAACCTGTAAATGTGTTAACCTTATATGACAGAAGGCACCTTGCAAATGTGAGTAAGTTAAGGATCTTGAGATGGAGAGATTATTCTGGATTATCTGGGTGGGCCAGTGCAATCACACAGGTTCTTGTAAGTGAAAGAGGGAGGCAGGAGAGTAAGTCAGAGGAGACGTGACAGTGGAAGCGGATGTCAGAGTGATGCATTTGCTAACTGGAAGGGGGCCATGAGCCAAGGAATGTGGGCAGCCTCTGGAAGGTGGGAAGGGCAAGAAAAGGAACTCTTCCCTCGAGGCTCTAGAAGGAGTGGTGCCTTGCTGACACTTTGATTTTAGACCCATGAGACTCATTTCAGGTTTCTGACCTTCAGAACTATAAGATAGTAAATTTGCGTTGTTCTAAACCACTAACTCTGTGGTAATTTGTTAAAGCAACAATAGGAAAGGAATAGAATAACCAACACTTTGGAGACACCTGTCCCCTGTCCACCTGGTGTTTGCTGCCCATATGCAACGTGTAGCCTGCTGGGTTCAACCTTGCCGAATAACTGATACCCTGAGCCACAGTGTCTATTTGTCCTTTAAAACTTATTTGGAGATTCATGTGAATGTCACCCTACAGTGCTATGGAAACTTAAATCTAAGAATCTTAAGAAGTTTCAAGAAGCATTAAACAAATCACTGAATGTCTCAGAAAGAGATCAATGTAGTTAGAGAGTAAAAACCTGAAACTTTGAACTCAAGATGACAACTACCTGAGAAATGTGCGTTTTTAGAGCCTCGACAGTAGAATGAATTCAGGAGAACTGGCCCATGTTAAACAAACTCACAAGACACTGTAAATAACTGTCAGCGTTCTCCAGAGGAACAAATCCAATAGGATGTGTATATAAATAGAGATGTATTTGAAGGAATTGGCTCACGTGATTATGGAGGCAATCTGAAGGGTGAACTGTCAGGCTGGAAACCCAGGAAGAAACAATGTCGAGTTCAAGTCCTAAGGCTGCCTGCTGGTAGGACCCCTTGCTTGGGGAAAGGTCAGTCTTCTGTTTTATTCAGACCTTCAGCTGATTAGATGAGGCCCACCCACATTATGAGGGCAGTCCGCTTCATGCAGAGTCCACCAATTTAAATGTACATCTCATGGAAACACACCTTCACAGAAACATCCAGAATGTCTGACCGAACATCTGGCACACAAACTTAACCATCACATAAACCAAAATGTCAATTTATTCATTTAAATTTGGGACACTTCTTCCCATTGATTACAGTATCTGTGTCCACTAACCAGAAAACCTTAGTGTCAGAACATCTGGCAGAGTAAATTCATAAGCCTTAAACTACTTGGTGAGTGTGAATCGGAACAAGGTTGGTAGGACAGTCGTGGGGAATAATTCACTATACTGGTCAGATTCTACCAGGTGCCTGTGATCTTACTACCCTTCAAAGAAGCCTCCAACGTCTTGCCTTTTGAACTTTTCCTTGTCAGTAGATATCCATCCTTTGTTCAATGTGACGGAACACCATCTAGAAGGGCCACCATCTAAAGGTCTACAAGTCGGCCTCGCACCGACTGTATGGCAACTTAAGCTCATTTCTCCTTGAGATTTTCAATATGAAACATAGGGACAGAGAGAGAGACTAAGTAAAAGCCTTAAAACATAGGAAACAATATTTTAGTAGAAGCAACATAGAGAACAATGGAGACGAGTTCGTTCGGCAGAAAGGAACAAGGGCCAGTAGAAAAAGAAGTGAAGCCTGAAGTGCTGAATCGCGCACCTGGAAGCTGAGTGGCGTGAAAGGCCTCCAGCCAGTGAGAGCTACCCAGGGGTCCTGACGACACGCCACCTACCAGTTCTCCCACGTATCTTACAACAAATCCCATTTGTGTGGCCCGACACATTCACCCAGGCTCTAGGAAAGCCAGGTAAACCTTTACTACCTTATCAGAGAGTATACCTCTCCCAGAGCCAAAAGTATGCCTATGCCTTAGGTCCAGTGTCTAGATCCCAGGTTCTTTGGACAGTGTTGGAGACTTAAGATCCCTCTGTAGGCTTCTGACCTCATCTCAACACCATATAATTACAACATACAAGATATATATGCCCGATGTATGGTCAGGTCAGTGCTCTGACCTTGTTATTACTGCAGAATATGATTCAGCTGTTCATCTGTTTCCAGGAATGGTGTGCGTTATACTTTCAAAGCTTGTGGAAGCATTTCATCTTCCTGAGACCACAGCCCAGTCTTGCTCTACATGCTACTGCTCTATACATGCTACTGTTGTCCTCCAGGCACCTATTTCTTGATTACTCCTCAAGGTGTGTAAATATTAAGGCTGGCTGATCTCATCCACTCTGTGTGGCTTTTTGGAGGTTTACTGTCACAAGTTAACCTTATTTTCAGTTCCCATGTGACACACCTCATTTTCCCTCTTTGCGCTGACAACAGCATCATGCCTATTCAAATCCATCACTGAAAAATTATGAGCTTTAAGATTAATTACACAGTAAACATTAGGCAGAGGCAGAATTATAATGTAAAAATCCAGGCTTATTCAATCAATTTTAGTGTATTCACATTCAAGGGAGGAACAAGGAATTTGAAAGCTGATGTCGGGGAATTCTCTGACCTCCTTGAAAGTCCCTTGCCTTACAGATAGGTTAACAAGCACAGAAGCCGGCTGTCCAGGTGAGGCCAGGATTGGGGTCTCTGAGTTGAAGCAATCTTGGCAGCTGCTTCTGGCAAAGGCCAACAAGCCCTTAGGACACAGTGTCAAGTCACAGAGGGAGGATTCGGCAGGTGCTGCGTGCTCAGGCAGCGAAGAGGAATCTTGACTGAGAAGACAATGAAAGCCAGTGGCAGAATAAGACGATACGGCAGCTCCATCAGACAAGCAGGGGCCCGCTGGTCCCAGCACAGGGACCCTCTGTCTCCTGCCCTGCCTTAGGGCCAGCTCTGTAGGCTGCGGGAGACTGAACTACTAGGGGTTGTTTCTAACTAGAAAGAAAGTGTTGGTCCACAGATGAATCCTGGGCCTGGATGGTGCCTGGGCACAGGGTTCAGCTTGCCCCACTTTCTTGTCACAGGAAACAGGCTGCCACAAAAATGCCTTAGAACAGTGATTCTTCTTCTAATGGGTAGCAAGAGAACCTTTTTTCAAGTGAAATTTTTCTGTGGAATGTCAAATATATAAAAATAGTTGAAAGCGTATCAGCTCTGAACAGCCCAGAGCCCAGACACAAGGCCGCCCCACTGGGTCCCACCCCCATGGCAGCCTGAGGCCCCTCCATGGAGCTGCTGGCATTGGTGGGACACAGTGTGAAAGCTGCTGCTTTAGAATGCCAGGCAGTCTGCCTGTGGAAGTCTGAAAGCAGAAATTCAGGCAAACGTGAAAAATAAAAATCATGTATCAAGCTGACAACTTAAAAAACCTACCAAAGTTGAATCAACTGGTCCCTGGGAAACCCTAAGCGTCAAAGGCATCCTCGAATCCTACCACATCAGCGGTCTGCTGCTAGAAATACCCTTACTGGAAAGGCACCTGAAAGGCCATGCATTGCCATGGAACGTGTCATTTAGGGTCCTAAACCCTGAATTTGAGTCACAACTCTGTGACTTACTAGCTGGGTGACCCTGAGGAAACGTCTTATCACTCTGAACCCTGATTCTCTCATCAACAAGAGGAAGATCACAGGTTTCTTACTCACTTTACATTGTTATGAGGATCAAACAAAAGACATTAAAGAGGTATATAAACTGTTAAGCTCTGTGTTCATGAAAGTTGTTGACGTTATAAAAACCTGCTGCCTGCTGTATCATTCATTTACTCTGCAAATTTCTATTGAATAATATTCCAGCTAGTGTAAGACTATTAGACTGGGCTGATTTGGATGTAACTGCTCTGTATCCCACTACACAAGGCAACAGTCCCTCCCAGGAGCAGTGATGGGATCTCCCTTGTTTGAGACAGCCCCTCCAGCCCCACCCCCTGCCTGAGCTCCCTGGAGCTAGTGAAGCTTGCTCATGGGAGAGTCTACTCCTCTCTGTCACTCACTGTCACCTCCTTCACAGCTGGGGCCCCGAGCTTCCCGGTCCCCTCCTCTATACAGAAAATTCAGAGCCAGCTGACCTAGTCATTCCATGACAGACAGACCTCACTTTCACCACCGCCAAGCTGCCGGCGGCACTGCCCAACAGAACTTTCTGCAGTGATGGAAATGTTCTATATATGCACTGTGTGGTAGATAGCCACCAGGCACATGAGGCTACTGACCCCCTGAAATGTGACTAGCATTCCTGAGGAATTAATGTAATTAATTTAAATAACCACATGTGGATAATAAACAGCACAGCACTAGAAGAATGGAACAGAGGTCAATCTTGATCTTTTCAATGCAATCCAAAAAAAAAAACCACATAGTAGTTGCAACCGTATCATTTTCAAAAATAAAAACACTGTTAAATAAATAAATAATGGTGTTACCATGTTCATGAGCTCTTGCAAAAAGAGCAGATTGAGTTCCCTGTCCTAACTCAGTAGTGCTTCTCCTAATTGTTGAAGGTGGTGAGCAGAGGCCAATGTCAGACAAGAAGACAGCCTGCATCTATGGGACTTAGCACTTAGTGATCAAATGAAACCTACAATAACGTTCATCTGACACCTATTAATGATGTGCATAATCGCTGTGGTGCGTGCAGTAATTAGTTATAAAGGGTAAGTCATTCTCATAAATTACTAAAATTAGCATAATTTTTATGCCATTTGTTCTCTGGTATTAACAAATTACACCAATATCCCCAGCTTTCCTGAATTCTCTGTCAATGTTCATACATGGCCCATCTCCAGGATCAGTATCCTGGCTCTAACGCCATTGCTACGTGTTCTAATCTCAGCATTCATTCCCCACCCAAACAGTCCACCGCTGAGGTGCTGGGTGCTCCTGGCCATATTGCCAAGTTCTCCCTGTCCCACCCTTGAGATCCTGGCAAATAGGGCCATTTTCACTCTTCCCTCCTTAAAGTTTTTGCCCTGGAGGGCCAGTAGCAGAAGCTCTGAGGCAAATTGTGGATGGACAGCTCTACCCGATCACCATGCATCAAAGAAAAGGGAGGGGAGGGGAGAAAGGAAAAAGGCCAGGAAAGAAGTCAGACACTGAGCAAGGGTGGCCATTTGGAGGAGCCAGGGGACGTGCTGAAGGTGGACTCTGGGTGAATAGACAGATGGCAGTTTGGGGGCGGAGGGGAAGAGCACAGAGTGAAAGAAGACCTTGCAGCAGTTAGATGAGGGGACCTGCACTCTTGCAGATGTGATCCTGGTCCTGCAGACACACCCAACAGAAGCCAAAGGGCACGCAGACCCAGGTGGCCCCTGGGCATATGTTGTGCTGAGCAGTCCCTGGGAATGTGCTTCTAGTGGCTCTAGCTGTGACACAGATTCCACAGTGAAGAACAAAAATAACTAACATCACTGCAGTCTTGACCTCTTGGAAGACTAGAGGCAGCACAGGGGCAACAGGTAGGCAGAGAGGATAGGGCGAGGGAGAGGCTGCAAAGCCCAGGAAAAAGAAAGCTTGCGTTTCCTCTCGACTGGGAAAACTGCAGGAATCCCGCCGCGTTCGCAGGAAATACTCATTTCCATGGCAAGTGTTGGGTTATAAATACCTCAAATCGACCCTGAGCAGACCCTGCCGGCAGACTACATGCTTTCTGGGTTAAGGAGGCGGCCAGGGCTTTGAGGGGAACTAAATGGTACAGCTTCCTCACCAAATTTTCTACACTAGGGGTCCCAACAACATCCTGCTTGATATGCTTTTTCTAAGGTAGAAGCTGTCAAGTACTGGTTTATTATTCCAAGGCCCAGAAAAAAACAAAGGAGTTGTAGGAGTTCAGCAAGGCTTGTACTAAACACATCCTTTTCTCTCCAAGGACCCTCTCCATCTTCACAGTTTTCAGCTGACTCTGAAACGAAATACCAGTAACAACTACAATCCAGTCACTGAAGGATTTGTATGAGCGGCACTCAATGTTCCCACCTCAACCCAGCCTCTCCCTCTCTCTCTCTTTCTCTCAGCCTCCTGCATGACTACTCTACAGCTCTTGACATCTTCATTCACGGAGCCAGCTCAGATAGAAACCAGCAATTTTTGTTCTCAATTTAAACTCACTGGAAGGAAGAATTACCTAGCCCTGCTTGAGTTAGAAAATCTACCTTGGTTGAATCAATGGATACCAGAAGATCAGATACTTACAGAACACAGGTAAACAGTGGGGTCCCATCTTGAGGGAGTAGGAGGGTGACTGCCCTCAGAGAAGAGAGGTGTGGGCTGGACAGACACTTGGGAACGTGTTTACTGCAGTGCAATACTTCAGTGCTGTTGGTATAGACTGTCTTTGATCTTTGGGAAGAGTTGTCATCACCAGAGATGGGGAAATTCTGAAATGCAGGATGGGGTAACCTCTGACTGCTGCAAGGTTTACCTGAGACTGTCTCAATTACCTCCAAATGACCAGATAAATAAACGCTGTGTGCAAAGGAATCTGGCTCTGCCTGATTGCATGTACACAGGGAGGTGGGGTCGCAATCTCTTCTTTGATAAAGAGTTACTTTATAGGGAGGGTGGGAGGGAGGGAGACGCAAGAGGGAAGAAATATGGGAACATATGTATATGTATAACTGATTCACTTTGTTATAAAGCAGAAACTAACACACCATTGTAAAGCAATTATACTCCAATAAAGATGTAAAAACACACACACGAAAAGAATATATATAAATATCTGAATCACTTTTACTTTTAATTATTCTGAAGCCAAAAAAAGCCTTGGAAGAGAAATGCTACTGATATTAAAGTCTTTGAGCTGAGAGATTATTGTGCTCCCTCTTCCTTTCAGGGAATCTGAGAAAACCTGGTTGGGAGAAAGTGACTCAGGTGGCAGGGCGTGGGGCAACTGTTTGCGAGATCACACGGACGAGAATGAGCTTCTGCTCCCCCAGTGGAGCTAATGTTAAAGGTTCCTGTGCTAGTGATAGGTGACTAAATAACTCAAACGTCGATTGCAGTCAGTAGTATTAGTTATGTTTATTAGGCTCCAGCAGAGAAAATACGGAGCAAAGACCAGACGATTAGGCTCGCCTTTGGCAGCTGCCGACGGAAAGCAATTCTGAGCTGCGTCTCTGGTGGTGAACTCCTTATGACTAAGAAGAAGATACCAATACAGAAATCTTTCTGTGGAAAAACTTTAAATAAAGAAGAGCCTTATCTCCTAGGAAACCAATTCACTCCTCCTCATTCTCTGTTCAGAAAGATGGCCAGCTTTCCCTTTTCCCTTCCCCAATCCCATCCCCATTTCCTCCTTCAAAAGCTCACAGTTTATCAAAGCAAGCAGGCATTCTAGATGAATATATATATAATATATATATATATATATTTAAAGTTGAATTGTATCCAGCCAAGTTTCAACACCATTTCCAGATTCAGAATCCTTTTCAAAAGATATTTGGGGGCTTCCCTGGTGGCGCAGTGGTTGAGAGTCCGCCTGCCGATGCAGGGGACACGGGTTCGTGCCCTGGTCTGGGAAGACCCCACATGCCGCGGAGCGGCTGGGCCCGTGAGCCATGGCCACTAGGCCTGCTCGTCCGGAGCCTGTGCTCTGCAACGGGAGAGGCCACAACGTGAGAGGCCCGCGTACCACAAAAAAAAAAAAAAAAAAGAAAGAAAGAAAAAAGAGAGAGAATAATCCAGAGAGTATGGTATTAAGCAGGAAGAGGTCATCTGAAATCATGGGTAAAGACATGAAGATGACATAAATTATAACTGGTAGAAGATATCCATTTAAAAACAAAGGAAGGATTTGAACTGACTACCTAGATTCATTCAAATGTCATTATTTGTGCCTTTTCCACATGGGTGCGGTTTTATACAACATGAAAATGAAGGGATGTTCTTTGCAGCTTCACCTTTCCACTGGGTTTTTTCTCTTCCTCTATCTTCCTCCTTCATCCTAAAGGCAATTTTCCCTTTCTTCACTGCTTTATTCCCTCATTTCATTCCCTTTGTTCTTCTCAGGATGAAGCCGATGCATTTCTACCTTTACAGATAAGAGTTCCTGCTCACATCTTCCAGATACCTAATCTGCTTTTCTTTAGCCAGGCAGTCTGGATCAAAGCCTTGTGGATCCAATGCCCATGCAAGTTTGGATGTGGCCACTCACAGACTTATGGGTTCAAAAACTGTAAATAGACCTCTAGGGCTGTGTTGAAGTCAGGTTAATTGGTCATGGCCAGCCTAGTTTTTAAATGAAATACAGGAGAGTAAAATGGAATAGAAAACACAAGCACATGTTACTGGCAGCAAAGATAAATATTATTTCATGGAACATTTGTGTCAGTGATAGGTTACGTGTGTATTTCAGTTTTATGCACGGTATGTGTGAAGAGTCACAAAGTCACATAATGGAGCAAAGTCTCATAAATATAAGATGAAAAAGCACTACCAAGGAGGATTGAGTTCTACCTTAGTTTACTTTTACAGGCAAGATCCCAGGCGCAGGTAGTTTATTTGGAAAGTGATCCTGGGAAACAAAAGGTAGGGAGTAGCGAAACAGAGAGAAGGAAGGTCAAAGAGCCCATAAAGTGCGTGTAATGTGCTGGCTACCACTGTGGGCAACTGGTTTCCATCTAACTGGGGACACATGAAGGAACTGTGTAGAATGTGCCTCAAAACTGACCAACTAGAGCAGAGGTTGGCAAACATTTTCTGTAAAGGGTCCAATATTCAACATTTTCCTCTTCGCAGGCCGTGCAGTCTCTGGTAACTACTCAACTCTGCCACTGTAGCATGAAAGTAACCGTTGACAATATGTAAATGAATGGGCATGACTGTGTTCCAATAAAACTTTATTTACAGAAACAGGCAGGCAGGATTTGGCCCATGGGCCGAAGTTTGTCAATCCCTACACTAGAGTGATAACCTTCTCTCCATTGCTGAGCGTGCATAGACAGTGAGAAAACAGCACAAATGGATGTTCAGCATGTTTGATGTAGAACACTGGCCAGCAAGGATATATGGGAGTGTGCTGGAGTCAGATGCACTAAGGGGATGTGATGGAGTGTATCACAGATGCTGCAAGGGACCAGCTGAGATTAGGAAATTCTGGAGAATATATTCACATACTCACATCTTTGCTGAAACGGCCTCACAAGGCTCTCCTAGGTCCTAACTCATTTTTCCATACCACCTCTTTCTCTGGAAATGCTAAAACTTGGTGTTTTCATACTCAGCATGACCCATTCCCTACGGAAATTAGTAGATGCATTTTAGAGAAGTTTTTTCTTTTACTTCTTTAAAGTTAACTGTGTGTTCAGCTCTCATACCTAGCTTGGCACAGACTCTACCATTTCAAATCATTTTCTCTTAAGAGTTTCCACACAGAGGAATCTCACCTAATTATTCTTACACAGTCTAAAAGACACAGTCTCTCTTATGCTTTTAAGCTCATTTTCTTTTCCACACGCTTTCCTTTTTTCCCCAAATGGATACATCCAATTACTCTCCTCTTGGGTGTTTTAATTTCACGCATTTTTGTATACTTAGAAAGACCATAGATTGCACTACATTCACTGGCAAATCATCAAAAAGCATTTAGATGAAAGAAAATTTTTGTAAAAACATATCTTTTGTAGCAACATAAGCATAAGATCATTCCTTGTTTTAAACCACATAACTAGAGGAGAGAAGGAAATGAGATTTCATGATTTGAATTCTTTTTAATGCCTTTTTCATGTATATAGCATCTTTACAGCTCACAAAACTCTTTCTCACTGAAGTCGTGTGATTTATACATTTCCTTATTTGATCCATAGGGAAACTGAGACTCAGAGGTTAAGTGCTTTGTAAACTTAACACAGAAAATCAGTAACAAGACTGGGTCTACAATCCAAGCCCCCTTTATCTCAATATTTTGTATGTGAATTATTCACAACTTTCCTGTGAATTACAGGAATTTTAAGGGTTATTTTAATTTTTTGTTTTTTTGGCTACTAACGTCTCACAAGGACTTTATAATACCATGTCATTCAACTTTTTCCATGTCTAGATATTGGCTATAACTGCTTGAATGTTTTTTGCTTTTGTTTTAAGGTAGGTCCCAAGCATGGCAGATTATTTGCAAAGATGGCTACAAAACCTTTTATCCCTGTATGCTCATGACTTTGCTATTCTTTCTAGTGACAGAGTCTATTTCCCCCACCCTTGAGTCTTGGCTGACCTTGTGATTTCCTTTGAACAGTAGAATGCAGCAATGTAACATAGTGGAACTTCCAAGGCCAGGCCTCAAGATGCCTCTTGAAACATGGTGATGCCATGTGAGGGAGCCTAGCTCTCTTGCTTGAGGATGAAGGACCATGGGGAAAGGGTCCCAGCTGAAATTCGATACCGAACAGCAGGTGAGTGAAGCCACCTTGAACTATCCAGCACCGTTCAAGCCTCCAGGAGACTGAGCCACATGAGTGATTCTAGATGACACCAGCAGAAGTGGGCAGTTAAGCTCATCCCAAATTGCTGACCCAGAGAAGGATGAGCAAATAAAAACAGTTGCTGTTTTAAGCCACTAAGTTTGGGGTTTATTTGTTATGCAGCATATACATAACTGATAAACTAGGGGTGACGGAATTCATGGCCCATTATTTTGAGGAAATAGTGGACATTCCCCAAAGATCTGAAGCCATCTTTAATGCACCAGGGAATGATGAGTTTCCTCCATTTTTAAGGAATGCTTTCTCAATTCCCCAGGCTTATTGCAGAGTAATAGGATGTTAATAGATAAATAGCATACGCTTATTATATTAACGTCTCACAGAACTGCTCAAGCTCACCATAGGAGTGATTTCTGGGAGCCAAACTTCTGTTGCTTGACTCTGCCCTGGTGGCCATAATTAATTAGTCCAAGAATGGATATCCAAGAATGGATACTAGTACAGATTGGGCAAGTTTGTCTCTCAGTGGTGCACATGAAATATTGAATGGAAACCCAGAGACTGGAAATCTTTGAGAACTGAGTCTGTTTAACGGTATGGCTCTGAAAGAAAGGCTATGACTACTCTGAGGTCCCCAGAGACACACTGGTCCTCACCCTCCCTGAAGAGTAGGTGTTAACTCCTCATTAGACTCTGTGACATAATTCAGTATTCATCCAATAAATCCCCTTTCCCACATAAGCTGCCTTGAGTTGGTTTTTGTTCCTGGCTCCTAAAAAATAAGTCTAAACGCAGGTCCCAATCCCACCTTTGGCTAGGTGGAAGCCCAAGGCTGGCTCCTATGGGTTCCTCGGGGGGTCTCATTTTATAGTGAGATCAGAAAAGCTGGTATCTTACATTTCTTCATGGTTCCACCTACTGCCCAGATCAGTGCTAACATCAGATATAAGCAAGTCTCTGTCAGTAATGATTTCACTGATGAGAGCTCTCCCGCCCTGTGCTCTTATCACATGGACATCAACCCTGTGCTGTTGGGATAGGCCTTAGTGGTGGCAGTAGGAGGAAGAAAGTGTAGATGATGATACCTGCAATTGGTTTCTTAGGAAACTGGGCATTTGATGGTCTGTGGCACCCAGTACAAGGTCGTTTCTCCACTGCCCACCAGGGCAGCTCTGGCCATTCTATTTCCTTGTTCCCTGTGACGTCAAAAATCTATACCCCTCTACACATTACTATAATATACTAATTTTATATGAGAAATCTTAGTTAAAAGAGCTGGAATCTTACATAATTACCACAATTCAGGGCCCAGAGAAAAGGCTGCAGGTAACAAAATCATTTTCTATTATATTTGTGCAGGGAAAGGTGAACGCTGCTGAACAGCTCCTGAGGGCATCTTGTTTTCAGTAACAGCTCACATGGTCCTGTGGCTAAACTTCACCTATTTCATTCAGGACAAGTCTGGGATTTGATTTAGGTTTGTTACTAAAAAGGGAAAATGACCTTAGTAAATGTCCAGGAAATAAGGGTTACCAAACTTTACAGTGTCATGATAATTTCCGCAAAGGCTGAACCAAGGATTAAAGTTAGGTGTCCCATGGGCAGATGTCATCGTGCCTGAGTCTCTTTTTTGGTTCTCTGAAAAATACGAACAAGGCCTTTGAGTGAATTTAAATCTAAGGGAGTTGATATATTTTAGAAAATAGTTTCAGGTTGTGGCCTACAGACTGATAGTGAATGTTCACATTTGGATAAGAGCAAAATCCCTGGTTCTTGATCATATTCGAATCTCTTCCTCCATCTTCAGAAACCAAAGAGTTGAGTTTTCCGTAAAAGTTATTGGTCTAAAGAAACAAATCAATTTATTCCAATTTCTTGTGAATTGGAAAAAGGAGAAAAGGGACAGAATCATACAAATGTAAAAATGGAGATGATCTCTTAATCCCACTCTATAAATAAAATTTTGCATAGGTTTTAGTTTTAGTAATCCTAAAGAAAACATACTGCATATGTAAAATCTCTATTCAAGTTAAAAAACAAAATCAAACAAAAATCCCTAAACTAAAGCTCTCCCTTTAGCCACACTCATTAAAGTTAGAGCCATTTCCTTAGAACGGAGCAATTATCTACTGATAGGACCTTGTGTTACTTAGTACGTAAATGTCTATGCTTGCGTATCATGGGCAAAGATTACATAGATACCAAAAAGACTCCAAGAAAGGAGTGAATTTGGTCATTGGCAACTGCCGTTTTTTCAACAACCTATGCTCATGACCTAGAATTCATTTTTCTTTTTCTCGTTTATTCACTCACTCTCTTGTTCACTCATTCATTCAATAGCATTTACTAATGACTGCAGTGTACCAGGCAATGTACTAAGCACTGGGGATGAAGACAATTAAAATACAGCTCCTGTCCTCAAGAAGCTTACAATACACTCTGATCATGGAAACTTTCCAGTCTCATCCCTTACATCCAATTGTGAAAGTCAATGTAAGTCTCTTTTCTTTCCATCTCTTCCTTGTCTCCACCATGATTAAGGTCATTAATTGATGGCTGAATGATTAAAGTTGTTTTCTAGTGGAATTCCTATATCTAGCCTCTTCTCTCTCTGCAAATTCTTTATACCACTGCTTCATTCACCTTCCAAAAAGACTGCTTTGATCACGTCATACCCTTGTACACATATCGTTAGTGGCTTCTCGTTTTCCCCAGAAAAAAAAAAGATGAATTCCACAACCCAACTGTTATTATCAGTATAACTAATAATTACTACCACTTATTGAAGGCTTACTATGTGCCAGGTACTGTGCTAAAGACTTTATACACATTATGTCATTTACTCCACATGACAACCCACTCAAGCCAAGAATTCTCTTCATTTTATAAAACAAACAAACAAAAAATGATGCTAAGAGGAGATCACTAACTTTCCCAAGGTCACAGAGATAATAGGTAGCAGATTAACTCCAAAGCCCACGCTCTTAACCACTACGCTGAACCGCCATTCTGCTCTTGAGTCAGTCTCAACCCTGTGCAGGTGTGCTTCTGTACCTTTGTTCCCCCTGGGTCCCCCATACGATACGTCCTTCAGTTTCTCCGTGCCTTCCAGGTTCTACTGACACTCATTCAAGGCCCAATTTAAGTCCCCTCTCCTCTGTGAACTCTTCCTAGGCCACGCTGGTCTGCATGGATCTCGTCATCCTCTGAGCTCCTATAGGGCTTATTCTCTCCACCACTCGTTTGGCATCAAGATGTCCCATACCACATTACTAGAGAACTATCTCATATGTCTCAGGCCCAGCAATGAAAACCCCTTGGGAGCACACGGTCCTCAAGATACTTAACAAACACCTGTTGGTTCTGTGGTGCTATACATTTAACAGGCACACGATAAATTAATACTGTGTGAGAAATGAAGAGCTTGGACATTAAAACAATGAGGGAAGACTGTCACTAAGGACGAATGATTACAATGCACATAGCATTCTCTTGCCATGACTGGTAGAAAAAGATCACGTTGGAGATGCTCTATCTCCCTGTCCCAGCATGCCATAAGGAACAGAAAGTTATAGGGGAGTTATAGGGGTTCCCCAAATCTTGCCTGAGCAGTCAGACAAGGGAGTATTACAAAAATCCCTGACCTGATCCTTAATTTGAATAAGATTTGTGTGGAACGTAAGCCCCAGAGGCTTATACCAAGCAAGCTCCAGGGCAGAAATGGGGGACTTCCCGAACACTTGGCAGCAGCGTAGTTTGCTAAGTCTGAGCGGTGTGGATGCGGAGGGTTCCCACCCTCTCCTCAAGCCACAGGAAATGGTTTTCATTACAGGTCTAATCTAAGCCACACGGAGGGACCACAGAGCTCCTCAGCCCACCAGCCATGTTCTTCCACACTGAGCCCCTCCCCACCCAGCACGTGGCAGGACGTGACGACCACCCTCCATGTCATGCCTGGAGGTTAGCCAGAGAGAGGCTGCCAACTGGACAGTAATCTCCAGTGCGAAAGCCTGGCTGCAGGCTACGTGTGACCAATTGCTCCATGCCATTCTTACCTTTGTGAATTAGTGGCAGAACAGGGTCCATGCCTTCACTTCTTTGCTAAGGATAAAATGCGAGCCAGTGACTTGACAATGGAAGATTCCGAGTAAAGCCTCAGATGCCTTCAAGTAAGCATTATATTTTCTGAGAAAGGGAAGAAACAGAGGAACT
Source organism: Tursiops truncatus (assembly GCF_011762595.2). Lineage (NCBI taxonomy): Eukaryota > Metazoa > Chordata > Mammalia > Artiodactyla > Delphinidae > Tursiops > Tursiops truncatus. Next base: position 91,677,074 of record NC_047044.1, on the reverse strand, counting down.
TGTGGCACGTTGGATGCACATTCTCTGGAAAAGAACTGATAACATGCTACATTTGATATTAACCTTTTCTGGTTTTAAAGGGGGGGGGTTCATAAATTTCCATATAATTTCAGCCTCTCATCAATCCTAGGAGATGTCTCAGGCAGCAGTAAGTGTCCTCCATTGTACGCACGTGGTAACAACAGCCCAGAGCCTGGCCGGAGATCCCACCGCTGGTGATGGGCAGCACCAGGGCTAGAACCTCTGTGCCTCTCACGCTTGCTCTAGTGCCCGGCCAGTCTCAGCACACTGTTCCTTCCCAAGACTGTAGAACTGGAATATGAAATGGCTTGGTTTGGTTTGGTTGGCTTTGCTTTTTTTGCTTCCATTCCTGTTCTGACTTTGTTCCCTTTCTATCCCTTCCCTCCCACATTCACACACTTCCCTCCCCCTCCCCACTGCCCCCCACCCTCTCATGCTGCTTCACTGGCAGCTTCGGCTGCAAACTTCCCAGCTTCACAGCCAACATTTGGAGCTCACAGATTACAGAGCCATGGCCTCAGGCTGCCTGTTGCTTCTTCTCGCAGCTGGATGAATGATTTTTTTTTTTTTTTAAATGGAGAAGGGGTGTTTGTTAGAGAGGAAGAGGAAAGAACTGAATAATTACCGAATTAACATCAATTGGTGCTCACCTAACAACACCATCGAGACCCCAAATCATCTCAATCTAACTCTTCAGGTTTGTGATGGACAAAGAGACATTTTAGGGGTCAAAACTCCAGGGTAAAATGCTTCCGGTGTTACAGTGTTTTGATTTACCTGACTGGTCAACATCTTGGCATGGAATAATCAAAAACACTTTAGACAGAGTTCTCGAGCGACTCCTCTCTTTTACTGCCAAGCTGTGAGGGAGAGACACCAGAGAGGGGGCGACATGTGCCGGGAGCTGTCAATCCGGCCTCTGCCTGGCCCTAAATTCACACAAAGCACACACCGCACACATGAGCCGCAAAGAGAGAACAAGGAGAAATCTGAGGGCTACGCTGTCATTCTACTTAGAGGGAAGAGAGTTCTGAAATCGTCAGAGGGAAGGCCCTACTCTGGGCCTCTCTTTTTTTCCACAGCAACATTGTTCAGGAGACTCTCACCATGATACACGCTTCCACTGAGCTTCTCGGGGTGGGGGGGAACAGCGACTCGGGCCTCCAGTGCTTCACCGGTAATAAAGATTTTACCAGCTGCCCGGAGTGCTGCTGTGGAATCCAACTATGGCTGCCAGGCTAATAAGAGAAGAGATTCACTGTCGTGAATCAAGTAAGTAAACATGCTTGGGAAACACTATGGCAGCAGATAACACTGAGGAGAAATGAGAATTGGTACTATTTTTAGTGCTAGCTTTCTGATTATAATTATACTTGAAGAGCAACTAGCATGAACAATATAAAGGCAAAGGCAAAGTTAATTTCAGATCCTGAGCCTGCTGCAGAGTTCTTGGATGATTTGAAATGCAATGTGATCTAGAGCCATTTTTCAACCGTGTGACAGGGAAACTTGGAGATGGTAAGTAGCTGCTGGGAGGTTCGTGGGCAAATGGAAGTTGAGTACAGAAAGATTTTTTTACTTTAGAAAAATCTCACATAGCGTATTCTGTTCACCTGTTTAAGCTAACATTTACTGAAGACTTATCTTGTGGCCAGGTACTGTGCTAATTGCTCTCATGAGAATTATCTCCTTTAATTATCACAACCACCTGTGAGGTAGGTACTGTTATTGTTTCCATCATATAGAAGCCATACAGCTTGCAAAAACTGACTTAGAATTTGAACCCAGAGACTTCGCTGGTGGTCCAGCGGTTAAGATCCTGCGCTCCCAATGCAGGGGGCTCAGGTTCGATCCCTGGTCAAGGAACTAGATCCCGCACGCAGCAGTGAAGATCCCATGAGCCACAACTAAGACCTGGTGCAGCCAAATAAATAAATATATATATTTTTAAAAAATTCTCTTAATAAAAAGAAAGAATTTGAACCCAGTCCTCTTAGCTCTAGAGCCAAATCATTGCGCTATTGTAGATAACACACCCTTCTGCTTTCTGTCCTTCGATGAGACAAGGAATCACGTCCCACTACCTCCACTGACCTACACATCCATCACTAATGACATCCATCACTAATGACTAATGACAGAGCCCACGGTTGCTGCCCCAGTGATCCAGAAAGGAAACAGTGGTTACACCTTCCCAACACACCTGGAGCCCCTCCCATCCCACCCCCGTGTATCCGCACTGGTGGGAACCCTCTCCCTTGCTGAGTCCAGGCCTCACAGCAGAGGTACTCTCATCCTTCTTCCCAGATCAGAGCACTTAGAAGCACACGCTCAGGTCCAGCTTTGAACCACTACTCTTACCATCACCCAAGGAAGCAGAATGGCTCCGACAGTCACTTCCACAACTCTACGACACTCAGTGTCTCCTTCCTTCTCCTGCCCTCGAGCTAAAAAGGGCCCAGGTTCAGACTCACTAAATGTGTGTATGAAAACAACCTTCATTCACATAAACTATACCAAAGGCTGAGCTTACAGGATCAACGAAGTGAGGAACAAATTTGTCCTACATCATGTGATGCCCTGAGTGCTAACATACTAGGTGTACATGTACATGGCAATATGTACAGATGGAGCTCACTGTTAACCATTGCAAGTCTTCAGACTAAAGAAAGATGAAAACCAAACCAAACTGCCAGCATAGGACTAAAAGGAGAAAATCCCCATTGATTGCAAAACACAGCGCGCTTGCTGACTGACCACAGGCTCCTGTGATGCCGTGTTACCGAGCTCATTTCCAAGCCTATGGAAATACCTCTCAGAGAAAGCTTTATAGTGAGAGTTAATGGGACAATAATCTTGCCGTTAAGGAAAAGTCTTATACATATAACTTGACTAGAATACATTAGTATCAGTTTAAGAGCGTTTTGGTTCCAAATGACAGAAGATCCAACTCAAACTAGCTTGGGTAAAAAGGGCCCTTGCTAGCTATTGGAACAGGCCTAGAGCTGGCTTCCAGCACAGGCTAACCCAAGGACTCAAACTCTGTCACCAGAGCCTGTTCTCTCTCCATACTGGCTTCCTCTCTCCTTCATGTTGCTTTCATTGACGGTGTCCACTTGGTGGCAGGAAAAATTGTCAGCAACTTCCTGCCCTATACTCCCTGGAGTTGGAGGGGAGCTTGAAGGATAAATGCTCTGGGCTCCACTCTGGTTGGCCTGACTTGTTTCAGGTGCTTATCCTTGATCACATCCCTGTGGTCGAGGGGTCTGAGTGTATTCTTTGGCCAAGCTGAATCACATGCCCACCTTCCACAGGGGCTGTGAGACAAAGGGTGAGTCTCCAACAGAAATCTGAGGAATTTTTTTCCAAAAGAAGGGGGAAAGGAGGCCTCAAATCAACAGATGTCCTCTACAGCCTCTCTTCATAAAACAGAAGTCCTTGTGTTCTTTTATTAAAATTATTCAGTGCCAACGCCTTAAACACTTGACTGTGAGTACACTTAAGCTCCCCCCTGCAATGTAACATTCTTAGACGGACCTAAAACATTAGCACATTTTTAAAGCTTTGGCTGCCCACTGGTATGAATATGATTGCAAAAATTATATAGGTCTAAAATTAAAAATTAAAATCAAAGACCAAGACCAAAGAATCTTGTATTTCTATCTCAGATTGGCTTCTAAGTCATGAAATGTTATCCTGCTAAATTCAAGTAAACTTTCTGTACTATTTTTCCACTGGATGTTATGTGAGGGGATTAATTTGGGGGGAGGAGACTTGCAAAGACTTTATGGTTGTGCGATAACCAGAGAACAATTACCTGGAAGCATTTAGCCGACATCCCATTGGAAGCAAGGACCGCTGTCCGGTATGGTTCTATGAACACACTCCTGGGGGAGCTGAGTTATCCATATTGGCCTGTTCTTTGCTAGATCAAGACATTTTCTGTTTATCAACAGGGGGAGTGACAGCCCATCTACAGTGGGCTGTCACTGTAGATGATATAGTGAACAACAAAAAATGGGGTGAAGAGGAAAAAACAGAGATTATTAGCTTTAAACCCCCATCCCTTTCATTTGTATCAATTTTCCTATCAGTAGCTCATGCTCTTTTTGCTTCAGGCAGGGGAACTACTTAGAAAGTGGAATAGGTTATGCTCTCCCTGGTTTGCAAATCTCTGATGCTGCTACTGCTTGTTTATTTTTTTGTTCTTAATTATTTTTTAAAGGCATTGGTAACAGAACCAAGGAATGAGAGAACATACTCATTTCTTCCTGGCTGTTGGCCTTTCTTAAGTCCATTTTTTTTTTAATTTGTTGCCCCCAGCCATGGTAGCTGCTTTCAGTTGCCCAATTGAGTCTGCATTTTAATGAAAAGCGCGTTATCCTCTCCTATTCAGTTTAGGATAATTGTTGCCCAGGCAAATCATTATAATTAAGTTCAATTTAAAAGTGAGAAACCACCTGCAACCATATGTTAAATCTGCCTGTGGATAAGGAAGTTGGTATTTTCACTTTGTATTTAATGCAAAGGTGGATAATGGTAAAATCTTCAATGGTGATGGTTGAGGAGACTTGCTTCTTTTTTTAAATGAGTAATTACAATTCACCTGCGTCGAAAGGAAATTACTTGACTCTTGGAAAAACATTTTCATTAAATAGAACTACCACTGAGCAGGCTTCTATCAAACGGATTTGGTATTGATGCAGAGAAATAAACTTATTGAGATGAGAAAAAATAAGGAGCTTTCAGTAGATACGTGAAATGAAATTGAAACGTAGAAGGATCCTATAGAAAACATTTGGCATTGCTTGGCTACCCAGCGTCCTTTCCATTGCCTAAAAGTGTTCTGAATTTCCTCTGAAAAAGCTATTTCTCATTCTTATGCAGAGTTTGGAAGAATGAGACCCTCCCAAACCAAGGGCTGGTGTGACTTAAGCCAGTCAGATTAAGCCAATCAGTGTAACCCATTCCTCTGGTCAGACTAATTGGACTAGGAATCAGAGACAATGCTTGCAGGAACTTCTGGGAAGAAAATTCCTCTCTCTTCTTCAAGAGTCACTTAAAGAGATGTTTTTCTCTAGAATGTATAGTTTGAAGATCTAGAACTGCGACAGCCATTTTGCCATCTGGAAGGAAAATCCAGAGTGGGAGGGGCCCCCTAGGCGTGAAGCTTTTTACCTAGGAAGGCGGACCCATGTGATCACCTTGGTGACATCATCTGAGCCATCAGATCAAGCTAGTGCTACCTCTGGGTTTCTCAGCCGTGTGTACCCACCTTTACGCTTAAACTAATTTAAGTTGAATTTTCTGTCATTTGCAACCATGGGAATCCTGGAGGAGTGAGTTCCCCACCTGGTTTGAGGCAAGGTCAGCTGACCCTCAGTCTCTGATAGGGTAGAAAAAATGCCAATGCCTGCATTACTGGGACAGTGCATTATTAGGTCAGGAGTTCGTGGGTCTGGCTAATCATCTGAATCACCAGGAAACTTGGCAAAAACACATGTGAGAACTTGAAGATCAATGATTTTCGGAAATTAGTTTTTAAAAATAGGTGAATTGAGAAAAGAGAACTAAGATAAACATAATTAATGATCTACATCTAAAAGAGGAGGGAGGGACTTCCCTGGCTGTCCAGTGGTTAAGATACCACACTTCCAATGCAGGGGGAGCAGGTTCGAACCCCGGTAGGGGAAACTAAGATCCCACGTGCCGCGTGGCCAAATAAATAAATACATAAACAAACAAACAAGGAGGGAGAGAATATTAGAAGAAATGGGCAAATTTTCATTCTCTTATTCAGCTAGCATTCATTTAAAGTCATTTAACGGCAAAGTACTGTGACAGAACTTGGCGGAGGTGATTACAAAGCTGTGAAAGACAAATCCATCTGCACATGGAATTTTTTTAATCGGGTAGGAAAGCTAAGCAGGTATGCTCGTAAGTCCATTGCAATTCAGTACAAGGCAAGCGCTGAGAAGTTATTTCTACAGTCTTCAACAGCCTTCTAAGCATAGTCACACTCATTGTATCATTCGAGTCTCACAACAACCCTTTGAGATGGGCAGTGGCACTTCGCTATCTGGCATAAAGAAACAGCCTCAAAGTACACAAAGGTAAACATAAATGAATGTCGCTGTGACATTATTTGAAAGAGAAGAAAACGCGAAACTGCGTAAATAGCCATCGATAGTGGAGTGGCTAAATACATTATGTCTCTCCGTACAAGGGAACAGTAGGCAGCTGTTAAACATCGTAAGACGAAGTTCCTCTCTGGGAAAGATGGAGTAAGGACACCCTACCCCGTCTCCCAGTGAATTAGGATTGCCAGATTGAGCAAATAAAAGTACAGACCATCCATTTATATTTGATTTTCAGATAAACGGTTAATTTTTTTAGTGTGTGTCCCACACAATATTTGAGATAAACTTACACTAAAAACTTATACTGGATGTCTTGTACTTTATCTGGCAAGCCTAGACTGAATGGAAATAAAAACCTGGACAAAATGCATGGAGAAATTATCTGAAGACTCTGAAAAGTGAATGGGAACAGGAAGATTGAGTAAAGAGATCTTGAATTATGAATGATCTGGTGGTGAATTTCCGGGGTTGTTTGTCTGTTTCCTTCCTCATCTCCCAGCCTGGACTAAAAGCAACTCAAATCGCAGAGCTCTGGACGTGGCACAGAGAGCAAGAGTGCCAAGAGAAGCTCTCCCTTTCTGGTCTGAGGAGTGAGAAGTGGGGCCTCGTATAGTATGGAGAGAACAGGGGAGGTCCTCTGGTTTCCTCCCTCCCTCCCTCCCTCCCTCCCCCCTCCCTCCCTCCCTCCCCCCTCCCCCTCCCTCCCTCCCCCTCCCCCTCCCCCTCCCTCCCCCTCCCCCTCCCTCCCCCTCCCCCTCCCTCCCTCCTCCCTCCCTCCCTCCCTTCCTCCCCCCATCACCCCACATCATGGTATTCACACCCTTGTGTTGTTCCTTCCCACGCTGTACCAAGGTTGGTCTGTGGGCCCAACAGAATATGGCAGAAGTGATTATTTGCCACGTTGGAGGGTGTAAAGACTGTGGCTGCAGTCTTGGGTTCACTCTCTCTTGGATCACTCCATCTGAGGGAAGCCATGTCATGAGGAACCCCGTGGAGTGTGAAGGAGCTGAAGTGTCCTGTCAGCATCCACGTAAGTGAGCTTGGAAGTGGATCCTCAAGTCGCAGGCAAGCCTCTGCTGACCGCAGCCCAGGCAAACACTTTGCGGCATCATGAGAGCCCCAGAGCCAGAACCACTCAGCTAAGTCTCCCCCAGATTTCTGACCCCCAGAAATTGTGAGATAACAAATGTGTGCTGTTTTAAGCCACTGGGTTTGGGGTAACTTGTTATATAGCAGTATATAACTAATATGCCTACCAAAACAAACAAGCAAAAAAATCCACCTTCTCCATACGATTCAAACAAGATACAGAGTCTCATAACATAGCAGTCAAATGATGCAATGCTAATGATGCAATCCAAATTACTTGACGTATGAAGAAATGAGAAAAATTCATTGCTAGTATATAAAAATATGATTGATTTTTTTAATGTTGAACTTGTATCCTGTAATTTTCCTAAATTCACATATTAGTGCTAGAAGCTATTTAGTAGATTCCTTAAGATTTTCTATGTAAATGCAATCATGCTGAGTGAAAGGACCCATTCTCAAAATGTCACATACTGTATAATTCCATTTACAGACACACCTCAGAGATCTTGTGGGTTCAGTTCCAGACCACTGAAATAAAGCGAGTATCACAACAAAGCAAATCACACACATTTTTTGGCTTCCCAAGGCATGTAAAAGTTGTTACACTACACTGTAGTCTATTAAGTGTGCAAGAGCATTATGTCTCAAAAAATAATGTACATCCCTTAATTAAAAAACACTTTATTGCTAAAAAATGCTATCATGTAAGCCTTCAGCAAGTCATAATCTTTTTGCTGGTGGAGGGTTCAAATATTTCGAGAATTACCAAAATGTACCACAGAGACACAAAGTGAGTAAACGCTGTTGGAAAAATGGCGCCAACAGACCTGATCGAGGCAGGGTTGCCACAAACCTTCAATTTGTAAAAAAAAACACTCAATGTCTGCGAAGCGTAATAAAGCAAAATGCAATAAAATGAGGTGTGCTTGTACAAGACAGTCTGGCTAAGACAAAATTATAAGAATAGTTGCCACGGTTAAAGGGGAAGAAAGGGTTTAACTACAAAGGGGCGGCAAAAGGGAATTTTGGGAGTGATGCACATAAATGTTCTCTATTCTAAATATGGTTTTGGTTACACAAATCTATACATGTGTTAAAACTCACGGAACTGTACACCCCCAAAATTCAATGTATGTAACTATTTTTAATTTAAAGTAATAAAAACTATTTTAAAATGAGAGAAAATGTCTATAATATATATTGCTTATTATAAGAAGTCACAAATGTGTGAACGTGTTTGTGTGTATCAGGTGTGTTTGTATGCATGTATTTTGTGAATATAGAAATATCTTTTTTCTTTTTTTTTTTTGCGTTATGTGGCCTCTCACTGATGTGGCCTCTCCCATTGCGGAGCACAGGCTCCAGACACGCAGGCTCAGCGGCCATGTCTCATAGGCCCAGCCGCTCCGCAGCATGTGGGATCTTCCCGGACCAGGGCACGAACCCATGTGCCCTGCATCGGCAGGCGGACTCTCAACGACTGCACCACCAGGGAAGCCCTAGAAATATCTTTTTAAAAGAAGATATACAGACTGCTAACAAACACATGAAAGAATGCTCAACATCATTAATCATTAGAGAAATGCAAATCAAAATTACAATGAGATATCATCTCACACCAGTCAGAATGGCCATCATCAAAAAATCTAGAAACAATAAATGTTGGAGAGGGTGTGGAGAAAAGGGAACCCTCTTGCACTGTTGGTGGGAATGTAAATTGATACAGCCACTATGGAGAACAGTATGGAGGTTCCTTAAAAAACTACAAATAGGGCTTCCCTGGTGGCGCAGTGGTTGAGAGTCCGCTTGCCGATGCAGGGGACGCAGGTTCGTGCCCCGGTCCGGGAAGATCCCACATGCTGCGGAGCGGCTGGGCCCGTGAGCCATGGCCGCTGAGCCTGCGCTCCGCAACGGGAGAGGCCACAGCAGTGAGAGGCCTGCGTACCGCAAAAAAAAAAAAAAAAAAAAAAAAAAAAACTACAAATAGAACTACCATATGACCCAGCAATCCCACTACTGGGCATATACCCTGAGAAAACCATAATTCAAAAAGAGTCATGTACCAAAATGTTCATTGCAGCTCTATTTACAATAGCCAGGAGATGGAAGCAACCTAACTGTCCATCGGCAGATGAATGGATAAAGAAGATGTGGCACGTGTATACAATGGAATATTACTCAGCCATAAAAAGAAACGAAATTGAGCTATTTGTAATGAGGTGGATAGACCTAGAGTCTGTCATACAGAGTAAAGTAAGTCAGAAAGAGAAAGACAAATACCGTATGCTAACACATATATATGGAATTTAAGAAAAAAAAATGTCATGAAGAACCTAGGGGTAAGACAGGAATAAAGACACAGACCTACTAGAGAAGGGACTTGAGGATATGGGGAGGGGGAAGGGTAAGCTGTGACAAAGCGAGAGAGAGGCATGGACATATATACACTACCAAACGTAAGATAGATAGCTAGTGGGAAGCAGCCGCATAGCACAGGGAGATCAGCTCGGTGCTTTGTGACCGCCTGGAGGGGTGGGAGAGGGAGGGTGGGAGGGAGGGAGACGCAAGAGGGAAGAGATATGGGAACATATGTATATGTACAACTGATTCACCTTGTTATAAAGCAGAAATTAACACACCATTGTAAAGCAATTATACCCCAATAAAGATGTAAAATAAAATAAAATAAATGGGTATATAAATACCTTTAAGGATCTGAAGCAAACTTTTTTGTCACAAGAAAATGTTTTAATCTTTTCATACACTCTGTTCACTTATTCAGTAACTATTTATAACTTGGCAAGTATTCTGGAAGGAATCAAGGAGACCACAGTCAGTGATACAAACCATTGCTGACTAATAATATTAAAAATATACCACATGTGTCCAGTGTATATGCCAAGTGAGTCACATCTGTTTTTTTGCTTAAAGAGGTGATGAGAGCTGCCCGGACTATTACAGCTAAGAAGTGGAAGAGGCAACATTCAGACCAGGTTTGCTGTCTCTAGAGCCCAAGCTCTTAACCACAGTGCTATCAGGCTTTTCTGGCAGATAACGCTTGTTAAGTTACAAGTGGGACAACTGAAATAGAAAGTAAATCTAAGGCACCCACCCTTGCAGGGGGACAGAGAAGACCATCGTGGCCGTAACATTTTAGCTGAATAAGAGTTAGCTAAGGAAAGCTGGAGGAGTTGAGGGGACTGTGCAGCAAAGCAGAGGAAAAGTAGGGGCAAGGTGCAAAGAAACTAAAAAACAAATAACAGCAAGCAGACCCCACCACACACACACACAGACAAAAACAAAAACAAAACAAAACTTGTAGGGCTAAAATCAAGCGGTGGGAGAAGTGAGAAAGGGCAAGGAGTAAGATGCAGGCTTACTGAGGAACCTTGTTAATAACACAGAACTTAAAGAGCAAAGGCACATAATCCTACCGCTGAAACATGGGTTTCTATATTTGAAGCAAACTCTTAACAGAAGCAGAACTGGGGAGGAGTGGGAAGATCTTACTTACGGAGAGTAAATTTTTAAATGATATTTGTTACAAAAAACTTGTATAAAATTTGTAACATTGGTTAAGATTTGTATGATGAGAGAAACAGGCCCAGATAAATTGAGGTGTCTTGTTCAAAGTCATACTGCGACAGAATCAAGAGGATTCTTACATATGCCTAACGTTCTTGTCAATAAATGACAGTGAATTCAGAAGAAAGTCAGACAGGGGTGACTGGCGTTTGGGAAAGACCGTATTAAGGAAGAGGTATCTGGGGTCATACCTTAAAGGACAGAAAAAATTTAAAAGGTGGAGAGGAAAAAAAAGGAAAGGAAAAAAGGAAAGCATTTTTGGTAAAGAGACTATCTTGAGTATAACAGGAAAAAAATAAAGCTTATTATTTTAGCCGTTCCAAATATTTATCTAAATAACCGTTCCAGGTTATTTAGATCAATTATATAGGTATACCTACAGCATTAGCAGAAGGTGATGCAGAGATGTTACAGGGCATGAGAGCTTTGAAAAGACTGTATGGGGTTTGGGAATTGGGAAAAATTAGTAATACACTAACAGCCTTCAGAGAAGCCAGAAGAGATTAAGCCGTCTTAGTCTGAGGATGGACAAAAACAAGCTGTGCTTTCCAAAATAAGTAGTTACTTCCCAAAAATGTATTTCAAAATTTGGCTGAGTTTATTTGCAGGGAAACGTATGTTTATAGCTCAATTAAACAACGATGTTTCACACGTACAGCGTTTCAAAGAATTCTGGGCGCTCTGGAAACTGAGAAGAGTCCTGACATTATCCTTCTCATCAGTTATTTAGCAACAACCTCAGGTGTTCTGGGACGCTTATTTCCAGAGCTTCCTGGCACATAATAATAGTAACCTTTCGCCCACACTATGTAATATATTAAGGAAAGACAAATCGTGGGTCTGTGGTTACTTGGGAGTAGCATGCACCAGCACTGTTTACTGATTGGATTTAGGATTTGTACTTGGTTTGGTGGAGCCAGGTAAGTTTGACAGTTAAGTCTGATCACATAAATGTAATATGTCTAATATGACCAGCTCACTACAGGAGACCCTGACCAGGAGCAGCCTTGGGGCTTTCTGTCAATACGTGCTTTGCACACACAATAGTGGTGGTTTGAGACCTGGAGACAAAGCATGTCTTATCCAGCCTAGCAGTGAGCAGACAAAGAAAGCTGGACATGAAATCTTCAGGCACTTTAAACGCATATCCTTTTCCTGATATTGTCCTGTATCCTTTGCTTGTAATAAAACTCTTCCATGGGTATAAACGATGTGAGTCCTGGGAGTCCTTTCAGCAATCAGCATCAGAACTCCTCAGGTAATTAATGAACAGAGCAAGGGGGATAGGAAGGCACAAAGATCATCTCTGAAGGGCAAACATTTGTTTTTCAGCTTTTATTGAATGTTTATAACTGCAAAAATCTCACTTGGTAATTGACAAACAAAAATGACTCAGGACTCTGTGATCCTGAAATCTAGGGAAGTCGTTTTTTCTTCTCTTTTCCTGGCTTTTCAAGAGCTTCTCCCCCTCCCCCGCGGGATGGGAGTGTAGAGACAGAAACCTCAGATGAATGCACGGTTCGTGGACACACTGCTCATCATCTCTGTCTTCTTGTGCCTCCTATTCTCACCAAGGGAGTAACCGGGGTCCTGGTTTACAGGACAGACAAGTACAGGAGACTGAAGGCAAAAGTGGAAAAACAGGGTAAAAAACTAGAAAGAAGAAAGAAACAGTAAGAGTCAGCTGGTAGAAAAAAAGAAAGAAAGAAAGGAAGGAAGAAAGAGAAAATGGGCACAGCTCGGTGCTTTGTGACCACCTAGAGGCTTGGGATGGCAGGGTGGGAGCGAGACGCAAGAGGGAGGAGATATGGGAATATATGTATATGTATAGCTGATTCACTTTGTTATAAAGCAGAAACTAAACCATTGTAAAGCAAGTATACTCCAATAAAGATGTTAAAAAACAAGAAAAGAGTCAGGTTGTAGGACTTGCTCTACAAGATATCATGACTTTATAAATCTGCTATAATTAGGATAGTATAGATATTAGGGCAGGGATAGAAAATTAGACCAAAGGAACAGAAACAGAAAAAAGAAATGGATATATATGTATGGATTCTTGTTTTATGACAAAAGTAGTACGGCAGAACAATGAGGACAGGACAGTTTTCAAACACTGCAGTTGAATAACTGTATGTCTATATGAAAAATAATTAATTCTGACCTCTACCTGACACCACATACAAATTAATTATAGGTAAATTTGCAGACCTAAATGTGAAGGCAAAACAATGGAGCTTCCAGAAGATAACATAAGAAGGAAAAAACCACATTCACAGAAAGATAGACAAGATGAAAAGGCAGAGGGCTATGTACCAGATGAAGGAACAAGATAAAACCCCAGAAAAACAACTAAATGAAATGGAGGTAGGCAATCTTCCAGAAAAAATTCAGAATATTGCTAGTGAAGATGATCCAGGACGTCGGAAAAAGAATGGAGGCAAAGATCGAGAAGCTGCAAGAAATGTTTACCAAAGATCTAGAAGAATTAAAGAACAAACAAACAGAGATGAACAATACAATAACTGAAATGAAAAATACACTGGAAGGAATCAATAGCAGAATAACTGAGGCAGAAGAACGGATAAGTGACCTCGAAGATGGAATGGTGGAATTCACTGCTGCAGAACAGAATAAAGAAAAAATAATGAAACGAAATGTAGACAGCCTAAGAGACCTCTGGGACAACGTTAAACATAACAACATTCACATTATAGGGGTCCCAGAAGGCGAAGAGAGAGAGAAAGGACCCAAGAAACTATTTGAAGAGATTATAGTCGAAAACTTACCTAACATGGGAAAGGAAATATCCACCCAAGTCCAGGCAGCACAGAGAGTCCCAGGCAGGATAAACCCAAGGAGAAACATGCCGAGACACATAGTAATCAAATTGGCAAAAAATAAAGACAACAAAATTATTGAAAGCAGCAAGGGAAACACAACAAATAACATACAAGGGAACTCCCATAAGGTTAACAGCTGATTTCTCAGCAGAAACTCTACAAGCCAGAAGGGAGTGGCATGATATACTTAAAGTGATGAAAGGGAAGAACCTACAACCAAGATTACTCTACCCGGCAAGGATCTCATTCAGATTCGATGGAGAAATCAAAAGCTTTACAGACAAGCAAAAGCTAAGAGAATTCAGCACGACCAGACCAGCTCTGCAACAAATGCTAAAGGAACTTCTCTAAGTGGGAAACAAAAGAGAAGAAAAGGACCTACAAAAACAAACTCAAAACAATTAAGAAAATGGTACTAGGAACATACATATCGATAATCACCTTAAACATGAATGGATTAAATGCTCCAAACAAGGGGCTTCCCTGGTGGCGCAGTGGATGAGAGTCCGCCTGCCGATGCAGAGGACAGGGGTTCGTGCCCTGGTCTGGGAGGATCCCACATGCCACAGAGCGGCTGGGCCCTTGGGCCATGGCCGCTGAGCCTGTGCATCTGGAGCCTGTGCTCTGCAACAGGAGAGGCTGAAACAGTGAGAAGCCCGCGTACCGCAAAAATATAAATAAATAAATAAATAATGCTCCAAACAAAAGGCACAGGCTTGCTAAATGGATACAAAAACAAGACCCATGTATATGCTGTCTACAAGAGACCCACTTCAGGCCTAGGGACACATACAGACGGAAAGTGAGAGGATGGAAAAGATATTCCATGCAAGTGGAAATCAAAAGAAAGCTGGAGTAGCAATACTCAAATCAGATAAAACAGACTTTAAAATAAAGAATGTTACAAGAGACAAGGAAGGACACTACGTAATGATCAAGGGACCAATCCAAGAAGAAGATATAACAATTATAAATATATATGCACCCAACACAGGAGCACCTCCATACATAAGGCAACTGCTAACAGCTCTAAAAGAGGAAATCGACGGTAGCACAATAATAGTGGGGGACTTTAACACCTCACTTACACCAATGGACAGATCATCCAAACAGAAAATGAATAAGGAAACACAGGCTTTAAATGACACAACAGACCAGATAGTTTTAATTGATATTTATAGAACATTCCATCCAAAAACAGCAGATTACACTTTCTTCTCAAGTGCGCACAGAACACTCTCCAGGATAGATCACATCTTGGGTCACAAATCAAGCCTCAGTAAATTTTAGAAAACTGAAATCATATCAAGCATCTTTTCTTACCACAACGCTATGAGATTAGAACTCAATTACAAGGAAAAAAACGTAAAAAACACAAACACATGGAGGCTAAACAATATGTTACTAACTAGCCAAGAGATCACTGAAGAAATCAAAGAGGAAATCAAAAAATACCTAGAGACAAATGACAATGAAAACACAACAATGCAAAACCTATGGGATGCAGCAAAAGCAGTTCTCAGAGGGAAGTTTATAGCTATACAAGCCTACCTCAAGAAACAAGAAAAATCGCAAATAAACAATCTAACCTTACACCTAAAGGAACTAGAGAAAGAGGAACAAACAAAACCCAAAGTTAGCAGAAGGAAAGAAATCATAAAGATTAGAGAAGAAATTAATGAAATGGAAACAAAGAAAAAAATAGCAAAGATCAATAAAACTAAAAGCTGCTTCTTTGAGAAGATAAACCAAATTGATAAACCATTAGCTAGACTCATCACAAAAAGAGGGAGAGGACTCAAATCAATAAAATTAGAAATGAAAAAGGAGAAGTTACAACAGACACTGTAGAAATACAAAGCATCCCAAGAGACTACTAAAAGCAACTCTATGCCAATAAAATGGACAACCTGGAAGAAACGGACAAATTCTTAGCAAGGTGTAACCTTCCAAGACTGAACCAAGAAGAAATAGAAAATATGAACAGACCAATCATAAGTAATGAAATTGAAACTGTGATTTAAAATCTTCCAACAAACAAAAGTCCAGGACCAGATGGCTTCACAGGTGAATTCTATCAAACATGTAGAGAAGAGCTAACATCCATCCTTCTCAAATTCTTCCAAAAAATTGCAGAGGAAGGAACACTCCCAAACTCATTCTATGAGGCCACCATCACCCTGATACCAGAACCAGACAAAGATACTACAAAAAAAGAAAGTTACAGACTGATATCACTGATGAATATAGACACAAAAATCCTCAACAAAATACTAGCAAACAGAATCCAACAACACATTAAAAGGATCATACACCATGATCAAGTGGGATTTATCCCAGAGATGCAAGGCTTCTTCAATATACGCAGATCAATCAATGTGATACACCATATTAACAAACCGAAGAATAAAAACCATATGATTATCTAAATAGATGCAGAAAAACCTTCTGACAAAATTCAACACCCATTTATGATTAAAAAACTCTCCAGAAAGTGGGCATAGAGGGAACCTACTTCAACATAATAAAGGCCATATACAACAAACCCACAGCAAACATCATCCTCAATGGTGAAAAACTGAAAGCATCTCCTCTAAGATCAGGAACAAGACAAGGATGTCCACTCTCACCACTATTATTCAACATAATTTTGGAAGTCCTAGCCACGACAATCAGAGAAGAAAAAGAAATGAAAGGAAAACAAATTGGAAAAGAAAAAGTAAAACTGTCACTGTTTGCAGATGACATGATACTATACATAGAGAATCCTAAAGATGCCACCAGAAAACTACTAGAGCTGATCAATGAATTTGGTACAGTTGCAGGATACAAAATTAATGCACAGAAATCTCTTGCATTCCGATACACTAATGATGAAAAATCTGAAAGAGAAATTAAGGAAACATTCCCATTTACCATTGCAACAAAAAGAATAAAATACCTAGGAATAAACCTACCTAGGGAGACAAAAGACCTGTATGCAGAAAAGTATAAGACACTGATGAAAGAAATTAAAGATGATACCAGCAGATGGAGAGATATACCATGTTCTTGGATTGGAAGAATCAATATTGTGAAAATGACTATACTACCCAAAGCAATCTACTGACTCGATGCAATCCCTATCAAATTACCAATGGCATCTTTTACAGAACTAGAACAAAATATCTTAAGATTTGTATGGAGACACAAAAGACCCTGAATAGGCAAAGCAGTCTTGAGGGAAAATAAAGGAGCTGGAGGAATCAGACTCCCTGACTTCAGACTATACTACAAAGCTACAGTAATCAAGACAATATGGTACTGGCACAAAAACAGAAATATAGAAATATAGAATATAGAAAGCCCAGAAATAAACCCACACACTATGATCAACTAATCTATGACAAAGGAGGCAAGGATATACAATGGAGAAAAGACAGTCTCTTCAATAAGTGGTGCTGGGAAAACTGGACAGCTACATGTGAAAGAATGAAATTAGAACACTCCCTAACACCATACACAAAATAAGCTCAAAATGGATTAGAGACCTAAATATAAGTCCAGGCACTATAAAACTCTTAGAGGAAAACATAGGAAGAACACTCTTTGACATAAATCACAGCAAGATCTTTTTTAAGTCACCTCCTAGAGTAATGGAAATAAAAACAAAAATGAACAAATGGGACCTAATGAAACTTAAAGTTAATGAAACTTAAAGTTAATGGAAACAAAAATAAACAAATGGGACCTAATGAAACTTAAAAAATTTACTGTGCAAACTTCCTTTGTACAGCAAAGGAAATCATAAACAAGACGAAAAGACAACCCTCAGAATGGGAGAAAATACTTGCAAATGAATCATCAGACAAAGGATTAATCTCCAAAATATATATGCAGCTCAAAATTAAAAAAACAAACAACCCAATCCAAAAATGGGCAGAAGACCTAAATAGACATTTCTCCAAATAAGGCATACAGATTGCCAACAAACACATGAAAGGATGCTCAACATGACTAATCATTAGAGAAATACAAATCAAAACCACAGTGAGGTATCACCTCACACTGATCAGAATGGCCATCATCAGAAAATCTACAAACAACACATGCTGGAGAGGGTTTGGAGAAAAGAGAACCCTCTTGCACTGCTGGTGGGAATGTAAATTGATACAGACACTATGGAGAACAGTATGGAGGTTCCTTAAAAAACTGAAAATAGAATTACCATATGACCCAGAAATCCCAATACTGGGCATATACCCTGAGAAAACCATAACTCAAAAAGACACATGCACCCCAATATTCACTGCAGCACTATTTACAATAGCCAGGTCATGGAAGCAACCTAAATGCCCATTGACAGACGAATGGATAAAGAAGATATGGTACTTATATACAATGGAATATTACTCAGCCATATAAAGGCATGAAATTGGGTCATTTGTAGAGACGTGGATGGATCTAGAGACTGTCATACAGAGTGAAGTAAGTCAGAAAGAGAAAAACAAATATCATGTATTAACGCATATGTGTGGAATCTAGAAAAATTTTAGAGATGAACCAGTTTGCAAGGCAGAAATAGAGACACAGATGTAGAGAACAAACATATGGACACCAAGGGGGGAAAGCGGGGGGCGGGGGGGTGGTGGTGGGATGAATTGGGAGATTGGGATGGACATGTATACACTGATGTGTATAAAATGGATGACTAATAAGAAAAAAATATATGTAAAAAATAAACTTAAAAAGTAAAACAATCAAATACTAAAAAAAAAAAAAGCAGATAACATAAGAAGACTTTGTGTCTTTGGAGTAGGAAAGATGTCTTTAACAGGACACGTATAGTATTATTACTCAAAGAGAAATTTATTAGATTGGATTATATTAAAATTAAGGACTTTTATTCATCTAATAAACCATTAAGAAAGTGAAAAAGAAAGGCACAGAGTAAAAGAAAGTATTACATCGTATATAAGTGACAAAGGACTTGTATCCTGAATTTATAAGGACCCTGTACAAATTCAATAACAATAAAAAGACAATCAGGTAGAAAAGAGACTTGAAGAGGTTCTACATAGAAGAAGATATCCAAATATATGAAAATGTGCTCAAACTCATTCATCTTCAGGAAAATGTAAATTAAATCCACAATGAAATGTTCTGACACCTCCACCAAAATGGCTAAAATGTAAGTCTGTTAATACCATAATGTTGCCACGGATATGGAGCAACTAGAACTCTCATACACTGCTGATGGGTTCTAAATTGGTACAACTACTTTAAAAAAGAGTTTGAGGGCTTCCCTGGTGGCGCAGTGGTTGAGAATCTGCCTGCCAATGCAGGGGACACGGGTTCGAGCCATGGTCTGGGAAGATCCCACATGCCGCGGAGCAACTAGGCCCGTGAGCCACAACTACTGAGCCTGCGCGTCTGGAGCTTGTGCTCCGCAAGAGAGGCCATGACAGTGAGAGGCCCACGCACCGCGATGAAGAGTGGCCCCCGCCTACTGCAACTAGAGAAAGCCCTCGCACAGAAACGAAGACCCAGCACAGCCAAAAATTAATTAATTAATGAAACAAAATTAAAAATTTTAAAAAAGAGTTTGACGTTGTCCACAAGATTTATAATAAACATAGTCTTTGAACCGGAAATGTCATCCTCAGGTATACTGCCAAGGAGAGAAAAATATATATATATGTATATATACCAAAATACATGAGTGAGAATGTTAACAGCCACATTATTCAAAATGGCCAAACACTCTAAATTCATAGACATTCTACAGAAGAATTGGTTTATTATTTTTAAGTGCCAAGGTCAGAAAAACTGAGGAAAAATTGAACAGCTGTTCCAGATTGAAAGACATTAATGCAAAGTGTGGTCCTGGGTCAAATGAATGCCCTTATTAATATAGTACAGCCATTAACTTCCTTAACTTTTCCATTGCCATTGTTTTAGTTCAGACCCTCAAAATATTTCACTTGGAGCAGCCTTCTAACTCTTCTCTCCACTTCACCTTCATATTTTACTCAGAGTGGGCTTTATAAATTCAAATCTAATGAAAACATTATTATTATTATTCCCAAACACAAAACTTTTCTCTGTCCCATTACCTATAAGATAAAGTCCGACCCCTCACTTGTGTTTCACCTAGTCCCCACCCTGCTAGCCAAGATCAGCAAAGCTGCCTACCTGACTCACATTTAACCACAGGCAAATGCGAGAGCCCAGCTGTAACCAGAACAACTGCCCCGCTGAGCACAACCTTCATTGCTGACCCACGAAATTGTGAGCTAAATAAATGGGTCGTTTTTAGCTAAAAAGTTTTGGCGTGGTTGGAAGGGAACAACACCTAACTGCTACAATTCCTTTTTAATCACCTGAGAAGGGATCCTGAGTCTCTCCGAAAAGCTACTTTGGAAGTGACTACAAAATCCAACCTCATATTTTTTTGCCTTGTAAAACCGCCCAGGAACAGGTGGAGGGGTATGTGAGTTAAGGCCTCTGCCGGAGGTTCAAAATTTAGGGGGATGCCTAAGAGCTCAGTAATTGAGACAATGTTTTGAGGCAACATCTTTAAATTAAAAATAATGAAAAAAATGCATACCAGACAAAACATCAAAATTTTAAATAAAACCTAGAGCAGACAACAACACAACTGCCATTTCTACTTAACATCTGATTGAAATATAGGAGTAAGAGTAGTCAAGAAATTCTTAAATGGTATTAAGGAGAAAATGGGAAGAACTGATTATTTCTCAGACTATTTAACATGAAACACTCGATTACAAACTGACATTCTCTATAACATTAAACATGTTTCACTGAAAAACATGATTGACGGTAATAATACACAACCCTCCCCTTTGTTCCCCCACCATCTGATTGATGGACCTCACATCATTTGAGGGACAGAAAGGACAGCTACAGCTATTGAGACTCGCCACAGATGGAGTTTGCAATGCTAGTAAAAACCAACTTAAATTTAGACATTGCTTTCGGCTTCAACAGACAAGAATACATTAAAGAACCTTTAAAAGAGGCTGATAAGATATGTTCATCTTTAAGCTTTATAACCAAATGTTTTTAATGGTCCCGCTACATTTTTACTAACATTAAAATAAAAACTTGAAGAACTATCCCTGATTATTTTTCCTAAATGGATTTGGAGCAAGTGAATGGGGAAAACGTATTTACTTATTATGCCACACATTTGCTCTTAAGGCAGCCTCTTACATATTTGGGCAATTAATGGAGTTTAAATTTGTCTCATGATTAGTCTTGGGCCCTGTCTATCCCTTGAAGTGGAAAGACTTTGACATCTGTGTTCTTAAGAGGGACCTTAAATAATGAATAAGAATCTCCACACAATTCAGCTGGAGTAAACTATATTGAGATAGTACAAATAAAGAAGAAATTTTAAATATATTTAATTGGAAAAACTCTAACTCATAAATACTGTGTTTCTTTGGGACTTGAAACAACTATAATAATACTGGGTGCTCTAGGATACGAACTTATCACTGCTTCTGAGCCATCCTTCACCCATCTGCAAATATGTGTATGCCTCAAATATTACAGATGACTGTGCCACCCATTTGATTAAAATGAGGAATATCTTCCTCTTATTAGTAAAAGGCAAAGGCAAAAGAGAAGTTTTACCACTTGAATACATAAGAGAATAGCCAGTCTTTGGCATAAGGAAAACATTTATTGAACTGATACCACACCAAGTGCTATACATGCTCTAATCATCAAATTTGATCTTCACAATGCTGTGCAAAAGATAATATTAACTCCTTTAACAGATGGGGTTTATGAAGCTGAAGTGAATTGACCAAGATCACAAAGATATGGAAGAATCTGGATTCCAACCCAGTCCTCTGGTTTCAGTCCTGTGATCTTCCTAGAGGACCCAGGAGAATGATTCCCATTCGCCCACAGTAGAGTCCAGCTGAGGTTCTGAGCCCCTTCTGTTTCTTCAGTGTGAGGGATGTGATAGTGACTGAGAGGAATTGAATAGATTAATCTCATTGATGGTCCCAGTTCTTTGCCTTCCCTGTATCAATGCCACTTTGCCAGATGAGTGTACATTTCTCATGGTTTTCCCATGTCACTTGCTTTGGCTAATGGGACGTTAGCAGATCTGACACATGTATAACCGTGAAAAAGGGCTTCTGCTGCTGGCACAAGAACATACCTGGGCTGGCCTGCTGGAGCATGAGAGCCTAGGGGGTCCAGTTGCCTCAGTTAACAGTCAGCTGAGGAACTTCTCTGGTGGTGCAGTGGTTAAGAATCCGCCTGCCAATGCAGGGGACACGGGTTCGATCCCTGGTCTGGGAAGATCCCACATGCGGTGGAGCAACTAAGCCTGTGCGCCACAACTACTGAGCCTGCACTCTAGAGCCCGCGAGCCACAACTACTGAGCCCGCGTGCCACAACTACCAAAGCCCGTGCGCCTAGAGCCCGTGCTCTGCAACAAGAGAAGCCACCGCAATGAGAAGCCCGTGCACTGCAATGAAGGGTAGCCCCCGCTCGCCGCAACTAGAGAAAGCCCGTGCACAGCAACGAAGACCCAATGCAGCCAAAAATAAATTAATCAATGAATTTAAAGAAAACGAAAACAGAAACAGGGTTATGTGCTAAAGAGTGACATGGAGAAGGGCTAACAGAGAGTGACAGGTCAGGTGCACTGTCACTGAGGAAATAGCCGAGAAACAGACCAAACAGAGGACACATACACACACACTACACACACACACACACACACACACACACACACACACACTACACACACACACACACACACACACACACACACACACACACACTTATTTCAAGGAACTGGCTTCTGTGGTTGTGGGTATTGGCAACTCCAAAATCTGTAGGGCAAACCATCATGCTGGATCAATCGGCCAGGAACTGATGCTGCAGTCTTGAGAAAGAAGTTCTTCTTCCACAGGGAAACCTCAATTTTGCTCCTAAGCCTTTTCAACTGATTGGCTGAGGACCACCCACATTATTCAGGAAAATTTCCTTTTATTAAAGTTTACTGTTGTACATACTAACTACAGCTACAAAGTACCTTCACAGCAACACCTATATTAGTGTTTGCTTGACTAACTGGGCACTCTAGCCTGGCCAAGTTGACCACAAACTAACCATCACACTGAGGAAGCACAAATTACACTGAGATCTGGATGACAAGGCAGAGCCAACCATGTGAAGAATTGGGGAGGGACATTTTAGGCAGGAGGAAGAGCTAGTGTTAAGGCCCCAAGGCTGATATAATCTTAGAACACTGCTGTGCACTGAATTTTTATGTGTCCCCCCCCAATTGATATGCTGAAATCTAATCCACAATGTAATGGTATTTAGAGGTAGGGCCTTTCAGGGATGAGTAGATCATGAGGGTGGAGCCTTTATGAATGGAATTAGTGCCCTTAGAAGAGACCAGACAGCTAGCTCGCTCGCTCTCTCTCTGCTATGTGAAGATAGAATGAGAAGACAGCCATTGGTAAACCAGATAGAGGGCCTTCACCGAAACCTGACCATACCGCAGTCTGATCTCAGACTTCCAGCCTCCATAACTATGAGGAGTAAATATATGTTTTTTAAGTCACCCAGTCTATGGTCATGGTTACAGCAGCCCAAGCTGATAAGATGCACATCAAGAAGCAAATGGAAGGTCTGTACTAGAGTGCAGTGGCTGAGGAGGTAGAGATAAGTTAAGAGAAGCAGGAAGGCTATATCAGGTAGGGCCTGTAGAACATTACTTGAAAATGCATTTTATTCTAAGTACAATGGGAAGCCATTGGTAAGTTCTAAAAGGAAGTTACATCTGTTTGTTTGTTTGCTTTCTATTTTTTTAATTTTGGGCTGCATTGGGTCTTCATTGCTGTGTGCAGGCTTTCTCTAGTTGCAGCAGGCAGGGGGCCACTCCTCGCTGCAGTGCATGGGCTTCTCATTGCAGTGGCTTCTCTTGCTGTGGAGCACGGGCTCTAGGCGCACAGGCTTCAGTAGTTGCAGCACGTGGGCTTCAGTAGTTGCAGCACGTGGGCTCAGTAGTTGTGGCTCACAGGCTCTAGAGCGCAGGCTCAGCAGTTGTGGCGCATGGGCTCAGTTGCTCTAGGGCATGTGGGATCTTCCCGGAGCAGGGATCAAACCCGTGTCCCCTGCATTGATAGGCAGGTTCTCAGCCACTGCGCCACCAGGGAAGTCCCTGGTTTTTGTTTTAAAGATTACTCAACATTGCCAATGGAGAACTGATTATAGGCACACAAGAGTAGAACAGCCAAGTGATGATTTAGAAACCTATTGAAGTTGTTCAGGCAAAAGATAATGCTAAATTGACTGTTCTGATTAGTCAAAGTGGGAAAGAAGTAGATGGATTCAGCTCTGTATTGGTGGTAGAACCCACGAGACCTGCTGGTGGTTAGGACACGGGACTGGTGTGGTGGTGGGCATCAGCATACATGAGTTTGGACTTCTGGTTTCCAGTCCAGCATGAAAGGGGCTTGGAAGTCATCATTCCATTCTAACAACAAAAAGCTGCACAAACTGAACGATCAACAGCTTTTCTTAGATCAAGCAGAGAAGTTAGGTCACAGAGCAAACTTCTGCCCCTCAGACTGGAGAGATAGACAAGTGAATACAGGCAATCACAACTTACCAGAGTAGAAACCCATGAGCAGAAACTTCTATAAGAAACAGTGCTGGGGTAGAAAAATCTTAATTGTAATTGATCAATTGAGGAGACTCAGTGTGGACAAGTCTTAAAGTTAAAAAAAACCAAGGGAACCAGTCGTGAGGGCCCCCTACACTTTCGAGTTTTACTGCCAGGAATTCTACCAGAGTGAATATTGGAAAAAAAAATTCCCTTGTGCTTTTGGCAAAGGGATGGGGAAATAACCATTTTGAAACACTCAAGAAGATTCTGTTCCTAACAAGGCCTTCTTCCAAGAGAAACTATTTAATCAGAGCCTAACCTGCTGGGGTTTTATCAGAGCCTGATTAACCTAGGAGAAGGGAAATAGCCGATTCTAGCCCGCTCTACCCATCCTGTCCCATTGTGGGGGCAGGGAGAGGGCTGAGAAGCACTGGGAAAGTTCCCAGTCCAGGGTACAGGATCAATAAAAGACTGAGACCTGATCACAGGACAAGAGAATGCTTCTCTGCCCCCAACAGCTCAGACCTGTTTACTGAAGTTCCATTTGCTCAGTACCTCATGTCCAGCTATGAAGAAAAAACTACAAAGCATACTAAAATGCAAAAACACAATTTGAAGAAACAGAACAAGCATCAGAACCAGACTGATATGGCAGCGATGTTGGAATTATCAGACAGGCGTTTTAAAACCTCTGTGATAAATATAGTAAGGGTTGTAACAGGTAAAGCAGACAATATGCAAGAACTGATTGACAATGTAATCAGAGGGATGGAAATTCTAAGAAAAAATCAAAAAGAAATGTTAGAGATCAAAAACACCATACCAAAAATGAAGAATGCCTTTGATGGGCTTATTATAGACTGGATATGGCTTGCGGATACATCAATACAGGTACTTCTAAGTTGGAAAAGCAAAGGGAAAAAATCCTGAAAAACACAGAATAGAATGGAATATCCAAGAACTGTGGGACAACTACAAAAGATGTAACATACATATCATGGGAATACCAGAGGAGAAGAAAGACAAAAAGGAATAAAAGAAACATTTGCAGCAATAATGACCAAATTTCTCCAAATTAATTATCAAACACAGATCCAGGAAGCTCATAGAACATCAAACTGGATAAACACGCCCCCCCCCCCAAATAATAAAGAATTACATCCAGTGCCGCCTCAGAAACCATGCAAATGTGAAGAGAATGGAGTGAAATATTTAAAGTATTGAAATAAAAAAACCACCAATTTACCATTCTGTACTCTGTAAAATTATCCCTCAAAAGTGAAGGGTAGAAAAAAGACTTTCTCAGACTAGCAAAAATTGAGAGAATTTGTTGCCAGTAAACCTGTCTTGTAAGATATGTTAAAAGAAGTTCTTCTGAGAAAAATGATACGCATCAGAAACTTGGATCTACATAAAGAAAGGAAGAGCACCAGAGAAGGAATAAATGAAAGCTAAAAAAATAAAATAAAACACTTTTATTTTTCTTATCCTTAACAGAACAGATAACAGCTTGTTTAATAATAACAACAATTTATTCAATTGTGTGTGTGTGTGTGTGTGTGTGTGTGTGTGTGTGTGTGTGTGTGTGTGTATGCATGCTTGTATAAGTGAAATGAATGGCAGCAATGACACAAGATTTGGGAAGGGGAAGGAGCATTATTCTGTTACTGGAAGATACTTGCACTACCCATGAAGAGGCTTAGTGTTATTTGAAAGTGAACTTGGATTCATTACAAATGTATATTATAAACTTGAGGGTAGCCACTAAAAAAGCAATTAAAAAAAGAAGAAAAAGAAGTGTAGCTGAAATGCAGAGAAAGGAAAGAAAATGGAATCATATAAAATGCTCAGTTAATACCAAAAAAGGCAGAAAGAGTGGAAGACAAAAATAAAAACAAAGAACAAGAGCAACAAATAGAAAACAGTTACAAATATGGTAGAGATTAATCCAACTCTATTTGAGTCTGAAGTTCAGAAAGAAATCAGGACTAGAGATATAAATAAGGGAGCCATCAGCATATAGATGTTGTTTAAAACAATTAAATTAGATATGGTTGCACAGAGAGGGAGGGAGGTAAAGGAAAGTCAAGAGCCTGGAACCAAGCTTGGGGTCACTCCAGCTTTTACACTCAAAGTTGAGTAACAGGGAACTTCTGTGGCAAGGGAAAGGCAAATAATCAAGGTAAGAAATTTCTAAGTCAAGGAGGAAAACAGGATTGCTCAGTCCACCCAGCTGGGGCAGTCTCTCTCGGGGGGATATTTGTTCATAAAGTTCACTTACGAATCAAGCTGGTAATGGCCACTGTTAGATGCTGTTGTCGATATATTTTTTAAAAATCACTATGGGCCCTGCTCTTTATGTATTTATTTATTTAGCCATGCCACATGGCTTGCAGGACCTTGATTCCCCGACCAGGGACAGAACCCAGGCCACCGTAGTGACAGTGCCGAGTCCTAACCACTGGACATCCAGAGGACTCTGGACCCCGCTCTTAAGGAACAGATAAATTTTCTTCTAAGTTCAAGTGCCAGAAATATTTACACCAGCATTTACAGTTACAGGATAGACAATCCTATAGGTGAGGTTCTCCCTGACTTAAAAAGAGTGAAAATACTGTTTCCTCCCTGAATAACCTGGCTCTGAAAATGCCCAAATCTTAAAGGCCTTATTATTCCCAAAGAAATCTACACCAAGATACATCATAGTCAAACTTGTGAAAACTAAAGAAAAATCGTGAAAGTAGCTAAAGAAAAATGGCACCTTATCAATAGGAGAAAAACAACTCAAAAGACACTGGATTCCTCACCAAAACCTTAGAGGCCAGAATAAAATGGCACAGCATTTCTCAAGTGCTAAAAGATAAATCTGTAAATCTAGAATCCTATATCCATCAAAAATATCTTTCAAGAATAAGAGGAAATCACGACATTCTCAGATGAAGAGAAACTAAGAGAACTTGTTGCCAGCAGATCTATTCTTTATTTTCAGCAGATTTATTCTAAAAGAAGTTATTTAAACAGAATGGAAATTATTAAAAATATAAAGCTGGGAACATCAGGATGGAAGAAAGAACAGAGTAAGAAAAACTGAGTAATATAATAGGTTTTCTTTCTCCTTTTGAGTTTCGTAAATTATGTTTGATGATCAAAACAAAAAATATAACGTGGCCTTATTTGGTTCTGAATATATGTAGAGGAAATATTTAAGAGATTATATTATAAATGGGAATGGGTTAAAAAAAAGGGAAGTAAGGTTTCTACACTTCACTCAAACTGATAATATGATGATAGAAGTAGACTGTAATAAGGTATGGATGTAGAATGTAATAATACTTAGGGAAACCACTTAAACTATGCAAAGAGATACATTTAAAAGCACTATAAATAAATCTAGCTGAAATTCTAAAAAATGTTCAAGTAACCCACAGAAACGCAGAAAAAAGAGAAACAGAGAAACAAAAAGCAACAGAGAGAACAAACAGAAACAAAAACATAAAATGGCAGACTTATGCCCTAATCCATCAACAGTTATTTTAAATATAAGTGGTCTAAATACACCAATTAAAAGATAGAAATTAGCAGTAAATATATGCACAAAACAAAAGAACAGGAAAATGTGTGAAGGAAAAACTGATAAAACTGAAAACATAAACAGACAAATTCAAATTATAGTTGGAGACTTCAACACCCCTCTCTCAATAATTAATAGAAAAACTATGTAGAAAATCAGCACAGACATAGAAGAACTCACTGACACCATCAACTAAGAGGATCAGTAAACATGTATAGAACACTCCACTCAACAACAGCACAATATATATTCTTTTCAAGTGTCCATGGAACATATATTAAGATAGACCAAATCCTGGGCCATAAAACAAACCTCAACAAATTTAAAAGAATCTAAACCAGAGTGTGTTCTCTGACCACAATGGAATCAAACTAGAAATCAATAACAGAAGGATAAAAAGAAAATTTCCAAATACTTATAACCCAAACAGGACATTTCAAAGAAGAGATCTCAAGGTAAATTTTAAAAAATACATTGAAGTGAAAGAAAATGAAAATAGAACATACCAAAATTTGTGGGACACAGCTAAAGCAGTGCTGAGAGAGAAATCTGTAGCATTAAATGCATATATTAGAAAAGAGGAAAGTCTCACATAAATAATTTAAACTTTCATCTTAAGAACTTAGAAAATGAAGAGCAAAATAAACTCCAAGTAAGTAGAAGAAAGGAGATAATAAAGATAAAAGCAGAAATAAATAAAATTGAAAACAGAAAGACAGTAGAGAAAATCAATGATAAAAGATTTCAGGTTTTTTTCAAAAATCAGTAAAATTGACAAACCTCTAGCAAGACATACAAAGAAGAAAAAGAGAGAAGACTGAATTACCAGGATCAGGAATGTAACTGGATATATTACTACAGGTTCTGCATACCTCAAAAAGATAATAAGGCAAAACTACAAACAACTCTATACATACATTTGACAACTTAGGTGAAATGAAGCCATTCCCCAGAAAAAAAGCACAAACCATCACAGCTTAGGCAGAATAAAATAAATATGTGAATAGTCCTAGAATCATTAAGAAATCTGAATTCATAATTTGAAAAACTTCCAAAAAATGAATCTCCAAGCCCAGATGGTTCCACAAATATTTAAAGGAGAAGTAACACCAATTCCACACAATCTCTTCCAGATAATGCAAGACAAGGAAACACTTCCCAATTCATTTTATGAGGATAGTATTAGCCTCATACCAAAACCAGAAAAAGACAATAAAAAAAAAAAAAACTAAAATCCAATGTCCATCACGAATACAGACACAAAAATACTTAACAATGTGTTACCAAATAGAGCTAAAACTGAGCCGGACCCTGTGGAGCTCCAAAAGCCTTTCTGTGTCCCCCATTTCTTGATTAGAGGAAACAGGATTCATTCAGCCTCCATGACCTTCCCTGAGTTCCAATGGGCAAGTTCAAACAGTTGTTAATTAGGGAAGGGAGAGGAGTGGATGCAATGCAGAGACAAGGGAGGAACAGACAAGAAACGATAGTGCAGCCTTCCGGCAGGGTTCTGGCTCCCCCTCAAGGGATACACATAACAATATCTTTCAGCTGTTTTGCAGATACTGAAACCCCCACCAGGTGGGAGAAGTTAGCTGTATGCTGCCCACAAGCATGTAGACCCCAGACAGGTTGGAACCAGAAGATTGGTAATGCTCCCACTTACCTCACCACAACCAATCAGAAGAATGTCCATGAGCTGATCACGCCCTGTTTGAACCATTACTGTAAAACTCCTCACTAACCCCTCTAGGTAGGGACACACAGTTTTGAGGGCATTAGCCCACTGTAGCCCCCTTTGCCTGGCAAAGCAATAAAGCTATTCTTTTCTACTTCACCCAAAACTCTGTCTCTGATATTTAATTCAGTTTCAGAGTAAAGAGGCCAGATTCTGCTTCAGAACTGGCAATATTTATTTAGTTTTTCTTTTCGGCTGTGTTGGGCATTTGTTGCTGCACGCAGGCTTTCACTAATTGTGGTGAGGCCTACTCTTCACTATGGTGCGTGGGCTTCTCATTGCAGTGGCTTCTCATTTTGTGGACCACAGACTGTAGGCACGCAGGCTTCAGCAGCTGTGGCACACAGGCTCAGTAGTTGCAGTGCATGGGCTCTAGGGTGCACGGGCTTCAGTAGTTGTGGCATCTGGGCTTAGTTGCTCTGTGGCATGTGGGATCTTCCCGGACCAGGGATCAAACCCGTGTCCTCTGCATTGGTGGGTGGATTCTTAACCACGCGCCACCAGGGAAGTCCTTGGCAATATTTTAAAAGAATTATACACCATGACCAAGCAGGGTTTATTCCAGAGATGTAAAACTGGTTCAATATTTGAAAATAATGGTAATTCATCAAATTAGGCTATACAAGAAAACTCACATTGACATAATCAATGCAGAAAAAGCATTTGACAGAGTTCAACACCATTTTTTTTTTTTTTTTTGCGGTATGCAGGCCTCTCACTGCCATGGCCTCTCCCGTTGCGGAACAACAGGCTCCGGACGCACAGGCCCAGCGGCCATGGCTCACGGGCCCAGCCGCTCCGCGGCATGCGGGATCCTCCCGGACCAGGACACGAACCCGCATCCCCCACATCGGCAGGTGGACCCTCAACCACTGCGCCACCAGGGAAGCCCAACACCATTTATTAAAGAAAGAAAAAAAACCTCTCAGAAATATGGAATGGAAAGGATCTCCCTCAATTTAATAAAGAACATCTACAAACAAGCTTCAGAATTACAGTTAATGTAAAAGACTGAATATTTTAACCCTAAGATCAAGAAAAAGGCAAGGATGCCCACTCTCACTGCTCTTATTCAATATAGTGTTTGAAGTTCTAGCTAGTATAATAAGGCAAGAAAAAGAAATAAAAGGCATGCAGATTAGAAAGAAAGAAAACTGTCCTATATGCAGATAACATGATTGTGAATATATACAATCCCATGGAATTTACAAAAACTCCACCTAGTACTAATAAGTGAATCCAGCAAGGTCACAGGACACAAGATAAACATACAAAATTCATTTGTATTTACATATACTAACAATGAACAAATAAATATCAGAATTAAAAATACAATACTGTTTAAAATTGCTTTTATAAAAAGAAATATTTAAGTGTAAATCTTAAAAAAATATATGGGGCTTCCCTGGTGGCGCAGTGGTTGAGAGTCCGCCTGCAGATGCAGGGGATGCGAGTTCGTGCCCCGGTCGGGGAGGATCCCACATGCCGTGAAGCGGCTGGACCCATGAGCCGTGGCCGCTGGGCCTGCGCGTCCGGAGCCTGTGCTCCGCAACGGGAGAGGCCACAACAGTGAGAGGCCCGCATACTGCAAAAAAAAAAAAAAAAAAAAAAAAAAATATATATATATATATATATATATATATATATGTACAGGGCTTGTATGCTGAAACTAAAAGACACTGGTGAAAAAAATTAAAGACCTAAATAAATGGAGAGACGTATTATGCTCCCGGATGGAAACACTCAGCCTGGTAAAGATGTTAATTCTCCCCCAAATTAATGTAAAAGTTTAACATAATTCCTATCACAATCCCAGCAATATTTTTATTAGGTATAGACAAGATTATTCTAAAACATATATGGAAAGACAAAGGAACTGGGATAAGTTAAAAATTGTTTGGAAAAAAAAAGATTAAAGTGAATATATTAGTCACTAGGGCTCCCATAACAAAACAGCATAGACTGGGTGACTTAAACAACAGAAATTAATATTCTCACAGTTCTAGAGGCTGAAAAGTCCAAGATCAAGATTCCTGCAGGGTTCAGTTTCTGATGAAAGCTCTCTTTCTGGCTTGCAGATAGCCACCTTCTTGCTAGGCCCTCACCTCCCATGGCCCTTGCTCTGAGTGTGTATGAGGGAGGAGAGAGAAAGAAAGCCCTCTGATGTCTCTTCCTATAAGGACACTCATCCTATTGGATCAGAGCCCTACCCAAAAACCTCATTTAACCTTAATTGCCTCCTTATAGGCCCTATCTCCAAACACAGCCACACTGGGGGTTAGGGCTTCAACATATACATTTGGGGAGTGGCAGAGACAAAACCATTCAGTCCAAAACATCAGGACCAATCCGTTTACCTGATTTTAATATTTATTATACAGCAATAGTAATGAAGACTGTGTGGTTTGGCAGAGAGACAGACACACACATCAGTGGAGCAGAATAGACAGCACAGAAACAGACCCAACAGATTTTTGACAAAGGTACAAAAGCAATGCAATAGAGGAAAGATATCCTTTTCAACAAATGGTTCTGGAGCAATTAGACATCCATAAGCAAAAAGTGACAATAATAAACCTTGACCTAAGTCTCACTCCTTATACAAAAATTAACTCAAAATGGGTCACACACTTAAATGTAAAACATAAAACTATAAAACTTTTATAGGAGAAAATCTTCAGGATCTAGGGATACGCAAAGAGTTCTTATGCTTAACACCAAAAGCATAATCCACAACAGGAAAAATGGATAAATTTGGCTTTAAAAGAATTTATTTGCTCTGTGAAAGGCTCTCTTAAGATGAAAAAGCAGGCTATAAACTGGAGAAAATATTTGCAAACTGTACATCCAACAGAGGACTAGTATCTTGAATGACATAAAGACCTCTCAAAACGTAAACATGCAAGTATCCTGTCACCCAGGCAATTGCGATCTGGGTATTTATGTCACAGAAATAACACATGTTCACACAAAAACTTGTACATGAATGTTTATTGCAGCTTTATTCATAACAGCCCCAAACTGGAAAGAACCCAGATGTCCTTCAATGGATAAGTGGTTAAACAAACTGTGATAGAATCATACCATAGAATACTACTTAGCAATAAAAAAGAACAAACTATTGGTATACATATTCTCCATAGAATTATGCTGAGTGAAAAAAAAGCCAATCACAAAAGGTTACATACTGTATGATTCTAACTACATAACATTCTTGAAATGACAAATATCAAATCCCTAAAATGGTTTCCAGGGATTAAGGGGGGGTGGGGCAGAGGGAAAGTAAGTATAACTGTAAAAGGGCAACGTGAAGGACCTTATGGTGATGAAAATGTTCAATATCTTGACCATATCAATGTCAGTAACCTGATAGGCACCGTATACTATTGTTTCCCAAGATGTTACCATTAAACTAGGTAAAGGGTACACAGGATTTTTCTGTAATATTTCTTTACAACTCATGTGAATCTAGAATTATCTTAACGAGTTTAATTTTAAAAAATGAGTGTTCAACTCTATGACATAAATCACAGCAAGATCCTTTTTGACCCACCTCCTAGACAAATGGAAATAAAAACAAAAATAAACCAATGGGACCTAATGAAACTTAAAAGCTTTTGCACAGCAAAGGAAACCATAAACAAGACCAAAAGACAACCCTCAGAATGGGAGAAAATATTTGCAAATGAAGCAACTGACAAAGGATTAATCTCCAAAATTTACAAGCAGCTCATGCAGCTCAGTAACAAAAAAACAAACAACCCAATCCAAAAATGGGCAGAAGACCTAAATAGACATTTCTCCAAAAAAGATATACAGGTTGCCAACAAACACATGAAAGAATGCTCAACGTCATTAATCATTAGAGAAATGCAAATCAAAACTACAATGAGATATCATCTCACACCAGTCAGAATGGCCATCATCAAAAATTCTAGAAACAATGAATGCTGGAGAGGGTGTGGAGAAAAGGGAACCCTCTTGCACTGTTGGTGGGAATGTAAATTGATACAGCCACAATGGAGAACAGTATGGAGGTTCCTTAAAAAACTAAAAATAGAACTACCATATGACCCAGCAATCCCACTACTGGGCACATACCCTGAGAAAACCATAATTCAAAAAGAGTCATGTACCAAAATGTTCACTGCAGCTCTATTTACAATAGCCAGGACATGGAAGCAACCTAAGTGTCCATCAGCAGATGAATGGATAAAGAAGATGCGGCATATATATACAACGGAATATTACTCAGCCATAAAAGGAAATGAAATTGAGTTATTTGTAGTGAGGTGGATGGACCTAGAGTCTGTCATACAGAGTGAAGTAAGTCAGAAAGAGAAAAACAAATACCGTATGCTAACACATATATATGGCATCTAAGGAAAAAAAAAGGTCATGAAGAATAAAGACACAGACCTACTAGAGAATGGACTTGAGGATATGGGGAGGGGGAAGGGGAAGCTGTGACAAAGCAAGAGAGTGGCATGGACATATATACACTACCAAACGTAAGGTAGATAGCTAGTGGGAAACAGCTGCACAGCACAGGGAGATCAGCTCGCTGCTTTGTGACTGCCTGGAGGGGTGGGATAGGGAGGGTGGGAGGGAGATGCAAGAGGGAGGAGATATGGGGATATATGTATGTGTATAGCTGATTCCCTTTGTTATAAAGCTGAAATTAACACACCATTGTAAAGCAATTACACTCCAATAAAGATGTAAAAAAAAAAGGAGTGTTCAGACACTTGTAAAGGTCCTTCTGAATGTGACGTTCTAATTGTTTCCACGATTTGTGTGCACACCTCTATGGCGTAGTTTCCAAAATGCAATCTATGGAACAAGGGTCCACCTCAAGAGGCCGGTAAGTGGTCTGTGGTTAGGAGGGTTTGTTCTATTGTCAAATAAGTGTGGCTGAGCGTTACTATAATAAAGAGAACAGAAAAATTTTAAAAACTAATTAAACTTAAGCCACAGTTTCCAAATCCAAAACATGGCCAGAGTCCTTTTCCTTCCTTTCCTTTCCTTTTCCTTCCTTTTCTTTTCTTTCCTTTCTTTTCCTTTTTCATTTTTCCTTCTGAGGACCTAGCAGCATCAAATGGAACCCTGGAGGTCCACAGAACCCAACTTGAGATATGATGCTGTTATCAACAGGCGGTTCCTCTGACACAGGGTGTGCAACTTTAAGCTTTCACTGTGAGTCCTCCCTCAGTCCCTCTCTGGCTATGTATGTGCATTTTGGCCCCTGCTTCCAATTCCATCTCTTTCTCTTTGTGTTTTTAGTCCTCTCTCCTGCACTGAATTCAGAGCTCCCTGAGGGCAAGAGCCTTGTCTCCTTCCTCAGAGGCAACCAAGCACTTGCTTTGTACCCACCTCTGCCTCCCCCGAGCACTCTTCTGACTGGTCAGGCATTCCTCATCTCAGTTATTCTTCTGAAGTGACCCGCTGTTGTTTCTGCCTTCCACCAGCATTCCAGAACTGATCCTCCCCCAGTGAATCATGCGTCCTGGTGGCCTGTCACCTCTCTGACATGGGACGCAACGTGGTCAGATAGGACCCCATTCTCCTGGACAAAGGGATTGGTCCGGGGTGAGCATAAGACCCAAACCAAGCTAACCAAAGCTTTTCCCTGGCATTATCCAATTTGGGTTGGAAGAGAAGTTTTGCCTCTTAGGTCATAGAAGCTGGAAAGACGTAAATCTGAGGCCAGGTTATCCATTTTGAGGAAGTCTGACTATGGTAAGCTGAGGATAAAGCCACTCAGAGACAAGCAGAATTAATGAATAGAAAAAGTTCTGACACTAGTAGTTGGATCTCTGGGATCCTGTGGACAGCTCCACTCCTGAACTTCCCACTTACTTTAGCTAATATATTCTTTTTATGCTTAGGTGAGTTCAGGTTGGATTTCCATCACTGCAACTAAAAAATTTCTAACTAATACATCCCATTCGACTTCTCGTTCATTCCTGATCACCCTAATAAGCAGTAAGGATTGGAGTTTTTCATGCATCACTTTAACACATTTGGATACACTGAACACACTTTTACATTTTGATTTAAACCTGATGAGCTATGCAGGCACCTACTGTGCTCTTTCTTTATGAATGGGATCGAGAACAGATGTGTTTCCATGAAAAGAAGTCAGGAAAGGTCTGAAGCCTGGAGGGATGTCATGTGAGGACGCGAGGCAGCCAGTGAGGAGGAGGGCTGTGGAGAGTCGGGTAGAAAAGGTCCTTTAACGGAGAGGGTGAGCCCTCAAATGTATACGTTAGCTCTTCCAAAACGCTATACAGGAGTGAGCCTGCCTCGGTCAACCAGAGCCAGACAACAGCTGGGAGGGGAGAAGGAGGTACAGATGGACAGGAAAACCAGGGAAGGAGGAGAAGAGATTAACATTCATCCGGTGCCTAATACATGGCAGACACAGGCTCGAAAATGTCAAATAACGATTAGCCCAAGGTGGTGGGTTCACAATTCAAACACAAGTCTGTTTGCCTTCAAAGCCAGTGCTCTTTACACTCTGATGTGGGCTGTACCCGGATCCCAGCATCTGCAAATCGGGAAAGGGTGGAGCTTGCGGTCAGGACAGCAGAACCAGGTCAGCTTCAGAGCCACTTCCCTGACATGACCCGCACACAGGGCTGCCTCTCTCTTCTCTGGAACAGAAGAGAGCTCCAGGAGGTAGCCTCCTGGTGGGCTGCTGGAGCCCAGGGCATCTGAGGACCTGATCGGAATCGGAAGGGAGGGGGTGGAGGCAGATATTTCTATGGAACTAGGTTGTCAAAAATTGGGAAGTGTTCAAGACAGGCACTACTGTACATGGAGATGAGTGTGATCATAATCTTTTCTCTTAGTCCCCAGCAAAGCCAATGACCCAAGGCTGTTTGCAGCAGGGTGGGGAAGTAAAAGGGAATAGCATCTTCATGGAGAGTCCGGAAGTAAGGAATCTGGTTCCATGTTATATAATCTAAAAATGCCTCCACCACCTACCCTCACCCCACGCACAGGAGCAGGAAAGGGGGAAGAACTCCCAGAAATCACACAGTCAAGGCAAATGCAGCGAAATGGCTCACTGGTTACTGTGGCAACCGACTCCTCCCTGCTCCTGCTGCTTGTCCCACGATCCCTCTGTCACCCTATTTTTAGACTGAAGACAACGAATGAAAACGGCTTTAAAATATATATTTTTTTCTTTTCGGTGTGTTGAAGACATGCATAACCTTTCAAAAAACAAAAAAGACTCCGAAGCCTGAGCTTCAAGGTAGGCACAAGTCCCCCAGTCCTGCTATAAGGTGACCCTCATTTCTCTGAGACCCCGGACCAACTCCGCAGAGGAAGGAGGGTGCTGGGTTTCCTGTGAGTTACAGGGCAACAAATAAGGAGGAGAAACCTGAAGAGACTGGAAGGAGCATAAATGCGAAGTAAGCTGGAGAACCAAAGTCATTAAAAATAAATAACAGTTTTTGAGGAATGAGAGGAGTTTTGAATCAACTGGCTAATAAGAATGACTATGTAACTCACCTCACCTCCAGATTTACTTGTCCTCATCTGTGAAATAAAGGAGGTGATGGTCTTTCCGAATCTCCATAACCTCCAAGATTCTGAAAAGCTCTAACATCTGTGATCATATATTTTTTAAACGTTACTCTCGTTAACCTTGCAAAGGAGCCAAATTGTAAGAATCTACTAGAGTTTCCCTGAGAAACAGTCCCAAACTTGTTACAGTGTTTGGTTTTATTCCAGTTGTGATATTTGAGGAATGCTACTGTGGACTATGTCTTTTATTCTGATGGAAAGATACTTAAAAACAAAACAAAACAAAAACAAAAACTTTTAGTGCTGATGAAGATAAGAAATGAAAAATGTAGATGCCTTTTCCTCCTAGAAAACACTGAATGAGTGCAACACACACTTAAGACGTTTTTCATGAGAAAGCTGGCCTTCTGCAATTCAATGGCAAATAAATTAGCAATTAGAATGCAAAGCTACAGGCTTAGTCTGTGGCAGAAAACAGAGCAGGGTCAGAGGAAGGGAAAAAGTGGAGAAAGCTCACTGAAGAGGAGAAAAATCTAACCTAGATCCAAGCTACATGCTTGATTTAGTTGATTCTGCATGGTGGTAGAAAGGGGCTCATGTGTCCAAATGGGTGGGGAGGCTCAGTAATAAGGGGCCTCCCCCGACCTTGCCCCATCCTAGTTCAGGGCCGAGTGGGAGAGCAGAGAGAGAGAGTCTTCCCCACAGGTGGTGGATGGGGAGACCGGGGTATATTTTGGGCCAGCTGAGGCCCCAGGGCAGGGGTTCTTGAAGTCCATCATGCTTGAGCATTACTGAAGTGCTTGTTAAAAAGGCAAATGCTCGTTCACAGCACCAGTCTGTAGTAATCTGGCTTGTATACTCTTCACCTGGCTAACATCTATCTGCTGTTTGGTTTTGGCTTAGATGTCCCTTCCACAAGGAGACCTTTTCAATCACCCCCCACTCCACCTCAGATGGTTTAGATCTCTTCTTGTGTGACGCCATCACACCAGTGTTTCTTGTTTTGAACTTTGTATCATAGTTGCAACCATTTTGTTTAATAGCTGTCTTCTACACTGGACTGTAAGGACTGTGAGCTTCATATAGGACATGTGCCACATCTGTCTTGTCACTCTATCCCTAGTAGCTAATGTTGGGCCTAGCGCACAGTAGGCCCTCAATAAGAATCTGTTGAATGAATAAACATTATAAAGCATAGCAGTCCCATGTTGAATAGTGCCCGCCCCCCCAAATTCATAACGACTTGAAACCTCAGAAGGTGACCTTACTGGATCAGCGTGGGTCCTAAATCCAATGACTGGTGCCCATACAAGAAGGTCATGTGAACACATGAGAGGCAGAGCCTGGAGTGATGCACCTACAAGCTAAGGAGCCCTGGCAGCCAACAGCAGCTGGGAGAGGAACGCAGAACACACTCTCCCCCAGAGTCTCCAGAGGGAACCAGCCCTGCTGACAGCTTGATTTTGGACTTCCGGCCTCCAGAACTGTGAACGCATAAATTTTTGTTGTTGTAAGTCACCCAGATTGTGGTCGTTTGTTCTGACCGCCCTAGGAAACTAATACAGTAGCCCACCCGTTCTGGACACCTTTCCATTCACTGATTATTCCTTCTGTTTAGTCTCAGACTCTCCCTACATTCAACTCATGCCATCAAAATTCTCATATTTCCTACTCCAATTAAGCAGTTAAAAGTACCAGAAACCCAAACTGGTTTTAAGAATAAAATATTTAGGGCTTCCCTGGTGGCGCAGTGGTTGAGAGTCCGCCTGCCAATGCAGGGGACACGGGTTCGTGACCTGGTCTGGGAAGATCCCAGAGAGGACACAACAGTGAGAGGCCCGCATACCACAAAAGAAAATAATTAATTAAGTAATTAATTAATTAAATTAAAATAAAGAAGAATAAAATATTTATTGCTCATGATCTGCAAAACACAGAGTGAGATGAGCTTCAGTGATGACAATGAGGAATCAAGCTCTTTTCAACCTCTCTGTTTCGCCTTCCAAAATGTAACTTCCGGGCTTCCCTGGTGGCACAGCGGTTGAGAGTCCGCTTGCTGATGCAAGGGACACGGGTTCGTGCCCCGGTCCGGGAGGATCCCACGTGCCGCGGAGCGGCTGGGCCCATGAGCCGTGGCCGCTGAGCCTGCACATCTGGAGCCTGTGCTCCGCAACGGGAGAGGCCACAGCAGTGAGAGGCCCGCGTACCGCAAAAAAAAAAAAAAAAAAAAAGTGTAACTTCACCTCAAGTTGGCTCCTTCCCATGGTCACAAGATGCCTACTTACAACTCTCTAGGCTACAGTTTTTTTCTCTAGTATATTCATTATTTGTATCTGTGCAACAAATTACATTAAACCTATTGTTTAAGACAACAGCAATCGTTTATTATGTCTGGAAGGTGTGGAATTCTGTAGTGGTTTGGTTGTGGGATTCTGGCTAGGCATTTCTCCTGAAGTTGCAGTCAGATGTGAGCTGAAGTTGCAGACACTGAAGGACTGCCTACAGCTGGAGGATCCACTTCCAAGGTGGTTTGCTCATATGGCTGACAGACTGATGCTGGCGAGTTGGTTCCTCTCCATGTGGGCTTGTACACAGAACTCCAAGAGTCTTCCTGACACGGTGGCTAGCTTTCCCCAGAGCAGGAAGTCAAAGAGAGAAGGAAGGAACCTGCAGTGGCTTTAGCCTCGAAAGTCATGCACCATTGCTTCCACGGTATTCTATCATCCTGCTGTTCACACAGGTCAGCCATAATTCAATGTGGAAGGATACTACACAAGGCGTGGATTTCAGGAGGCCATCTGAGCAACTGGCTACCACATCTGTGTCCTAGAAAAGCAAGTCTGAGTTTCTTCCTAGAGTCTGCTCAGAAGAACAAGGAAACTTTTTTCCCAAAAAATCTCCAGACAACTTTCTTCCTGCTTAATTGGTCCATCCTCAAACTAGAAAGTGTAGCTAGGATATGGGATTGAGCTAAATTAAGCCTGTGCTACATACCACACTATCGAGGCTACACAGGGCAGAGGGGTATGGACGCGCAAATGATAATCTGGATGGATGCCAGGAAAATCTGGGGAGACACCATAATCTTCCCTAAATCCAGTGGCTCGACCCCAGGAACTTCTATTTCAGTAAATACCCTAGTATGTATGTTTGAAGAAATAAGGACTTATTTAAAGACATAACTACAATACCATTGGCTTTAAAAATTAAGTCCTTATAATCAAATGTCCAATTAGCATTTAAATGCTCCTAAATATCTGATTGTTCAATATCATTTATAGGGCTTCCCTGGTGGTACAGTGGTTGAGAGTCCGCCTGCCGATGCAGGGGACATGGGTTCGTGCTCCGGTCTGGGAGGATCCCACATGCCGCGGAGCAGCTGGGCCCGTGAGCCATGGCCGCTGGGCCTGCGCGTCCGGAGCCTGTGCTCCGCAACGGGAGAGACCACAACAGTGGGAGGCCCGTGTACCGCAAAAAAAAAAAAAAAAATTGTTTATACGGTTTTGTTTGGTTTTTAATTTTGTTTTCATCAGGATCCAAAGTCCAAACACTGCATTTGGTTGACGCCTCTTCCCTTTCATTTAACCTATATATTTCTCCTTCATATTTTTTACTGCAATTTACTTGCTTAAGAAACCAGGTCATTAATCCTATAGAATTTCTCGCAGTTTGGATTTTGCTGAATGCATTCCCATGGTGTCATTTAACATGTTTCTCTGTCCCCTGTAGTCCCTGCAAACTGGCAGTTAGAACTAGAGGCTTCATTAGACTTAGGTTCTGGTTTTCTGCCGGATATACTTTATTGATGGTGCAGTCTAATGGCAATCTGCATTTTAACAAATTCATATTTAACAAATGTGCCCTTTTTAAATAAGTTATTTATTACCGATATTAATGGAATTGATATTGGATACTTAAATGGAGACGGAAAAGCTCTGGAGTGTGATTGCAAAACCCTAGCATACATAAGAATTGACTGAGGAGACTTATTTGAACAGATTGCCAGGTCCCACTCCTAAAGCTTTTTATTCAGTAGATATGAGATAAGACCTGAGAATCTGCATTAATAACAAGCTCCCAAGTGATGCTGATGCTGTTGTTCTTAGAACCACACTTTGTGAAACGTCTTCTTTAGAACACGGTGGTTTAGAAAGAGGCTTTGACATCTGAATACCTAAGATGGAATTCTGCCACCTGCTAGCTGAATAGTCTTGGAAAACTACTTGACTTCTCTAGACCTCGATTTCCTCATCTGTAAAATGGAGTGAAAATAATATTCACCTTAGATACAGAGGTAAAACGATTAAATGAGATAATACCTGTAAACTTTAGTATTGAGCCTTGTGAATTGTCAATATTCAACAAATGGTAGTGGTGTTAGTATAATAATTATAATTATTATTATCAATATTATTATTCCTTTGCTAGTTTTATAACTTGCAATCAGGTCATAAGAAATTATTTCAACATAACAGTAATGAGGAATCTGCCTGGGAGACCTACTGGCCTGGAGATAGGAGTCTTTGGTCAAGTTGTGGCTGTGAACTATTTCAAAGTGGAACGTAGGAAAGAAAATGGAGGAAAGTTCTATTCTTTTTTTTAGCGGTACGCGGGCCTCTCACCGCTGTGGCCTCTCCCGTTGCGGAGCACAGGCTCCGGACGTGCAGGCTCAGTGGCCATGGCTCACGGGCCCAGCCGCTCTG
The DNA here is from genome assembly GCF_011762595.2 of Tursiops truncatus. NCBI lineage: Eukaryota > Metazoa > Chordata > Mammalia > Artiodactyla > Delphinidae > Tursiops > Tursiops truncatus. The sequence continues at coordinate 91,635,193 of NC_047044.1, read as the reverse complement.
CGGCATGTGGGATCTTCCCGGACCGGGGCACGAACCCGCGTCCCCTGCATCGGCAGGTGGACTCTCAACCACTGCGCCACCAAGGAAGCCCGAAAGTTCTATTCTTATTCAGAGTCAGAGGTGTTCTTCCAAGTGGAGCAGTGAGAAACTGGCCCTTCCCACCACAAACACCACATCTGCCTCATGGACGCTCAATAAATTTCCCAACATCACAGATAAAGGGACTCATCTCTCACCCATCAGCAGAACAGTTTTAACATTGTACAGAACGTGCAGACACAAAGACAAGTGGACCAAAAAATCAAAGATACTTACAAAAATTAAAAATAAAAAGAGTGGCAATGAGTATTTTGGAGATGGGATTAAGAATATTTTTTTAACTTCATCAGTTATTATGAATAAATGCTGAGGATTCCCTGGGTCACTGTAACTTCCTTGGTTCCACCATTACTTGATTGGACTGTCAGCCCAAAGCAAAGCGAAGGGGACTCGAGCCAATGCGGGGGAGGACAGGACTGACGAAGGGAGAAGACAACACAGGAACAGTCATAAGACTTGAGCTGAGATTAGAAAGAGGTTACTAATCCCTAGCAAGGAGGGGTAGGTAGGAGGTTAACGAAATACATACATACACACACATATATATATATATATATATATATATATATAGAAATATGGAACTGAACTGGAAACTTCTGTTGGGGAAGTAATACGGAATAATGATTAAGGGTCAGCAGGTCTAGGTTTCAATTACGTTTCTGCTGCTCACAGGCTGTGTGCCCTTGAAGAACCTGTACAATCTGACTCTCAATTTTTTTCATACGTAATGATGAAAATATTATTGTTATTACTATTATCATTGTGACAGGAGTATCTAAGGACTGTATATCCCGCCCAGGGCCTCTTATACTGTCACGATTCTCATTCAAGCTGCAGACTATAACTCCCAATCATGGTGGTTGTAAATAAAGTAAAGGGAAAATAAACTTGCCGGTGGGAGGAAACACTCTTAGCGGTCATGGGCATAATGAATCTGCCTTAAAGAGGCAACTGAAGAGGAAGGAAGATTAAGGCATGATGACATTGGGAAAGACTGTCAAAAGCAGTAAAGAGTCTGAGATTTTCCTCTACTCGCCAGCTGACCATGTAGTCCACCACAGTTTCCTGGACAGAAGACCAAAGACTTCTGGGTCAGACACAAAGGTCTTTATTACTCACTGCACAGTGAGCAACGTGAACATCAGCAGATTTGCCTCAGTTCCCCTTGCTGTCAAGTCCAACAGGGGTGACATGATGAGACCAAACGATACCTGCACGCACAGCTGGTTGCTTTACAGGAGAGGAATCCAGGGCCTAAAGCCCAGAACTTTTTGATCAGGCAGCAAACATTGCAGCAGGCAGAAAAGAAAGATACTTAAAATGAATTTAAAATAAAAGGAGCAATAATGAATATTTTGAAGTTAGTTAGTCCCCTTCCCTCTAGAGAACAAGTAGGTACAAGGCAGTCCCGCTGCGGTCACCTAGACCTACTCGGTTGCCTGTGTGGCTACAGCTACAAAAACTGTTCAGCGCCAGGAGATGGGCAGGCCCTGCAATCTAGCACACTCAGCAAGGATGTCTAGGGAAGTTCAAGGCCCACGGGAGATTGCCTCTACCAATGGAGCACTCACACTTCTGAATCTCATTAAGTCTGCTGATGCTTTATTCATATTTTATAGGTATTTTTTCATTTATTTAGAGTTGGAGTGGTCTGTCATCAAGATAAGAAGATAAGTCAGTCTTTAGAATGCATAATAAAACACCAACTTTCCATGTCTCTAATGTATACGAATATTATTTCAAATAACACAGGATACCTGGGGTTCAGATTCCCACCAGTAGCCTCGATTCTGAAGTGCCATTTCTAAGTTCCCAGTAAAAACCCAGTGAAGACTGCTGATGCTCAAGAAAGACAGACTAGCTATATCATGTCATCTCAGCAGAAACTTATATATCTGAATACTACTCTAGCTCTTTATAGAAATGGTTTTACAAACTATAATTTAATACCATGCCCTCTTTTTACAAATCAAAACTTGGTATACCTAATACTAAATAAAAAGCATCTTATTTAGTTGAAGATATGCCTACTATCTTGATCAACATCCCCAAAGATTCACAATATAGTTGTTGTTTGTTTTGTTTTTTTTTTTTTTACAATTTAGCTCCAGGAAGACATCTGTCCAATATGCTTATTCATAATCGATATGAGAGAGATGTAACCGAATGTGCTTCTCTTTTTGCCTTGGCTATAGGAAAACCTGAAACTAAGTCTTGAACTTAAAAGTAGACATTTCCCTCAGTCCAGAATAATTATTCAGTGTCTTTCATTGGTTTGTCTTCATCCTTGTATTTTTATTTCAGTGGGTTTAAAGAATTATGGTACATTGTCTCAAATCATTTTTTGAAAATAGGCAAAGTAATGAATGAATGAACAAAACTACCTAAGTTTGGGTTTTTTTTTTAAATTTACTATTGTTAATATTTTGCCAAAGTACCCATAAAGCTTTTTAGTTTAAGGCATAATCCTCAAATTAGTTTAAGATTTACAAAATGTAAATTGAGCTTCCAAGAGTTTAGTCAGCATGCCTTATATTATGAGTTTTCCTGACTGTACTTCTATTGGGGTTTAATCAGAGACCACTGTAAGAAATTCTAATCTGGGTTCTAAGCATCTGACATTATTAAACAGCTGAATGAAAGAGAACATAAGAATTGCAAAGTAGAAAATACAATTATTTTTAAATTCAATAACATTATAAATGTAACAACACTGAAATGTTAAGAAGCATTAGGCAGCTCCAGCAGTTCCTGCTTCACAGGCCTAAATGCAACTGGAGAGCAATTTCTGAGGAGCCCGGGGGTAAGGATCTGGTGTCCATCCCAGGGCAGTTCCCAGGAATAACAGGGCAGAAGTTCCATGGGACAGGCGAAAGACTCTCTGAGGGTTATGCTGCTGGTTGTTGGGTCTGCCCAGAACACATCGGTGATAACAGGTTGGTCATGGGCCAGTCATGCACAGACACTCTCATCACCATGGCAAGGCCTAGAACGTGCCTGGAACTACTAAGGTGGGCCACGAAGGCCCCCCTCCTTGGGTACCACATCCAGCCCAGCACCTCTCACCTAGACTCTGCCTTGAGCTAAGCACTTCCTTAAGACCCGAGGAATGAGCCATCATGAACGTGCTCAGCCAGAGAACACCCACATCCTCGAAGGCATAAAATACAGCCTGTTCCTGGGGCCCTAGATCTACCCCTGCTCTGTGGTGGCCTGAATAAGGGAGAAGACGCAGCCATCAGTAAAGGGCAGCAAATATACCTTCTTGCTGCAAAAGGAGGGCAGTCAACATCCAACCCTGTTTCCTGGCATCACCTGAGTCTTTAACGCCATCTAAGAATTTAGATGGGGCGGGCGGGGGGAAGTTAAATTCTCAAAAATAACTTCAATTAACTTTAATGATTTTAACTTTAAAAGTAAATATCTGTCATCCAGTAAATGGGTTACGTTGTGTGGCAGCTCAGAAAAACAAGTAACTTTGCAGTTGTTAACTCTGGAGCGGTAACTTTGAAGTGGCTGAGGAAAGGCCATTGACAGAGGGAGGCTGCCAGCACAGCACCCTCTGCCAGGCGAAAGTGTCCCTACAACCTGCCTAGAGCTGCGGGAGCTGCATGCAGCAGAGTGACCCTCCAGGCTGCTGTGGTCACCAAAGTAAAGTAGCTGTGGCACCCTCAGGGCTGATTCTCACGAAGTATACGTGAGAAAAAGAGAAGAGCAGGAAGCCAGAGCAAGTGTGACAGGACGAAGGGCATTTTTCTGCTTCTCCCTCCTCTTTGCAGCAGCTGCTGTTCACCATGCGGGATAAGTGAGGAGGGCCGGCTGCAGTCTGTATTTGCTCTTCCCACCCCCACTTTCATCATCTCCCTCCCCACCTCCACTCCAGACCGAGGACTTCATTCTAACAGGAATCTGCTTTGCTCTTGTAGCTATTTATACTAAAATATTAACCCTGCTAAGGTGCCAGCAGACGAGAGACAAGCCACAGCCTCTCCTTGAGACATCTGGATTTCAAAAGGAGCCTCTTGTAAGATAAGTCTTCAGTCTCCAATGAGAAGGGGTTTGGATTTATCTGAAAAAGGACCACACTTGATGGGGAGAGGTTTTCCAGGCACACCTCAAATTATGGGTGACCCTTGAACGACACGGGTTTGAACTGTGTTGATCCACTTATACACACATTTTTTTCAATAAATACGTACAGCACTACGGAACTGAGGACGGCTGAATCCGTGGATGTGGAACCACTCATACGGAGGGCGCGACTTGAGCATCCGCGGATTTTGGCATCTACTGGCGGCTCCTGCAATCAGTCCCTCCACGAATACCAAGGGACAACTGTACATTGCCTTGGGCGGGAGGGCTTTCAAATGGCTCTGGTCATTCAGGTCAGACTTAGGACTATAGAGCACCCCAGGGAGAGCAAATGATAGCCTGAAAAAGTAACAATCCCTGTCTCTAACTCAGAGAAATACAAGATCTTATGTAAGAATGATCACTACTAGGAAGAGGACACTTTAATCTTGGAAACGACATGAAGAGTTGGTTGATTCAACTTGACAAATATGTATGAAGACCCTCTTTGGAACTATACCATGAGATACTGGAGTGTACAAACTATGAGTAAGCCATGATGCTTACCCTCAGGGTGCCCAGTCCAACAGGGGAGACACATGCAAATAACGCAATGTGGTTGGAACCTGCTGTAATAGCTTCACGGGAAAAGTGCTACCATCAGAGAGGGGAGAGGGAAGAAGAGGGAAGGAGGCTGCTTCATATATCAGCAAGCGCGCAAGAGGCATCTTCACGCTAGAAATGCCAAGATCTCAAATAATTTTTTTTTCCAATGAGGCTAGTAATAGACAAGGGAAAGAAATGGAGAAACGAAGCAAAAATGCGGTCTGTGATTTAAACAGGACCTGCTGCAAAAGGATTTTTGCCTTTGCCTTTTAAACTACAAACCCTTTCAGACACTTAATTATGAACTGTATTACAAGAATAAAAAATAAACAGAGCATGGAAGATGATAGTGCAGGTTAATATTAGAATTTAATATCCATGAAACCTTGGCCATTCAGTATGTTTAGGGTTAGGGCCAGGGACTCGGAAGGTGATCAGAAAGAGAAAATTATAATATAGAAGGAAAATCAGACGAAAGCATTACTGAATATTTCAATAGAAGAGGAACGAAGGCAATGGCACAAAAGGCAGAGGTAGATGATTTATTAACAGAGCTACTAAATTCTGTGTCAAGGATAATTCCAAGTTACAAAGACTGAAGTTAAGAGAGAGGGAAGTAGAAAATACAGAGAATGGGAAGTTTAGAGATCAGATTCTAGCCTTAGCTCCACTGCTAACAAATAAGGAGTCCTTTCTGGACCTTGATTTCCATATCTGTAAAGAGATAAGGTACAGTAAAGTCTCGCTAAGATTCCTTCCAGTCTCATGTTTTTTTTTTAAAAAAAAAAAGCATGGAGAAAGTGTAATACTCATTCATTTCATCTCAACGAATAGTGAGCACACAGCATGTGCCAGGCACAGGGGGACACAGGGGAGAACAAGATTATACTCTGGCTGGGGAGAGATCAGGGGAGATGAGAAAGGGAAGGAGTAGTACTTGACAAGACTGTTAATTCCACTGTTGAGCACTGTGGTAGCCAGCCTCGAAATGGCCCCCAATAATCCCTGTTTTGGGTGTTCACACCCTTGAGTAATTTGCTCCCACACTGTACCAGGATTGGTCTACGTGACCAACAATACACAGCAGAAATGATGGGAGGTCACTTCCAAGATTATTAGGTGATAAAAGACTGCAGCCCAGTGTTGGGTTCCCCCTGCTCCCCCATCTATCTGTACCTGTATCTCTAGCTCTAGTTTTCTTGGATCTCTTGCTCTGGGGGAAGACAGCTGCGATGCTGTGAGCAGCCCTATGGTAAAGAACTGAAGACTCCAGTCATCAGCCACTGAGGAACTGAGGCCTGCGATAATCACTTGAATGAGCTTGGAAGCTCAAGCTTTTCCAGCCCCAGTGAAACCCTGAGATGACTGTAGCCCTGGATCTACAACGGGACTGCAACCCTGTGAGAGACGGAGTCAGAACCTCCCAGAAACTGCATGAGATCCTAAACATTTGTTCTTTTAAGCTGTCAAATTCAGGGGTGATTTCTAATACAGCAATAGATCTAATCCACACGTGCATGGTTTTAGTTTCAGTTATTTAAGTGTTCACATACATAGAATTTTAGAACTGAGGCTTAAGGAGGTTAAGATAATACCACTAACAACAGAGCAGGGACTAGAACCAACACCTTTTGATTGATGATCAAGCTCCTTTCACTGCACTGTGCTGACTCTCCATAATGGATTAATCTCATGGATAAAGAAATAAGGTCTGAGTGGATGAAGTAATTTGCTCAAGGTTCTACAGCAAGCAAGTAGCTGAGCCTCTGCACTAACCTACTGAACTCGACTCCATTCTTTATAATAATCTTTTTCCTACTCTCAAGCTTCACTGACCTTGAGATAATTAGCTGAATGAAGATTAAAAGAAATGAGAGCTGTCCTTAAAGGGTAAACTGGGCGCTTGCCTCGGGCCTTTCCATGCAAGGTGAGCTCTATGTTGGTGATTTACACTTAGCAATATATTCACCATTTATTCAACAAGTGTTTGACACCTGCTTTAAGCACAGCAAAATCTGTGGGTTGTAAGGAACATAAAATGCTCGGACTTAAAAATCTAATTAGGGATAAAAGACAAACGTGATGAAAAATTACAATAAAGTCCGTATATGTTTGCCTGCTGAATGAACAGTAGGAACAATATCTGCAATAAGCATTTTAAAAGAATTGCAGGCTAAAAAAAAATGAAAGAATAGAAGGAAATCCACTGCTTCCCCCAGTTAGTCATACCCCACCCTCAGGCAATGGAATGGGACCTAGAAATCCCCATGCTTATTCCCTAAAAGCTCCTTTCTCCCCTAGGGATATTCCATTCATTACCATTACAAATATCATGGCCTCTGCTTCCTCCTTCATTGTTTTGGGTGTGACTTGATCGTTAGGCTAAGGAATTTGAACTCCTTTTCTCTAATTGTTGAAGGTTTTTGAGCTAAGGTTGCAATGGGGATGAGAACGGACTGGGTGGCAGAGGCAGGGGGATTCATGTCAACACCCACTTGTTCACACAGGTCGGTTGGCCAGGGCTGCCACCTTGTGACAGGCATGGGCAGTGTGCCCTCTGCAGTGGAAACTGGAGACTAGAAGGGGGTGTGGGCGCTTAGCAGTGCCTGACTGGCTGGCAGCTGAAGGCTTTTTCATGTCTGTCTTAAAGAGACCTTGCTTTAGCTTGATAAAGAGAAAACAGGGACAAGTGTGGGCCTTTTAAGAAGATCAATATGGCCCACAATAAAGATACCAGAGGGAATTCCCTGGTGGTCCAGTGGTTAGGACTCCATGCTTTCACTGCCCAGGGCACAAGGTTCAATCCCTGGTCAGGGAACTAAGATCCCACAAACTGCTCAGAGTGGCCAAAAATTTTTTTAAATAAAACAAAACAGCAGGAAAAAAGAAATTATTCTCAAAAAAAAAATAAAAGATACCAGAAACTACCTATTTACACATCCAAGGATATGTATATTTTCAAAGATTGTGAGGAAAAGACTGGCAAAAGTAAACAGGGAAAATTCCGAGCAGCAATGAAAAAAAAATTTGAGCTTCACGTGTTCTTCATTCAAGTCAGCAGATGAACAACAGTCCCTCCCCCTAAAGGGCCCAGAAGCAGTCTGAATTTAATATGTCCCCCAAATACTATTCATATTCTCCTTAGCACCTGTCCTTCCTTCTGTGTTCTGTAATTTGGTGAACGATACCACCCAACTCAGCCCGAAGCCAAGAAGCCACCCTAGATGCTCTCTTACCTCCTCCCCACCTCCCAACCGCACTGTCAGTTCTCCTCCCTGAGTATCTCTCCAACCTGTGTCCTCCGCTTCATATTTGCTATGCCAGTCTTGGTTCAAACGCTCATTCTCTCTGCCCCAGATCATCGAGCATGAAGCCAACAGATGCTTCTCAAGGAGAGTTTTCCATGATTGTATTAGTCAGGGTCCCAGCAGGAAACTGGATCACATCCCAACGTGGTAACTTAAGACACTTGGATGACGAAGGGACTTTTTACAAAGGTGTAAGCATGTTACCTGAAAACTGGGTTCCCCTCTTGTTGGGTGTCAAGCCAAAAGACACATCCAAGCCAAAGAGTGGGAGAAGGAAGAATTTATTATAAATTGCAGCAAGTAAGGAGAACACAGGGAATCTTTCCCAAAGCAGTGCCTCCCTGGAAAACAAAACTGGGTACGTTTTAAGCTAAGGGTACATGCATATTCATGAAGGGGCTTGGGCAGTCTGGTCAACAGAGTCCAAGCTTTAGTTGATTGAAGTCATCCAGGGTGAGAAAAGGTCAACACCATCATCATCCCTTAGGTTCCAATTGTTCTGGGGTTTAAGCGCCTGGGGGATTTAAATTCTGCACAACAGCTCAAGAAGAGCTAGTTTCTAAAGACTTCAGGCTAGTCTTTACCATTGAAAAAGAACTGGGAGTCCTTACAACTGATTTGCTATCTTTGTTATTGTTACTTCTCTTGCTTAATAACAGTTTGTTCTTTTGTTTCCTTAAAATCATTATTACTGAGACCTGTTCAAGGGCAAGCATTGTGGCCAGGCTTAGATCACAAAATGGTTTAGGCCCCAAAGGGCTTTTCTTGAGTCAAGAAAGCCACGCCTGGTTCTCTTTCTCCAGGGACCCCTACCCTATCTGCTTACAAGTAGGCTAAGGGAACTAGCAAGAGACAGTTACGCTCCCCTAAGCTAGCCACTGCTGGGTCTGAAGCGATGAGAGTAAGGACAGAACTGTAGCTCTAGGACCCAGAGCCAGCTATGCCTATGGAAAACAGACCTCTCAGATAGAACTGTGACCTCGCAGTAGAGCTACTGACAAAGGCCCAGTGGAGGGGGGGGTGTAAATTTCCTGTCCTGTCTCTCTGCCTACCCTTGAATCTCCTGCTAGTGACTCCCACTGACTGAATCCAACGAGAAACCAAAAGGCAGGGGACATTTTCAGAAGGTCAGCCTCTTAGAGTCATAGTAGAAAGAGTAGAGAGTGGGTCTGGAGGGACAAAGAGAGAATACCCACAACAGAGCCATTTCACAGTATTCATTCCCACATTCAACATTTTTAAGAGAACTCTGGCAAAGAAATCTCTTCAAATTTGTTTTACTCGGTGTTTTCCTGATCTTTCTCCATCTAATCTTGCCCAGCTGTATCTACTTCCTCCTAACTGCCACTAGATATGCCTTCTTAAGGCACAGATTTTAGCAGGTTACCCCCCTGCTTCTAAATCTGTCAATGGTTGGCATCATCCTTTGAATGAATGCCTCTGCCTAACCTTGTACCAAAACTCCACCCCCAGCGTACACAGATACCACACCATCACTGACTCCTACTCATCTCTCCAATGTCATCTCCCTCCCAACAGTTTATACTCCAGGCTTCCTGAGCTGCTGTGGATTCATGACCGCATGCTGTCTTTTTACGTGGAATGCTTCAGTGATCCTGAGACCTGCATTAACATGATCATGTGGGTGCTCTTCCAAAAAAACGTTTTCTGATGCACCAGACTGGATGACACCTATTTTTGTGCCCCTGCTGTACTTTAAGCCTACATCTGTTATAACATTTATCCATCACACAGTATTAACTGTATGTATGCTATTTACCTCCTCAATGAGGTTGAAGAATTTCTTGAGATCAGAGGTCAGGATAATACAGCTCTGTACCCTGGTACAACAGGTACTCAGTGAATGTCTGTTGCATTAAATTCCTCCTCTATGTAAGGACCACATGGGTGGTTGGCAATCAGAAGTGAGATCTTTCCATGACACGCACCCCCAAGTTGTAAGCAGAGGAGATTTCAAAAATGTCTACAGCTTGGGTTCCTTGCATTTGGTGTATTATTCCTTCTTATAAAAGGCAAAGGACCAAAGTCAATGTCTCAGTTCATAGAAAACTTATTTCTTGAATAACTCCTAAACACCTGTCTGTAAATGCCAATACCAGGAATTGTGACTCCCCTCAAATAGATCAGAACACAAGTGCCCTGAGGAAAGACTGTGTCTTCACAGTCTCTGCCTTTCTCTGCACTTCTTGCACTAGACTAATCATAAACTCAGATTTTCTCAGGTAAATCTGTACCATGAAACAGCTGGCCCAAGGGGTCAGATGTGGGTCCAAACATTTCCAGATGTCCTGGAGGTATGACTAGTGTGCTGCAGACACCTTCAGAAGGGGTGAGAGTTGTTTCCACAGTCAGCTTCAGGCCTCACTGTACTGCAGTGATGGGAAAGCACTAGATGACTGATCAGACAGGAAAAGGGTGAGGGGAATGTTTAAAACCCAATTCTGCGCCTTCTTGGCTGGGTGACCTTGGTCAAGTTACTGTATGCTTCTAGGTGTGTTTCCCCATCTGCAAAATGGGATCAAGACGGGCCTCACATGGTTCTTGTCAGGATTAAGTGAGATAAATCAGAAAGAGATTATTAGTAAGGACCCAATAAATGTTTGTTTCTCCTTTGACCACCTTGATTATCTCCTGCTTTGAGAGGCTGCCTTTCTCACTGAGAAGGGGGCAGGTGGCTTGGCTGGGTGCAGTGAGGTATGCTAGCTTGTTTGTTTACATTTGTTAAAAATACTTAATTTCAACGCTTCCTTATGGCAATACTGTGACAGAAATAAAACTAGGCAGTTGTTGCTATGCAACAGCAAGTAGTTTGCCGAGGAACTGGATATATCTTTGCTGTTACTTATCTTTAGTTGAATTCTGAGCAACATTTTTCTGACTAGCCAGCGTTACCCTGTTCTTATTTCGTAAGGGGAAGCTGCTGCGGTGGGAAATCGAGGGGGAAGTGCTGTGCTGGGGTCACTGGATCATGGCTGGTGCTCGGTCCCTTAACACTGGGCATTTTGTGTCCTCTTTTCATTTTTTGTTCTTTTCCCTTAATCTGTTTTGCCTCCCATTTTCTTCACTATAATAAAAGAAGACAAGGGGGTAAGTGGACGGTGGGGTGGTGGTGGGATGAACTGGGAGATTGGGATTGACATACATACGCTAATATGTATAAAATAGATAACTAATAAGAACCTGCTGTATAAAAAATAAATAAAATTCAAAAAAATAAAAATTAAAAAATAAAATAAAATTCAAAAAGAAAACATGCGGCAAAAGCTTCACGACATTGGGACTTCCCTGGTGGCTCAGTGGTTAAGAATCCGCCTGCCAATGCAGGGGACACGAGTTTGATCCCTGGTCCAGGAAGATCCCACATGCCGCAGAGCAACTAAGCCCGTGTGCCACAACTACTAAGCCTGTGTGCCACAACTACTGAGGCCCAAGCGCCTAGAGCCCATGCTCCGCAATAAGAGAAGCCACCGCAATGAGAAGCCCAGTGCACCGCAACGAAGAGTAGCCCCCGCTCGCCGCGACTAGAGAAAGCCCGCGTGCAGCAACGAAGACCCAAGACAGCCAAAAATAAATAAATAAATAAAAGAAGACAAAATGTTTCTTTTAGCCCTTTTCTTGATAGCAGGCTTCTCAGTTTTGGTTAGTTGTTGGACTTTGTCTCTTTTGGAGCAATAAATATTAGAATTTATCTAAATATTTAATTATAGCCAGTCCATCCAATAAATGTCTCTACTTTTCACTTAATAAAAGACATACCAAAATTAATACAATGCCTTTTGTAAAATATTTAACTCTATGCTCTTGAAATATTCTTATCCTCACCCTGTGTGCTGGTGTGCAATCCTCATACCTTATATTTTCTTTCAGAAAGCTCCTTCCTAAAAAAAAAAGCTGCCGTACAACAGACCTGCAGTAAAATTCCTAAGTCTGTCTCATTCCCCAGCCCTCCCTCCCAACACCGACCCTTCCCTTTTTCCACGTCCTCTTTTCTATCCAGAGAGCTCACTGACCTCCCATTCTTATTCCTCTTCACTGACTCCTCTGCTCTCATCCAAGTAAGTATATGCTAGGCTTCATCTGACCCTTCCGCTGTTTCCCATTCTGATCTCATAGGCATTAACTTGTTGAGATTCTGGGGAGGTGCAGAAAAGAGCACACAGAGCTCAAAGGGTGGGTAGGGGATATTCGGAAGGATCATGTGACCAGGTGTGAGGAAACATTTCCAGGGTTAGGGGGCATCATGGGGAAGCGGTTAGCATTCTGAAGAAGGCGTTTTGAGCTAGAAGCCGTTACTCTTGTGCTGAGAGGAACGAGGAGACAACAACAACAACAGGACACTCTAGGTTTTTTGTTCTTTTTTGGCCATACCGCGTGGCTTTCATTTCCCCGACCAGAGATGGAACCCTGGGCCCCTGCAGTGGAAGCGCGGAATCCTAACTGCCGGACCGCCAGGGAATTCCCAGGACACTGTAGTTTCGAAGGAATGCAGGGTTTTCATGCTGATACCTGACCCACCCCGATCCTGCCCCTTCTCCTGCCACTGTGTCTACCCCAGCTGAAATATATTTACCTGTCCTCTGCCTCATTCGGCTTTCCCAGGATCAACCATGTAGAAGAGAGTCAGGACTGAGAGGGACCTCTGAGAATATGAAGTCTAACTCCCTGATTCCAAAACCTGAAGCCCAGAGACTAGGAGAGATCGGCTACAGTCACACAGCTTGCTGGTGTCACAGGCTCTGTCTCTCCAATTAACAGACTGATTGGCTACACCAGAGGTCAGGAGGGTGGCCTTGTTGTATTGTCTCATTCATGTCTAATTAATGACTAGAGAAGGGAGAAATCTTTTCAGTCTTGGACGGAGGGGATGGAGACCCAAAGCAATGATGGGCATAGTTCCAGGCTCTAGGGACTGCTGGCGAGTTTTAAATCAGACAACACGAACAAGTTCCCGTTTATCTCATCAGTGTATCTTGCCCTATGGTCTTCCGCAAACTTTCATGCGGCAAACATGTATTGAGCACCTGATGTTTCCACATGTGGCACTGGGCACTAGGGTGCAGAGAGACAAAGAGGAAGATTCTGCTCAGCCCTCAAAATGCTGGAGGACTAATAGCTAGACAAAATCTCAAATGAAATAGAACAAAAGACAGAATCACGTGGGAAATGCTTATTTTCACACAGAGAAAGAATGATTAATCCTCCCTGTGAGGAAGAAGAGGTCAGAGGTGGTTTCACAGATGACGTGGCTTCTGAGCTGCGTCTTAAAGGGTAAACACGAAAGTGACGAGGGAGCAGGGCATCTGTGCAGCTGAGGCAGGCCCAGCAAACGAAGAGCCAGGACAGGCGGGCATCTGTGGTCCCAGGTAAGAGGGGCTGTGCCCGTGCTGTGGGTGTGTGGGAACCAGAGGCGGGAGGTTAGACTGAGCACACAGACCAGGGCTGGACCGCGGTAGGCCTTGCACACCCAGGGCATGGGTTTGATTATCATATCTATTTACATATTTCTCATCCACTTGGACAGGAAAAGGATTTGCAGCTATGGAATTTGTACTTTGTGAGCCACGGGGAGTAAAAAGGTTTTAATAATAAGAGCGTTGTGACTGGATTTGTGTGTTAGAAAGATTTTCAGATTTTCACAACTGACCTTTCAAATGCTACGTGGAATGAGTTAAACGTTGCATCTTTCCAAGGGTGAAAGAACTGTAAAAGGCAAGCTTGTATTTACAAAGTGGAGAATATCTCAAGAAGACTTAGCTTGTTATGTCTGTTGAATTCTAAATAACAATGGTTACGGTTAGGATAAGACCTAAGGATGAAGAGCACGTCATCTTTTCTGCTGCAGGAGTCCTCTGAAACTCTCCTAAGCTTCTAATGCCATTAAACCTTACAAAGTCTTATTTATAATACACAAAGTGACCCCCTACCTAGACAGCCAGATAACAGAAATCACTAACATTTGTATAACTCTCTATGTTCATTAAAGACTTTAATTCGACTTTCTGTCTTGATTCCCACAACAATTGGATAGATCAGTGTTATTTTTGTCTCCGCTTTACAGGTGAGGAGACTGTGAATCAGAAAGATAAAGTGACTTGCCTAAGGTAGCAGTTGGTCAGGGGAATGGGGCCTGAGTTCTCTGACTCTACATCCTCATGTTCCTTGCACTGCAGCCTGCTGATCATCAGTAGGGTGACAGCCAGACTACCTTCACAGAGATGAGGGGCTGTCATCTGCACCGGAAGCTGCCCCCAGTTTACTGATGATCTTGGTCATGTCTTTACCCATCCAGTAGGAATACTCACCTGCTCCCTAATTGTCAGGATGTTGTAAGAATATGATACCAGGACTTCCATGGTGGTGCAGTGGTTAGGAATCTGCCTGCCAATGCAGGGGGCACGGGTTCGAGCCCTGGTCCTGGAAGATCCCACATGCCGCTGAGCAAACTAAGCCCGTGCGCCACAGCTACTGAGCCCACATGCCACAACTACTGAAGCCCACGCGCCTAGAGCCCCTGCTCCGCAACAAGAGAGGCCCCCACAATGAGAAGCCCACGCACTGCAATGAAGAGTAGCCCCTGCTCCCACAACTAGAGAAAGACCATACGCAGCTACGAAGACCCAATGCAGCCAAAATTAAATAAATAAAGTTTATAAAAATAAATAAATAAAAGTTTTGCTTTAAAAGAAAGAAAGAAAGAAAATGCTACCACTCTGCAAAGAGCAGAGTACTAGGCAAGCGTAATGCTCATCTGTATTCACTTGGTACAACAGCCTGATCCCCAAAAGCCGAGAAACCATCCATATGCTAGAAATGACAGCAAAATATTTTCCCCTTGGGCTTCCCTGGTGGCGCAGTGGTTGAGAGCCTGCCTGCCGATGCAGGGGACGCGGGTTCATGCCCCAGTCCGGGAAGATCCCACATGCCGCGGAGCGGCTGGGCCCGTGAGCCATGGCCGCTGAGCCTGCGCGTCCGGAGCCTGTGCTCTGCAACGGGAGAGGCCAGCCACAGCAGTGAGAGGCCCGCGTACCGCAAAAAAAAAAAAAAAAAAAAAAAAAAAAAAAAAATATTTTCCCCTTGAACCTCTGTCACATGGAGAAGGGAAAACAGAAATAGGTCGTATCTCTAATGTGTTCCTCTTCCAGATTACAAAAAGGGAAGGCACACTTTTACAACCAGTCATAGTGACACATAAACCAGGCATTTAAAAAATCACTTATAAACTAGCAGAACAGTGGGCAAAGTTACTTCACCTTTCAGGACCTGCAAGGCCATATCTGTAAAATCATGGGGTTGGACCTGATGAACTCTAAGGTCTCTTCCTGTCCTAAGACTGAATTATTCTACGCATAAGTGAAACAGGTTCATGTAAGATCTGATTAAGATCTTCTTGAACCTCCAGAGGTGAATACCAGGAATGCAGTTTTTAAAGCCTACTTCTTGCTGTGAGCATCACATTACTGCACCCCCTCCTCCAACTTCAGAGACAACAGAGCCCAAACTGATTCATAAACAGCCACAAGAGGAAGACCAGAGGTGTGAGAAGATGACTTCTTGGATAACTCAGCAGCCTGAAGAGAAGCTCTCCTCTTTCTTCTCTCGCTGTAGTAGCTACAAGAAGGTAAGAGTCCCCAAAAGACAAACAACCCAGTTTAAAACAATGGGCAAAGGACCTGAATAAACATTTCTCTAAAAAAGATATACAAATGGCCAACAAGCACGTGAAAAGATGCTTCACATCATTAGTCATCATGGAAATGTAAATCAAAACCACAATGCATGAGATATGACTTCATGCCTACTATGATGGTTATAATCAGAAAAGGGGACAATAACAAGTGTTAGCAAGGATGTGGAGAAATTAGGACCCTACTACATTGCTGGTGCAGATGCTGTGGAAATCAGTTTGTCAGTTTCTCAGAAAGATAAATATAAAATTACCGGATGACCCAGCAATCCCTCTCCTAGATATACACCCAAAAGAACTGAAAACAGGAACTCAAACATACATTTGTATGCCAGTGTTCTTTGCAGCACTATTCACAATAGCCAAAAAGTATGGATAAGCAAAATGTGCTGTATACATACAATGGAATGTTCATCAACCACAATAAAGAATGAACTTCTGCTACATGCTACAACATGGATAAACCATGAAAACATTATGTTAAGTAAAATTAGCCGAACAAGAAGGACAAATATTGTATGATTTCACTTATATGAAATACCTAGAATAGGCAAATTCAAAGAGACACAAAGTAGATTCAAGGTTATCAGGGGATGAAGGGAGGAAAACAGAGAGTTTTTGCTTAACGGGTACGGGTGTTTGGGTGATGAAACACTTTGGGAAATATAGATAGTAGTGATGGTTGTACAACATTGTGAATGTAATTAAGGCCACTGAATTAAACACTGAAAAAAGGTTAAAATAGCAAATTTGTGTTTTTATATATTTAACCACAATAGAAAAAAAAGAAGGGGGCAGGACTTGCCCCCATTGAGTGTGTAAAGCAAAGACTGTTGCTCACCATCCAGTTCTCCAAGGATCGAGTCATCACCCACTGCAGTCGCTGACCTCCAGGACACCCTGAAAGGAATTCAGGACGAAAAACAAGATAAGGCACTCTGTGCTTTGGAAAAACACCCTTAGATAGTTAGGGATATTTCAGGAAAAAATTTTAATGAACCCAGATTCCTACATTTTCCCATACATAGAAACTCACTAAAACTATTAACTGAGAAATCTGTTCCTCATGATGTATATGTGATTGCACGCATTCCCTAGCCATAATCATATATACATAGTGGCTTCTTCTCCTACCTCTTCGGAGCAATCCCCTCAGAGCTACTGAGAGGCTGTTTCCCAGGCAACAGTCCTCAGTGAAGTCCCTGAATAAAACTGAAACTTACAACTCTTACACTGTACATTTTTCTTTCAGTCAACAGATGTCTAAGCAGTCTGAGGCCACCAGGCTTGTTGACCTGCCACCAGTGCAGGAGAAAGAACACCACAGAGCAGGGCACCAGGGCGTAGCCTGGTTGAGAGGGGCGTATGGTCCCGTTGGGTTCCTGTTTCCTGAGGCATGCAGAAGATAGATTCCACAAGTGGCTATAGACCCCGCGTAGGAGGCCATGAAGGGCAGATGGCCATGAAGCTTACAAAGGACAACCAATGCCAATGGAGCCTGCAGGATGGAGACGTGTCAGCAAGGCTTAAAGGAATCCCTACTGCTTCCACTGGGCCTTCAAGCAACCAGCCAGAGCAGTGAGAATGGTCAAAAGAAAGGTAGGAAGAGGTCACCGTCTGTGTCCCTTATGCTTGTCCCTGACTCAGTCTCAGAGAGGTAAGTAGGAGAAGGAAAGGGGAAGATGAAAGGGAGCCCATGGTGCCAGGTGCCTCTAACCTCTACCCTGGAACTACTAATCCAGCATGAACTGGGGCGAGGAGGAGGAGAGTTTTGAACTAAATTTCAGATAGATGTTTTTAAATGAAGAGATTGGGGCTCACAAACCGAAGTGAGACTGTTCTGAAGAGCCCAGAGTGAGTAAGTACAAGGAACCAGACTGAAATATCATGAGGGAGCTGGCTCCCAGGAGGAAAAGGTGGTTGAGCAGAGCAAAGTTGGTAGAAGTTATTGGACAAATAAATCATTCACATTTATACCACAATGAGCTGAGTCTGTTTGATACACAGGTTACATACTGTGCGAGATGTCTGCCAGTGTTCTCCAGTACCCGTTCTCTCCATTCCTTCCCAGTAGGAGGACTTGCGATCCTAAGCTGAACAAATATCCACTCAGAACAGAGAATACGTTTTCTATCCTCCATTCCAACTAAGTCTGAACATGTGCCTAGATTCTGGACAACTGGATAAACATGAAAATATGTGGCAGCTTTTGGAGACCTCCCTCAAAAGGTCACTGTCATATCCTTTGCTTTCATCCACTTTCTTTTTCAAGTATTCCTCCACTCTGCATCTTAAGATGGTGACTGGGGCTCTAGCTAACATCCTAGGTCATGAGGACAATGGTTGAAACCTCAAGATGGCAGAGGCGTAAACTCTAAGGATTCTTGATTCCTGGAAACTTCAGGGAATAGAACCACTACACACCAGCCCTGGAGAGCCTAACTTTTATACAGAAAGTGGGGTGGTCTGTATCTTTAAAGCCACTGTTGTTTTAGCCCTCTGTAACTCACAGCTGAACCTAATTCTATATGAAACATGCAAAATATATTACCACAAAATAATCTACAGCTAAAATGTAGAAAAAATAAGAACTGCATGGTACCTCTTCCCCTCCGCTTAGTCAAAATAACACAGATACTAAAAAACAGTATTTATGGAGACCTTAGGCAAAGAATCTTACCAGAGCTTCATAAGCGTTCTTTCTCTAGTTTTCTCAATTGCAGCCACATAAATAGGTATTACTGTTCACATCTTAGAGACGGAGACACTGACACTTAAAGAAGATAAGTAACTTGTCTAAGGTCACACAGCTAGTATCTGCAGAGCCATGATACAAACCCAATCTGTCTTCCTCCAGAGCCATGCTCTTAACCACTACACATCACACCGGCCTAAACATTCTTGCAAAGATTTATTTGTGTGGAGATCTGGGATAGATGGAACTGCAATAACATTTCACAGAATTCTTATAATATATACAGAAGGGATTTGTTTGGTGTTGGGTGGTGATGATATTTTGTAATTAATAAAACAACAAAAAGTTGTAGGTTTTGCTATCTTGGCTACTATATCTCATACTACAGGTCCACAATACGGCTGTTTAAACAAATTGTAAATAATTAATTCTCAGTCTGCTTATAAATTAAGAAACGCTGTACTACAATGTGAACCCAAGAATATGCTGGAAGACAACCATTAAAAGATGTATAACATTGAGAAAACGCTGTGATAACAAACCTACGATTCTGGCCAAACAGAGCAGGTAAGTAGCTACTTGCGATCGATCAAGCCAAGCAGATTATTTGAGCTTATCTGTGTTGCTATTGCAGAAAGCAGAATTTCTCTGAAAAGGTTGTAAAATTTCACTACCTTTGATAAAGAAGCTGAAACGTTAAACTGGAACATTAAAATAAGACATTAACCTTTAGTGACCAATTAGTCTGTACACACTGGTTAAATATTTCTGAGAGAGTGCTGATTCTAATTTACTGGCATTGCTTCAGAAAGTGGTTTTCAGGAATATTCATCAGAGAACCAATAATTCCTTACACTGAGTCCATGCCATAGTACAGAGATTGACATATTGTAGATGTTTAATAAGTATTTGATAAATGAAAGAATAGGTTGATCAAGGTGAATGGATGGTGATTGGGTGGATGAATGGATGGATGATTGAACAGATGAATATGAATGGTGTTTTACCAGCTTCAAGTAATTTTTATAGGTATTCTATCATGACCTTCAAAAGCCTCCTGTGAGCAATATGGCTGAAAGACAGCCCTCACTTGTATTACCCCTTCAACAACAGCAGGTTGGCATACACCCACTAACAAAAATGTCTTTGTGGGAGCTGTGGGATCCAGCACCACATGCCAAGGGACTTGGGAGGAGTATCACCCACCCAGGCACCAGGCAATAGGCATACAGACCTTGGTCCCAGGCTGTGGACTCTGCAGTGGCCCACAGACTGGCTCCAGCCCCTCTCAGCTATGGTTCAGGAGCCCCTGGAGAACACTGTCTTAGATAATCACCCATGGATAAGAGAGCCTTTGTGGAAGTCCAGAGGTCCAGTGAAGTTCCAGCAAAAAAAAAAAAAAAAAAATATATATATACACACACACACACACACACACACACACACACACACACACACACACACACACACACACACATGAATTTGGATGCATTGGAGATAGTAAGAGGAACAACTTGACTTTACCCATGTCACCCCTCCCCCAAAGTAGCACAGCTCAGTGCCAAGAGAGACCATCTGTTTCCTACTGAAGGGGAGACAGTACGTGAGTGAGTACCTGGCTTCCACAGATGTGCAGGACTCTGCCAAAGAAGTGTATTTCTCTCTCACCCCAGCCAGAGTACTGTCATGATCTGCATGACTAGGAGGCATGAAGAGGCTGGGAGAGTGGCAGACAGAACTCCGGGAGGGCATTAAAGGGATGTGGATCCTACTGAAGGCTTCATGGACTCGATCAAGAAGCCCTCGCATGAGCCATTGGGGTGCTCTGCCCATGGGTCCCCCCAGAGCTCCACGTGCCTCACGTACACGCACGCCTACCCTGTGGCTGGATCTCTGTGTGCACTCCTGATGGCAGCAAGAGCTTGCCCTGGCAGATAGCTAGTGAGCACACACAGAAAGGTGACCTAAATCTGCAGACCAGGGAAAGACCACAAACTTAAGCTTCAGCATTGCCCTTGAGAAACCAAAAGGAACACCTCTCAGTACCTTGCCTGGTACCTTGCAGGATCAAGAGAAGGTACACAAGCTTAAGAATTCTGTCACGAGAGGGATCAAGTGAAGGGATGGAAAAAGATGCTCTATGCAAATGGAAACCTAGTGAGCAGAGGTAGCTATACTTATATGAGACAGAATAAATTTTAACTCAAAAGCTGTAATAATAGACAAAGAAGGTCATTATATGATGATAATAATAATAAAGGGGTCAGTTCACCAAGGGGTTATAATAATTGTAAATATATATGCACCCAACATCAGACCACCCAAGCATATTAGGCAAGTACTAACAACTCTGAAGGAAAAAAGAAATAACAATACAATAATTGTAGGGGACATCAATAACTCTTTCAACAATGTACAGATCACCCAGACAGAAAATCAGTAAGGAAATGTTGGAGTTAAGCCATACTTTAGGCCAAATGAACCTAAGAGACGTAGACAGAACATTCCATCCAACAGCAGCGGAAAAACACATTCTTCTCACATGCACACTGAACATTCTCCAGGATAGATCACTGATAGATCACAAAACAAGTCTTAGTAAATTTAAGATTGAAATCATATCAGAGATCTTCTCCAACCACAATGGCATAAAATGAGAAATCATAACAGGAGGAAAGCTAGAAAATTCACAAATGTGTGAAAACTAAACAACACACTTCTCAACAACCAATGAGTCAAGAAGAAACCAAAGGGAAATAAAAAAAAAACTTGAAACAAATGCAAATGGAAACACAGCATACTAAAACTTATGGAATGCAGCAAAAGCAGTTCCAAGAGAGAAGTTTATAGAGACAAATGCCTATGTTAAGAAAAAAAGAGGGACTTCCCTGGCAGTCCAGTGGTTAAGACTCCACGCTTCCACTGCAGGGGGCGTGGGTTCAATCCCTGGTCGGGGAACTAAAATCCCACATGCCATGCAGTGTGGCCCCAAAAAAAAAAAGAGAGAGAAAGATTTCAAGTCAACAACCTAACTTTATGCCTCAAGGAACTAGAAAAACAGGAACTAACTAAGCTCAAAGTTACCAATAGGAAGGAAATAACAAAGGTCAGAGCAGAAATAGAGACCAGAAAAACCATAGAAAAGATCAATGAAACTAAGAGCTGGTTTTCTGAAAAGAGAAACAAAATTGACAAACCTTTAGTTAGCCTAAGAAAAAGAGAGAAGCCTCAAATAAATGAAATTAGAAATGAGAGAGGAAGACATTACAACTGACACCACAAAAACACACAGGATCATAAAGAGACTATTATGAACATAAATTGATACACAGGGTCATAAAGAGATCACTATGAACATAAATTGTATAACCTAGAAGAAATGGATAAATTCCTAGAAATATGCAACCTACCAAGACTAAATTATAAAGAAACAGAAAATGTGAACAGACCAATAACACATAAGGAGATTGAGCCAGTAATCAAAAATTTTTCAACAAAGAAAAGCCCAGGACCAGATGGTTTCCCTGGTTAATTCTGCCAAATATTTAAAGAAGAATTAAACCAATCCTTCTTAAACTCTTTCCAAAAATCAAAGAGGTGGCACACTCTCAGACCCATCTTACAAGGCCAGAATTACCCTGATACCAAAGCCAGATATGGACCCTATAAGAAAACTACCGGCCAAAATCCCTGATGTATATACATGCAAAAATTCTCAATAAAAAATATTAGTAAACTGAATTCAACAGCACATTAAAAGGACCATACACCATGATCAAGTGGGATTTATCCATGGAATGCAAAAATGGTTCAATATATGCAAATCAGTAAATGTGATAAACTACATTAATAGAAGGAAAGTTAAAAATTATATGATCATCTCAGTAGATGCAGAAAAAGCATCTGACAATATACAACATCCTTTCATGATAAAAACTCTCAACAGTTTGGGTGTAGGAGGAATGCACTTCAACATTAAAAAAGGCTTTATAGGACAAGCCCACAGCTAAAATCATAGTCAATTATGAAAGGCTGAAAGGTTTTCCTCTAAGATCGGGAACAAGACAAAGGTGCTCGCTCTCACTACCTCTACTCAACATAGTACTAGAAGTCTTAGAGCAATCAGGCAAGACAAAGGAATAAAAGGCATCCACATTGGAAAGAAAAAAGTAAAATGGTCTCTGTTTGCAGATGATATAATCCTACATATAGAAAATCCTAAAGACTCCACCAAAAAACTATTAGAACTAATCAGTAAAGTTGCAGGATACAATATCATTATATGGAAATCAGTTGTATTTCTATATACTAAAAACAGTGTATCTGAAAAAGAAATAAAGAGAAACAATAAAATAGAGGGGCTTCCCTGGTGGCGCAGAGGTTGAGAATCTGCCTGCCAAGGCAGGGGACATGGGTTCGAGCCCTGGTCTGGGAAGATCCCACATGCCACGGAGCAACTAGGCCCGTGAGCCACAACTACTGAGCCTGCGCGTGTGGAGCTCGTGCTCCGCAAAAAGAGAGCTGCAGTGAAAGGCCCACGCACCGCAATGAAAAGTGGCCCCCGCTCGCCGCAACTAGAGAAAGCCCTTGCAAAGAAATGAAGACCCAACACTGCCAAATAAATAAATAAATAAACTAATTAATTAACTAATTAATTTAAAAGTTAGAAATAAATTTAACCAAGGAGGTGAAAAATCTATACATTGAAAACTATAAGATCTTGATGAAAGAAATTGAAGAAGACACAATTGGAAAGATATCCATATTCACGGATCAGAAGAATTAATATTGTTAAAATGTCCTTACTATCCAAAGCTATCTACAGATTCAATGCAATTCCTATCAAAATTTCAATGGCACTTTTCACAGAAATAGAAAGACAACTGGAACCATAAAATTCAGACAGAACCATGAAAGACCCTAAACAGCCAGAGCAATTCTGAGAAAGAAGAACAAAGCTGGAGGCATCGCATGTCCTGATTTCAAACTATATTACAAAGCTGTAGTAATCAAAACAGTATGGTACTGATACAAAAATAGACACACAGACCAACAGAACAGATTTGAGAGCCCAGAAATAAACTCTCACATATACAGTCAACTAATATTTGACAGGGAAGCCAAGAATAATCAGTGGGAAAAAAGATGATAGGCTCTTCAATAAATGGTGCTGGGAAAACTGGATAATCACATGCAGAAGAATGAAATTGGACCCCTATTTTACACTATTCACAAATATTAACTTGAAATGGATTAAAGACTTAAATATAAATAAGGAAACTGCAAAACTCCTAGAAGAAAAAATAGAGAAAAATCTCCTTGACACTGGCCTTGATTTTTTTTTGTGTATGATATCAAAAGCACAATTAATAAAAGCAAAAATTAATAAGTGAGACTACATCAAACTAAAAAGCTTCTGTACAATAAAATCAACAGAATGAAAAGGTAACCTACAGAATGGGATAAAATATTTGTAAACCATCTATCTGATAAAGGGTTAATATCCAAATTGTATAAGAAATTCATACAACTCAACAGTCAAAAGAAAAAAAGAAAGAAAAAATTTAAATCCAACTTAAAATGGGCAGGGGAACTTAACAGACATTTTTCCAAAGAAGACATACCAACAGGTACATGAAAAAGTGCTCAACATCTAATCAACAGGGAATTGTAAATCAAAACCACAATGAGATATCACCTCACACTTGCTGAGATGGCTATTATCAGAAAGACAAGAAATAACACGTGCTGGTGAGGATGTGGAGAAAAAAGAAACCCTGTACACTGTTGGTGGGAATGAAAATTGTTACAGCCACAAGGGAAAACAGTATGGAGGTTCCTCAAGAAGTTAAAAATAACTACCATATGATCCAGCAATCCCACTTCTGTGTATGTATCCAAATGAAATGAAATCAGGATCTCAGAGAGATTATCTGTATTCCCATGTTCACAATAGCCAAGATATGAATAAAACCTAAGTGTCCATAAATGGATAAAGAAGATGTGGTGCACATACATATACACACACACACACACACACACACATATATATATGTATATATACACGCACACAATGAAATATTATTTAGCCCTGAGGAAAAAGGAAATCCTGCTATTTGCAACAACACTGATGGACCCTGAGTACATTATGCTAGGTGAAATAAGTCAGACAGAGAAAGCCATATAGTGTATGATCTCACTTATATGTAGAATCTAAAAATTCCAAACCCACAGAAACAGAGAATAGATTGGTGGTTGCCAGTGGGCTGCAGCGTGAGGGAAATGGGGCAACGTCAGCCAAAAGGTACAAACTTCCAGTTACGAGATGAATAAATTTTGGGACTCTAATGTACAGCATGGTGACTGCAGTTAACAATACCATATTATATACTGGAAATTTGGAAACTGACTAAGAGAGTAGATTGTAAATGTTCTCACCCCCCCAAAATAAATAGCAACTACCTGAGGTGATGAGATGTTAACAACCTTATTGTGGTAATCATTTCACAATACATAAGTATATCAAATCATCACGGTGTACACCTTAAACTTACAAAATGTTGTATGTCAATTATACCTCAACAAAGCTGGGAGTTGTGGGGAGAAAGAAGCATCCTGGCAGTAGGCAAAGTATGATTATACTCGTTTGAAAAATAGAATATTGAGGCCCTAAGATTTTGAGAGATTTGCCTAGCCAGATTTGCTACGGGAATCCTTCTCCCCGGAAAGTATAAGAAAACGTTTATTGCTTACCGTTTTGAGAAGGAAGAAGAAGAAATGCCAATGTTATGAAGTATTCCTTGAACAAAGCCATGATGTTTCACTCTTCTGTGTCCACAGTGGATCGTATTATCCAAAGACATTCACAATACTATCCTCTTACCCGTGACTGGACACTCTTCCCGTTGAGATACGAAGTCTAGGTTCTCAACCCTTGAATCTGGATTAGTTTAAGATTATGGCAGAAATGAACTATATGACTTCTTAGGCTCGATCATAAAAGGTAAAGTAGCTTCTGCTCACAAACCTGAAGACTGCTCTCCTTTCCATCCAGCCAAAGATGCTCCATTCAACATGGGGAACTTCTCTTTCCCCGCTATTATTACAACTCTGATAAAGGTGTCTGCTTTCTCTCAGTCTCCTTCAAGTTTCTCACTTAGAGCACTTTTTAAGTAAGTTCTCTTGGGGCCAAACTGTGAATATTCAAGTGGCACCACATTTTCTCCAAGAGCCCCACATATTAATCCAAAGTCAGCTTTATTATTTCCCTCAACTGATGCAACAGTCTAAATGGGGCTCTTGGTAGGCAGCATGGGGTGCCAAGATTCCCTGGCTGACTAAACTGATCAGACCCCCACTGCCTCCGATCTGTAACCCCCACTTACTTAGAAGTATTCGCAGAATTATTTACAGAAATTGTTTAATTATTTTGTATACATAATTTTTGTAGTGGTGTGTACCTGGGATATCTCAGTTTGCAGAAGACACAAAGCCACCTGCTAGGACTTGATAGGCTACATGCAGATAGCACAGCACCATTACTAAGCCTAGTGCTCATAGGAGCCGCAGGCTCAGTTATGCTCCTCTCACTCTTTGCCACACTATATAGGAGAGATTTATTCCAGTTAGCATCTCCACTTCATTGGGAAAGACTAGGATTCAACATTTTCGTATTTTTTCTTTATTAACCATTGCCCCCCCGGACACTGACGTTTCCTATTTTTGTTGGTCATATTTAGACACATGTTGCACAGCACAACTGGTTGGGCATTTGTAGTGCTGCAAGTGCGTGTTATTGCAGGTTTATATGGTGGCCCATGGTGCAACAGGAAGAACAATGAAACTGCAGGCAGAAGACCTGGCTTCTCTCATGAAATATCTGTGTGTGACCTTGGACAAGTCATTTTATTCTTTTAATGTCTCCATTTATCTGTAAAATGAGGGAATCCAAACATATTCTCTCTGAGGGACTCATTCAGAAATAGTAGTTGATGCTTCTATACTCTACGTGAATAGCACTTTACTCATTACTTGCATTTGCTAGGTACTTCTACAAAAAAGAAATCTCAAAACTACCTAATAATCATAACATGGAACGATAAGGTTGGAAGCCATGCTTTATAGAATTCTTGATTTTTTAATATATTTATATTAAAATATTTTGTATAGTTATGCAGAATAGCAGTGCCAGCTTATCAAGACTTCAGGGGCAGAACAGAAGGTGAGTATATATGGCTTTTGCTGAAGTTGAAATGAACAGCTTTGAACCCTAGCAAAAACCATTTTCCCCTCAAGTCCAGCAGAGAATTTGTTGCATACTTGTGATGGTTAATTTTATATGTCAACTCAGCTAGAACACAGTGCCCAGATATTTGGTCAAACATGTCTAGATGTTGATGTGAGGGTAACTTGTAGATAGGATTAACATTTAAACTTTGAGTAAAGTAGATTATTCTCTAAAATGTGAATGGGCCTCATCAAATCAGTTGAAGGCCTTAAAAAAAGCACCAAGGTCCCCGGGGAAGAGGAAATTCTGCCAGCAAACTGCTTTTGGACCTGAGCTGCAACATCCACATGGACTCTTCCTTGGGTCTTCACCCTAAGGGCCAACCCTGCAGATTCTGGACTTGCCAGCTCCACAATCACAGGAGCCAATTTTTAAATCAATCTGTCTCTCTCTCTCTGTGTCTCGGTCTCCATAAAACCAGCCATTGCTGGGTTTAAAGACAAAAGGGAACCATGAGCCAATAAATGTGGGCACCTTGAGAAACTGAAAAGGGACCATGACCTTCAGTTAAAACACTGGTCTTGAGCGGGAGAGTGATCTGCGTTACCACAGATCCCTATATGGTGTGGTTTCCAAGAATGCATTGTGGACATAAACAAGGACTGCCTGTACTGATACAGGAAGTGGAAACAACACAAACCAGCCTCTGAGTGAACTCTGAAACATACCTGCAACCAATCACTGGATCTGGGTAAAGACAACTCATGATTCCAAGGGAACTTGGGGAAGAGCACTAAGTGAACTTTAGTATATTGTTCCCTGACGCATCTTTGTTTATGACTCTACAGGTGGCTAGTTGTTTTCCTCAGTCCTGTTGCAAAAAGAACTGGAGGAGACAGGAAGCGCAAGAACAATTTGACCCTCAGTGAATTCTCAATATTATACACATATATATATATATATATATATATATATATATATATATATATATATCTTCCTTTTGGTTTTGTTTCTCTGGAGAACCCTGACTAGTATAACATCTTCCTAGACTTTTTCATCCAAGCCTGCCCTTATCCCATGTCTTCTGATTCAGCCCCAGCTAGAGGGTCCATCATTCAGTAATGAATGCAAGTGAAAGGGATCTACAAACTATAAAGTACTGTGCACATGTATGCTAAGATAATAGCAGTTATTACTGTCATCATCACTATCATCATTTTAGACATATTCAGTTTGAAACACTAGACACAATGAGGTATGCTCAGTGTTATATCATGTGAAAGGCTGGAATCTCTAAGAGAAGGAAGACCACACAGGGCAGGGTGATACTGTGCTCTGCTTCCACAACCCACCAGCCCAGCCACACATCAGATTATTAAAACCACTTCTGGGAAAGAACAGAATTCGTTGATTATGCATTCATCCCACATAGCTCTTAGCTCCAGCAATTCTCTACACCTCCAGAGACCTCTCATCTTCCTCTTCATCTACATTATCCAGAAAAGAAAAAAAAGCCAGCTGTCAGAGGGAGTGATCTTTTTAGCACTTTTCCAATCAAAACCAGCCTTTGCTGACTTCCTAAGAATAAATCCTGCCCTGGTCTCCAAAAAGCCTATGATAGCTTTTCAGTGCACTGGCTCCACCTAGTGACTGCTATCTAGAATGCACCCAAATTTTCTCAGTTTGGATCAAGTACACAGAATTGACAGCTAAACATAAGATGATGTGTTTACAATAGTCAGACCTAGATTTCAGTTTCAGAGGTTTCCAGGGAACACTGCACATTGCTTATTTTAGGAGTACCTAGAATAACGTTAATAGTTCAGACACCTCTGAGTTCAAATCCCTGTTCTATTCCTACTGTTTTTGCCTATGTGACTTTGGACAAGTCATTTAGCTTATTTAAGCTTCCTTTTTTTTTTTTTTTTTTTTTTTTTGGTAAAACTGGGTTAATTCTTATATAAGCTTTTTTTTAAAATTAGGTTAATTTTAATAGCTAAGGGGAATTTCTTAATAATATAAATAGATAGTAGATAGAATACCTAGTAGACTACATAGCCTTTAATAAACAATAATAAATCATAGTTATTTCTATTATTATCTACTTGGAGGACTTCCATAGACGATCCATTTCTATATGGGTTGCTACTCCCTACTCTTCTAACTAAACTAAACAGGAGATGATGATCAATTTTATTTTATTTTTTTTTGAATTTTATTATTTTTTTTATACAGCAGGTTCTTATTAGTTATCTATTTTATACACATCAGTGTATACATGTCAATCCCAACCTCCCAGTTCATCCCACCACCACCACCTCCACCCCCTCCACGCTTTCCCCCCTTGGTGTCCATACGTTTGTTCTCTACATCTGTGTGATGATCAATTTTAAAATGCTTACATTAGCACAGTTTGGGTCTGATAGATGCAGATTTTCCTGTAGGAATTATACACTCTTTGTTACGCTTCTGCCTAGAATAAATATTCTAATGATTCAATAAAGGCACTACATTTTTTTATTGAATGTGTGTCACATCTGTTCCTTTCTTTGGTACTACAATAAAAGTTTGAAGTTCATTCTTAGATCTATGACCTTGGGAATATAACCTTTTCAATTATCTCTAATATCTATTCTAAAACTAAATTTTCAACAGCATAATTTTGGGTCTGTCTTGAATGCAAAAACAAAAAAGACCATGTCTTAATGAATGGGGAAGATTTTTTAAAAGCACAAATATTTATGGTTAGTTGTTCATAATGTACCTTTGTTCAATTTCATAACCAAATCTTACTTCCAGAATCCCTTAGTTTGCAATACCACTGTCAGGCAGAAGAACCCAACCTTGCTCCCAGCCCTGTTCTTTCTTTTCTTTGGTTTTTCAGAAGTGGGTATTTTATATCCGGTCCCATCTTTCTCTATCTTTGGTTCTGGATGCGTTTTTTTTTCCCCACGGAGAAATTTGTGATGTAGAGAAGAAAGCACTGGACTAAGACCCGTGGAATTTGCAACCTCAGCTCATCGGAATCAAACTCATGAGACCAGATACAGGTCACAGCCTAAGTCTTAGTTTCTGTATCTGAAAAATGACGATACCTACCTATCTTATCCTACAGAATTGTGGTAAATAAAATAAATTAGTGTAAGTAAAAGATCTTTGTACATTATAAGGTGCTTACAAATACAAAATCAGTGTGTAATTATTGCCCAGGATGAGAACTACTAGTTTATCAAGATCCATTTCCAGTCTTTTAAGTATGGAAACTCTCATATACCAATAATTGTATTTTTACTATGTATTGACTGAGAAAATACAAGTTTTCATTTGGATGTCAAGCTCCTTACGGTAACTTCAAGGCCTCCCAGAAGGTCATGGTCATACGTTTAGATGCCTAAATCAGTAAGGACATCAACCAAAGACACACTGGACTGCTTCTGTCTTGTTTTCAGGTTCCTCAAAACCAACTGCTTTCCTTTCCTAAATGTCCTCTACCACTGGCTCTGACTCCTGGTCCCTCTTCTTCTCTGCTGGTTCTCAGGAGCCTAAGCCCACCTGCCATTTCTTCCATAACTAGTAATGATAAATTCTTAACAGTCACTCATAGTTAAACCATATAGGCACACACCTCAACAGTGGAAAATCAAATTGTTATCACACATGGGAATGGAAAGATTTGAGTCCAAAGTACCGGTAAGAAGTACAAAACTCCTGCCCTCCCCCAACGCTTGCGTTATTAATCATCTTGAGGTTGCAGTACTCAGACATCTGTTGGATAAAAGAACAGAAGAGAGGGAGGCAAGGAAATCTGCCAAGACCTGAGGCAGATGCTTCCTCTTAGATTTGGACCTATTAGCAATGTTACATGTTCTGACTCTCCCACAGGTTTAAGTTTCAACATCACACCTCTCTAATGTATTAAAACAACTCTAGTGGGGGTAGAACGTGAGCATAAGGAGTCCCAGGTATTATTGGGCCACTTCATTCATTCATTCATTCATTCAGAAGCATTAGTTGAGAACCTACCCAATTAGCCTTAAATTACCCTGGGGCTTGAGACTTAAAGATTAAAGACACTGTTCTAAAAGTGTTCGCTGTCTACTGAGGGATTCAGTTTACAGTACGGTGGCCTCAGTTCAACTGTACAAGGAACCCAAGGTGTTCTGGAGCCCATGGGTCAGCACCTAAACCAGAGGTGAGAGGGAATCCAAAGTGACTTCCCAGAGAAGGGAAGGCCTAAAGCAAGATTTGAAATATAAACGTAAGCTCATCAGGTGAGAAAGGGGTAGCTTATTCCAGGTTAACCAACAGGGTTCAGAGACTTGAAAAGAGCTTGCTCATAAGATGCGAAGTGGAGGAGCTGGGAGATAGGAGAAAGAGTAGCTGAAGGCTCTTTAAGGAAGGGCTTGGGACTTCCCTGGTGGTCCAGTGGTTAGGCCTCTGCACTCTCTTGCCAAGGGTCCGAGTTCGATCCCTGGTTGGGGAACTAAGATCCTACAAGCTACGGTGTGACCAACCCCCACCCCCGCCGCAAAAAAAAAAAAAAGGCTCCCTATGGCCAGCGGACAAGCTTACACTGTGGCTGAGGCGATGGGAGCTACTAAAGGATTGAGTGGGAGAGCAGCTTAGATACCCCCTTTCACAGTTTTCAGCATGGTCTCTGCAGAAAGTGAAGTGATTTCAAGGTTTAAAGAGAGCTGGATTTAGTTGAGTTATGAGGATCAGAGAAGGAAAATGCAGGAAAAGAAAAAGAAAGGAAGGAAATGTGTGCTGAAATGAGTTTGCCACCTATGCATTTTTAAAATCCACATCCCTTATTCTCTGCTTCTCTCCCTCACCACCACCAATACCATTTCTGGGTTTGACCTCATTATAGTCCACAGTATGTACATCATTGACTCAACTACTCAGAATAAACACGTTTAGAAAGAAGAGAACATGGACAGAAATACTGTAATACAAAAGATTTTCTCACAATGTGGGAAGAAGTATGTATTTTTTCTTCCAAATTTCACATAGTCCAAGAAACACTGTAAGGATAAGTGCATGTTGCCATGGAAACTAGATGTCATCATTAGCATCATCAACAGGCTAAATGCCTGTTGGGTATTGTTCTGAGTTATTTCCTACTTACACTGGAAAAGAAAGATCTGATGTTCGCTGTGAAGGAATTTCTAATTCAAAGCACTTCTGGAATAACACATGCTTGGTAAGAAAGTGATGAACATTTTATCATTCATCACTGCTAGGTGCTAGGGATATAGAGATTAATAAGACTCAGTTCCTATCCACAGAGTTCAGTCTGGTGTGGGGGGCAGATGCATAAATGATTATTAGACAGTGTGGAAATGCAGTGGTAGTGATGTACACAGGGTATTATGCATAACCCCCAAAGCCCTGAAACGCTGACACTAGAAGAAGCACATGCTTACTCAAGAAAAAATAATCTGTTTGTGTATCTATTTCTTGTCTCATTATTTATCCCTGAACATAATGTTTTAAGTTTTATAATGCATAGGGGAGAAGACTCCCTTTGTCCTCTCCCTAAATGCCTCTCACTGCTCCTAATTTTAACCTTAATCTGTGAGATTCCCCCATTCAAACGCAGAGCTCCTATAAAGGCTGTAAAGACTAGAATTATGGTTTCTACAAGCTGGTAAGTCAAAGAATGCGTGAATAGTTTAGTCTCCGCCAAGCGCCAATAATCTTGTGTTCCAAAACTCTGGACCCAATGAGCAAATGATAGGCACGGCACTCGAGAGGGATAACAGGGAGCCCAGGAGAGTGATTAATCTTTGTTTCCTCTGTGTTTGCATCAGCCAACCCTGATGCAGGCTGCTGACGGCCTCTCTGGATCTGCCGGACTCTTGGATTGCCCTCTGGGGCCCCGCTTGTTGCCAATGTTCCACTCGTTGCTTCTTGTTGGACCTCCGTGGCTTGGCCAACTGCCTAACCTTCTACCCCGCATCTGCACCGTCCACCAAAGACTATGCTTTGCCTATCAGCCTCTTCCCTACTCCTGCAATAGAATCGCCCTCAAGTGCCTACTCTCCCAGGAGTCTACAGAGTTCTAATATTTTAGTATAAAAGCAGGATTCTCTAGAGAAATCTAGGCAAGAGGAATCAGGCTTACCACATACAGTGGCCAAGGACATGGAGTGTAGCATCTGAATCAGTTCCAGAAGGTCCTGGAGTTCTTAAAGGAGCTTCGATCCTAAGTGGATCGGGGCCTACTGAAGACGTAACACTTGTTTCCCTCTGAGCAACAGCGTAGTGATGTTTAAGGGGCCCCTAAGAGTCACACTCAGTTTCATGAGGAGAAAGAGTGATTAAAGAGAAACACCTAGTTCACAAATGGCCTAGAGTGAATTTTGGGATAAAATCATTTTTGGACTGACTGAAGCACTGGTTTTATGTCAGCCTGTGCAGCCAGAATTATGCTCAATACACGTTCCTTTCCCTTCCTTCACCCAGCTTTTCATTATTTACCTTCTTCTCTAAGGTGTTTACAATGATCCAATCTCCCTCCCCCAAATAACTATCCCTCCGCCCTGCAATCCCCTCAATCCACTGTCCTATCTCTCTCTGATGCCTGCCTGTCCCACCCGTCCTCATAGCCTTGGCCAGACAGTTCTCCCAACTTTGAGTGTGAACATTGCTATCTATACACCTAGAGCTCTCAGTTTCCAGGCTGCTGCAGAGGGAGGGGAAACCCAAGCAGAGCCTGCTAGTCTCCATGAGTCGGGGAGAGGATGCTGGGTGTCCTAAAAGGCGAAATGGCTAGAGTTTGCAGGGCAGAGTCCTGGAGAGGAGTGAGCTAAAGCATGAGAGAAGTTCAGAGATCTGCAAAAGGTCTCATCAAGTATTCAGCTGAGTTTTGAAAGGTGCGTGCATGTGAGGAAAATACTCAAGACCAGGGAAAGAACCATAAGAAAGGACTAGAGGACTGAAGCTGTAATTTGCTATATTAATAGGTTATATCAAAAAAAAATCATATGATCATCTCAACAGGAATAGACAGTGAAGAAGGAGAGATCACATATGGTCATAAGGAAGCTTTTGCAGGTGATGAATATGTGCGTTATGCTGATTGTGGTACTGATTTCACAGGTATGTGCTTATGTCAAAACTTAGTAAGTTATATGCTTTAAATATGGGTATTTTATTTTACATCAATTATATTCCAGTAAAGTTGTCAAAAAGGGTTACTGACTATAGTAGAATAACAATATATTTATATTTGTACAGTAAGAATTGAAATATACTAAATATTAAATATATTTTTATATGGTAAGAATAACAATTATTGTGGATATACAGCATATGTAGAAGTAAAATATAACAGGAACACAAAGGAAAGGAAGGGAGAAAGGTAAATGTACTGTTGTAACATTTTTATACTGTATATGAAATAGTAGGATATGATTGTAAGTAGACTGCAAAAAGTTTAAAAAGTATATTACATTTCACAGAGCAATCACTAAAATTTTAAAAAGTGCTAAAAGCCTAGGGGAGGCAAGATGAAATCAGAAAAAATATCTAAATCCAAAGAAGTCAGCAAAAGAAAACAAAGAAGGAAAAAGCAATTGACACAAATAGAAAACAATTAGCAAGACGGTACATTTAAACCTAAGCATATAAATAATTACATTACATATAAAAGGTTTAAACAATTGAAAAGTGGAGATTGTCAGTTTGAATTTTTTTTTAAGGCCCAGCTGCATACTAACTCTGAGAAGAAACCCACTTTAAATATAAAGACACAGATGGTTAACATAGAAAGGAGGAAGAAGATATAAAATGCAAATGCTAATCAAAAGAAAGCTAAAGTGTGAATATTAATATAACATTGAGTAGATTTTTAGAACAAGAAGTTTTTACCAGGTTTAAGAGAAATGTTTCTTAAAGATAGAGACCAATTCACTAAGAAAATATAATAATTGTAAATGTATATTAACCTAATTACAGAGCCTGAAAATATATAAATCAAGAACTGATAGGAGAAATAGAAAAGCCTACAAACTGGGACTTCCCTGGTGGCGCAGTGGTTAAGAATCCGCCTGCCAATGCAGGGGACACAGGTTCAAGCCCCGGTCTGTGAAGATCCCACATGCCGCGGAGCAACTAAGCCCATGAGCCACGGCTACTGAGCCTGCGCTCTAGAGCCCGTGAGCCACAACTACTGAGCTGCGTGCTACAACTGCTGAAGCCTGCGTGCCTAGAGCCCGTGCTCTGCAACAAGAGAAGCCACCACAATGAGAAGCCCATGCACTGCAACAAATATTAGCCCCCACTCTCCACAACTAGAGAAAGCCCGCACAGCAACAAAGACCCAAAGCAGCCAAAAAATAAATTAATTAAAAAACAAAACCTACAAACATGTTAGAAATTTAAATACTCCTCTTTTAGTAAACAGTAGCACAAGTAGACAGAAATAGCTGTAGAAGACTTAAACAACACTATCAACCAATTTGACCTAACTGACATTTATAGATCACTATACCCAGTAACAGCAGAATATACATTCCTTTTGAATTCACATGGAACATTCACCAAGATGGACTATACTTTTGGATATAAAGCAAATTTCAATAAATTTTGAAGTCTTTAAATCATATATAGTATGTTCTCTAACCACAACTAAATAAAACTGGAAATCAGTAGCAGAATGGTGTCTGGAAAATCTCCAAGTATTTGGAAATTAAATGACATAATTATAAATAATCCAAGGGTCAAAGAATAAAACCTAAGAGAAATTAGAAAATATGTGAAGTAAATAAAAATGATAATACATCATATCAAAATTGTGGGATGCAGCTAAAACAGTTCTTAGAGAGAAATGTAGGTGGTATTAAATGCCTATATTAGAAAAGGAGAAGGGTCTAAATCAATGATCTGAAATTCTTCTATAAGAAACTAGAAACAAGAAGAGCTAAACCCAAAGCAAACAGAAGAAAGTAAAAAATAAAAGTGTAGAAACCAATGAAACAGAAAATTTAAAACATAATACAGAAAACCAGTAAAACCAAAAACCTTTTCTTTTGAAAGCTTAATAAAATTGATAAGCCTCCAGCCAGACTTAAGAGAGAAAAAAAACACACGACTTACAAATATCAGGAACGAAGATATTCCTGAGAGGGAATATTCCAGAGGGGGGTAACACTACAGATTCTAGAGACATAATAAGAAAACATTGTGAATAACTTTATTCCAATAAATTTAATAACTTACATGAAATGGACAAATTCCTTTAAAAAATAAAATAAAGCTCATTCAAGAAGTTGATAACCTGAATATCCCTATAGCTATTAAAGATATTAAATTTGTAGCTACAATCTTTCCACAGAAAAATGTCTAGGCCCAGATGGCTTCAATGGTGAAGCTTTTAAACAAAAATAATACCAATTCTACACAAACACTTAGAGAAAGTAGATGAAGAAACACTTTCCAACTGATTTTATCAGGTCATTATTATTCTGATAGTTAAATCTGATAAAAATATTATAAGAAAGGTATATATCATTATCCCTCATGAACATAGATGCAAAAATCCTTAAAAATATATGTAAAAATCAAATTTGGTAAGATATATATATACACACACATATATATGTGTGTGTATATATATATATATTTTTTTTAAGTAGTTTATCCTGGAATCCAAGGTTAGTTCAACATTTGAGAATCAGTCCATATAAAAAGTAAAACCGAGTAGTAAGAAAGATGGCGGAAGAGTAAAACGCAGAGATCACCTTCCTGCCCACAGATGCACCAGAAATACATCTACACGTGGAACAACTCCTACAGAACAGCTACTGAACGCTGGCAGAAGACCTCAGTCCTCCCAAAAGGCAAGAAACACCCCAAGTACCTGGGTAGGGCAAAAGAAAAAAGAATAAACAGAGACAAAAGGATAGGGACGGTACCTGCACCAGCGGGAGGGAGCTGTGAAGGACGAAATGTTTCCACACACTAGGAAGCCCCTTCGCGGGCGGAGACTGCGGGTGTAGGAGGGAGAAAGCTTCGGAGCAGCGGCAGAGAGCACAGCAACAGGGGTGCGGAGGGCAAAGCGGAGAGATTCCCGCACAGAGAATCAGGGCCGAGCGGCACTCACCAGCCCGAAAGGCTTGTCTGCTCACCTGCCGAGGAGGGCGGGGCTGGGAGCTGAGGCTCGGGCTTCGGTCGGATCCCAGGGAGAGGCCTGGGGTTGGCGGCGTGAACACAGACTGCAGGAGATTAGTGCGCCACGGCTGGCCGGGAGGGAGTCCGGGAAAAACTCTGGACCTGCCGAAGAGGCAAGAGACTTTTTCTTCCCTCTTTGTTTCCTGGTGAGCGAGAGCGGATTAAGAGCGCTGCTTAAAGGAGCTCCAGAGACCGGCGCAAGCCGCGGCTAAAAGTGCGGACCCCAGAGACAGGCATGAGACGCTAAGGCTGCTGCTTCCGCTACCAAGAAGCCTGTGTGCGAGCACAGGTCACTATGCACACCCCCGCTTCCGGGGAGCCTGTGCAGCCCGCCACTGCCAGGGTCCCAGAATCCAGGGACAACTTTCCCGGGAGCACGCATGGCGCGCCTCAGGCTGGTGCAACGTCATGCCGGCCTCTGCCGCCGCACGCTCGCCCCGCCCTCTGTGCCCCTCCCTCCCCCCCCCCCACTCCCCGGCCTGAGTGAGCCAGAGCCCCCGAATCAGCGGCTCCTTTAACCCCGTCCTGTCTGAGCGAAGAACAGACGCCCTCCAGCAACCTACACGCAGAGGCGGGGCCAAATCCAAAACTGAGCCCCGGGAGCTGTGAGAACAAAGAAGAGAAAGGGAAATCTCTCCCAGCAGCCTCAGAAGCAGCGGATTAAAGCTCCACAATCAACTTGATGTACCCTGCATCTGTGGAATAACTGAATAGACAACGAATCATCCCAAATTAAGGAGGTGGACTTGAGAGCAAGATTTATTATTTTTTCCCCTTTTCCTCTTTTTGTGAGTGTGTATGTGTATGCTTCTGGGTGATATTTTGTCTGTATAGCTTTGCTTCCACCATTTCTCCTAGGGTTCTATCCGTCCGTTTTTTGTTTTTTGTTTTTCTTTTTAAAAAATATTTTTTTTCTTGGGCTTCCCTGGTGGCGCAGTGGTTGAGAGTCCGCCTGCCGATGCAGGGGACACAGGTTCCAGCCCTGGTCCGGGAAGATCCCACATGCCGTGGAGTGGCTGGGCCCGTGAGCCATGGCCGCTGAGCCTGCGCATCCAGAGCCTGTGCTCCGCAACGGGAGAGGCCACAGCAGTGAGAGGCCCTCGTACCGCAAAAAAAAACTTTTTTTCTTCATAATTACTTTTTATTTTAATATATTTTATCTTACTTTATTTTATTTTATCTTCTTTCTTTCCTTCCTTCCCTCCTTTCTTCCCTCCTCCCTTCCTCCCTCCCTCCCTCCCTCCCTCCCTCTCTCTCTCTCTCTCTCTCTCTTTCTTTCTTTCTTTCTACTTTTTCTCCCTTTTATTCTGAGCCATGTGGATGAAAGGCTCTTGGTACTGCAGCCAGGAGTCACTGCTGTGCCTCTGAGGTGGGAGAGCCAACTTCAGGACACTGGTCCACAAGAGACCTCCCAGCTCCACATAATATCGAACGGTGAAAATCTCACAGAGATCTCCATCTCAACACAAGCACCCAGCTTCACTCAACGACCAGCAAGCTACAGTGCTGGACACCCTATGCCAAACAACTAGCAAAACAGGAACACAACCCCACCCATTAGCAGAGAGGCTGCCTAAAATCATAATAAGTCCACAGACACCCCAAAACACACCACCAGACGTGGACCTTCCCACCAGAAAGACAAGATCCAGCCTCATCCAGCACAACACAGGCACTAGTCCCCTCCACCAGGAAGCCTACACAACCCACTGGACCAACCTTAGCCACTGGGGACAGACACCAAAAACAACGGGAACTACGAACCTGCAGCCTGCAAAAAGGAGACCCCAAACACAGTAAGATAAGCAAAATGAGAAGACAGAAAAACACACAGCAGATGAAGGAGCAAGATAAAAACCCACCAGACCTAACAAATGAAGAGGAAATAGGCAGTCTACCAGAAAAAGGATTCAGAATAATGATAGTAAAGATGATCCAAAATCTTGGGAACAGAATAGACAAAATGCAAGAAACATTTAACAAGGACCTAGAAGAACTAAAGATGGAACAGACAACGATGAACAACAGAATAAATGAAATGAAAAATACTCTAGATGGGATCAATAGCAGAATAACAGAGGCAGAAGAATGGGTAAGTCACCTTGAAGATAAAATAGTGGAAATAACTAATGCAGAGCAGAATAAAGAAAAAAGAATGAAAAGAACTGAGGACAGTCTCAGAGACCTCTGGGACAACATTAAATGGACCAACATTCGAATTATAGGGGTTCCAGAAGAAGAAGAGAAAAAGAAAGGGACTGAGAAAATATTTGAAGAGATTATAGTTGAAAACTTCCCTAATATGGGAAAGGAAATAGTTAATCAAGTCTAGGAAGCACAGAGAGTCCCACACAAGATAAATCCAAGGAGAAATATGCCAAGACACATATTAATGAAACTGCCAAAAATTAAATACAAAGAAAACATATTAAAAGCAGCAAGGGAAAAACAACAAATAACACACAAGGGAATCCCCATAAGGTTAACAGCTGATCTTTCAGCAGAAACTCTGCAAACCAGAAGGGACTGGGCAGGACATATTTAAAGTGATGAAGGAGAAAAACCTGCAACCAAGATTACTCTACCCGGCAAGGATCTCATTCAGATTTGATGGAGAAATTAAAACCTTTACAGACGAGCAAAAGCTGAGAGAGTTCAGCACCACCAAACCAGCTTTACAACAAATGCTAAAGGAACTTCTCTAGGCAAGAAACACAAGAGAAGGAAAAGACCTACAGTAACGAACCCAAAACAATTAAGACAGTGGGAATAGGAACATACATATCGATAATTACCTTAAATGTAAATGGACTAAATGCTCCCACCAAAAGACACAGATTGGCTGAATGGATACAAAAATAAGACCCATATATATGCTGTCTACAAGAGACCCACTTCAGACCTAGAGACACATACAGACTGAAAGTGAGGGGATGGAAAAAGATACTCCATGCGAATGGAAACCAAAAGAAAGTTGGAGTAGCAATTCTCATATCAGACAAAATAGACTTTAAAATAAAGATTATTGGAAGAGACAAAGAAGGACACTACATAATGATCAAGGGATCAATCCAAGAAGAATATATAACAATTGTAAATATTTATGCACCCAACATAGGAGCACCTCAATACATAAGGCAAATACTAACAGCCATAAAAGGAGAAATCGACAGTAACACATTCATAGTAGGGGACTTTAACACCCCACTTTCACCAATGGACAGATCATCCAAAATGAAAACAAATAAGTAAACACAAGCTTTAAATGATACATTAAACAAGATGGACTTAATTGATATTTATAGGACATTCCATCCAAACACAACAGAATACACATTTTTCTCAAGTGCTCACGGAACATTCTCCAGGATAGATCATATCTTGGGTCACAAATCAAGCCTTGGTAAATTTAAGAAAATTGAAATTGTATCAAGTATCTTTTCCGACCACAATGCTATGAGACTAGATATCAATTACAGGAAGAAATCTGTAAAAAATACAAACACATGGAGGCTAAACAATACAGCACTTAATAACGAAGTGATCACTGAAGAAATCAAAGAGGAAATTAAAAAATACCTAGAAACAAATGACAGTGGAGACACGAAGAGCCCAAACCTATGGGATGCAGCAAAAGCAGTTCTCAGAGGGAAGTTTATAGCAATACAATCCTACCTTACGAAACAGGAAACATCTCGAATAAACAACCTAACCTTGCACCTAAAGCAATTAGAGAAAGAAGAACAAAAAAACCCCAAAGTTAGCAGAAGGAAAGAAATCATAAAAACCAGATCAGAAATAAATGAAAAAGAAATGAAGGAAATGATAGCAAAGATCAATAAAACTAAAAGCTGGTTCTTTGAGAAGATAAACAAAATTGATAAACCATTAGCCAGACTCATCAAGAAAAAAAGGGGGAAGACTCAAATCAATAGAATTAGAA
The DNA here is from genome assembly GCF_011762595.2 of Tursiops truncatus. NCBI lineage: Eukaryota > Metazoa > Chordata > Mammalia > Artiodactyla > Delphinidae > Tursiops > Tursiops truncatus. The sequence continues at coordinate 91,594,360 of NC_047044.1, read as the reverse complement.
ATGAAAAAGGAGAAGTAACAACTGACACTGCAGAAATACAAAAGATCATGAGAGATTACTACAAGCAACTCTATGCCAATAAAATGGACAACCTGGAAGAAATGGACAAATTCTTAGAAATGCACAACCTGCCAAGACTAAATCAGGAAGAAATATGAACAGACCAATCACAAGCACTGAAATTGAAACTGTGATTAAAAATCTTCCAACAGACAGAAGCCCAGGACCAGATGGCTTCACAGGCGAATTCTATCAAACATTTAGAGAAGAACTAACACCTATCCTTCTCAAACTCTTCTAAAATATAGCAGAGGGAGGAACACTCCCAAACTCATTCTACAAGGCCACCATCACCTTGATACCAAAACCAGACAAGGATGTCACAAAGAAAGAAAACTACAGGCCAATATCACTGATGCACATAGATGCAAAAATTCTCAACAAAATACTAGCAAACAGAATCCAACAGCACATTAAACGGATCATACACCATGATCAAGTGGGGTTTATTCCAGGAATGCAAGGAATCTTCAATATGTGCAAATCAATCAACGTGATACAGCATATTAACAAACTGAAGGAGAAAAACCATATGATCATCTCAATAGATATAGAAAAAGCTTTTGGCAAAATTCAACACCCATTTATGATAAAAACCCTGCAGAAAGTAGGCATAGAGGGAAATTTCCTCAACATAATGAAAGCCATATACAACAAACCCACAGCCCACATCATCTTCAATGGTGAAAAACTGAAAGCATTTCCACTAAGATCAGGAACAAGACAAGGTTGCCCACTCTTACCACGCTTATTCAACATAGTTTTGGAAGTTTTAGCCACAGCAATCAGAGAAGAAAAGGAAATAAAAGGAATCCAAATCAGAAAAGAAGAAGTAAAGCTGTCACTGTTTGCAGATAACATGATACTATACATAGAGAATCCTAACAATGCTACCAGAAAACTACTAGAGCTAATCAATGAATTTGGTAAAGATGCAGGATACAAAATTAATGCACAGAAATCTCTGGCATTCCTATACACTAATGATGAAAAATCTGAAAGTGAAATCAAGAAAACACTCCCATTTACCATTGCAACAAAAAGAATAAAATATCTAGGAATAAACCTACCTAAGGAGACAAAAGACCTGTATGCAGAAAATTATAAGACACTAATGAAAGAAATTAAAGATGATACAAATAGATGGAGAGATATACCATGTTCTTGGATTGGAAGAATCAACATTGTGAAAATGACTCTACTACCCAAAGCAATCTACAGATTCAATGCAATCCCTATCAAACTACGACTGGCATTTTTCACAGAACTAGAACCAAAAATTTCACAATTTGTATGGAAACACAAAAGACCCCGAATAGCCAAAGCAATCTTGAGAACGAAAAACGGAGCTGGAGGAATCAGGCTCCCTGACTTCAGACTATACTACAAAGCTACAGTAATCAAGACAGTATGGTAGTGGCACAAAAACAGAAACATAGATCAATGGAACAGGATAGAAAGCCCAGAGATAAACCCATGCACATACAGTCACCTTATCTTTGATAAAGGAGGCAGGAATGTACAGTGGAGAAAGGACAGCCTCTTCAATAAGTGGTGCTGTGAAAACTGGACAGGTACATGTAAAAGTATGAGATTAGATCACTCCCTAACACCATACACAAAAATAAGCTCAAAGTGGATTAAAGACCTAAATGTAAGGCCAGAAACTATCAAACTCTTAGAGGAAAACATAGGCAGAACACTCTATGACACAAATCACAGCAAGATCCTTTTTGACCCACCTCCTAGAGAAATGGAAATAAAAACAAAAATAAACCAATGGGACCTAATGAAATTTCAAAGCTTTTTCACAGCAAAGGAAACCATAAATAAGACCAAAAGATAACCCTCAGAATGGGAGAAAATATTTTCAAATGAAGCAACTGACAAAGGATTAATCTCCAAAATTTATAAGCAGCTCATGCAGCTCAATAACGAAAAAACAAACAACCCAATCCAAAAATGGGCAGAAGACCTAAATAGACATTTCTCCAAAGAAGATATACAGATTGCCAACAAACACATGAAAGAGTGCTCAGCATCATTAATCAGTAGAGAAATGCAAATCAAAACTACAATGAGATATCATCTCACACCGGTCAGAATGGCCATCATCAAAAAATCTAGAAACAATAAATGCCGGAGAGGGTGTGGAGAAAAGGGAACACTTGCACTGTTGGTGGGAATGTGAATTGGTACAGCCACTCTGGAGAACTGTATGGAGGTTCCTTAAAATACTACAAATAGAACTACCATATGACCCAGCAATCCCACTACTGGGCATATACCCTGAGAAAACCAAAATTCAAAAAGAGTCATGTACCAAAATGTTCATTGCAGCTCTATTTACAATAACCCGGAGATGGAAACAACCTAAGTGTCCATCATCGGATGAATGGATAAAGATGTGGCACATATATACAATGGAATATTACTCAGCCATAAAAAGAAACAAAATTGAGCTATTTGTAATGAGGTGGATAGACCTAGAGTCTGTCATACAGAGTAAAGTAAGTCAGAAAGAGAAAGACAAATACCGTATGCTAACACCTATATATGGAATTTAAGGGAAAAAAATGTCATGAAGAACCTAGGGGTAAGACAGGAATAAAGACAGACCTACTAGAGAATGGACTTGAGGATATAGGGAGGGGGAAGGGTAAGCTGTGACAAAGCGAGAGAGAGGCATGGACATATATATACTACCAAATGTAAGGTAGATAGCTAGTGGGAAGCAGCTGCATAGCACAGGGAGATCAGCTCGGTGCTTTGTGACCGCCTGGAGGGGTGGGATGGGGAGGGTGGGAGGGAGGGAGACGCAAGAGGGAAGAGATATGGGAACATATGTATATGTATAACTGATTCACTTTGTTATAAAGCAGAAACTAACACACCATTGTAAAGCAATTATACTCCAATAAAGATGTAAAAAAATAAAATAAATTAAAAAAAGTAAAACCATATGATTATCTTAATAGTGGCAGTAAAGCATTAGACAAAATTCAATACCCATTCATGATAAAACAAACAAACAAACAAAAAAAAGCTTTCAACAAACTAAGAATAGAACAGAATTTTCACAACCTGATAAAGGGTGTCTTGAAAAACATACAGCTAAGCTAATATCACTTAAAGGAGAAAGATTGAATCCCTTCCCCCTAAAATCAGGAAGCATGTCCACTCTCTCCACCTTCATTTAACACTGTGCTGAAGATTCTAGCTAGAGGAATAAAGCAAGAAAAAGAAGGAAAATGAATACACTTTGGAAAGGAAGTAGAACTGTCCTTATTTGCAGACAACATGATTATCTATATGAAAAGTCTCATGGAATTAAATAAAAGTGAGTTTAACAATGTCTCAGAATAGAAAGCCACTATACATAAATTAATTCTATTTTTATATGTCAACAACAAACAATTGAAAATTAAAATTTTCTGAAGTAACATTTGTTATAACATTAAAAATATGAAATATTTAGGGACAAATAAGTAAATATGTGTAAGACCGATACACTGAAACCTATAAAGCATTACTGAGAAGAAGTAAAGAAGACTCAAGTAAGTAGAAAGAATGCCATGCTTATGGATTAGAAGGCCCAGTATTGTGAAGACGTCGATTTTCCCCAGATTGAAAGACAGATTCAATTTCAATCCCAATCAAAAATCTCCACAGGCTTTTTAGAAATTAACATGCTGATACTTAAAATGTATAGGGAAATACAAAGGATCTAGAAGAACCAAAATAGTTTTTAAAATAAGAACAAGTCTGTAAGTCTTACATTACCTGATTTCAAGATTTAAAATAAAGTTACAGTGATCGAGACCATGTGTATTGACATAAGGGTAGACACACAGACCAATGCAACAGAATAGAGATACAGAAAAAGACACGCATTTATGGTCAATTAATTTTCAAAAGAATACCAAGATAATGCAATGGGGAATGATGATCCTTTCAACAAATGGTGCTGGAAAAGTTGGCTATCCATATGAAAAAGTGAACCTGAAGATGGTTCCTCAAAAAGTTAAACATGAAATTATTATGATCCAGCAATCCCACTTTTACATATATATACAAAAAAATTGAAAGCAGGGACTCAAACAGATTTACCCCAATGTTCATAGTAGCATTATTCACAAGAGCCAAAACATGGAAACAACCCAAGTACCCATCAACAAATGAATGGATTTAAAAATTTTGCTATATACATACATTGAAACGTTATTCACCCTTAAAAAGGAATAAAATTCCGATATACGCTACAACATGGAGGAACCTTGAAAACATTATGCTAAGTGAAAGAAATCATGCACAAGATGACAAATATGGTATGGACTCATTTATACGAGATACCTAGAATAGATAAATTCATAGAGACAGAAAATAGAATAGAGAATGGGGAGGAGAAATGGAAATTATTGTTTAATAGGTACAGAGTTTCTGTTCGGAATGATGAAAAAGTTCTGGAAACTGAGAATTGAATTCTTGAAATCTTAGAATCCAAAATTTAATCAGGAGACTAACAAATAAACTACCACAATGGACCAGGCAGAAGATGAGAGTGGTAGCAGTAGAGACAGAAAAAAGTAGACGAATTCGTAATATATTCTAGCAGTAGGACCAAATGAACTTGCTGGTACATGGTTAAGCGAGATGGGAAAGAGAGGAATCAAGAATATCACATAGGTCTTTGAATTGAACATTTGGGTGGAATATGGAGCTATATGTGAATAGATGGAAAAATCAGGAGTTCAATTTCAGCCTTCTTCAAGTTTAAGATGCCAATAAGACATCATATGGAAGCTGCTGAAGGCAGCTGCAGATACAAATCTGGAGGTCCCTGCTCCCATGGGGCTTATAATCCGCGATGGTCAATTTTATGTGTTAACCTGACATTTGGTCAAACATTATTCTGTGTGTGCTTGTGAGTGTGTCTTAGATGAGCTTAACATTTGAATCTGTAGACTTATTAAGACAGAGCGCCCTCCCTGAAGTGGGTGGGTCTCATCCAATCAAGTGAAGACATGAAAAGAACAAAAAGGCTGAGTAAGAGGGAACTCCTCCTGCTTGGCTACCTTGAGCTGGGACACTGGTCTTCTTCCTGCCTTTAGACTCTTCTTGGGTCTTAAGCTGCTGGCTTTTGGACTGGAATTTGTACCATTGGCTCTCCTGGAACTACACCATCGGCTCTCCTGAGTCTCCAGCTGGCCAACTGCAGATCTTAGGATTTCTCAGTCTCCATAATCACGTGAGCCAATTCCTAACAGAGAATATAGAAGTGGTGCCTATAATTATGATTGTGATAAGGGTTACACAGCATACATATAGGTACTCTGGGAGCATATATCAGGAGGAGAGTCTAATCTAGGCTGAGGAAGGAGGAAAGACTTTTCTGAAATTAAGAATAATTGATTCCAAACTTGGAAATAAGGCACAATGATGATTACTTCATACTTTTATATCATACCAAAGAATATTTTTAATAAGCCTATTTGACTTTCATGTGAGTCTCTCAGAAAATATCACTTAAAAAAATAACTCACTGCTGACAAGGGACATTTTTAAAGACAGACCTGGGGCTTCCCTGGTGGCGCAGTGGTTGAGAGTCTGCCTGCCGATGCAGGGGACACGGGAGAGGCCACAACAGTGAGAGGCCCGTGTACCACAAAAAAAAAAAAAAAAGACAGACCTGAAAGAATACAGATTAACCTGGTAAGGTGTCATGGTTTTATAGTAAACCATGTTGTTAATACTCATAGGATATTAACTAGTTTTGCATACAACTTAACATTGTTATTTTGACATTTCTTTCTTATCAGAATATACAAACCCCTGTTCTTCATCACATCTTAGAACGAGCATTATTCCTGCTGACTCCCTCATCAATGAGTTACATGGAGCTTAAGCTCCTGCTCACATATAACTCTTTGAGAAGTGTGCTGGGGAAAAACTATTTTTATAAATAAAACATATTTTTATAAAAGCTAAGATCAGAACAATGAAGAGGAGCTGGCTGGATACTGCCTGTTGGGTGTGTCGGGCAGCAGGAAGCATAGGGATGCGTTCTAGACAAAGTGAAACTGCAGTGCAAAAGCACTAAAGTTTAAAAAACAAAAATCACAGTAAGTTCTAGGAACTGGAAAAATATAGGGGAAAATCTTAAGTACTGAGAGGAGAACAGAAAATATAATAAGATGAGGCCAAGGAGAAAGGTGGGGATCACTGAACAACAGAAGGATCCACTGAAGAATTTAATCTGGGGAGGGACCCGATTGAGATTATGTTGGCTGAAATCTGAAAAGTAAAATAGAAGAAAGCAAATTTGGTTTGGAATAACCTCTCAGGAGGCCCTTGCAATCATTTAGGCGAAAAAGATGATAGTTTGGTCTTGGGCAAAGGAGAAGGAGAAAAGGAAAACAGAGTCAAGAGATGGTTTGGAGATGGAATCAATATAACTGACTATTGACAAATGTGGAAAATAAGGGAAAGGGCAGAGATCAGGGTTGCTCTCAGATTTCTGGCTGCAGCAGTGAATGGTAATGCCCTGCAGGGTAGCAGCTGTGTTGGCTTGATTCTCTGAGTCACAAATACCCCAGGGAAAGAGCAGGTGTCATCTTTAGCTGTGACCATAAAGTGGCATGCTGTCAGGAGAGTGGCAGCCTGCCTGGGCCACTTTACCTTGGAATATGGTACTTACTCGGTCCTCTGCTCCAGCCACTGCCCTGGGCACTGGCATGATGCTCATTTGCAACAATCATTTCCCTTGGTCACTTGCCCAGACACCTCCTGGGCCACAAAAATAATCCTCAGGTTCCTTAAAAAATTAAAAATAGAATTACCATATGATCCAGCAATCCCGCTACTGGGCATATACCCAGAGAAAACCATAATTCAAAAAGACACATGCACCCCAATGTCCACTGCAGCACTATTTACAATAGCCAGGTCATGGAAGCAACCTAACGACGTGCCTATCAACAGACGAATGGATAAAGAAGATGTGGTACATATACACAATGGAATATTACTCAGCCATAAAAAGGAATGAAATTGGGTCATTTGTTGAGATGTGGATGGAACTAGAGACTGTCATACAGAGTGAAGTAAGTCAGAAAGAGAAAAACAAATATCGTATATTAACACATATATGTGGAATCTAGAAAAATGGTACAGATGAACTGGTTTGCAGGGCAGAAATTGAGACACAGATGCAGAGAAGAAACATATGGACACCAAGGGGGGAAAGCAGGGGTGTGGGGGTGGTGGTGGCGGGATGAATTGGGAGATTGGGGTTGACATATATACACTAATATGTATAAAATAGATAACTAATAAGAACTTGCTGTAAAATAAATAAAATTTAAAAAAAAAAGAAAGTCTACTCTGGGTGATATTTATGTACTATTATAACTTGGAGAGCTATGAAAACAAAATGCAATTAATTATTTTAACTTCATTAAAAATCAATGATTTAATAAAAAAATAATAATAATAATCCTCAAATTAGGCAACAGACACAATAGAGAAAGTGAGGACCTCTGGCACATAACCATTTTCCCTTTCCCTACCTTCTCTCAGGGTCCCATTAATTCTCTTTTTGTGTTTTCAAGCACAAAAGGGTGTGTGACTCATCCCCTTCTTGGAAGAAGGAACTATCTGCTGTAACAATCCTACCCCTCACCCCTTAGCTACCTGAATTCTCCTGGGGAGGCCCCACCACCTAGCAGCTTCTCCTTTTATGAAACTTGACCATCTCAAGCTGAAACTAGCTCTGCTTCCTGAACAGCAAGATGCAATCACACCTATAGGACTTGAATCTTCCAAGTACAGAAAGCCGAATGGGAGCGATGTTGCAATGCATCCCTGCCTCAGTAGGGGTTCACCATCTTAGCGTCCACAAGGGGCTCTCTTGTGCCCTTTCACCTATTCAACAAAGGTTTAACAAACACTGCTGGGCTTCCCTGGTGGCGCAGTGGTTGAGAGTCCACCTGCCGATGCAGGGGACACGGGTTCGTGTCCCGGTCGGGGAAGATCCCGTATGCCGCGGAGCGGCTGGGCCCGTGAGCCATGGCCGCTGAGCCTGCGCGTCCGGAGCCTGTGCCCCACCAACAGGAGAGGCCACAACAGTGAGAGGCACACGTACCGCCAAAAAAAAAAAAAAAAAAAAAACCACTGCTAAGTGCCATTTTCTATCTAGGCAATGGGAATACAATAATGAATTAAAGTAAAAGGTTCCTGGCCTTTTAGATCTTATATTTTTATAGGGAAAACAATTAGTAAGTAAACACATAAATAAGCAACATAATATAAAAGTAGAATTACCATATGATCCAGCAATCCCACTTCTGTGTATATTTATATGCAAAGCAAATGAAAACAGGATCTCAAAGGGATATTTGTGCTCCCATGTTTATTAAAGCATTACTCCCAATAGCCAAGATATGGAAAACGTAAGTGTTCATCTACAGGTGAATAGATAGAAAAGATGTGCCACACACACACACACACACACACACACACACACACACACACACACTGGAATATTATTCAACCGTAACAAAGAAGGAAATCCTACCATTTGGGACAACATGGATGAAGCTTGGGGACTTTATGCTAAGTGACAGAAAGACAAATACTGTGTGATATCACTTATACGTGGAATCTAAAAAAGCCAAACTCATAGAAAAAGAGTAGAGTGGTGGTGACCCGGGGTTAGGAGGGCAGGGGAAAATAGGAAGGTATTAGTCAAAGGGTACAAACCTCCAGTTATAGGGTGAATAAGCTCTGAGGATCTAATGTACAGCATGGTGATTATAGTTAATAATACTGTGTTACATGTTGTTGCTAAGAGAATAGATCTTAAATGTTTTCACCACAAAAAAAGAAACAGTAATTATGTGATGTGATGGAGGTGTTAGCTGATGCTAATATATTATTTTGCAACATATAAATATATCAAATTAACATGGTGTACACCTTAAATTTACACAATATATGTTACTTGTATCTCAATAAAGCTGGGAAAAATGCTTAAGAAAAAATAAAATAAAAAATTGGAGTTTACTTAAAACTGAAAAGCAACATAATACATTGTAATGAAAGTTATGAATAAAATAAACAGAATGATGAGGTAGAAACTAAGGAATGACACTCATCAAGAAAGGTATTTCTGAGGTGGCGGCATTTAGGCTGAGACTTGAAAGGTGAGAATGAGAGGCTGCCTGTGTTTACCGCAGGTGATGCTATAAAAATCATCAAGCTATGTATTGAGAATAAATCTGATGTTATTAGAGTGCTGTTTGGGGTCAGTGGTAGTTATGTGAAGGCAGAAGTGATGCTGTTGCCGGAACTTAATTCATAACACTGTGGAAGAGGAAACTGTATTTTGAAAAAAGACAAATGTGATTTTCCCTTTCACCTTTTTGGAAACATGGCTTCTTCCTAGTAAACCCAAAGTATCCTGGGGGAGAAGGAGGTGCAGATTGGATCAAGGCTGTCAAAGAAGGAAGGAAGAGAGCAGAAGTTATTATTCAACTTGTCACACTCAAGAGAATTTTGCAGCATAACAATAGGCTAGGAAATGCACAATTGAGAAAGAAAGGATTCTGTAAAGTTTAACTCTCACTAAATATATCAAGGGCTAGACCTGATAGACTGTATCACATTTAAGTAGAGTAGAGGTTAAAGAAACATTCTTTCCTGACCCAGGGGACTGTAGGACTGGAAGGGGGAGGGAGGGAGGGGGTGGATGGCAGCTCCCCCCTCCACACCCTGCTGCGTTTCTAGTTCCCTGGAGGTGTGTTGGACAGGCTGAGGGAGAACACTGGGAACTGCGGGGTCTTTGCACCACTCCTCATTTGGGGCTCTGGGAGGAGCAGCCCTGCATCAACTTGGGGAAGAAGTAGGCGCCAGCATGACTTGGAGCACTGTTCCTCTGAATGCTTGTGGACCAACTGATTTTTATTGTTTGTTTTTTTCCATTCAGCCCTGGTACATTTACAAAATAAACTAAGAATAAGTCAATAGAAAAAGGAAGTGAAAAATAAAATAAGTTGAAACAGAAATACAAGCCCACGTTTTTTATTAGATTCAACAGACATAGAATTACTCTTAAATGGCTTTAAAAGTTTCTACACACTTTAACCAGACCCTGTTGGAAGACGGAGCCGAGACGTTAAGCTCAGCTTTTAAAGGGCATGGGCATCCCACAGATGGGCTGCCCCTTCAGTAGTTGTTATCTGGCGCCCAGATACTTCCCTTGGCTGGGCAGGTGATCTCCATATATCATCATCTGTTGTTTCTTTATAATAACACTGGGTGGGACCTAGGACAGACTGGGGTGAGAGGAAGACAGGACAAGAAAGGCAGAAACCAACCTTAAAGGAGAATGGAATTGCTTTTGACGTCAGAAAGAGCTTTGCAGCCTGCAGCCACCCTAAAATCACCCTGTGTGGGCTTCCCTGGTGGCGCAGTGGTTGAGAGTCCGCCTGCCGATGCAGGGGACACCGGTTTGTGCCCCGGTCTGGGAAGATGCCACGGAGCGGCTGGGCCCGTGAGCCATGGCCGCTGAGCCTGCGAGTCCGGAGCCTGTGCTCCTCAACGGGAGAGGCCACAGCAGTGAGAGGCCCGCGAACCGCAAAAAAAAAAAATAATAAAATCACCCTGTGTGATTATGTTATTAGCAGGTGCCAGTAGGGATCCCTACTGGCACCCTAACAGTGGTCTTGCAAATAATCACTTGGCCACAGGCGCAGAGCCAGCAGCAAAGACTGGCTTTTATTATTTTATTTCCCGGTACTATACAGGCTTTCTGGCCTGAAGTAAGAGGAGATGAGTAAGAAAAATATATATAATAGAATGGGGGCCGGTTCCAACTCTCCCGAACCTACAACTAGACCTGGCTCAATGCAAGAGAATTTTATATTGAGCACAGTTATTTTGGGGGAAAGAAGAGAGAGAAAAATGAAGAGAGTTAACTGGCATCAGGAAACCCTTCATAAAGCTAACCATTGCTTACCCCTTTCAGGCTAGCTGGTTCCACTTCTTTCCTTTCTTTGCCGTAGACACCAGGGCTCTAGAGTCTTTCTCTACCTTACAACTGCCAACACTTGGAATTTCCATACCCACCAAGCTGAGGCAGCAAGAAGACAGGGTCTATGGCCCTTGGTCTTGCTCAGCTGTTGCTAATGGTTAATGGGTTCTTGCCCTCAGTTAGAATAGGGTTCACCTGAGGTTTGCCCCGCCTCCAACTTCCTTCTAATAAGAGCCTCCCTACCATGTTGTATTAGTCAGGGCTCTCCAGACAAACAAGACCAATAAGATATATATAGATACACAGAAAGAGGTTTTTAATGAGGGGTTGGCTCACGCAATTATGGAGGCCGAGAAGTCCCACAATCTGCTGTCTGCGAACTGAAGACCCCAGGGAGCCAGTGATGTAGTCCCAGTTCAGACCCAAAGGCCTGAACACCAGGAGAGACTTAATCCGTGTCCGAAGGCCCGAGAACCAAGAGTGCTGATGTCCAAGGGCTGAAGATGGATGTCCCAGCTCAAGCAAGAGGTAATTTGCGCTTCCTCTGCCTTTTTGTCAATCATGAACTAACCAAGATAAACCAAGAGCTAATTGAGATAAAGCAACAGTGTCACCTTGGTCCTAGATGGATTGCTTATATACCTGAGGACTTTCAGGCTAGGTAATTAAGAATCAGGTAGGCCGGGCTTCCCTGGTGGCGCAGTGGTTGAGAGTCCGCCTGCCGATGCAGGGGACACGGGTTCGTGCCCCGGTCCGGGAAGATCCCACATGCCACAGAGCGGCTGGGCCCGTGGGCCATGGCCGCTGAGCCTGTGCATCCGGAGCCTGTGCTCCACAATGGGAGAGGCCACAACAGTGAGAGGCCCGCGTACCGGCCTCACCATCACTACCTCAGTCCCCAGCCATTTCTCAGGAGTTCTGAGCAAGGAAGATGTAAAGTCTACTTTAAACTGTCCTCCAGAGGCCTTTGCAGCAATAAATTGGGCTCTAGAACTTGGGTTACAGATAAGTGTTTTGGAGAGGGACATCACACCAAGTGAGTAGTTCATTCTAAAAATTCTGCCTTTTGTGATTTCCTACTATTGAACCATTCTGCTTTATTCATTTGGACAGACCAGGCTGGACTTGTAATTACTGACTAAATCAGAAGTCAACAGTGTTTGAAAAAGGAAAGAAAGGGACTTCCTTGGTGGTCCAGTGGGTAAGACTCTGCGCTCCCAATGCAGGGGGCCCGGGTTCAATCCCTGGTCGGGGAACTAATTCTGCGCATACCGCAACTAAGAGTCTGCATGCCACAACTAAGGAGCCTGCATGCATGCCATAACTAAAGATCCCTCGTGCCGCAGCTAAGACCCGGTGCAGCCAAAATAAATAAATAAGTAAATATTTAAAAAAAGAAAGAAAAGAAAAAGGAAAGAAAGAAAAGATAGCACAAGGAAAATAAATTCAGATTGTGTGTTGAACATTGAAACCATTCCCACTTCTTTTCATACTGTCTATATAATAGAGAATAAATGTTCAAACCTTCCCATTATTAGATTGGAAGGCCTGGGAGATAACATATGGAAAAGCAAGGCAAATATTGTTTGACCTCAGGAAAAAAGTGACGCCTTCTTCCAAGCTGGATAAAAATCTGTCAATTAAGAATGGCCGTGATTTATTCAAAGCTCTAATCTATGGCTTTTTATTCTTCGTACCCAATGCAATAAACACAGGACAAAGTTAAAATTAAAAATATATCCTTCTTTCATACTACCAAATAAATTTAAGACTAAGGATATTTAGAACTGGCCAGCTGAAATATTCATTTAAAAAAAATATATTTGTATAAAAAATGGTGTTAGTTGGAAGAGGAGAGAAAACTTTTTGCTATCAGCATCATAAATTTATTCCTTCCAAAAAACACATTCTGAATTAAGTGGTACTGTCTGCTTTGCTTGGTAGAATTGTTCCACCTGAGGAGATCAAAAAAGATTTAGCTTGGATGTGTAAATGAAAAGAATTGTTGCTTCCACTACTGAAAAGTTCCATCCTAAGGAAAGTTTCTGCCCAACTTTTTAAGCCTAGGCAGTTAAACCTCCACATCAAAAAATAATGTTGGGTGTTTATCTGAATACTTCAACAACAATTTCTATAACCCTCAACAATTTCTGCCCAATTTTTATATTTCTATAAAAATGAGATGTGGGTATACTGCTTTGCTTCTTCCTCTTACGAACTGGGGACTGAAATAGGAGGAAGGAGAAAAAATAAGAAAGGAAAAGATAGAAACTTGAGAAGTACATTTGTTTAGTGCAAAGCAGCACAAAATGTACAGGGGGAAACACTTTGAAACACCTTCGAGCTCAACCATAATAGCTATGTGACTTTGTACAGTATACTTTGTTTCTCTCATCTCAGTCTCCTGATCAATAATATGAAAATCCGGTTTTGCTAACATCACAGATGAACTCGATCCAGTTTCCGTGCTGTACCAGATAGGTCTGATGCAACCTGCCCCAACTCCTCATTTTTTGCTTTTGTTTTTAACATCTTTATTGGAGTATAATTGCTTTACAATGGTGTGTTAGTTTCTGCTGTATAATAAAGTGAATGAGCTATACATATAATACATCCCCATAGCTCCTCCCTCTTGCGTCTCCCTCCCACACTCCTCGGTTCCTTGCTCAAGTGAGAGCCGCCGCCCAGCTCCTGTTTGCTTCCTCTCCTCACACCACCCGCTGTCTCACCCTCCGTGAGACATGCCATGCCTCGGGCATCCCCAGCAGCTACTCAGAGGGGCCAGGTAACACCATCTAGAAGTCAGGCAAATTTTAAAATAATTGGATGGATTTTGGCCAATGAAAAGCAGGAAATAAGAAGTCACTGACAAATGCATCCCTTACTCCCCCTCCTTCCCAAACCTAACAGTCTGTTCTGAGGCACAGTGGACCTATACTACCTCTCAGGAGATGCTCCGTGTGAAGAGCACTGGCCATGTCTCTTAGTGAAGCAGTGGCCAGCTTGATAACACACCAACTTATACTTTCTTATCCTCCTTCCCTGTTTTACTTCCCTTCTTCCCTCACTCTTGCTACCCTGGGATTCCACTCCAAATAAAGCATTAATATTATCAACCTTGTCTCAGGCTCTTTTCTATGCAATTTAAAGACAAAAAGAGTGCCATGGGGAATTCCCTTGTGGTCCGGTGGTTAGAACTCGGTGCTTTCACTGCCGTGGGCCTGGGTTCAATCCCTGGTCGGGGAACTAAGATCCTGCAAGCCGCGCAGCACGGCCACAAAAAAAAAAAAAAAGGGGGGAGTGTCATGAAATTAAGTGAAATGGGAATATGGGAAAGCCATTTATAAGTGTTAAAGTAATCATTATGCCCATAAAAAGTCCACCTGGAGAAATAAAAAAGAAGTACAAAATATTACGACCAGAACTTGTTGCAGAGACATTTATAAGGGATTACGGTACAGAAAGAAAGGAGCGTTTAACTCAGCTGGAGTGGGAGTTTGAAGTAAAAGGGGGAAAAGCCCCAAATAAAAGAGAGCCTTTCAACTAGAGATAATGCCCAGGCAGACAAGAGAAGGGCATCTGGGGCAAAGGCAGAGATGTGACATTCCCTGGAGGCCTGAGAAAGCACGTGAAGTCTCAGGAACTTAGTTGAGAATGAGGTCAAAGAATGGGCAGGGTCAGATCATGAAGGACCTTGCATACCACACTGGAGACCTCACCTTTTTCTCAAGGCCGTGAGAATTGAAGAGGAACAATGTAATCAAGGATTACATTGTAAAAAGATCACCCAGACACTGGTGTGGAGGAGAGAAAGGAAGAGAGTGAGACAGGAAGTAAGGAGAACAATTAGGAGGCTATTGTATAAGTACAAGGAAAGAATGATGCGGGGCTGGTCTAAGGCAGCGGCTGGGGCAGTGCAAAGAAAGGGCAGACTGGAAAGATTCATAGGAAGTAAAATCAGTTGTCTTGAATGTGGAGGTCTAAACAAGAAGGAGGCATCTAAGAGGGTCTCAGGTTTCAGATGTGAGCAGGTAGGGACCATTAACCAGGGCTGGAAATGAAGAACAGAGATTTGCGTATTTTTGGTGGCCACAAATAGAAGTGATATGCTGAATTTTTGCAGTTTAAGAGATATCTAAGTGAAGATTACCAAGAAGCAGTTGAAAATGTGTATCTGAAATTCAGTCAAGACTCCCTGAATTGATGTTAGAAATTTTGAAGAATGCAGAGATAGAAAAGTGAGTAAAGGAAAAACTTCTAAAATACCAACAACTGAGGGATAAATAGAGACAAAAGAAACCCACAAAAGAGACAGAATAGAAGGAGCTATCTAAAAGGTAAAAGGGAAACCAAGAAAGACTAGCATCCGAGATCAAGGGGTGGGAGAGATAAGTGGATGTGAGCGATCACCAGATAGGTCAAGTAAAATAAGGCCTAAAAAATGCCCATTGATAGCAACTAGGAAACCATTAATGATCCTAATAAAAGAAGCTTGGTGAGGCGGTGAAAGTGGAAAAGTGGCTGCAGTTTGTTCAAAAGTAAATGAGAAATTTTCATTTGTTGCTGGTGGGAATGCAAAAAGGAAGACAGTTTAGCTGTTTCTTACAAAATTAAACATTCTTATCATAGATCCAGCAATCATGCTCCTTGGTATTTACCCAAAGGAGTTGGAAACTGATGTCCACACATAAACAGGCACATGGATGTTAAACCAGCTTTATTCATAATCACCAAAACTTGGAAGCAACCAAGGTGTCCTTCAGTAAGTGGATAAATTGGTACAGCCGGACAATGAGATATTATTCAGTGTTAAAAAGAAATGAACTTTCAAACCATGAAAAGACATGGAGAAACCTTAGATGTATATTACTAAGTGAGAGACACCGATCTGAAAAGGCTACACACTGTATGATTCCAACTATATGACATTCTGGAAAAAGCAAAACTATGGAGACACTGAAAGGATGAGTGGTTGCCTTGGGTTAGGGAGGCAGGGAGGATAAACTGGCAGAGTACAGAGGATTATTAGGGCATTGACACTATTCTGTATGGTACTACAGTGGTGGATACGTTATTATACATTTGTCAAAACCCATAAAACGTACAACAGCAAGAATGGACCCTAATGTAAACTATGGACTTTGGGTGATAATCTGTCAATGTGGTTCATCATTTATAACAAACGTACCTCTCGTGTGAGATTTCGATAGTGGGAGAGGGTGTGCTGTAGGCAGCTGGGCAGGGTGGGTATGTGGGAAGCCTCTGTGCCATCTGCTCAATTTTGCTGTGAACATAAAATGCTCTATAAAATAAAGTCTGTTTGAAAAAAAGAGTAAATAGGGGATAATAAGATGGAGATGGTGAACACATTTTCTTTTGGCCATGCTGGGCAGCATGTGGGATCTTAGTTCCCTAACCGGGGATCAAACCCATGCCCCCTGCAGTGGAAGTGCAGTCTTATCCACTGGACCGCCAGGGAAGTCCTATGAACCACATTTAGAGTATAAGAAATTTGGGTGTTAAAAGCTGGAAATCACTCAGTTGATCTCTGTGGCACTGGAATATACGTAAGGAAACTCTAGAAGGAACAAAAACTAATAATAGGAATTATCTGTGGGAGATTGTGGAAAAGTAGATGAGGGTACTGGGGAAGGGGAACCGGAAGGGGACTTTTCACTGTAAATCTTTTTATACGTTTTTGTTTCTAAACCACGTGAGTTTATTAATTACTCAAAAAATTAAATGTAGCATCTACTATGTGCCAGATACATTTCTTCATGTCTTGAGGAAGGCTGGCAACCTCCTAAGGAATCAGGACAGACAGCCTTGTAGGATCTGAGATTATGACTTTAAAATCCCAAATAGCTTTGAGAGCTGATGAGATTGGCCTCATAAATGCCAAACGTCTTGTGGGGGTAAAATGACAGAAAGGAGAAAGACCATAATTTCTGGGATTCCAGGGAGCTGAAATAGAATGAATGAGAAAAAAACAGAGCTCAGAAACAGTTTATTAGTTAAGACTTAGCTAACAAAGTAGAAGTTAAGAAAACATTATTGTTTTCTAAGCAAAAAATGTTGTTATGAAGCAGCCAAGTTTAGTTGGCTCTCTTTAAAAATGCAAATCACTTTTACTATTTTAAAAAACCTGGAATTGGGGCTTCCCTGGCGGTCCAGTGGTTAAGACTCCACGCTCCCAATACAGGGGGCTTGGGTTCAATCCCTGGTCAGGGACGATCCTGCATGCTGCATGGCATGGCCAAAAAAACAAAACAAAAACAAACACACAAAAAAAACTCTGTAATTATTTCATTGACCAACCCATACTGACAGGTTGAAATCAACCACTGGAACTTCATTATAAAGATTTTTAAACCAATTAAATTTTGTTTTCCTCAAGCCACTGGATTTTGATATATTTCCATGACCTGTAGCCCTCTATTTATGTATTCATCATAGCTGGCTCTCAGAATATCCCGCTAAATAAAAAGTAGCCCAAAGAACACCTCCCACTGAACTCAAAAGATTTCCATCGTGAAAAATCTGCTTATTATTATTGTTATTTTAACAGAACAATGGAATTACCAAATGCCGCACAATCAAATTCACCAAGCAAAGAAATGAAAATAAAACAAATAAGAGAAATTCCTGGTTTCCCCACAAACAAAAAAAGTTATAACAAAGAAATGAGCCAGTACAATACTCTTTTTTTTTTTTTTTTTTTTTTTGCGGTACGCGGGCCTTTCACTGTTGTGGCCTCTCCAGTTGCAGAGCACAGTCATCCAGACGCGCAAGCTCAGCGGCCATGCCTTACGGGCCCAGCCGCTCCGCGGCATGTGGGATCTTCCCGGACCGGGGCACGAACCCGCGTCCCCTGAGTCGGCAGGCGGACTCCCAACCACTGCGCCACCAGGGAAGCCCAGTACAATACTCTTAAGAACACACAAATTGACATTCCATTGGAAGTCATATCTAAGGAAAATTAAATATTAACCTCACACAATCTGTAATCCCTGCTGCCAAATACTGATAATTATTGGAGTTCTTCATCAAAAAAGCAGTCTGGGGTCTTCCCTAGTGGCGCAGTGGTTGAGAGTCTGCCTGCCGATGCGGGGGACATGGGTTCGAGCCCCAGTCCGGGAAGATCCCACATGCCACGGAGCGGCTGGGTCCGTGAGCCATGACCGCTGAGCCTGTGCGTCCGGAGCCTGTGGTCCGCAACGGGAGAGGTCACAGCAGTGAGAGGCCCGCATACCTCAAAAAAAAAAAAGCAGTCTGGGTAAGTAATAAGTAATTCTAGATATGGAGATATATTAACTCCAATTTCGGCTGACCACATTTACTCACATATTTTCCCCTTTCCTCATCTCTTCCCTCAATCCTCTGAGGAAAAGAAGAAATTTTCTTTTTCCTGCCTAATTTTCCTCTAATATATTGTAGTGGTTTTGACATAATTCAAAAAGACACCTGCACCCCAATGTTCATTGCAGCACTATTTACAATAGCCAGGACATGGAAGCAACCTAAATGTCCATCGACAGATGAATGATAAAGAAGATATGGTACGTATATACAATGGAATATTACTCAGCCGTAAAAAAAACGAAATTGAGGCATTTGTAGTGATGTGGATGGACCTAGAGTCTCTCATACAGAGTGAAGTAAGTCAGAAAGAGAAAAACAAATACCGTACATTAATGCATATATATGGAATCCAGAAAAATGGTACTGATGAACCTAGTGGCAGGGCAGGAATAGAGACACAGACGGAGAGAATGGACTTGTGGACACAGGGGGGAAGGGAAGGGTGAGATGAATTGAGAGAGTAGCATTGACACATATACACTACCATGCATACAATAGATAGCTAGTGGGAAGCTGCCCTATAGCACAGGGAGCTCAGCTCGGTGCTGTGATGATGGTGGGATGGGGAGGGTGGGAGGGAGGCCCAAGAGGGAGGGGATATAAGTATACATACAGCTGATTCACTTTGTTGTACAGCAGAAACTAACACAACATTTTAAAGCAATTATAATCTAATAAAGATGAAAAAAATTTTTTTTAATTGTAGTGGTTTTGAAACTTGGAAAAAAGAAGAACTATAATTGCAGCCTAAATGCCGGATTAGTACCACACTATGCATAACTATGTTACTTCTTTTATTTAGGTACTTACTGTTTTCGTTGTTTGGAGAGAAAAAAATCAGATCTTCAGCCTACACGTTATAATGTGTCACTTTAATAATGCTTGCCCATTTTTTAAGAGACCGTATGTAGCAAAAATTCTGTTAGTGTTTCCGACAAAATTTAATTTTAAGACAGAAGGATATTTTCTGTGTACAGCAATGTCTGGGTTGAGTGAGGCAGCGGGGAAGCCCAGATTGACACAAAGAATCTCTTGGATCCTACTTGGAAACATTCTATTTGATTTATTTTCTGAAGAAATGAAAATTGAATCTTAACAATGCTAGCTCTCTAACTAACTATGAGAGTTACTGGGGGAGAGAAATATCCTCTATGCCTCCACCCAGGTATAATTCCATTACATTTAAATGTTTATGTTCCCTTTGAATTCCTGATTAGCTAAAGATTGCTCGTGCTGATAGCTGGTGAGCCAGTCTGTCTTAGAGAAAATATTGTTCCAATGCTACCTGTACTTAGTTCTAGGAACAATGTAATTACATAATGCCTACCTCCTTGTTAGTAACTTATTTGAATATGGGCGTGGGACTTGTAAACAGCACATCATACCAACATACATACTCAACTTCACTGCAAAGTTTCCAGCCAAATGTCACAGATCCTGTGTATCAGGCTGTAAGTTCAGGCAGTCACAACAAAGCCCTCAGCTAATCCTAAAGGGAACTCTAGGGACAGGATGACACTCCAGAGTTGCTCCAAATTGGGGCGAGAAGACCAGGCCTTTATACCTTCACAACAACCAGCCATTGGATACGAGCTACTCCTGGACCAGGTCAAGACCTCGGGCAAGGTGGCTCTCTTCAACCAAGGCCAAGTCCCAGAGGAAGACTCAGCTGAAGACTGTCGGCTGACAACACTCCCAGCAGCTGGAGGAATGAGGGCTGGAGGAATGAGGGCTCCAGTCCTGCAGTTGGGGGGACTCTGAGTGGTGCAATACAGCATTCGCAGTCTATCCCTGAGCCTCTTGGATCCACTTGCTTCGTGTCAGTTTTAAGAGCAGCTCCTCTAGTATTTTAAAGGACCTTTGGGTGGCAAGGGGTTGGGGAGAGCCTTGTAAGAGAAAGATTACTGAAATGAACTCGAGTACCCACTGTGCAGCTAGTCTCAAGACCGTAACCGATACTCATCATCTTTCTCCTCAACTACTGCTTCTAGATTCCCTTTACTCTTCTGGCCTTAGGTGGCTTACCCAGAACCTCATCCCTGAGGAGTCTCAGACCATGGTCAATATCCCCTTCTCAGGATTTTGAGATATCCCCTATTTTACTTGTCATTTACAGTCAAAATTGGGCAAGGGAGTATAAAGAGGCCAAGTGGATCCGGTGGGCGCCAAATATATCCTTTCCTAACGATCAGAGTTAATAACTTCTCCCAGGATAGTGAGTCCTTTCCTTGACGGCTGATCTCTGGGGAGAATGAGTAACTGAGTGACAGCCATAGCTTGTGGTTGAAATGAAACACTTGCTGTGTCCCCTAGTGGAAGTGATCCCTCTGAGATCTGCAGTGTTTTCAGAGATGGAGAACACAACTTCCCCAGTGGCTTACTGGGGAGTGATGGTTAGTGGAACCAATCCTGTCTTGCTGTGGTTGAGAATGTAACTCTCTCTGGAACTTCGCTACTCTTGTCATCCTCAGCTTTTTGGGGGCCTCCAGGAGATGAGAGTCTCTTTTATGCTACAAAGGAGACCTCTTGCTTTCATATTTATCCTTTAATTGATAATTAATTACCCTTTCATTGTCTCTCTACAGAGCTTCCATGGCCCTTGGCAATAGTCATCCAGTTTCATAATGGTTATATTTACTGCTTCCTCTGTTGTTCTCAAATGAGTGATACACTGCACCTGACAGACAGTACATTCCGTCCACTGCTATACAAAGTTCACCACTGGTGAAAGTTTTTAAAACTGTACTGCTACTGCATGCCCTGGGCTATCCACTATTTCTACCAGCATTAATGGGGCTCTCGTTGATATTTGGGCTGTGAGAGATCCATTTCCAAAGTCCTTTCTTACAGTCTGCTTTCTCAGACACTCTTGGTACCAACTGTTATAGGTTGGATTCACCACGAACCAAATTCTGAGACAGAGATTTGTATGCAGGGGCTTTACTGGGAGTTGCTCTTGGAATCAACTCCTGTGGGGAAACAAAGAAACAAGATTGTGTAGAGAGAAGAGTTGAACGGTGAGTCAGTCAAAACAAAGACCATGGCTATCCAACAGAGCTCTGGAGTTGGGATGGTCGTCCAGAATTGCCCAAATTGAAGCAGTGAGGTTAGGACTTTACACACCTGCATCAACCAGTTTGGGTGTGCGAATTGTCTCTAGGAAGAAGGTGTGACCTTGGACTAGGCAAATATAGACTGCCTAAATCTTCCTCTTTAGCCAAGGAAGATTCTCTGAGAGAGACTCAGCTGAGAGCTGAGAGCTGCCAACACTCCCAGCAGCTGAGGGAAGCAGTTTTTCTGACCTGGGTTTGGCACAGGTATCTGGACTACACACCACACAGACCGGGGAGAATCAGTGTCTCTAAACAAAGACAGATTTCCTATTTATTCTACATACCTGCAATTGGACATCTTTTATTTCTTAGCTTAATTCAGCTTTACTCAGGTCCATTATACGTGCTTGGCACCAGGAATATAATGATGAATAAGATCTCTATATTCTCAATGCCAATTATTTCCTCCCTGCCTCCATATCTCCTGTAAGAGAACGTGCCCATTCCCCTTCTCGAAGAGTCTACTTCCCTAAGCCCTTCTTCAGCGTTCAGCTGCTATGTTTCCTGTCCTCTAGGCCTCAGCTGATTGGTGCAAGGGTGCCAAATGGACCCAGGCTGCACCAATCTGATTTTCTCTTCTGGTATTCTGGGACAGGCACTTATGGACCCAAATCAGTCTTTTTTATTTATTTTACTAGAAATTCCATATAAAGCCAAGGCTGCAACAGAAATAACTGGCTTCTGTGTCCTGAGAAACAGAGAAAGCAAGTGGGACAGCAGCATAAAGTAGACTTGCAGAAAGAAGCAGGGACAGAGATCATGAGAATCCTGTGTCAACATGATGATGCAAGTATTAGAAAATTCCAGCTCAACCCTTCTTAAACATACCACAAACTGGATGACTAAAACCACAGAAGTTTATTTCTGATAGTTCTTGAGGCTGGAAGCCAAGACCAAGGGGTTGGCAGGTTTGGTTCCTCTTGAGGCCTCTCTCCTTGGTGTGCAGATGGCTGTCTTCTCTCTGTGTCCTGTTCATGTATCTCTGATGTCTCTCCCTCTTCTCGTAAGGACACAAGTCATAAGGACTACCCTTATGACCTCATTTAAGCTTAATTATCTCTTTAAAGCCCCTAACTCCAAATACAGTCACATTCTAAGATACTGGGGTTTAGGACTTCAACATATGAATTTGGGGGGAACAGAATTCGGCCCATAACACCTTATACAACAGGAAGTGCTCTTAATGTAGCCTCCAGGTACAGCTTAATGACATAATCAAGGTCTCAGGTATTGTCCCTGTTCTGTTCCTCTTGGCTTCAGGTTCATCCTAAGCCTGGTTCCCCTTGTAGCTGAAAGATGACTGCCAATGGCAATTGGGATTATAAACTCTCTTTTTAAGTTTGACAATAGAAAAATATAACCTCTCCACCAAGTATGGAATATATGGAATACAAGACCCCCCACGTCAATCTCTTTAGGCCAACTTGGGTCACCATGCTTACCCCGGGACCAGTAATAGGCATAAGAATGTCATCTGTTAATTGGCTTAAACTAATGAAGATCTACCCCCAGAAATGAAGATATGGTTGTCTTCTCCTGAAGTTAGAAGGGGAAAGGATGGTTGTCCGAACATAATCAAGAATTTGTTAGGGAGGAAGAAGGGAGAATGGATGTTGGATACCTTTGTTGTCAAAGCTTGAGAAAGAATCCCCAGTGGGGACAGGAAAGGCAGGGAGAATTCGTTGTTACAACCGTTCACCTGCCAGCAGTTTATTTCTTCCCTTCATTTCTCTCTAGCCACGTATCTCAGAATAAATCAACATGGAGAAAAAAAAAAATCAGATTACACTTTCCATACCTGTTTCTTTACCCTCTCCTCCCATTCTCCTCTCCCCACTACCTTGCCAACAGTCCTCAGTGCACCACCAAGGAAATAGAGAGTAAGTTTCCTTGTCCACAGTAGAATTCAGTTTCACTTTGTATTGTTGAAAATATTAGAAAACAAACTTGATGCTTCAGAACATTTGTTCTTTAGGACTTTTCAAAACTCTTGTCCAAACTCATAATAAATAACAAGGGAGGCCAGGTTTTGGATCACTGACCCTCATTTCTTCTGAGGGTTGGTTCAGTTCTTTTTCGTCTTAGCCATACTCCTTCTCATCATTGACTGTATATAGACCAGACTCTTGATTTTAGGCAATAGAGAATCAGCATAAACCCATCTTTTTCTCTTCCTTAAAGAGGCAGCTGTTCAACAATTAGCAGTAGGTTTACACTGAAAATATTAACACATAAAATTAGGTTCCATCTGAGATCACATATCATTAGATCTAGACTTTTTTTGAGTGAAAATTTCAATAATCCTTGAATTTGTGTATATGTGCAGTCTTTCCCAAATTGTTTCCAGGTATTGGCTAAAGATTACTTTTTCCATTTACATACTTTTGAATCAAGGCCGACTAAAGGGCTTTGTCTTTTCTGGGCATTTGTGACAATAAAACGTGTACTTTGTGTATTTAATTGGGTGTTAATGGAAGCGGAGCTCTACTGCAGGTGTGAATTTGTAAATATCTACAATCACATTGCTTTGTGCTGGGAGCATGGGTGTGTGTTTGTGGGGAACTAACACGGATGTGAGTCTAGATGTGAACGGGAAAATCGGGGTAAGTGGCGTTACACGGGGTCAGTACAGGTCTTCATTCTCAGGGAGGAGGCAAGTTGCTTCTCAGTTTCCCAGTGACCTCAGTCCAGCCTGTCAAAAAGCTATTTGGCTTCTCATACGGCAGCCTCTGATTTCTATCCCAGGAACTCCTTTCTTTCAGCTTCCCTTGCCAGAGAATTCCCTGCTTACTCCTTTTACTTCCACGTCAGTGAGGCCAAAACCCTGCCCTGCTTCTTACACGGCCCCAGAGCAGGATTTGCTATTTAGAAACTAGTGGGAACAATAGGAAATGGGAGGGAGGAGGAATGTGTGACCAAGACCTTCCTCCTAACTCCAGACCCACATCTACCTCAAACTAAATCCCTACTCTGGGGGACTTCCCTGGTGGTCCAGTGGTTAAGAATCCACCTTCCAATGCAGGGGACGTGGGTTCCATCCCTGGTAAGGGAACTAAGATCCCACATGCCACGGGGCAACTAAGCCCGCGCGCTCTAGAGCCTGGGTGCCACAACTAGAGAGAAGCCTGCGTGCCGCAATGAAAGTTCCCGCATGACACAACTAAGACCCAACACAGCCAAATAAATAAATATTAAAAATAAAACATAAATCCCCACTCTGTTTCCTAACCACAGTGTTCTCTGTGTGCCTGGCTCTGAAATACCCAGGGAAAGCCCTAGGTCTGGCTCTTCTCTAAATGCAAATAAATGCTATTGAAGTCTTTCTTTACCCAAAAATTCACTCTTAAAACTCCCATACTCAACCTAAGTAAAAAAAGAAGGAAGTGAGAATACAGGAGAAAATGTGTGTGCATGTGTGTGGGGGTGTGGGGTGTGTGGGTGTGTGTATGTGTGTGTGTGTGTGTTTGGGGAAGGGAGAGAAGCGAGCTGTTTTAATTTACCACATGATTGTCATTGTTATTAGACTTAAATAAGATAAAAACAATACAAAATTAAAATAAAAATCCCCAAAGTGTTTCAGATCAGGTGAGTGGGGTAAAATTTTTAGATGTTTGGTTTTGGTCCTGTCCCTTTCTGTACAGCAGTGAGCAAGTGAAAGAAGCAATGCCAGTGGAAGAGGAAAGCAAGTGGGTCAGTCCTGAGGCCTCAGAAGAAAGACTGAAAGTTATCACCGGCTACACCAGCAAGTGGCCCAAAATGGGCACTGGGATTGACTGCCCAGCAGCCATTGTCTATCAGGTTATAATATTATAAATCATGGTAATCCCATCCTCTTTGCTACTGCTTGGTTTGGAAATGAACCAATGACCAAATTCTGGCCAATGAGACATGAAGGGAGGTTTGTTGTGGGAATTCTGGGAAATCTTTCCATTGTCTTGCTACCAGCTAGGAAATGAAGTCACTACCTGGAATAGCAGAGTATAAAAATTGAAAGTCTGTGTCTTTGTTAACATAATTAAGCCACTTGGGGTAGCCCTTCCCTGGAACTACTGTTATGTGTGATAATAAAATTTTTTTTCAATATTTAAGATCTCTGAAAGCATCCTTCTAGATATATGCTCCCTTCTCATAATCTCCTGGAACTCTCACCACACCCACCTCCTGACCTGTTTTATCCATAAGAGCTACCCCCAGAGAGTTAGAATGGGAGAGGGTCTCTTACTATGTCCCCAGAGATAAAACAGGATATAAAGCAGAGTCCTAAGCCTACATCAGGGGACACAGTGCCACACATGAAAGCCAAGTTCAGCTATAGTAGAAAGAGTGCAAGACTATATATATGTCAAGTACAGTACTAACGAAACAAACTTTTAAGAGTTATTATTATATGACATGGTTTCCATGGAAAATGGATTTTCAGATTGAGACAACTGATTTACAGAATATAACCTATGGTAAATTTAAGACTGTATATGGTTCTAGTTTTCCTTGAAATCCTTAAACGAGGAATAACCTGGCCTGACCTAGATGTTTGGAGATTTTTATCCTAATATCAGGGATGAGAGGAAACACAGATTTGACTCCATGCCACAAGTCAGGGCTTCACTTGGCCCAGTGGGCATGTGTGTGTGCACGTGAGGCGAGGGGCTGGAAAGGAGAAGAAGCAGAGGCCAATCTCATGGTTTCTCCCTACACTCCAGTGTTGTCATCAGGCAAAATAAGGTTAAAAGGAACATTCAGAGCTGTCTTGAAAAGTCAGAGAATCAAAAAGACCAACTGGGGCTTCCCTGGTGGCGCAGTGGTTGAGAGTCCACCTGCCGATGCAGGGGACATGAGTTTGTGCCCCAGTCCGGGAAGATCCCACATGCCGTGGAGTGGCTGGGCCCGTGAGCCATGGCCGCTGAGCCTGCGCGTCCGGAGCCTGTGCTCCGCAATGGGAGAGGCCACAATAGTGAGAGGCCCGCATACCGCCAAAAAAAAAAAAAAAAAAAAGACCAACTGTACCCTGTTGAGGTTCCATCTCCTAATACTGGTGTGATAAAAGAGATGTATATAGGCTAAATGCATGTGTATGAATCTTAGATATATCTTCGGAACCAGATGGAAAAGCCCTTTCCTTCTTTGCCTGTCCTGTCCGTACCCCAGGACAGCCGTGCCTTTGAGTAGGAGGGAGTTTGTGTGGCTGACTCAACCAGTTATCAGTCTACAAAGAGTGGACCAAGTGGGAAATAACCTAATTTTCCCACAGTCCCCATGACTAGGATTTCCTCCTTACTAAATTACTAGCTAGTGGAGAGTATGTCTTAATAATCTGCATTCCTATACCCCCTTAGCCCAACGTGATAATAATAGCTACCTTTAACTAAACACATGCCAGGCACATTTCTTACATTATCTCATTTAATCCTCACACCAACACTGTAACATAGATGTTACCATGCTTGTTTTAATTATGCAAAAATAGAGCAGTTTGGTTAACTGACTTGATCGAGATCACATAGCAAGCGGTAAAGTCAACTTTGAAACCCACCCAGTCTCAAAGAATACATCTTTGCTAAGCAGCTGTGACCAGGGTCCTCAAGACCACCCTCAGGCTCAATATTTCACTAGAAGGACTCACACAATAACTCGGAAGAGCTGTTACACTCATGGTTACTGTTTACTACAGTGAAAGGATACAGATTACAACTAGCAAAGGTAAAAGGAGTGGAAGGAGTCCAAGGGAAACCAGGAAAAGCTTCGAGTTTTCTTTTTGCAGTGGAGTCATATGGACAGCACTTACAGACAGCTGCTTCTCCCAGCAACAATGTGTGTCAATAAAGAAGACTGCTGACCAGGTAAGCTCACCTGAGCCTTGGCATCCAGGGTTCCTGGTAGGGATTGGTCACGTCAGCATAGATTGCCCACATGACTGACCTTACTCAGTCCCCAGTCCCTCCAAAGGTCAAAATGACTCAGCATGGCCCAAGGCCCCAACCATAAATCTCATTGTTGGCATAAACTATCTGATGTGGCTGAAATGTTTGATGAATTGATCGGAATGTCAGTTTGGGATCAGCTTACATTCCCAGGGCCATAGTCAACAGGCTGAACAATTATACTGATATTTCAGGGTCACTGTAGCTCTTTGTCTTCTACAAGTCAGAAGGCATATGTGAATTTTAGAGGTATATTAGAGTCTTCTGAGTTCTAAGCAATTGAGAAGAAAATGAGACATTAGATCAAGAACAATGAGAATATTTTAATACATGGATAATACAAAAGAGAAAGAGAAATGTATTTAAATATTCTTAAAAACAAATATGCTTTTTAAAACTTGTAAGGTACTCTGGACCTACGAGTGGTATAACTTTGTTTTTCATTTTTTTTTTAATCTGCGTTGGGTCTTCGTTGCTGTGCGTGGGCTTTCTCTAGTTGTGGTGAGCGGGGGCTACTCTTCATTGCAACGTGCAGGCTTTTCGTTGCGGTGGCTTCTCTTGTTGCGAAGCATGGGCTCTAGGTGCGCAGACTTCAGTAGTTGCGGTGTGTGGGCTCAGCAGTTGTGGCGCACAGGCTCAGTAGTTGTGGCGCACAGGCTTAGTTGCTCCACGGCACATAGGATCTTCCCAGACTAGGGATCAAACCTGTGTCCCCTGCGTTGGCAGGTGGATTCTTAACCACTGCGCCACCAGGGAAGTCCCACAAGTGGTATGACTTTGGACTTAAATGAGCATCAGTTTCCCCATTTATTAAAAAATACTAATAAAAATTATGCACATACACATACCTTGCTGTGTTCTGTTGATTAAATCATGAAATATTTACTTGCTATCTACTATGATCCAATCACCATACTCACTATGAGAATTCAGTAAACAAGCTTCCTGCTCTCGTAGAACTTAGTCTTGTGGGAAAGACAGAAATCAATTCATTAATCACACTGATGCTTAATTACAAATTTACATAAGTGCCCCAAAGTGAAGGAACATGGTTGTACGAGAGTGTAGACCAATGATTTAAATTGGAGGGAGGGAAGGAAGGTCAGAGATCTAAAGGATGAGAAGAAGCTAGCTAACCAAAGGGGAGGGATCAGCAGGAATAGAGAATTCCAGGCAGTGGGAACAGCAGAGAGAGATGAAGAAAAAAAAAAAAATACGCAGGGCCTGGAAGGATGTAAAAGAGGCTATACTAGAGAGAATGAAGGAAAGCGGCCTAATGAGAGACGTATCTGGAGAGGCAGACAGGGCCAGAACATTCAGGACGTTAGAGGCCAAGGTGAGAATTTTGTTCTTTATCTTAAGAGCAATAGGAAGCCTTAGGATTTTAAGCAGAGAAGAGACTTACCAGATTTTCATTTTAAAAAGATTGTTTTGACTAAAGTTTGGAAATAGTGGCTGGGGAGGGAGAGAGATGTTGGCTGAAAAGAGTACAAAGAGATAATATTGTGAAGGTGCCAGCAGAGTTAATAAAATATAATATAGAAAAGAAAAGTAAACTAACATTAACTATTTGCTATGTTCTAGGTGTTTTATGTATCAATATACTAGCTGGTAGGTTAACCCTCAGTCTGACTCCAACACCCATATTCTTTCTGTTCTATCACGTACCTTCAGCAAGTATTACATGAATCCAATTTTTAAACATGAGAAGGATCAAATGCTCAGCATCCCATCGAGACACTTTTATTATATACTAAATTTTGATATAACATAAGGAACGGAAGGAAGAAAAAGGAAATTCTTTCTAGATCGAGTTTCCTAAAGAAAATAGTTTTCAACCCAATTATGTGAGCAAGATAATGATCAAAAATACTTTGTAGATTAGTAATAATTACTCATAAAATTCTTTTTTGAATTTTTGAATTTTATTTATTTTTTTATACAGCAGGTTCTTATTAGTTATCTATTTTATACTTATTAGTGTATACATGTCAATCCCAATCTCCCAATTCATTCCACCACCACCACCACCCCCTGCCACTTCCCCCCACCCCTTGGTGTCCATACATTTGTTCTCTACATCTGTGTCTCAATTTCTGCCCTGCAAACCGGTTCATCTGTACCATTTTTCTAGGTTCCACATATATGCATTGATATACGATATTTGTTTTTCTCTTTCTGACTTAACTTCACTCTGTATGACAGTCTCTAG
The DNA here is from genome assembly GCF_011762595.2 of Tursiops truncatus. NCBI lineage: Eukaryota > Metazoa > Chordata > Mammalia > Artiodactyla > Delphinidae > Tursiops > Tursiops truncatus. The sequence goes on along the minus strand of NC_047044.1, from coordinate 91,564,663 downwards.
ATCCATCCACGTCTCTACAAATGACCCAATTTCGTTCCTTTTCATGGCCGAGTAATATTCCATTGTATATATGTACCACATCTTCTTTATCCATTCGTCTGTCGATGGGCATTGAGGTTGCTTCCATGACCTGGCTATTGTAAATAGTGCTGCAATGAACATCGGGGTGCATGTGTCTTTTTGAATTAGATTACTCATAAAATTTTAATGAATGTGCTTGCATTTTTAAAAAGACAAAATAATTAAATTAAAAATCCTAGCTTTGTTTCTCAAGTAGAAGCTAAAATGGCCCATCAGAGCTGTCCCAAATTGGGCTTAAAAGGCCAGGCCTTTATACCCTCAGATTGGTCAGTCACTGGATGTGGGCTGTCCTGGGAAGGGTGTGACCTTGGCTGCATCAGTTCTTTAGAGCTGAAGTAATCCTGAAGACACTGCCAGGGAAGCTGTCCACTGACAACACTCCCAGTAGTTGTGGCAACAATCCTTCAGTGAAAGGGGGTCTGGGCAACACATCACCATGCCCACTATGCTTCCACAAAATATCACCATATCTTTTTAGGTCTCCCTCATATTATCCCTCTCTACTTGGAGGAAAGAAAAATCCCACAAATATTTTAAAGTAAATTTCAGAATAAATTCAAAAGAGATAGATAGATGATAGACTTACTCAAAAAGCATTTTTTGAACTTCTACTTGGTACACAGTGTCAGAACCAGTTATTGTACAAAGGTGTAGAAGGTACAGAGCTAGAGTCAGGTCAGGTACATAAACATTTACAATATCAGGCAGGATGGCATTGCTCTGTGAGTGGTATAGACTGAGTACCACAAGATTGCAAAAGCAGGATCACGGAGGAATTGAGGAGGAGGCATACTGGGGAAAGATGCAAGGAACAAAGAAAAATCTGATAAAATACACTGTACCAGTCCTCCTTCTGAAGCTGTTTGCGTGAATAATAGAAATAAGGACGCTGCTGAAGTGCGTTTTACATAGATGGGATCTCAAAAAAGATCTTTCCAGTCCAAACACTCCTATGGTCTATTTTCCTAAATTTGTAGCAATCAGCTTATTCTCCAGAGGCCATGCCACCAATTATTGCCACTAAAGGCATGTTAGAGTGAAAGGAGCCTGAGTTATGAAGTTAAGAGAAACCTGGGGTTCACCTTCAGAGTTGGCCACTTCCTGAGGTAAATTAAACATTCCATGCACTGCAAAATTGCCATAATTATACCACATCCTAAATATACTAAATAAAAACATTTAATGGCTTAGTGGATATCTGCTCTTTATTCCTCTTATCCTAATTACACCCACTACTCAGGACGATGGAGCCTATGACTAGCGTCTCCACAGACCACAGTTTCACAAATTGATCACATATAGATTGTGTTTTCACATGCCCTGCTCATGTCAGTTACTGGATGCTGAGAATACGAAGTTGAATAAGACATGGTCCTGATCTCAAGCAGCTTACAGGCTGGTGAACAGGCAGGGAGGGCGAGGTGTGAGTGACAAACAGTATATCAGTAACTAGAATACAGCAAGGTTATTGTTAGAGGTAAGCCCAGGTAGGAGTTCGGAAGAGGGATGCCAGAGAATAGAAGAGCTGAAAGACCCTCAAGAGTATATAATACATCATATCGTTTGAATATTGAGAAGCTGATGCAAAAAGAAGTTAAGTGATAACTCAAGGTCACACACCTACTTATTAGTAAAGTCTGACTAAACCCAAGAACTCTTAAGCCCAGCCTGGGGCTCCCTTCCTGCTTCTATTCACTTTCTCCCCCAAACCTAAGGCGTCTGGAAGGGTTTTCCCACTTCAGATAACTCGTCTAATGATCTAAGGCCTTGTCAGCTGCAGGGGGTCAAAATCTTTCCCTGAACTTATCCTCGATGACAATAGCTCGCTTTCATTCCCACTGAGCACCAGTATGCCCAAGCACGAAGAGCCTAGAAAGGCACTCCTGAAGAAAGCACATGTTAGAAGTCTTTACACTCTTGGCTTTATATTCATTACGTTGACCAGCAATAAAATCACTGGGACTCCAGGAATAAGCCATGATTTACAAGCCTAGAATTTTAAAGGATCAGAAGGTAGAGGAAAACTTAAGGAAACTTTAAAGGAGAAAAACAAATAGTAATTATCTTTTTCTGCTCTTTCTCCAATTAACTCTAAATATTTAGTGGTAGCGCTGAGAGGGGTGTCTCGGTCTACAGTGGTGACTGTGCAGTCGCACACACTCTGCCTCACCACAGCAAGACAGTGATAAACCGTCTTCATTTACAGCACAGTGGCTGAACACAGCATTACTGAATTGTCCAGTTAGTTTAGCATTACATAGTTCACACATCACAAAAGTAGTTTGGAAAGCATTTACAAATAGGTTCCATTAACTAATTTTCTTTTATTTGAAAGTTAGAGCTTTTAAAACTCTTTGTAAATATATGTACGATAATAAATACGGGATGTATGTTAAATGAAATATTTAATTAAATAATAAAATAAGACTAATGAGTTAATTGAAATTGTTGTGAAATTGGTACAGTGATTCATGACTCAAATATTTTCATCTGCTAAGGTTAGCTCTGGTAGCAACTATTCTCAGGATTTGGTTCATATATCTCATTTAGATAAATTAGTATTCTGACATTAACAGTTTTGTGATCCATACAAAAGCAAATTCTCTTTTTTTCTGACCATAAGGGAATATATTTTCATTGTAAGTAATAAAAAAATATTAAAAAGTGAAAAAGTAAAAAAAAAAAAATTACCCATAATTACACAACCAGGCAATAACCATTTCAATAGTGTAATATATATTTGTATGCATATTATATGCATAGGAACCTACATATATTTAAATTACTTTTAGGGCTTCCCTGGTGGCGCAGTGGTTGGGAGTCCGCCTGCTGATGCAGGGGACACGGGTTCGTGCCCCGGTCCGGGAGGATCCCACATGCCGCGGAGCGGCTGGGCCCGTGAGCCATGGCCGCTGACCCTGCGCATCCGGAGCCTGTGCTCCGCAGCGGGAGAGGCCACAACGGTGAGAGGCCCGCGTACCGCAAAAAAAAAAAAAAAAAAAAAAAAAAATTAATTTTAAATTGTTATTGGGAATTCCCTGGCAGTCCAGTGGTTGGGACTTGGCGCTTTCACTGCCGGGGGGCCTGGGTTCAATCCCTGGTCAGGGAACTAGGATCCCACAGGCTGTGCAGCTCAGCAGCCCCCCCCAAAAAAAAAGTTTAAAAAAAAGTAAATTATTACTATACTATACATAATCATTTCCAACTAATTGTTTTTCTTATTATATTTTGAACCTCCCTGGGGGGAACATCAGAGATTATTGCTACCATCAAAAACTTGAGGATAGGGAGACAAGATGGCAGAGAAGAAGGACCTTGACCTCACCTCCTCTCACGAGCACACCAAAATCACAATTAACTGTTGAACAACCATTGATAAAACAGACTGGAAGTTATTCTACATCTAAAGACATAAAGATGAAACCACAACACAATGGTAGGAGGGGCGTACTGACGATATAATCAAATCCCATACCATATGGGTGGATGATCCACAAGCTGGAGAATAAATATATTGCAGAATTGCTCCCACAGGAAAGAGAGCTCTGTGCCCCATGTCAGGCTCCCCAGCCTAGGGGTCCAGGGTCAGGAGGAAGAGGCCCCGAGAGCATTTGGCTTTGAAAGCCAGTGGATCTCGACTGCAGGAGCACCACAGGACTGGTGGAAACAGAGACTCTACTTGAGGAGGGTACACACAAGTTCTCCCATGCACGAGGACCGCAGGCAAAAGCAGTGACTTCACAGGAGCCTGGGCCAGGCCTACTTGCTGGTCTCAGAGAATCTCCTGGGGAGACGGGACAACTGTGGCTCACCTTGGGGATGCAGACACTGGTGGTGAGGATATCAGGGAGTGTTCATCTACGTGAACTCTTGCTAGCAGCAGACATCTTGCTTGGGTCATTAGCACCAAGACCTGTCCCCACCAACAGCCTGTAGGCGCCAGTGCTGGGATGCCTCAGGCCAAACAACCAACAGGGCGGGAACACAGCTCCACCCATCAGCAGACAGGCTGCCTAAAATGTTCCTAAAAAGAGGAGCCCACAGCCACCTCTAGACACACTCCCTGACATGGCCCTGCCCACTAGAGGGCAAAGGCCCAGCTCCACCCACCAGTGGTCAGGCGTCAGCCCCTCCTACCAGGAAGCCTGCACGAGCCTCTAGACCAGCCTCATCCGCCAGGAGGCAGACACCAGAAACAAGAAAATTACTATTCCACAGCCTGCAGAACTGAGTTTGCAGACACAGGTCAGAACCTACCCTGGGACCAGCTTATCTCTGGCCCTTTGGTGACAAGAGGATAGTGTACTGCTGGAAAACACAGGACACCCCTACAGAGGGCCCCTTCTCCAAGGTCAAGAAATGTAACTAACCTACCACATACACAAAAGTACAAACAGAAATTTAAGCAAAATGAGATGGCGAAGGAATATGTTCCAGATGAGGGAACCGGACAAAACCCCAGAAGAACAATTAAGTGAGGTAGAGATATGCAATCTACCCAAGAAAGAGTTCAGAGTAATGATCGTAAAGATGACCCAAGAATTCAGGAAAAGAATGGGTGCACAGAGTGGGAAGTTACAAGAAGTTTTTGACAAAGAGTTAGAAAATATAAAGAACAACCAAACAGGGTTGAAGAAAATAACTGAAATGAAGAATACACTAGAAAGAATCAACAGCAGAATAAATGAGGCAGAACAACGAATCAGTGAGCTGGAAGACAGAGTGGTGGAAATCAGTGCCACAGAACAGAATAAAGAAAAAAGAATGAAAAGAAATGATGACAGTTTAAGAGACTTCTGGGACAACATTAAATGCACCAGCATTCACATTATAGGGATCCCAGAAGGAGAAGAGAGAGAGAAAGGGCCTGAAAAGATATTTGAAGAGATAACCACTGGAAACTTCCCTAACATGGGAAAGGAAACAGTCACCCAAGTCCAGGAAGCACAGAGCATCCCATACAGGATTAACCCAAGGAAGAACATGCCAAGACACACTCTAATCAAACTCACAAAAATTAAAGATAAAGAGAAAATATTAAAAGCAACAAGGGAAAAGCAACAAATAACATACAAGAGAATCCGCATAAGGCTATCAGCTGATTTTTCCACAGAAACTCTTCAGGCCAGAAGGGAGTGGCACAATATATTTAAAGTAATGAAAGGGAAAAACCTACAGCCAAGAATTCAGATTTGATGGAGAAATCAAAAGCTTTACAGACAAGCAAAAGCTAAAAGAATTCGGCACCACCAAACCAGTTTTACAACAAATGCTAAAGGAACTTCCCTAGGGGGAAAAGAAAAGGCCACAACTAGAAACAAGAAAATTATGAAATAGGAAAACTCACCGGTAAAGGCAAACATACAGTAAAGATAGGAAATCATCCACACACAACAAATATGATATCAAAACCAGTGATCGTGAGAGAAGGAGAGGACAAATGTAGAATATTTAAAACGCATCTGAAGTTAGGAGATCAGCAACTTAAAATAAATATATATAGAGAGAGACTGCTATACCAAAACCTCAGGGTAACCACAAAACAAAAATCTATGATAGATATACACACAAAAAAGAAAAAGGAATCCAAACACAACTCTAGAGATAGTCATCAAATCACAAGAGAAGAGAACAAAAGAGGTAAGGAAATAAAATAAAATAAAAGACCTAGAAAAACAAATCTAAACAATTAACAAAATGGCAATAAGAACATACATATCGATAATTACCTTAAATGTAAGCGAATTAAATGCCCCAACCAAAAGACACAGACTAGCTGAATGTATACGAAAACAAGACCTGTATAAATTCTGTCTACAGGAGACCCACTTCAGATCTAGAGACACATACAGACTGAAAGTAAGGAGATGAGAAAAGGCATTCCATGCAAATGGATATCAAAAAAAAGCTGGAGTAGCAATACTTGTATCAGACAAAACAGACTTCAAAATAAAGACTGTTACAGTAGACAAAGAAGGACACTATATAATGATCAAGGGACCGATCTAAGAAGAAGATATAATAATTGTAAATACACATGCACCCAACATAGGAGCACCTCAATATATAAGGCAAATGTTAACAGACATAAAAGGAGAAATTGACAGTAACACAGTAATAGTGGGGGACTTTAACACCCCACTTTCACCAATGGACAGATCATGCAGACAGAAAATCAATAAGGAAACACAGACCTTAAATGACATATTAGATCAGATAGACTTAATTGATATTTATAGAGCATTCCATCCTAAAGCAGCAGAACACACATTCTTTTGAAGTGCACGTGGAACATTCTCCAGGGTAGATCACATGCTGGTCCAGAAAGCAAGCCTTGGTAAATCTAAAACAATTGAAATCATATAAAGCATCTTTTGCGACCACAATGCTATGAGATTAAAAATTAACTACAAGGAAAAAAAACTGCAAAAAATAGAAACATGTGGGGCTTCCCTGGTGGCGCAGTGGTTGAGAGTCCACCTGCCGATGCAGGGGACACGTGTTCGTGCCCCAGTCTGGGAGGATCCCACATGCCACGGAGTGGCTGAGCCCATGAGCCATGGCCGCTGAGCCTGCACGTCCGGAGCCTGTGCTCCGCAACAGGAGAGGCCACAACAGTGAAAGGCCCGTGTACCGCAAAAAAAAAAAAGGAAAAAAAAGAGAGAGAACTCAAGTCAATAAAATTAGAAATGAAAAATGAGCAGTTACAACCAGCACCACGGAAATACAAAGGACCATAAGCAACTACTTCAAGCAACTACATTCCAATAAAATGGACAACCTAGAAGAAATGAACAAATTCTTAGAAAGATACAATCTTCCAAGACGGAACCAGGAAGAAATAGAAAATATGAACTGACCAATTACAAGCATTGAAAATGAATTTGTGATTTAAAAACTCCCAACAAACAAAAGTCCAGGACCAGATGGCTTCACAGGCTAATTCCACCACACACTTAGAGAAGTGTTAAAACACCTACCCTTTTGAAACTATTCCAAAAAATTGCAAAGGAAGGAACACTTCCTAACTCATTCTATGAGGCCACCATTACCCTGATACCAAAACCAGACAAAGACAACACACACACACAAAAGAATACTACAGGCCAATATCACTGATGAACACAGACACAAAAATGCTCAACAAAGTACTAGCAAACCAAATCCAACAATAATTAAAAGGATCATATACCATGATCAAATGGGACTTACCCCAGGGATGCAAGGATTTTTCAATATCTGAAATTAATCAGTGTGATCCACCACAGTAACAAATTGAAGAATAAAAACCATATGGTCATCTCAAGAGATGCAGAAAAAGCTTTGATAAAAATTCAATATCCATTCACAATAAAAACTCTCCAGAAAGTGGGCATAGTGGGAACATACCTCAACATAATAAAGGCCATATACAACAAACCCACAGCTAACATCATACTCAACAGTGTAAAGCTGAAAGCATTTCCTCTGAGATCAGGAGCAAGACAAGGATGTCCACTCTCACCACTTTTAGTCAACATAGTTTTGCAAGTCCTAGCCACAGAAATCAGAGAAGAAAAAGAAATAAAAGGAACTCAAATTGGAAAAGAAGTATAACTGTCACTGTTTGCATATGACATGATACTATACATAGAAAATCCTAAAGACACTACCAGAAAACTACTAGAGCTCATCAACAAATTCAATAAAGTTGCAGGAGACAAAATTAATGCACAGAAATCTGTTGCATATCTATACACTAACAATGAAAGATCAGAAAGAGAAATTAAGGAAACAATCCCATTTACCATCACATCAAAAAGAATAAAATACCTAGGAATAAACCTACCTAAGGAGGCTAAAACCTGTACTCTGAAAACTATAAGACACTGATAAAAAAAACTGAAGACAACACAAACAGATGGAAAGATATACCGTGTTCTTGGATTGGAAAAATAAATATTGTGAAAATGACTATACCACGCAAGGCAATCTACAGATTCAATGCAATCCCTATCAAATTACCAATGGCATTTTTCACAGAAATAGAAAAAAAATTTTACAACTTGTATGGAAACACAAAAGATCCCAAATAGCCAAAGCAATCTTGAGAAAGAAAAATGGAGCTGGAGGAATCAGGCTCCCTGAATTCAGACTATAGTACAAGGCTATAGTAATCAAAACAGTATGGTACTGGCACAAAAACAGACATAAAGATCAATGGAACAGGATAGAAAGCCCAGAAATAAACCCACGCACCTACGGTGAATTAATTTACAACAAAGGAGGCAAGAATATACAATGGAGAAAAGACAGCCTCTTCAGTAAGTGGTGCTGGGAAAACTGGAGACAGCTACATGTAAAAGAATGACATTAGATCATTCCCTAACAACATATACAAAAATAAACTCAAAATAGATTAAAGACCTAAATGTAAGACTGGATACTATAAAATTCCTAGAGGAAAACACAGGCAGAACACTCTGACATAAATAGCAGCAATATCTTTTATGATCCATCTCCTACAGTAATGGAAACAAAAACAAAATAAACAAATGGGACCTAATTAAACTTAAATGCTTTTGCACAGCAAAGAAAACCATAGACAAAACAAAAAGACAACCTACAGAATGGGAGAAAATATTTGCATACAATGCTACCAACAAGGAATTAATTTCCAAAATATATAAACAGCTCATGCAGCTCAATATCAAAAAAACAACAACCCAATAAAAAACAAGCACAGTATCTAAATAGACATTTCTCCAAAGAAGACATACAGATAGACACCAGGCATCTGAAAAAGTGCTCAACATCGCTAATTATTAGAGAAATGCAAAGCAAAACTCCAGACGCGCAGGCTCAGCGGCCATGGCTCAGTGGCCATGGCTCACAGAGCGGCCATTACCTCACTCTGGTCAGATTGGCCATCATCAAAAAGTATACAAATAGGGAGTCCCCTGGTAGTCTAGTGGTTAGGATTCTGGGCCTTCTCTGCCATGGCCTGGGTTCAATCCCTGGTTGGGGAACTGAGATCCTGCAAGCAATGCAGCACAGCCAAAAAAAAAAAAAAAAAGAAGTCTACAAATAGTAAATGCTGGGGAGGGTGTGGAGAAAAAGGAACCCTCCTGCACTGTTGGTGGAAATGGAAATTGGTGCAGCCATGTTGGAGAACAGTATGGAGGTTTCTTAAAAAAATAAAAATAGAGTTACCACATGATTCTGCAATCCCACTCCTGGGCATATATCTGGAGAAAACTATAATTCGAAAAGATACATGCACCCCAATGTACACAGCGGCACTATTTACAGTAGCCAAGACATGGAAGCAATCTAAATGTTCATCGACAAATGAATGGATAAAGAAGAAATGCTATAGGGACTTCCCTGGTGGTGCAGTGGTTAAGAATCCACCTGCCAATGAAGGGGACACAGGTTCGATCCCTGGTCCAGGAAGACCCCCCATGCCGCAAAGCAACTAAGCCCATGCACCACAACTACTGAGCCTGCATTCCAGAGCCCATGAGCCACAACTACTGAAGCCCGCGTGCCTAGAGCCTGTGCTCTGCAACAGGAGAAGCCACCGCAATAAGAAGCCCGCACACTGCAACAAAGAGTAGGTCCCGCTCATTGCAACTAGAGAAAGCCCACACACAGCAATGAAGACCCAAAGCAGCCAAAAATAAAGAAAGAAAGAAAGAAAGAAATTTATTTAAAAAAAAAGAAGTGCTACATACATACAATGGAATATTATTCAACCAAAAACAAGAATGAAATCATGTCTTTTGCAGCAATATGGATGGACCTAGAGATTATCATACTAAGTGAAGTAAGCCAGGCAAAGACAAATATCATATGATTTCACTTATATGTGGAACCTAAAAAAAAAAAGGGATACAAATGAACTTATTTACAAAACAGAAATAGGCCCACAGACATAGAAAACAAACTTATGGTTATCAAAGGGGGGTGGGGGGAAGGATAAATTAGGAGTTTAAGATTAATATATACACAATACTGGATATAAAATAGTCAACAAGGACCTGCTGTACAACACAGGGAACTATACTCAATAATTTGTAATAATTTATAAGGAAAAAGAATATGAAAAAGAATATATATATATATATATATATATCTGAGTAACTGTGCTATACACCTGAAACTAACACATTATAAATCAGCTGTACATCAATTAAAAAACAAAAGCAAAAAACAACTTGAAAGTTTCTAGAGTAGTGAGTCTTTTTACACTACCATTTAACTTGCCTATGTGTCATGTTCAGAGGACAGAAGTATCTTGAAGAATGACTACGGATTATCATAAAATTAATTAGGTGGTCAACTGACTCTACTATTTCAGATTTGCCTTCTTTAGTGGAGTGAATCAATATAGCCCCTTCCGTCCAGTCTGCAGCTATTGACATGTCACGTGCTTATTTCTGTATAATAAAGTATAAAAACCAGAGCAGTTTGCTTTCACCTGGTAGGGTCAGCAATATACTTTCAAGGTTTTGCCTCAGTTGTCTATGTTAATTTTCTTGCTCTCTGCCATAATCTAATCCAGCCGTCAGCAAACTACAAGCCACAGGCCAAATGCCATTATTTTGTATGGCTCACAAGCCGAGAATGGTTTTTATATTTTTAAATGGTTGACAAAGATCCAAAAATGAATACTATTTCATGACACATGAAAATCAAATGAGGGACTTCCCTGGTGACCCAGTGGTTAAGACTCCGTGCTCCCAATGCAGGGGGCCCGGGTTTGATCCCTGGTCAGGGAACTAGATCCCGCATGCCACAACTAAGAGCTCACATGCTGCAACTAAAGATCCTGCATGCCACAAGTAAAGATCCCACACACCACAACAAAGATTCCACACGTGGCAACGAAGATCCCACGTGCCGCAACTAAGGCCCGGCATGGCCCATAAATAAATAAATAAATAATTTTTTATAAAAAAGAAAATCATATGAAATTCAAGTTTTGGTGTTTATAAATAAAGTGTTATTGAAATATAGCCACATTCATGTGCTATCTGTGTGTTACTGATGGCTGTTTTCACACTACAACCACAGAGCTGAACAGTTGCAACAGAGATCATATGCTCACAAAGCCTAAAATATCCACTATCTGGCTCTTTACAAAAAATGTCAACCTCTGATCTAGTTCACAGAGACCTCGATTGTCTGGAAATACCACAGAAGGTCATGTCAGCCCACAACATGGATGACATCATGCTAAGTGGAAATGATGAGCAAGGAATAGTGAATATCCTATTTGCCAGAGTGATATACATGTGTGGCACAGGGTGGGAGATAAGCTGCCCTAGATTCTGGGCCCTGCCACTTTAGTGAGTTTCTAGGGATTGAGTGGTCTGGGTCAAAATAAAGGATAAGTTGCGAACATTGCACTTCCCACCAAGAAAAAGGAGACACGTTGAGGGTCTCTCTTGATCTGAAGGGCAATAAATATTTGAGTGTGCTGCCCGTTTGAATGGGTCCATAAGCAACAAAAGGCTCTGCAACAGGTCCTGGATGCAATGAAGACGCTGTCCTGTCACTTAGGCCTTATGGCCTTGCAGGCCCATATTCAGCTTTTGCAGCAGACTGAATGCCACTAGAAAGTGGCAATAGGAGAATCTCGGGGTAGCCATCTGAAGTGTGCGAGGAAAGCCGTGTTTCCTTCTGCAGACAACATCTCTTTGCAGAAAGGTGTCCTGGAGTTCTACTGAGCCTTGGTGAAGATTGAATGCCTGATCATCAGCCCTCAAATGACCAAGAGGACTGAGCTGCTTATCACAAATATTGTGTTCAGCAGACACAATGGTCCTCATAGTATTTAAAATATTAGTCTCCAAAATGTATTGAAAGAATAGCTAGTTGCTTGAACAGGTGGTGGCAGATTTCCAGGGCATCTACTCCTGCTTCATTGCCTCCATCTTCACATCATCTTCCCTCTTTACAGGTCTGTGTCCAAATTTCCTCTTCTTGTAAAGACACACGTCCTATTGGATTAGGGTACACCTTAATACTTTCATTTTAACTTAATGACCCCTTTAAAGACCTTATCTCCAAATACATACATCTCATATTCTGAGATACGTAGGGTTAGGACTTTAACATATGAATGGTGGGGGCACAACTCAGCTCATAACTTTTAGCCCTAATTTTGTGTGTACTCCTATTTACTTGGGTCCATACTAACATACTATATAATGGAGATGTATGGGCATAAACAAATAGAAATAAAGTACACAATGTAAACTTCACAGTCTTTTTATCAAAACCGAGGATGAAATCCCTAACAAATGGTACAAGTCCCTAAAAGTTGAAGGGGTTCATCCTTCAAATACGTGGTTTAGTTTACAAATTACAACCATTTTCTCATTTTACCAGGTGTTTTCTAAAGTCATGTTTATAATTTAATAGGTAAGCGTTTACCATTATGGTAAAACATTCATTGGTGACCACGAATAAAAGTAAGACTCCTTTGGGAATGACTATTGTGAAATATGATATTCTGGGCATTTTTTAAATCAAGAAATTCCCTGACACTAAGGAAAGTTGCCATATCTGGTTATCATCCTGGGTCACATTTCTTACCCTTAGAACTCTGTAGACCTTGATGTCTTCTGGAATTAAATACTAGTATAAATCCTCCTTTCTCTCCTTTTAGGGGACTTTAAGGGGGACCTAGCTGCTTAAAGATTATTTCTTTTTCTCAAGTCTTACTGTTGGTCATTCTAGATCAATTTTTCCTCTTTGTGTAAAGTTTTGATCTGCTGATTCAGCTACTCCTTTCTATCAGGAAAGTCTTCTTCTTTTACATCTCTGAATCTTTCCTATAAAGATATTTCAATATAAATATTTCATTTTGGGGGCAGGGGGCTCTCACCACTAAAGGAATAGCAATTATTCTAGTATCAGATCATCTTTGGTCTCCTTCACTATCATTTTGTTTCTAACTGCTTTCGTCTTTATCTCTTTTCTCAGACACTGTTAAGCACTAGTCAGGTCTTTATTTATTTAACCCTTATAACACACCTATGGGTAACTGCTATCATTATTCCTGTTGTTTTGGTCAGCAGGGGACACACTCAAGCTGGAGGGATTTAATAAATACTTAATGAAAGGATCATTTACAAAGGTATGGACAGAATGTACAGCGGCCACAGGGGAGAGTGAAGGGCTCTAGGTTTCATAGCACTTAGGTACTGTTACCCTCCTTGGCCTTGAAGGATACAGGGACGGAGTGATTACTACTTCCCTATGATAGAGTGAGCTATTTCAGTAAGGGCCCTTGCCAGGAAATATGACCTTCAGTTAAGGAGTAGAGCCCTGTGGCCTCATAGGAGGAGGGCGGGGGGAACGAACATCCCAGCTTTGCTCTCTTCTCCCGCTCTGACTTCCTTTGAATGCTTCCTATTGCCCAGATTCAATTAGAAGTTAAAAGTCCAGGAAGTTTATTGGTACAGTTCGTATAGATCAGTCTCTACCACCTAGGACACAGAGCAGAGTAGAGAAGCATGGCTAATAGATCTAGAGGGCAAAATTAAGATATTTAGCATATCCATTTTCACCCCAGTACTATACCATTCAGACTCCAGCAGCAGGTGGTTAGGAAGGATATATATATCCTGGGAGATATACACATCTCCTTTTCAAACTAAACAAAAGGAAGAAAAAGAGAAAATGGACATTTTGTTAGAGCCACATATCACGTTACTTTTGGAAACCACTGTGTATGAACTATAAACTTCTTGATTGTTACAGTGCTTAATAGCATCCAGGAGATGGCAGCATTGGTAAAGGATAGCACCGTTAAGAAATGTTTAAAATATTTTTCACAATTGTCAGTGATAGATAACAAACTTCCTAAATGGAAATAACCATTTAAAAAGAGTGGTTGGTCCTAAATAACAAAACGCAGAAAAACTAAACTATTGTCAAATAATAGTACGGCTCTAGGAAGGTGGTTATTCAAGAGTACATATATCCCAGTACTTAACTGATAAAGATCCTCAAATCCAACAGACATGTATCTATAAATATACAGTACCATATAATGTCTTTATAAGATTTGCATAAATTGTTAAAATTTTAAAGCTTGGGTTGTAGATATGCAAGACATAATCTATAAATTGTGCTCAAAGCAAATGTAATAACTAGAGGCAATTATTCATAAAATATATACAAAGTGTCATATTTCAGATGCAGTGACAAATTACAACCTGGATCTCAAGAGACTTCACATCAGCTATGAGAAAAAGATTAATCTGCTTTTATGTGTCATTTCTAAACTGCTTTAATCATACCCAACATTCAAACTTGTAAAGTTTTAAAGATTCAGCTAGATATTGTCAGTATTTTAGGCTAGGTACTTAGCTAGATACAGAGAACACAAATTTTGAAAACAGTCTGGTCCTCTAAACCCTGAGTCTGATATGGAGGCAGGCAAACCCAACAAATCAGAATACAATTGGATCTTGCTCTAATACAGCAAGGTGCTCTGTAACTGGGAGGCCCAGCTCACCTAACCTCATCTTGGGAGTCATTCAGGACTACCAAGGAAAGAGGATTGAGACACTGAAAGATGAGCAGGTGTTTGCAAGGATGACTGCAGGGAGGTCACCCCATGTAGAAGAAATAAGTAGGAAGCGAGGGCAGACACGGCAGTGTTTAACCAAAGGGAATTCTGGCCCCCAGAAGATATTTGGCAATGTCTGGAAATATTTTTAGTTGTCACAACTGAGTACGTGCTACTGGTATCTAGTGGACAGAGGACAGGTGTGCAGCTAAACATCCTACAATGCTCAGGATAGCCTCCCACAGCAAACAAATTCTCTGGCTCCAAATAGTGCCGCTGTTGAGAAACTCCACTCTAACCACAAACTGCACTCTTGGAATGGCCAGCTTGCAGGGAGGGATAGAAAAGAGGCAAGAGATAAAGCCAAAATGATAAAGAGGGCACAAAATTAGGGAAGTCTCACTGGCAAAAAAAAAAAAAGTTTAAATTTTATCCTAAATGTGAGAGAAAGCCCAACATGATCAAATTTACATAGCAGGAAAACTGCTGTGGATGGCTGGGTTGAGAAATGACAAAGAAACTGAGATTTTTTTTTTAACAATTTCACTTCTTTTTTTTATCAATAGCAATATTTTCAGAATGAAAAAAATAGAACTAAGACTGGTAAAAGGAAACTGAAACCCAAGGTCGATGACAAGATTGTAAGGTGGGGCGGGGTGGGGTGGGGGGACTTCCCTGGTGGTCCAGCAGTTAAGACTCCATGCTTTCAATACTGGCGACGCAGGTTCAATCCCTGGTAGGGGAAATAAGATCCCACATGCTGCACAGTTTGGGGGGGGGGGGGCCAAAAACAAACAAACAAAAGATTGTAAGAGGATAAGTAGCTGTTCTAAATGATTTCAAGATTTCTGACTCAGATAAATTAAACTGCCACATCTGCACCTCATTTCCTGAATCCCTCCCTCTCACTGGCCAGCACTGCTGCCCCTTCCTCCCTCTTGCCAGGCCTGGTGCCCCAAAGCCCTTCCCTTGGCTCCCTTTTATTTATCCCACTAGACTGGCAACCCAGATCTGACTTGTTCTTCCAGTGTTGATTCAGAAACAATGCACTTAGTCCTTTGCACCACTCGTGAGGTTTAGAGATACTCCACCCCTTAGCCTCAAGCTTAGCAGAGACTGACTAGAAGCTTGGTGGAAAGCGGGAAAGAGAGGATTTGACAAATTATCTCCTAAATGATAAGAGAATCTGCAGATGAGATTAGCAAAATGATTTTGTCAGTTCAGAGATGAGGGTGAAAACCAAAATCCTTTCAATTTCCTAGAGTGTCCCACTTCACCCAGCGCCCCCCACCTCTGTTTCCTACCACCCTGTCCCTCAGTCACTCAGCTCCAGCCACACTGGCCTCTTTCTGCCTCAAAGAGTTTGCACTGGCTGTTCCATCTAGATGAGAAACAGTTCCCTACGGAGCTTTAACCATATGCCCAGATCCAACCTCTAGATCTTTTTTTAACGGGCAGATCTATTTTTCCTTCTGAATCTGGTTCCCTACCCTTTTTTCCTTCACTTTCACCTGTATTGGCACCTCCACCCCACCCCACATCCACAGTAACCCACGCTTTTGTAGAATATTTAAGTAAATAAGAAAACACTAAGCAGCATAGAAATATAAGGATGACACCTGAGCTTCACTCTTCACCCACCCTCTCATCTCCTTTGGATCCTCCTTACTAGCTGGAACCAGGTGGAAGCCAGAGAGTTGGGAAGGTCATTGATGCAGTCCATATAGATCAGTTTATGCCTCTTAGGGCACACAGCAGGCTAGAGAAAGGGACCTTGGATCTAGAGAGGAAAATTAAAGATATTAAGCACAATTTTTGTTCAGACCACTACACCTGTGCTCCACCACTCAGGTTAAGAACTAAAGCATTACAGATATTGATAGGGATAGAGTAGGATAGTTACACAGCTAGTTGTACAAGTCCCAGTAGGGAATTATAGACAGAGAGGGAAACCTAGGGAACTTTGGGAGACCACTGTACGTTAATGATCGCTCAAGAAAGCTATCGGAATGTCGTGGAACGAAGCAGGCTTGCTTAACTATAAAGCCATAAATAAAAGCACGAGGCACGCCCCAGGTCACTAAGTGAAAGAAAAAAAAATGAGGCCTGTATTCTGCGGGTCGAGTTCAGCAAGAGTGTGATCCTTAGGACCAAGGACAGGAATTTAAGGGAAAGGTGACGCTCCAAAGTAGGAGACCCTCATTATATGGAAACCTGAGATGATTCAACATATTTTAGTATGTGTTACCACCCTCCTGCTGATGTGAGTAAAGCGCTATGACAGTCTTCGCTCGACCTCATAGGGTCGAACACTCCCCTGCCCATTATGAAGGAGGAGCTAGTGATGTAAGCCTGACGTCTACTTGAAGAATGAGGAAGAAGGTGGTCTTTTCCCCTCCCCCACTTCCCTTTGATTATACAAACGTAGTCTGCTTAATCCTCAGGGCAGACCCCCCTCACCTGCCCGCTTGCCTCCCTCACGAGCGTCCTATATTAATAAATCTACTTCTCGCCTCTCACTTTGCCTCTCGCTGAATTCCTTCTGTGCTAAGACACAAAGAAACTTAGCCTCGGTAAGTCCAAGACACCAGGTGAGTGATACTAGTTAAAAGATGGCGGGTTCAAGTCCCGGCACGTGAGTTCAGGTCCTGATCAGAGGTGCACGGTTCCAGTATCACTGACGCTCCCAACAGACCCCACTCGAATCTCAGTTCCCTTTCTCCCTCTCCAAAGGCAACTGCTATCTTGAAGTATATGCTTCTCGTTCCCCAAAACGTTTTTATATTTCTACTATAAATGCACATATATAGAAATTCGTTGTTTTTATGTCTGTAAACTTTATATAAATGGTTGTGTAGAATATGAGTTTCCTTGCTACTACTCTTTTTGCTTCCCTGTATGACTTTGAGAACTAGCCATGTTATACATGCAGCTCCAGTTCCTTTATTCTCAGCGCAGTGTTCTATCTCTTTGTACAAATCACCACAGTAACAGGTAACTGTTCACAATTTTTTTTCTCTCTCTTTTTTTTTTTTTTTTGCCATGCCGCGTGGCAGGCGGGATCTTAGTTCCCCTACCAGGGATCGAACCTGTGCCCCCTGTGTTGGAAGCACGGAGTCCTAACCACTGGGCCACCAGGGAATTCCCAAATTTTTACTATTCTAAACGAGGTTGTAATTTATATTCTCACAGATACCTCCTTATGCACATGTGTAAGAATCTCTCTATAGTGTGGAACTAGGAGTAGAATTGTAAGACTAAGAACTCAAGAAAACAGAGCCTGAGGTAAAGATTAAGGTACTGCCACTTCATTTAGAAAGTACAAGCCCAGGGCAGTGAGAAAAGGAAAAAAAGAAGTGAAGTAAGAAAAGATTCAAAACAATACAACACAATTTATTACCCTGTATCACAACAAGCCATAAGATAGTGGGTCACTTGGCAGATGTGTTCACACAGCATGTGAAGCTTTTCCCAGAACGTTTGAAGGAGAAAGTACATCACAGCACAATCTATAGAATGAAAAAGGGAGAGGGGATTTATCTGCCCATCTCTCTTCCCCTCACCCTCTTCTCACAGGTCAAGGTTCACCCCACAAGGAGCTGACTACTTTCCTACCCCTGCATTTAAGGTCGCATCATCTGGCTTTTTGGCAGCCTCTCCTAAAGCCAAATCCTGTAACTGACAAATCCTATAAGCCAAATCCTATAATCCTGTAACCTGTGTGTAGCATTATATCCAAGTCTGGAAGTGTAGAGACCATTAATTGTGAATAGGATTTGGCATAAGTAATATGAGGGTTATGAAAGTCTGGGCTTTCAACTCAAACTCCAGCCAGCTCAGGGAGCTTGGCAAGGTCACAAGCAAAGGCAGCAGTATTAGTGAAAACTGGGAGGTGGACAGTGCCTTTAGAAAGAAGGGATCTGAGGAACTGCACAAGGTTTGTGCCCAATAAAGTACAAGCATACCTCAGAGATGTTCAGCTTCAGTTCCGGACCACCACAATAAAATAAGTATTGCAATACAGCAAGTCACAGAAATTTTTTGGTTTCCTAGTGCATGTAAAAGTCATGTTTATGCTATACTGTAGTCTTAATAAGTGTGCAATAACATTATGGCTAGAAAAACAATGTACATAACTTAATTTAAAATACTTTATTGCTAACAAAATGCCAAAACAATTTACAATAGCAACATCAAAAATCACTGATCACAGATGACCATAACGAAGATGATAATAATGAAAAAGTTTGAAATATTGCAGGAATTACCAAAATGTGGTATAGAGACATGAAGTGAGGAAATGCTGTTGGACAAATGGTGCTGACAGACTTGCTTCAATTTGTAGAAAATGCAATATCTGTGAAGCGCAGTAAAATGAGATATGCCTGTATGTGTCTTTTCAGCCTTATCTGATGTTGCAAAATTGCTCTCCAAAGTGACTGTACCAATTTATACTTCCATCAGCAGTCTATAAGAATTCCAGTTGTTTCACACTTCCAACACATCATTGCCAACACTTAGTATTATGCTTCAAAAATTTAGCCAATCTGATGGATACATATTGTCACTTCATATTGTTGGGTTTTTCTTAATATTTATTTATACATTTATTTGGTTGTACCAGGTCTTAGTTGTGACATGTGGGCTCCCTCGTTGTGGCATGTAAACTCTTAGTTGTGGTATGCATGTAGGATCTAGTTCCCTGACCAGGGATCGAACCCGGGCCCCCTGCATTGGGAGCACGTAGTCTTAACCACTGCACCACCAGGGAAGTCCCCATATTGTTTTAATTTGCATTTAATTTATTAACAGTAAGACAGTATCTTTTCGTTCAGTGAATTCTCTGTTCAAATATTTTTCCAGTTTTTCTTTCAGGTTCTTTGTCGTTTACATACTGAATTGTGGTTCTTTAAATCTTCTGAATAAGAATCCTTTTTCATATTGCAAATTTTCTCCCAGTCTGTAGATTATATTTTCACTTTGTGTGTGATAGCTTTTGATGAAGAGAAGTTTTCATTTTAATATAGTCAAATCTATCAATTATTTCCTTTACTCCAGAGTTTTATCAGGAATGGCTACTAAAATTTATCAATTATCACTTTGAAGTCTTTTGATATGATATGATTTCTTAAAACATTAATATAATTAATTATATTGATAGTTTTCCTGCTATTGAACTATCCTTGCATTCCTATAAACCTTAATTGGGCATTGTTTATTATTAATAGGATAGATTTCTGAATTACATTTATTAATATTTTATACAATTTTTGCATCTATAGTCATATTGCATTCTAGAATATATTCATATAATACTGCATTCATAGAATATATTACATATTCATCTGTATTCTCTAATTCTGTTTTCTGTATTATCCTTATCAGGTATTGGTATTAAAATCAGCTGGATTAACAAAAATAATTAGAGAGATTTCCGACTTTTCCACGTCTGCCCGATGCAAAAGGCCTTAGTTAAATTAAGTGTGACTACATAAACCTACCTTCCTAGAATTCTGTCCCTTTCCTGTAAATTTTCTTCTTCCTTCAAATTCCTCAGCTCCAAAAAATATTCTGTCTAGGGCACACATTGAAAAACATCCCTTCCTGGGGGCCGAGGCAAAAACCTACCTTCACTCTAGTAATAAGACATCCCTTTAATAATAAGCTAATCAGTGGCGTATGGATATATGTCTAACTGCCTCTCAAAAACAAAAATCAAAAAAGCATAATTTGTAGCATTTGCCAATAAGCCTCCATGGCAAATTTCAAGCTACCAACGTGATATCACTCAACATGAAATTGGA
Organism: Tursiops truncatus; assembly: GCF_011762595.2. NCBI lineage: Eukaryota > Metazoa > Chordata > Mammalia > Artiodactyla > Delphinidae > Tursiops > Tursiops truncatus. The sequence continues at coordinate 91,544,209 of NC_047044.1, read as the reverse complement.
AAGAAATGCCCACAATTGACTCTTGGAAGCCAGTGAGAACTGGCTCCACAATACCACTGAATCAAGGCCCTACCTCCATACCTGTTAGACAACTATGCCAGATTGTGGAAGAATTAAAATATTAAACAAAGAAGGTTGGACTTTACCCTGTAGATAATAGAAAGATCACTACCGACCTTTGACCTGAGCAAATACAGCTCCTTTCCTGGGTCCTAAGCCTCAGGGCTTCCCTTCCCCACCCTCCGTGCTTTGGAGGGTCCTTCTCAAAATTTTCCAAGTCCCCATCCAGTGCCTGGGACCAGCCAAGGCTACAGTGTCCCCACACCCATTTCTTCCCTTCAGGACACTCTCCAAACCCTATCTGCTGTACTCTCCCTCTCTCCTCCTCCCCTAAGATGGGTTGCCCAGATACCAAAAGGAGTTCCAAACTCATGCCTATGGCTTGACACAGGGAGGCCCATGGCTATGCCCATAGCCAGCTCAGGTCTATAAAGGTGCCCGGAGAGAGCAATATTTTTTTGTGGGATTCTGCAAGATTGAGCTACCAGAATAAGGTAGACATGCTGATGTGGGGTAACTCAAACTGTTTATATGGACAAGGACTCTTGCATAAAAATGTTTTGCCTTTCACAATTAAGCCAGGTATAAAGCCATAAGCTTAGTACTAGAATACTGTGAAAGGAAAGAAGATGACTGAAATGAAATGTAGAGCTTAATGACTAACTAATATTGTAAATGAGTGGGATGGGAGGAGAGACACTGATTTAAATCACCTATCTAGAAGCAACATGAGAAGCCCTCACAGCACACAGCCACCAGCAGAGGACCATCTTAGAAATCCTCTCAGAATGAGGATCCTTTATGGTGAAGTTCAACTTCGTATTTCTTAAGATGACAGCTGGTGCATGGTTCCTCTGAGAGTCCAATTTAGCATTTTTAGTAGAGGGAGGTTCCTCAGTGCATTTCTGTAGTTCAAAATTAATTACATGTTTCCTTTACTCTTTCAAGGATTATGGAAAGAACTCTGAATTTTATAAACAATGCCAGCACTGTCCTTTAAAACAACGCTTGGTTCAAAATACTCACTGATTCAGGATTAAGTCATAACATACTGGCATTAGAAGAAAATTTAGATGTCATGGAATATTTGCTGGATTTTACCTGCCATTATCTGTTCCCCAGTTTCTTGATAGCAACATTTTAATGTCCTTTGGAGAAACACCTTCTTCCCTACTCTTGAGTTCCTGTAGTTCAAGTTGGGGCACTTCACCCCCATCCTGGGTCCAGGGGTGGGCATGTGACCCAGGATTGGACAGTCAGCATAGCCTTTTGCCCTGGCTCTCATGCTTGTCCCAAGGATATGCACGTATCCCATTCCAGGCCAGCAGACAACCACGGAATTTTTTACTAGAATTATCGAGAAAATGATACTATCTTCCCACTGAAGTTATTAAATCATAAGAGTTAAATCTATTAAATCTAGAGTTGTCAAAGGGCCAGCACATGAAGGCCTGCTTGAACATAAAACCAACAAAGAAGAAAATAAAGATAAGAATTAGACAGAGAATCCTCATGACCTCATTTGGCCATCAATCCAAATCCATGTACTATTAGCTATGAAAATAGTACTGTTATAGACGAATTGTGTATGACCGAAATTCATATGTTGAAGCCTTAACCCTGATGTGACTGTATTTGAGGATAGGGCATTTAAAAAGGTAATTAAGTTTAAATGAGGTCATGAGGGTGGGCCTTAATCCAATATAACTGGTGCTCTTTTACAAAGAGGAAGACACACACACACACACACACACACACACACACACACACACACAGAAAAGGCCACCAGAGGACACAGTGGGAAGATGACCATGTGTAAGCCTCTCTCCCTGAGGAGAAATCAAATCTGCTGACACCTTGATCATGGACTTCCAGCCTCCAAAACTGTGAGAAATAAATTTGTTTTTTAAGCTGCCCATTCTGTGGTATTTTTTTACGGTAGCCCTAGCAGACTAAGACAAATGCTATTCCTGAACTTTTCACTTACAGGAGTCAATATATTATCCTTTTTATGGAATACAATTTGAGTTGGAGTTTTGACTCTTTTTGTTTTTTTATGTTTTTTTGGCCACGCCGCCAGGCTTGTGAGATCTTAGGTCCCTGACCAGGGATTGAACCCAGAGCCATGGCAGTGAAAGTGCTGAGTCCTAACCACTGGACCACCAGGGAAGTCCTGGAGTTTTGACTCTTATAATGGAAACATAATTGCTTCAAATAGTATCAGGAATACAGAATTTAAAAATAACGGACAGGGAATTCCCTGGCAGTCTAGTGGTTAAGGCTCTGTGCTCCCAGTGCAGGGGGCACGAGTTCAATCCCTGGTTGGGGAAGTAAGATCCCACATGCTGTGCACCAGGGCAAAAAAATAAAATAAAATAAAATATAAATAAAAATATTAAAAATAACAGACCCCCAAATATGGAATTGGCTAATTGAGGTGAGGTGCAGGGTAGTGAGGACTCTCCCATTCCCCAAGTAGGAATGATTATCAATTCTTACTTTTTGATAGGAAAGTAACTGATTAAATTACTGCCTATTTTATCTTAGGATTCTCCATGTATCAAACAAACAAGGCTGGATGTTTAGAGACCTGACAGAAAATATGTTTGGAGAACCTGATAGAAAATTTATTATGTTGGAATGTTTACTTTTTAGTAAGGTCCAACAAGGAAGAGCCAGGCTTTATTTGAAGCTGGCTTGTCTAAAAACAGAAAAAATAGAAAATACAGATTTTTCCTATGGTTGATAATCCAAGATGACTGAGAGTAACAGTCTTGGGCTTCCAAGATTAGAATATCCAAATTCCATACTCCAAGCTGAAGTGGATGCTAAGGAAGCCAGGATACTGATACCCACAGATCACGCCCAGTCACTTCCTGTTATTCATTCCCTGCCTGACAAAAGAACAATTGTTCCATTTGCAAAAAGCCACTAGAATGTAGCCAGAAAAGAAGGAGATAATTAGTTCTGTCTCCCCACCTCTGATAGGCCATGATAGAGGTCAAGAAGCTATGAGCTAGTGGGTGGCCAAGCAGCAATGTTTGTTTCCAAGAGAGTAGGAAAAAAAGAATTTTGGTTTTGGTCACGATCCCAAGAAATGTGAATAGAAAAAAAATGCACCAATATTATAAGGGAGTTGTATTGCCTTAGAAACCCCAGGCTTGGAAAACAAAGCCCTATAATTACTCAACCCCTAAGGCAATTAATACTCAAGTCCCCCAGACCTTCCCCAAAGGAATTTGACTGTTGGAAGAAAAAAAGGAATCTTCCCTAATGACTACCTCGGCTGTGGCCACATGTGATGATAAAGATGGGAAGGCTTTTCAGATAGCTGAGCCCACGACAAACAAACTGGCGAGCAAGGAACTTATGCCACTCTTAGGGCAAGAGTCTCTGCTATTCCTGTTCTTCAGGATGTGATGTATGACACAGAACAGCGGCCATTATATATCGTCTCCCTTTCTTCTCCTTTGAAAGTGTTAGCTTTAAATTATGGTAATCTGGGACTTCGCTGGTGGTGCAGCGGTTAAGAATCCGCCTGCCAGTGCAGGGGACACGGGTTCGAGTCCTGGTCTGGGAGGATCCCACATGCCGCAGAGCAACTAAGCAAGTGCACCACAACTACTGAGCCTGCGCTCTAGAGCCCAAGAGCCACAACTACTGAGCCCACATGCCACAACGACTGAAGCCCGCATGCCTAGAGCTCGTGCTCCGCAACAAGAGAAGCCGCCGCAGTGAGAAGCCCACGCGCCACAACAAAGAGTAGCCCCCGCTCTCGGCAGCTAAAGAGAAAGCCCGCGTGCAGCAACGAAGACCCGATGCAGCCAAAATAAAATAAAATAAACAAACAAAAAGAATAAATAAATAAATAGATATTAAAAAAAGAAAGAAAACAACTTTAAAAAAAAATGTACTTTACTATCCAGACATGAGGAAAGTGACATAATTATGCTCATTTCAAAATTTGGGCAACACTTTATGATAAGGAGATTTCTCAAGAACGTGAGAGGTCACTGTTAGCTGTTTCTCTATTTCCCCGGTCAAAGTAATCTGCTTCTAACTCAGAGCTTTTGGATCTAGTAAGAACAATGTTGTAGACTAAGGAAGAGGAAAACAATGGAGATGTGATTTATGGATCCAGTCTCATTAAAAATCTAAGTATAGAGATGAAGTTCGACATGTAAAGGGAAGTGAAGATGGAAAAAAGAAAGAGCTTCAATGGTCTTTATACCTTGTGTTCTTTCGCCCCTAAGGCCACCTCCAGTCCTGCGCTTCCTGTGGTTCAGTTATGTGAACCAACAAAAATCCATTTTTCTCTTCAGCTGCTTTGATTTGTATTTCTGTTTCTTGCAACCAGAGAATCTTAACTACTAAAAATTGTTTCACATTACTCCTGGGATCAATTCCAGAATCCTTGACTGACCACAAAGCTTTCTTCTCCAGTCCTGATTCAGGTCCCTCTCTCTCCTTACCAGACTCTAAGAGCTCAGGCAACTGCAGTTCCCTGAACACCTGGGCCTCTTCTACCTCAGGGCTAATACGTGCTATTCCTTTTCCCTAAAATGATCTTCTTAAGTCCTACTTATCCTTCGGATTTCAGCTTACATGCACATCATAGAAAATGCTTCCCTGATCTCCCAATCTAAACCAATATATCCCTTCTATGTTGACCTCAGTATCTTGTCACTGGGGGGGCAGGGAGGGGGTCGGTTTGATTTGATTTGGTTTTGTTGTTTTGCCTTCAGAGTATTCATACCATGTGTAATACATACCTGACTGTTTACTTTTTAATCATCTGTCTCCCTTTCTAGACTGTAGTCTCCCCTACAGAGGTAGACACACAAGTGGCCCAGGGGTCACAGAAGCCGAAGGAGGATCCAGGGGAAGTAGAGCAGCTGCAGGCCCGACTGCTGCCCCACACCAGTGAGGGGAGCCAGCCGCTAAGGGACAATTCACGTGAGCTACAAAAGGGCCTGCCCCCATCTTCTGAAATAGAAGCCAAAACGGCCATGGCTCACTCAGCCATCAAAGTCTTCCACGTTAATATCTCTTGTGGCCCACCCTTAAAGGGAAACATACTGGGAAGGAACGTTGGAGAAACGGAGTTCAGCCTAGCCAATCTGACAATGTTACAAAGCCACCACAGTTACTTAGTCCAAAGTGACTTCTCCCTGAAACAGTTCATTAACAACCTCCTAGTACTAATTCCAGTCATCTCTCCACAGTCCTCGTTGCCCTCAGCTTCTACCATATTGGACACTTGGCACCAACCTTTCCTTTGTGAAATCACTTTTCCATTTTCTTTCATCAAACTATACTCTCCTGGCTTCTCTCTCTCTCCTTGTGTCAGATGGGATACGGCTTGTATTTCTCTTCCCATCCTTACATATAGACATTCACCATTAGTCTCTGCTGTTCCCCACTTCTTCCCCTACATTTTCATTCACTCTGTCATTTTTATAGTTTTAAGTAGTAGTCTCCTTGTCTCCAGGGACCTCCCCTTGTATATAATGAATAGGGCTTGGAGCATAGGTTCAAACAGCCCTGGATCCAAATCCCAGTGATGCCACTTATTGCTGCATGGCCTTGGACGAATTAAACTTTCTTTGTTTCAGGGAATTCCCTGGCAGTCCAGTGGTTAGGACTTGGCGCTTTCACTGCTGTGGGCCCGGGTTCAATCCCTGGTTGGTTGGGGAACTAAGATCCCGCAAGCCATGCAGTGCTGCCGGGGGGGGGGGGGGGGAAACTTCCTGCGTTTCAGTAAAATAAGATAAATGACACCTAGCTATACTATCAGGAAGGCATGGAGCACCCTCTGGAACATAACGCTATCCGATAACTGTTAGGTCCCTTGCATTTCTTGCCTTTGCTTCCCCATTCCATCCTCCAAACTGCTAGAGAGTCAATTTCATGCTAGATGTTACATTCCTGCTTAAAACTAGAGTAAACGAATCATCCAGGTTTTAAAACTGAAAGTGCCTCATCCAGGGACTCCCCCTTAGTCCTGGGCAAACCTAGAATTCTCCACTGGCTCCACCGTGCCTGCTAAGTGGAGTTAGAACACTATGTTCATCAAACCTCTAGGGCACTGTGACATGATTTAGTGGCTTCTGCAAATGAGGGTATTGGAATTCTACAAAATGTCTGTTGTTTAGAAGGAGTGCTCTGCTGAAAACCCCAGGCCTAGAGGAATGAGTTCAAACGCCATTGCATGGCACCCAAGACCCTTGGTGATCTAGCCTGCAAGCTCCTCCAGCCTCCCTTCCCACTGTTTTCACCTTTTCACTCTACACTCCGCTCGCTTAGCTTCTTCTGTTCCCCAGGTGCAATGCTCTACTTCAGGTAGCTACTTCAGGTATCTGTATCTTTAATGTCCTAGCCCCGCTGACCGACATGCCCCTCCCCCCATCGTCACTGGCCCAAACTCCTGCCCCTCCCTCAACGCCCAGCTCCAGCAACACTTCTGTTAAACCTTCAAGGTTGCCTTTCGCCTTCCTCCTTCTCCGCTCCTCGTCTGAGATCATCCTTCCCTGCGTTGTGACACACTGTAGTGTGAATGTGTCTCTATGACAGTGCTTAGAAGACTATAAATTCCTAGAAAGGAATTGTGCCTTCTCTGTGAGCTCAGGCAAGTTGCCTAAGTCTCAGTCTCTATCAGGTTGTGTGTGATGATTACATTATACAGCATATGCAGAAAACAAAAACCTGGCATGTTGTAGAAACTCCATAAAATTTTTTTAAGTATTGTTAAAATCAAGAACTTCCACTATCTGAACCTAACCTGTATTTTCAAACTTATTTCTCACTGTGACTCATCGTGCATCAAACAGTCCAGCCAGAAGCTCCCTTTATTATACTCTTTACTTCTCCAAGGTCCAATTCAAAGAAAACTGCTAAGGAAAAGAAGAAGAAGAAGAACTAAAAAACCCCCTCAATTTCCTCTTCCGTGATAGTAAAAGAATACGTTTCCTTGGAAATTATATTCTCTGTGTTTACAGCATAACACTACATATTGTGGCCTTTTAGAATAGGGCTGTTCAAAGACTATAAAGCCATGTTGCACTTTTGCAACTACAGACATTTACGTGATACTTCTTAGAATTCTTATTTTAAGCCAAACAAAATAAAGCAAACATTGTGGTCTCTTGAGCTTTGTCACAGTACTTGTTCATGGCCAAGCCAAAATTCCCTGTGAGAAAACAGTAGGAAAGATAGTATTTCATAAAAAGATTTCGAGAAAAGTATGTCTAGCACAGGTTAACTAAATCATGCAAATGTATATATAGAGAGAGAGAGATAAAAGCACAATGAAGACAGGAATTCAGGGCTTTCTCTCCTGTTCTCAAGCGGGGCTGTGGGGGAGACTAGGCAGCTACTGACAGCCCAGCTTACTGCCCCTATCTCGGTTCAGGGTGGGATTTTTATTAGGGTGGACACCAGCGGTAGCTCGATACTCTTAATCCAGGGAAAGGAATAGAGAGCTGGAGCCAGAAACAAGTAGGGAAGGGATCAAGAGGGAAAAGAGTGAGGCAGAATGAAGGAGTGAGTGCTGGCTAATTTTCCTCCGTCCTGGTTTTGCCAGGGGCGAATGCTAGCTCACTCCCTTGTGTGCTCTGGCAGCAGAGCAGTGCATTCCATTCAGTTAAGTCTCTGCAAGTGCAGCTTGTGTTACTGAATTGCGGAAAACGAAGTGGGAGTAGGAGTGAAATTCATAAAAGGATCTTTCTTTTCAAAAATGGTAAGAGGAAGGAAATAGAACACATTAATACAGAGAACCATTATTTCTTCATAGATTAGTCAGGAGGGCTAAGTTCTAGTTCCATTCAGCCACAACAGTACAAATGGTTCAAGCTCTTTAGCCTTCCATCTCCTCATCTGAAAACGCAGGGGATTGTGTTGGTTCCGAATTTCTAGGGTTTTGTATTAAGATACCTTGAAGAGGACTTCCCTGGCGGTCCAGTGGTTAAGACTCCGGGCTTCCACCGCAGGGGCCACGGGTTCGATCCCCGGTCAGGGAACTAAGATACTGCACGCCCTGCGGCTCAGCAAAAAAAAAAACCCAAAGACACCTGGAGGAAGTAGTGACTGTCTTCATGGAAATAAGGGAGGAGATAAGAAACTAACACTTAGCAACATTCACCTTGTGCCTGGTAAATTGGACTTGTGTTTGAAACACATAGACTCAGTACCCAAACAGCCTGGGTTTGTGTATGTGTTCTGCCACCTTCCAGCTGTGTTTCCTTGGGGAAGGTACCTAACCTCTCTGTGCTCTGTGTCCTCAGCAGTAAAATAGAGACAATGATACCTACTCCAAAGGGTGGCTGGGATTAAATGAATCTATCTATGTCTCTAATCATATATTTATGTAGTATTATGTATATATAACAGTAACTGGCATAAAGTAATTGCTCTACAAATACTATTATAATGACTATTACAACTCTATAAAGTGGACATCCACTTTTTGCAGATGAAAACCAAAATGGGTAAGAAAACCAAGACTTCAGAGCTTCGAGCTTTTCTGACTTCCAGTAGTTTAGTCTCTTAACCGCTACCCTATACCAGTTAAAAGGAGTGAAAGTCACAGCATTTTTTAGGCAGCTAGGGAAATTCTACCAGTTACACAACCATCAGTCAATCAAAACCATTCAATGAATACAGAGTAAAACCACAGGTCACAAAAGTCCTTCAACCCCTAGAGCAGCTTTCCAAAGAGTGTAATAATAGCTAATTAGCCTAGGTAAAGAAATGCCTCAAAGGGATTACTCTTGTGTTGGGCTGAAGTCCAAAGAAAAGACTGACATCTAGTCTAAAGGTTCTCAGAAATGCAAATTGCCTACTTGAAATTCCTGGGAATTTAAATCTCTGCATGGAGGAGTCTTTCTCTGGACTGGAGGGAGAAACTTTTTTGAAGAAGTAATTGGTAGACCCTTTCCACCCCCCCACCCACTCCCACCCCCCACCCCCGGCAGGGAAAGTTTTGTTGTGTGGGTGTGGGTGGAGCACCAAGTTAAGGACTCCAGATTCAGAAATCAAAGGGTTGGGGGCGGGGATGGCACATGGCTGGAGTGGTAGGAGGGGTGTTTCAGAGTCAAATCAGGTGCTACAGATGAGAAAACGCAGACTGTAAGAAATAAATGATTCATCTGTTTCTCTTTTTTAGCGGGCTTAAAATGTGAGGACCTGTGACGATTGCATTACACTCAGTGGCTCTCCCTTTATGGTAAGAGGAGCCCTGAACCAAATCAGTAGTTACTGAGGGTTTACAAGAGAAAAAGGACACAGGCTAACTCTTGAAAAAGCTACAAGGTATAAAAGAAGAAAAGTAGTCCAGAAAGTACTGGGCTGGAGCTAGAGACATGGTATTTGAATTTAACTTATTCTGTTCAACAAATACCTATTCCTTGTTATTTTTTTGCCAGGTACTCTTCCAAAGGCTGGTTAAATAGTTCTGTTCAGACAGATATGGCCCTTAGGGGATTTAGAAAGCTAGTGAAGCAGGAAGAGAATACACACAAAAAACAAGTATATACACTGTAATTGTAAGTCACAGTGGTGCTGTAACAAAAAAAAAGGGGATGCCATATAAGAGATAACAGGGTATAAGGAATCTACTTTTGACCAAGCAGGAAGGCTTCTCTGAAGAGGTGACATATAAGGAAAGCCTTGACAGGTGAGGCTTGACCATGAATTGGAGGAACTGGAGGAAGGAGAAGCATTTTAAGCATGTGAAACAAGAGGTGGGAAGATCCTTAAGGAAGAGATGATGGAGCAAGAAGGCCGATCTAGATTACTTGACCTCCAGTACAGCATACACTACTGTTTTTCTTCCCACAATAATTACTTAAGATGTGTAAATCTCATACAAACAAATTCAATTGATGGATTCACCTTTTTTACGTACGTTTTGAAGGCTACCTTAGCCCAAACCCAGTTTTTCTCAGGGTACTGAGTCACTACACAAAGCCAGATGCCCTCTCGTGCAGATAAAAATAGCTTTTCCAGATCTACTGTTATAATTGGCTTTTTTCCAGGGCTTTATGCTCTACTGAAACTAAACACTTAAATGAGCAATATAAATCTGGTTTTTAGCCTAGGAGAAATGACAACGTTTCTGGTTCTGCTGTGAGATGTAGGGGTGAATTTTAAACTGCTGAGTTATAATTAATCCTTTGTAACACTGCAGAAGCAAAACATCTGTGATCCTCGTGCAGTAAAAGAGCCCTGTACCAAGCACGTAAGTAAGTAAAACAAATAAAATGCACACGAAACAAGGCACTGAGGACGATTTTCAGTAAAGCAGCCCGGGATTTGTGCTTCGACATATAATTGAGACAGGCTCAAAAGGCCTTGCGACGTCGTGACACGTTGCTCACTTTGGCCAGCAGAGGGAGACCAGTGAGTCGTCAAGCACCAAATAGAGCCACACCCCGAAAATGGTTGCTTATTATCTGTCTCTGAATTTTCAAAAACCACAAGAAAATGAAAAATTCTTGTCCAGAAACGCTTCAATTTTCAAAACTGAGGTAAAAGGTCACGTAACATAAAATTAGCCATTTTAGAGCGTACATTTAATACCTTCACAGTATTGTACAATTATTCCCTGTCTAGTTCCAACACATAAGAAATGCTTAAGTTTCATACAGAGAGAACTTACAAAAGCCCAGCCCTGTCCTCTCCTCATTCCCTCGCATTCCCGGTTTTGCCTCCACCGGCATCGCGTTGGGAATGGTTCCCGCGCATTCTCCGAACAGCCTTCTTCACTGAACAATCCACAGAACCTGATCCAGGGTTAAAATTACATGTTCGAAAACCAAAACCATCTCAAGTTTTCAGTTCTTTCTCTGGGAATCGCACAGTTGCAACAGCCAGTATGAGTAACTGTGTAAAAATTCTATACATATTATGTTTTGCCCTTTCTCAACAAAGAAATGAATACATTATTTTGATTTAAATATAGTTACAAAACAGAAATTAACAATGTAATGCACCAACACCTTCCAGCCTTTGATGTGAAATTTAAATTTACTTCCAACCAGAGTGAAAATTTAAGATGTTTCTAGGTTAGAACGAGAGCCAAGATTTTAAGGGCACCATGTCAACTGGTTAGATAACAAATTTGAGAAAAACAGAACTAAACAGTTAATGTAACACAAGCTGAAGGTTTACAACCTAAATCCACTATTTTATTAAAGAATTTAATCTACTTCATGGGGCCTTGGCCCAGGGAAGGGTAAAAAAATGCCAAACTGGAGAGGCAGGGGGGAGGGGAATTGCTGGTGGTGACTGGGAAAACAGGAGGGAGGGAAACTGAAGAGCAAATGAGGCCGGATCCGCCCTCACAAAGAGGCAGAAACTGTCTCAACAGCCACCAAATCCAGTTCAGGGCGGTTTGAGCCAGTTTCTGAGCTGGATTGAGAACAACAGCCTCGGCTGAGACTTGACGAGGGTGAAATGGAAAATACAAAATGGACTTTGCAGAAAGAAGTGGAGTTGGCCTGGGCCCGAAGGAGCCTAAAGCTGCTTCCTGGAGTGGCAAAGTCAGATAAAATATAAGGCCTGGAGCCGGAACAGCGGCCTATTGCAGAAGGAAAAACGACAGAGCAGTGCCTCTGTGCCTGGATCCAGTCCGCATTTTCCCTCTTACTGCCCCTAATTGTGGCTGGTAAGGGAAAAGGGCCTCAGGGTATCAGTTTTCAGAGAAAGCTGGCTGCGGTGTGGGGGAGGGGAGGATTATGTGTCCGGAGGTTTAATGAGGGTGCTGGGGGGGGGAGGGGGTAGAATGTGTGTGAGGGTCTGAAGGAGAGGGAAGGACACTTCACACCCTGCAGTTCACACCGCCTTTTCGCACCTCTGCTGCATTATTGCACAACCTCTGTACACACGGCACAAAGGTGTCCTGGGAGCACCCTGCGTACACTTGGCCCTTGTACATATAATTACCAGGCTCCTGCGGCCCTGTGCGTTAACGACAGTGCCGTCCACATGCTCTTTTCATTCGTGCTCTAAAATACATACAAGCTGTACATACCTTCTCAACCGAGGGACACAGCAGTATTAGGTAAGCGTGGAATGACGCCCCTGACCGCGCTTCCCCTCCCCCAGGTGCCGGAACCTGGGACATCTCATTAGCCCCACCCTCAGGTGGCTCCTGTGAGAGCCCAGTCGTCTGAGCTGTGGTCCACATTTGTCGAGGGTGTGCACATCCTGCGGCCAGGTTGGGCTCGGAGCCTTCCCGGACCAGTTACATCCCCTGACCACCCGCCCCACGCCTTGCCAAACTCCAAAGGCTGGCTAGGAATTCTAGCCCAAGTCCCGACCTAGCTGGGGGGGCAGGGCAGGGCAGATTTCGGGGTGTGGGGTGCTGAACTCCCTTTCCCCTGAGTATCCCAAGGATGTTTAGAATCTTCCAGAGGCACAAGATAAGTGTCTCCAGACCCCAAGGCTTGTTTGAATTGGAAGGCAGCCCTGGTGCGGGGAGGGCTGTGAGGACCCCTGTGAGCGTACGGATCTCTCTCACACACACACACGAACACACACGAACATGCACACTCAATCAAAACCGGCTCTGTGGGGTTTCAAAATGCCCTGACAGATTGGGGGAGGGGAGAGGGAGAAGGTCAAACTAAAAGATGTCTCCGTGCTATTTTAATCTTTATACCATAGACGTATGGGTAGACAATTGGAACACATCCGCTGTGCATTATTTATGTGCAACAATCTTTCATAAACGAAGCTTGTCACTAGCATGTCCTAGTTGACGCTATTACACAAATAAATAACTTACGCAGCACTTTTACATTCATTTCATTAACTGTTAGACTGGGGCTGCTATAGACTCTGCTGGAGGTTTTTTTGTTGTTGAGGGTTTTTCAGTTTGTTTTTTAGTAGGGGACAGTGTTTCTCCCCACAAGAACATGCAGGAGGCTATAGAAGTGATGACGATAACAGTAATAATCAGAATCATAATACTGAGAGCTTACTATAAGCCAGACACAGTACCAAGTGTTTCATACATTAAATTATCTTATTCAGTACTCACCATATACCTCGGAGTTAGACGTTATCGCTCCCATTCTAGAGATGAGGAAAATGGAGCTTGGAGAGATTAGGTATTTCATCAAACTAAGTGGCAGACCAAGATTCTGGTTGAATCTTTGCTTTTAACCCCCTGCTAAACTGCCACCTCACTGGCAAATAGTTACAAACTTTTTTCCAGACCCTACTGTGTGTCAGCCTCCCTTCGGCTGGGGGGTAAGATGGTTACGTGAGAGGCAAGGATTGGTTCAGCGATGAGGACGTGGTTCCTGCCTTCAACAAGCTTTCAATCTAACGGCGGTTTTTTCAAGGACAATTCAGGGCTGCCGTACAAGGGATTATTTTTTTTCTGCCTCTGGGTTCCAGAGGCCATCTGGGAATTATAGTTTGGAATTTCCCTGCCATTTCCATGCTGTGCGGGAGGAACATTTGAAGTCAGGACTGCCCTGGTACTAGCAGACAGCACCGGCAGGCCGGGTGGAAAGGGGCAGGGCGAGGCCTCTGGGGAGCCGTAGCCATGGCAACCCAGCCTGCTTTCCAGAACAAAGTATCTAACCAGGAAACAGCTCCAGAGAGCTTTCTCTTCATAATCCCCGCGGCCCGTCGGGCCAGGGAACGCACAAAGGGGATCCTTTCTTTGTAGAGAAATGACTCTTTACAAGGCCCAGAACAAAGGAAAACATTTGTTGTTATAAGGTCCGTCTTTGTATTTGGCTGGAATAAAATCAACAAAGCGCAGTTACTTATTTCCTCTCCACTATTCACAGGAAATGAACACAGCTTTGTTGCGCAAGCTTCCTATTTTGGGGTAATATTTGTTTAACTTTTGTTTTATCCCCATTTTACAGATGGGAGATTAGTAATCATGAATGAACTGGCTGTCTGTAAAACTATAATTAAAACACTGTTGCGTCCTTTAAGAACGCCTTGTGAAGCTGGCCCTGCCTTTTTGCCTATTTTATAATAATTCTACAGATAATGTGAAACAGGGTTGATGTCCACGTGCTCAGGGGCCTGGGAGCTACCAGGTCTCCCTGGGCTCAAGTCCTCCCACTCTGGGCTTCCAGCCACTCGCCACCCTCCCCCAGCCAGCAACCAGCAACCGCAGCCTGGAGGGGGAGGTGAAGGAGGAGGCGGCGCAGGGGGAGGGGGAGGAAAGTGAGAGGGGACAGCAGAGGAGAGGAAGGGGGAGGGGAGGAGGAGAAGGAATGAGAAAGACATTCCAGCCCCACCCCTGCAAGTCTCCACTCCAGCAGTTCAGAAACTCCTGCTCAGAAGGCTGAAAGACAGTGTGCCGACCAGTGACTGTACTCCTCCGGGCTTTCAAGTGATCTACAGCCAGACTACACCCGTAGCATTGAAGACTGGCTGTAGCTTCGCTGAGCCAGGGCGTGACCTCCCTAAAGATGACATCAGGACCGTGGTGTCAATCCCTAGCCGCAAGACCAAGAACAAAAGTTACTGTAAACTCAATAACAAACGATCTTCCATAAAAGCCCACACCTATAAATAATGTAATTTGTAAACAGTTATGAACCAGAAAGAGTAAGAGCTCAGCTACCTCATGGTAATGAAGGCCCTGCTACCTGATTCTGGGTGCCCCAAGGGAGCCCAATCCATCATAAAATCTCCAAGACCAAAATCAGATTGGCCTGCCTCAACATTGCCTCTTTGTGCAGTGATGGGGGAGGAAGGAAAATGGGTCACGTTCTCCTCCAGGTGAATTTATAGGAATTGCCTGAGGGTCTTCTTCAAACTACGCCTTCTGCCCCATCCCCAGAGATTCTGCTGCCAGAGGATGACTTCATGATAGGTGTCACCCCCCCACCCACCCAACTTGGAACAAAGTTGAGAACCACTGCCAGTGTCACCCTTGTACAGAGTTAATTGGATGAACTATTGATACTAAATTAAGGCCTAAATTTGTTGACCTTTCCCCTGTTAATAATATTTCAGCAGATACTGTTAGCTTACCCTGCTTTAGGAAGTGCAAACAATGGATCTTTACAATGAATTTCTAAAAACTCTGAGTGTCGGAAATTCCTAGAACTCAGGGACTTAAAATCCCTCTCCCCAAGTTTGATCCTTGTAGTATCAAATATTCGTTCAACATTCATTGAACACTTCTTAACGATCAGGCACTATGTTACTTTTCACTACACTAAACCTGTGAATTTAAAAAATCATGTAAAACATGAAACTTACTTTCAAAGAGCTTACAGGATGGGAAGGAAGATACCCAGGAAGTCAGCCATTGCAGAATGGTATGATACATGCTTTGTAAAGATGGGAATAAGAAGGTGTGTGTGGGAGGAGAAAAGGACATGAAAAACAGAGTAAGCCTGGGTGGAGCAGTGAGATAATTGGAGAGCTTCTTGTCAAGAGCTGAAAAATGAGATTGAGTTAGCTAGAGTGATACCAGAGCTCAGAGTCAGAAGTTAGTTTTAGCTCCAGATTATCAGTCAGTCAGCTATCAGGCAGACATAAAAAAACTCAAAAGAAAAAGGAATCCAAATTGGAAAAGAAAGAGTAAAACTGTCACTGTTTGCAGATGACATGATACTACACATAGAAAATCCTAAAGATGCCACCAGAAAACTACTGTTGCTAATCAATGAACTTGGTAAAGTTGCAGGATACAAAATTAATGTACAGAAATCTCTTGCATTCCTATACACTAGCAATGAAAGATCAGAAAGAGAATTTAAGGAAACAATCCCATTTACCATTGCAACAAATAGGAATAAACCTCCCTAAGGAGGCTAAAGACCTGTACTCAGAAAGCTATAAGATAGTGATGAAAGAAATCAAAGATGACACAAACAGATGGAGAGATATACCATGTTCTTGGATTGGAAGAATAAATATTGTGAAAATAACTATACTATCCAAAGCAATCTACAGATTCAATGCAATCCCTATCAAATTACCAATGGCATTTTTCACAGAATTAGAACAAAAAATTTTACAACTTGTATGGAAACACAAAAGACCCTGAATAACAAAAGCAATCTTGAGAAAGAAAAACAGAGCTGGAGGAATCCAGCTCCCTGACTTCAGACTATGCTACAAAGCTACAGTAATCAAGACAGTATGGTACTGGCAGAAAAGCAGAAATATAGATCAATGGAGCAGGTTAGAAAGCCCAGAGATAAACCCATGCACCTATGGTCACCTAATTTATGACAAAGGAGAAAAGACAGTCTCTCCAATAAGTGGTGCTGGGAAAACTGGACAGGTGCACGTAAAAGAATGAAATTAGAACACTCCCTAACACCATACACAAAAATAAACTCAAAATGGATTAAAGAGCTAAATGTAAGGCTGAACACTCTAAAACTCTCAGAGGAAAACATAGGCAGAACACTCTTTGCCATTAAATCACAGCAAGATCTTTTTTGACCCACCTTCTAGAGTAATGAAAATAAAAACAAAAATAAACAAATGGGACCTAATTAAACTTAAAAGCTTTCGCACAGTAAAGGAGACCATAAACAAGATGAAAAGAGAACCCTCAGAATGATAGAAAATATTTGCAAATGAAGCAGCTGACAAGGGATTAATCTCCAAAATATACAAACAGCTCATGCAGCTCACAAACAACCCAATCAAAAAAGGGCAGAAGACCTAAATAGACTTTTCTTGAAAGAAGACATGCAGATGGCCAAGAGGCACATGAAAAATGCTCAGCATCACTAATTATTAGGGAAATGCAAATCAAAACTACTATGAGGTGCCACCTCATACCAATC
Organism: Tursiops truncatus; assembly: GCF_011762595.2. Taxonomy (NCBI): domain Eukaryota; kingdom Metazoa; phylum Chordata; class Mammalia; order Artiodactyla; family Delphinidae; genus Tursiops; species Tursiops truncatus. The sequence goes on along the minus strand of NC_047044.1, from coordinate 91,527,359 downwards.
AGAATGGTCATCATCAAAAAATCTACAAACAATAAATGCTGCCGAGGGTGTGGAGAAAAGGGAACCCTCTTACACTGTTGGTGGGAATGTAAATGGATACAGCCACTATGGAGAACAGTATGGAGGTTCCTTAAAAAACTAAAAATAGAACTACCATATGACCCAGCAATCCCACTCCTGGGCATATACCTGGAGAAAACCATAATTCCAAAAGATACATGCACCCCAATGTTCAGTGCAGCACTATTTACAATAGCCAGGACTTGGAAGCAACCTAAATATCCATCAACAGAGGAATGGATAAAGAAGATGTGGTACCTATATACAATGGAATATTACTCAGCCATAAAAAGGAACAAAACGGTGCCATTTGTGGAGACGTGGTTAGAGACTGTCATACAGAGTGAAGTAAGTCAGAAAGAGAAAAACAAATACCATATGTTAATGCATATATGTGGAGTTTAGAAAAATGGTACAGATGAACCTACTTGCAAAGCAGAAATAGAGACACAGACATAGAGAACAAACATATGGACACCAAGGGGAGAGAGGGGCTGGGATGGATTGGGAGATTGGGATTGACATATGCACACTACTATGTATGAAGTAGACGGCTGGTGCGTGCCTACTATATAGCACAGGGGAAAAAAAGAAGGTACAATCTGTTTGCAGGACATATATTAAGTTAGCCTTAAAAATGCATTCCAAAAAAATGCATTCCAATGTACATTAGGTGCAGACAAATATTGTTTAATTCCTCTTATATGAGGTACCTAGAATAGTAAAATTCATAGAGTCAGAAGTACACTGGTAGACGCCAGGGGGGTGGGGGAGTGGGGAGTGGGGAGTCAGTGTTTAAAGGGGACAGAGTTTCAGTTTAGGAAGGCGAAAAATTCGGGAGATGGGTGATGGTGAGAGCTGCACAACAACGTGAATGTACTTAGTGCCACTGAACTGTACAGTTAAATATGGTTACAATAGTATGTTTCATATCATGTGACTTTTACCACAATAAAAAAAAATAAGGGAAAAGAAATACTCAAAAGATAAAGGCAAAGAGGGGAAGCTGAAGTCCAGTAGGTCAGGACCTTTGCAGGACTGGAACTAGAGGACTAGCCTCGCGGGAGAGCTGATCTGTTTCCTTGCCCAGAAGGCTTCCCTGCATCTTGTTAGAATAAGAGCCACTTCACAAGCATGAAGAATCCTGCAAAAAGTGAGCTACTGACCTGCAGATCTCAACACTGCAGCACTTTAACTTTTCAACATGTTATTTATAACTTTAGGTTTATTAGCACAATTACACATTATTGGACCTGATATCAGAGTGCAGTTAAATACCTGATGCTGAGTCAATACTGTTTTCACTGAAATTTTCAGTTAGTCTGCTAAGACCTGTTCACACATGCTACACTAAGATCTAGCACCAGCACTTAAGTTAGGATCTCTCCTGTACCACGTACCTAACATCTGATCTATTCGACCACTTCAGCTCTTAAAGAACAGGAAAGGAGAGATTCCTTAAGAGGTTTGTGAATGTCGGAGGGTAGAGTGTGGAAAGTCTGTTTTCATACTACAACCCCAGTTTCTGGTCCCTCCAGCAAGCAGCTTTTTCAGACACTGCTTTTCTCCTGGTAACTCAACAGTGATGTTCACCAAATATCTCTGCGTTTCCAGTTTCTGGTCACAACATAAGATTGAATTATCTGATCACTGTGAAACTAGGTATACATACTTTGGTCAATAAGATAGGAGAGGAGGTGGTATGTGTCATTTCCAGGAAAAAGCTTTAGGACGCAGTAAACCATTCACCACTTTCCCATCCCGTCTCTGGGAGATCACAGGAGCAAGCGTTGAGCTGAAAACCTCTTTCAGCCGGAGTCTTCTAGCCAAACCACACTGGTAGGTAGGATGAGAGAGAAATGAACTTCTGGTGTGTTAGGCCATTAAGAATTGGTGGCTATTGGTTACACAGCATGCTCTAGACTACCTTGATTGAGTCGCCTCAATATCCATTCCTCGACCCTACTTCCTTCCTAACAGAAGTCACTATCTCTATACAGTCTTCTGTTTGCAGAGACGCTGACTCCAGCTCCAGCTCAGGGTGATGGATCTTGTTCAACATAAGCCAATCATGGTAATATTCTCTTACCAGTCAGTGATTGAGAAATTGGAATGTGACCTAAGTCTGGCCAGTGAAATGTACAAAGAAGTCTGCTGGGAAGCTTCAGAAAAGTTTCTCAAAAGAATTTAAAAAAAGAGAAAGAGAAGAGTTGCTCCTTTCTTCCCCTAACTGTTGTCATATATAGATATGACACTAGTTATCTAGCACTATGTTGCAAGTTACATTTATTATCTCGAATATTTAGTATTCCACAGTGTAAGGAGGAATTCAGGAGCAGCTTAGCTGGGTGGCTCTGGTTCAGGGTCTCTCATGAAGTTATGGTTGAGATATTTGCTAGGGCTGCAGTCTTCTGAAGGCTTGACCAGAGCTAGGAGATTTACTTCTAAGATGGTGCCCTCACATGGCTGTTGGCAGAAGGTCTCAGTTCATTGCTGGTTCTTGGCAGGAGGCTTGTTACTTGCCTTGTGGACCTCTCCATAGGGTTAATTGAGTGTCCTCATGACATGGTAGATGGCTTTCCCCAAAGTAAGTGATCCGAGAGAAAGTATAAGGAGGAAACCACAATGCCTTTATGTCCTAATTTCAGGAGCAACACACTGTCATTTCCATGACATTCTGTAAAAAGTGCATCACTAAATGAAGCCCACATTTAAGAGGAGGGGGATTATGCTCCACTTTTGCAGGGAGGAGTATTAAAAAATTTGTAGGTATGTTTTAATCCAACACAGATGTAACAGCAGGAAGGCTGTGCTGAGATTATGAGGGGCTCCAGCCTAAGGGTCCTCTCATGCTGAGGAAAACAGAGCAGATATGGAAAGGCCCTTGATGGCATTACTAAGCCTGCAACCTACCCTGGACTACTAGTTATGTGAGAAAAAGTAAATTTCTTTACTGACTATTTTAGCATGTTTGAGGTGAGGTTGGCTGATATTTGCAACTGGAGCTGATATTCAGCATATTTGATCATCTATATGTATTGTAAATTAACATATATATCAATATATAAATGTAAAAAAATTAAATATAATTTCCATTTCTAAATTATAAAAGATATATGTATATATGCGTGTGTATATCTGTATAAAACTTTTCATTTATAAAAATATGTGTGTATATGTGTGTGTGTGTGTGTGTGTGTGTGTGTATCTGTATAAAACTTTTTATCCTTGTATGGATGTGGATGTGTCTGTGTAGAACTGTGCACCATAGGATAAAAGCTGGGTGCAGATTGTTCTTCAAATTATTCTAATTTCCAAGTAATTTGTTGATTTTTCAAAATATTTGGTGTTACTCTTTGATGCAGCTCTCACTAGCTAAAGGATGCTCCAGTATGAATCATGATTCCATGGACAGAACTGCCATAAAATTTTTCCAACATTTTAATTGAACTGATAGACCTCAAGTGGCTTGTAATATAAATAAGTTTCAGTTTTTCTTAGCACCAGCAGTGTTTTTCACGGTGCTGATTTCTCAGTTTCTGCTGAACTAAAAGCCATTCCATCCAAAATTTTTCTAGTAAAACATTTTTAATAATAATTAATTTTTATATGATCAATATACATATTATCAAAAGTCAGATAGGCAACACCATTTAAAAATAAGACAAAGCTAATCCTTTAGGCCAGATGAAAGGTGGCAATTAATGTGTGCTCATGTGCCAGGTTACGTTGCCTGGGTTCAAATGCTGGCTGGTCAGATAAATCTTAAATTATTTTCTATGCCTCAATTTTCTCATTTTAAAAATATGATAGGGGACTTCCCTGGTGGCACAATGGTTAAGAATCCGCCTGCCAATGCAGGGGACGTGGGTTCAATCCCTGGTCTGGGAAGATCCCACATGTCGTGAAGCAACTAAGCCCGTGCGCCACAACTACTGAGCCGGCTCTCTAGAGCCCGCGAGCCACACAACTACTGAGCCTGTGAGCCACAACTACTGAAGCCCGCACTCCTAGACCCCGTGCTCCACAACAGGAGAAGCCACCGAAATGAGACGCCTGTGGACCGCAATGAAGGGTAGCCCCTGCTAGAGAAAACCCGCATGGAGCAATGAAGCCAAAAATAATAAGTAAAATTTTTAAAAAAAAAAGAATTATTTAAAAAAAATATGATTGATGATGATTTCTTAAATGAGTTAATATACTTTTAGACTAGAACCTGACACAGAGAAAACGTATTAGTTAACATTTTTATTGATAAAATTAATGTTCTTGATCAATGGGCAGTCCATGAGTTTTAATGAATTCATCACCTTTAAATGGATATGAAATTCAACATGAATATTAAAAAGTGGTTTCTATACCTCACATCACTCTTGGCTCCAAACTGACTCCAAGAGCCTTGTCTTTTCCTGCATCTTCCCCTCTGTTTTGAGAGTATCTGCAATGCCAGCAGAAAGTACAGACCTCTATCTTTCCATGGCTACATTTGCCCCTGCTATGACATGCCCACTGCATTTTCTCTCCTTTTTTCGCTCAAAGCTAAGATTCTACAGAGACTACAGCTCCCAAAAGCAGCTGTATGAGGGTCACTCGGGACCATCAACAGGGGATTCTTAGGTGTATCCTGGGTCTTGGATGCTGGGGTGCCAGAGCCACATCTGAGGCCCAGTCTTCCCCACTGGGTTTAGGATCCAGCTCTCACCAAGGCGTGTGCCTTGTAGATGTGGACTAGACAAGTGGTGCCAGAGCCCAGCCCAGTAGTGACCGGCATGGACATCAACCAATCAGAAAGGACACTGGTCACAGTTCTGAAGCAGGGTCATTTACCCTTTAGCTGCTTGAATTTAGGAAGGTCTGGGAGGTTCCAAGGCGGGGGCCAGGATGGTCAGGGCTGCAAGGATGGGGAGAGACTCATGGGCTTAGGGCATTATTCTTATTGCCAAAGAAGTATTTAAAACAAAAAGAAAAAACAGTGCTTCCACACCAGCGCATAATGACTTCATACAGAGCGAAACTCGTGTTTGAGAATGACAGATGTTAATTTACCTTCACAACCCTTCACCATAACTCAGACTACTGATTGGGAAAAACCTGTGTTATGGGAGATATTCTGGAAGACCTCCACATGGGGCTCAGCCCTGGTAATGATTTTTTTTAATGTTTATTGTTTATATTTTTAAAATTTATCAACAAAGAGTACTAAGATGTCATGAATGTTATTCTTAAGCAAAGTAGGTCAAGGTCATGAGAGTCTTTTTATGAAATATGTTTATGTATCTGCACTAAGAAAGAATGAATAATCTATGCAAATCCACTGCCTGAGGTTCTTTCTCTAAGGCAAATATCTTCCCAAAGAGATAAGAGGGAAACTTGTCCCTTTATATCCCAAAGAGAACAAAAGAAAGATGCACAAAGACTTCACTTTGGGCAGAATTCTAACTGAATGTCTCCACTGACGACCTTTACCATTATTACGCAGTTAGGAAAACAAGAACCAATTTAGTTATCTCAACCAGAAGATATTTAAATAAAGGAATTGGTTAAACTTGTTGGGAAGTCTGGAGAGGGGAAGGTGACCTTTGAGTAATCAACACTACCATTCCCAGGCTAGGAGAGCAAACTCATTAAGCAGAGGCCAAGGGTGTGTGCAAGTGAGGTTTCTGTTATTGGAGCCCAGCTGCCTGAGCTGCAGCCCAGGAACCCGCAACCATCAGCCGCTGATTGAGTCACTGCAGCTTTCCCTGCCCCAGACATCACTGCTACTGTTGCCTCTGCCACCAGTACTATTGCCACCTCCATTCTTTTATCACTGGTGCAGTCTTTGTTGTTTCAACCACTGTTTGAAACTGGAAAAAGAGAGTTACATCTCCCTTCCTCTTGCTTTTAATCTCCCTCCATTGGCAGGATCTGACCAAAAATCATCAGCTATATGTAGGTTACAGAATATAAGCACCTTACAATGTCCAGCAGAGCACACAAGTGTGAGAATGAGGGCCGAGAACAAATAAGTAAATCACCAGTCTGAGAGGTTGTAAGGCAGTTACACCACGTGGACCTAACATGGTCGAGACACTCTCTCACCTCCCTTGGAAGCTTCTCTGAAGACACTCAATAGTAAAGCTGCAGGCAGCCACTCAAGCGTCTTCAGCCTTCAGACACTGATGGTGCAGAACTATATTAGGAGACTAGGAAACTTCACACAATTGTAGATTCCCACCTTCAAGCAAAGGATAAGGGACAAAAGCAGTACTGGTAAAATCTAAATATTGTTTTTGTGAGTAAATCTGGCGGGAAAAGGACATGTGAAATCCCATGACCTTTTTCTCTTGGTGTCCTAAAATTCTGTCTCGCTGAGATTAAAGTGCAATCTTATCCAGGGATGAAAAGCATCATTATATTTGGAAGTTTAAAACTGCAAGCCATTGATATTAGGGCAATATAGATGGAGAGGATAAGGAATAACTTCAAACACTAGCCCCACATAGAAAGTTACAAGGGTGGGCATTCTGTGGAAATAAAAACAAAGACCTATAGCAAGGGAGTCAGCCACTATCACTCGTGTTTTGGCAAAGACTCAAAGGCAGGCAGAGGAGTGGGAAAACTTCATAGTGAAAAAAAGGGAAGGCTTCAAATATGCCCCAAATAAAGGCCATTGGCATAGGGAAACTGTAGGCAAGCTAACTAGAAGTGGGGCATCCTCCATGATAGGTTAGGGTGCATATTGGCTTTTTCTGGTTGGTCCTAAGTTGGAAATGGAAACAAAAATTAGGGAAGCTATCAATTATTAACCAAATCTTGGCCATATGGGGCTAGTTGTCACAGGGGTTATTGTTTGGTTTCCTGGACTATCACTAGAGATAGCAATCTGACTTCTTCAAGTCTGACTTGCGAGCTGGCTTTCTGAGCTGGTTATTGTAAATAATGGATTGGTTTCTGGGACAGGTAGCTTCAGGTTATGGGTGTAGGGGAGAAAAGACTTTTCTCCTACCCTCTTAGGTTCAGTGCCTGTGCTCTGAGAATTAAGCTGACAAAAGACCAATCAAGAGGAGGCGGGCTTCCCTGGTGGTGCAGTGGTTGAGAGTCCGCCTGCCGATGCAAGGGGACACGGGTTCGTGCCCCGGTCAGGGAGGATCCCATATGCCGCGGAGCGGCTGGGCCCGTGAGCCATGGCCACTGAGCCTGCGCGTCCGGAGCCTGTGCTCCACCATGGGAGAGGCCACAACAGTGAGAGGCCCGCGTACCCAAAAAAAAAAAAAAAAAAAAAAAAAAAAAAAAAGATAACAAATAAAAAGTGTTGGTGAGGGTGTGGAGAAAAGGGAACCCATGTGCAGTGTTAGTGGAAATGCAAATTGGTGTAGCCAATATGGAAAACTGGACGGAGATTCCTCAAAAAAATTAAAGATGGAAATACCATATGATCCAGCAATTCCACTTCTGGGTGTTTATCCGAGCAAACATTATGTTCATTATTTATAATAGCCAAGATATGGAAGCAACCTAAGTGCCCACCAATAGATGAATGAATAAAGAAGATGTGGTATATTACTCAGCCTTAAAAAAGAATGAAATCTTGCCATTTGCAACCACATGGATGGACTCAGAAGTTATTATGCTAAGTGAAATAAGTCAGACAGAAAGACAAGTGCTGTACGTTATCACTTATATGTGGCATCTAAAAAACAAAACAAATGAACATAACTAAACAGAAACAGAGTCATATATACAGAGAAGAAATAGGTGGTTGCCAGAGGGGAGTGGATTCGGGGAGGAGAGAAAGTGGTGAGGGAAAATAGAGGTACAAACTTTAGCTCAGGTACTCCAAACAAAGTGGTATTGGAATAAGGATAGTACAGATCAATGGAATAGAACAAAGAGTGCATCAATAGAAATGCACATATCTGCTCACGAAAAAGGAGTAAGCGTAATTCAATGGGGAAAGGATAGTGTTTTCTACAAATGATGTTGGAAAAAACAGACACAAGGAAAAGACCAAAACCATACAAAAACTAACCTGAAGCATAAACCTAAACAGAAGAGCTAAAATTAAAACAGTGCTATCCAATACAATTATAATTTGAGCCACATTTGTAATTTGACATTTTCTAGTAGCCATGTTTTAAAAAATAAAAAGTAATGGATGAAAATAATTTGAATATTTTATTTGATGAAAAGATTCAAAATATTATAATTTTGACATGTGACCAATAAAAATATTATTGGGGAGAAAAAAATATATAACTTATTTCTGTCTCATCTAAAAACAGCCTATCAGTAGTCAGTCCACAGCAACAAGAATCTACCTCTTCAGCTCTTTTTGCACTGCTATCCACAGCAGAAAACTTTATAGTGTAATACGGGTAATAAAACTCCAAAACTCATGTCCTCATTCCAGCCAGCAGGAAGGAGAAAAAAAGTAAAGTAGCGTTTGTTCATTCTTTTTAAAAACACTTCCAAGAAAAGTCACACAGCTACAAGGGATTCTGGGAAATGAAATCTTTATTTCAGGAAATCTTATATTCAGCTAAAACTTGAAGGAGTGAGAAGGCAGGTATCAGGGGGCAAATAGCTATCCTTGCCACAGACCACTCATCCACACGCTCCTTCTTTCCACATAGAGACCTTGTCTCTTTGAGATATAAGTGCAAAGTGCCATTGGTTACTGCATTAAGCTCAAAGTCTGCAAACTCTGGGTGATATCCAGTCATCCCTATCATGGCAGGTTGCAGCCACTCACAGTCCAGAAATCCATAAACTAAAAGTCATTTTCCCTCCCCCCTCACTCATACTCGATATATTGATATAATGGTAAAACAGGAATGGAATAACCTTAATTAAAATTACAATTGGGGGCTTCCTTGGTGGCACAGTGGTTAAGAATCCGCCTGCCAATGCAGGGGACATGGGTTTGAGCCCTGTTCCGGGAAGATCCCACATGCTGCAGAGCAGCTAAGCCCGTGCGCCACAACTGCTGAGCCTGCGCTCTAGAGCCCGTGAGCCACAACTACTGAGCCCATGTGCTACAATTACTGAAGCCCGTGCGCCTAGAGCCCGTGTTCCACAACAAGAGAAGCCACTGCAATGAGAAGCCCACGCACTGCAACAAAGAGTAGTCCCTGCTCGCCGCAACTAGAGAAAACCCGCGCGCAGCAACAAAGACCCAATGCAGCCAAAAATAAATAAATAAAATTAATTTATTAAAAAAAAGAAAAAATTCCAATTGGATAAGGAAAAATAGGAAACAGCACTCACTCGCACCTGTCCATAGAAATGATCAAACCCTGTTGGGCAGGAATTAGGAGATTCCCTGGCCTGGGAACGGAGTTCCTTGATTAGCCTACTGGTATTCCCTGGTTCTGCTCTTGGTGATGAACTACTTCACTTGCTATCCTTGTTATGCACTGAGCTGTGTTTTCCCCAAATTTGTATGTTGAAGTCTCCCAATGTGATTGTATTGGAAATAGGGCCTTTAAGGAGGTAATCAAGGTTCAAAGGGTGGTGCCTTAATCCAGTATGACTGGTATTCTTCAAAAAAGAGAGAGACACCAGAGGCAAGGCCACGTGAGGACACAGCAAGAAGGTAGCTGTCTACACACCAAGGAGAGCTGCCTCAGAAGAAGCCAAACCTGTTAACACCTTGATCCTAGGCTTCTCGCCTCCAGAACTGTGAGAAAATACATTTCTGTTGTTTAAGCTCCCGTCAGTGGTATTTTGTTATGGCAGCCCTAGAAGACTAATACTGTCCTCATGGCCCCCAGCTTTGCTCTCTCAGAAGTTCCTCCTTGCAGGCAATATAATTCTTTCAAATAGGAATTCCTTTTTATTTACTTTCAGTCATTCCCTGTCCTTGTAATCACAGCCAAGATCTTGTTTAGACATTGTTTTTTTAAGCCTGAATACTGGTCTTTTACTTATTGGTTGTATTATTCTGCCCATCCATTTCTCTCTAAATTTAATGGAGTTACTGCATAGTCATTTAAAATAGATGAGTCAGAAGAAAGAACCCTTAATCTGCTGTTCGCTAGCAATTGATCTGCTAAAACTGCTGGATTTTAGCCACTGCTTATAACTGGCTCAGTTTGGGGTGCAGAAGTAGTTTTATCCCTGCAAAGTCCCATACTATCAACTTAGATTGCAGGCCTCAGACAGAGAGCAGTTCTTTTAGCAAAGCTGTAGTCCCGTCAATCTCTGTTTCTACATTGCCCATCTCTAGCCTGTAAGGCTTTGCTCAAAGTGTCAAGAAGCAGTCAAGACACACAGAAGCATTCATCTTTCCTATCATTTCCCCTAAAGCTATAGCCTCAGTCAGTACATGGTCTCCTTTTCAGGCTAAAGCAGGGGAATGTTTGTCACCAAAGGTCAGCCTCTGCCATACTGAGTCTATAGCACCTGCTGCTCACCTTCTAAGCCAGTACCATTTATGATATTTATTTTCTGTTCGATTCAGTACCCCACTTCTAAGTATTTAATCCTGTGTTTATTGTGAATCCATTTAGCATGAAACACAGAAACCTAAAAACAATAGATAGTTCAGTCAGATGGAAGTTTTTTCTCTTTCATGTATATTATGTTGGAAGTAAATGGGGCAGGGTCTGAAAGCAGTTCCAGTCCTCAAGGACCCATTCTTCTATCTTGTTGCTCTTCCATCCTCAAAACCTTCTCAAAATCTGGAGCTTTTAGGGCTTCCCTGGTGGAACAGTGGTTAAGAATCCGCCTGCCAGTTCAGGGGACACGGGTTCGAGCCCTGGTCCGGGAGGATACCACATTGCTGCAGAGCAACTAACCCCATGCACCACAACTACTGAGGCTGCGCTCTAGAGCCCGCGAGCCACAACTACCGGAGCCTGTGATCCTAGAGCCCGTGCTCTGCAACATGAAAAGCCACCGCAATGAGAAGCCCACGCACTGCAGTAAAGAGTAGCCCCCGCTCGCCGCAACTAGAGAAAGACTGCGCACAGCAACAAAGACCCTACGCAGCCAAAAATAAATAAAATAAATTTAAAAACTTGGAGCTTCTAGCGAGTAGAAAAAAGAAAGGTGTGAAGAAGATCATGCCTCCTCTTTTTAAAGACGATTTTCCAGAAGTGTACGTGAAACTACTTTTGATGTCAAAAACTTGGCCTCTGTGCACCTGTCCTAAATCAAATCTTGGAGACAGAGTTTCGGATGAAGCAGAAAAGAATAGCTTTATTGCTTTGTCAGGCAAAGGAGGACACAGCAGGCTCATGCCCTTAAGAACTGTTTGTCCCCACCTGGGGGGTTCTGGTGAGGAGTTTTATAGCAATGGTTCAAGGGCAGGTTTGCTGATAAGGATCAAGGTGTGTGCAGGGCCTGCATTCCCTTAATCTGGCCTCAGGTGGCCTCCTGATGAGCTTGTGTGGTTTTTGAGGTTATTAAACTGTGACCTCTCTGGAGTGAAGAATGGTTCATCAAGTAGTTAACATCTTCCATTTGTTGGGGGGTGTTTTTTTGTTGTTATTTATTTATTTATTTGGTTGCACCAGGTCTTAGTTGTGGCAGGTGGGCTCCTTAGTTGCAGCATGTGAACTCTTTTAGTTGCGGCATGCACGTAGGATCTAGTTCCCTGACTGGGAATCGAACCCCGGGCCCCCTGCATTGGGAGAACGGAGTCTTAATCACTGCATCAACAGGGAAGTCCCTGTTGGGGGTTTTAGTTCTGCAAAAGAGCTCAAAGATATTGTTATGTGTATCCCTTGAGGTGGAACCAGGACCCTGTCCCAAGACTGCACTATTGTTTCTTGACAGCTCCTCCCTTGTCTCTGCCCCCCCTCCCTTGCCTCTGCCTCCCCTCCCTTCCCTGATTAGCGACTGTTTGAATCTGCACTTTGGAACACAGGGAAGGTCATAGAGGCTGAAGCCGATTTCCTACAAAAAAGAAACAGGGACACAGGAGGGCTTCCATGCCCAGGAGCCCCACAGGGTCCTGCTCAATTTCACTTTTGCTTATAACTATTGGTTAAAACTCAGTTCTGTGCAACACTATGAAAGCATTCCTTTCAGCTAGGTGTGGGAGTACGGCAGAATTGCAAAGCTATTAAGAGGAAGAGGCAAAAAGGTATGCTCTCTTCCTTTGAGTACACTGTCCAGAGAAAAAAGTACTCACCAATTCTAGTTGTGCCCTATGGGTAGGCATTTAGTTACTTGGCACACCTACCTGCAAGGGAAGCTAGAAGAAAATAAAGGCTTTATTCAAGGGAACCAAATACCCAGCTAAAAACTGAGAAGAACATATGTGGTGACCAGCTGCAGTCTTGGCTATGGCATGTGAATCACACAGCACAGCATCTATCATATAGTTAAAAACTCAGTAAATGTTAACTATTATTTGTGTCAAAATGTGGTCCAAGGAAGACCCTACATGGGTACCTTGTTTTACTCCTACTTGGATATATTTTTTTAACAGACTTTTTTTTTTTAAGAGAAGTTTTATGTTTACAGAAAAATTGAGCAGTAAGTACGAGAGCTCCCATGCACCTCCTGCCACACACAGGCAGAGTCTCCCCACCGTCCATGAATAACCTTTAATGTTCACTCTACAGAAGTGAAACCCAACCTTCCACTTTTTTTAATTTAAGTTTTTCATACAGCAGGTTCTTATTAGTTATCTATTTTATCCACATCAGTGTATACATGTCAATCCCAATCTCCCGATTCATCCCACCACCACCCCCTCCACTTTCCCCCCTTGGTGTCCATACATTTGTTCTCTGATCTGTGTCTCTATTTCTGCCTTGCAAACCACTTCATCTGTACCATTTTTCTAGATTCCACATACATGTGTTAATATATGATATTTGTTTTTCTCTTTCTGACTTCACTCTGTATGACAGTCCTAGGTCCATCCACGTCTCTACAAATGACCCAATTTTGTTCCTTTTTAGGGCTGAGTAATATTCCATTGTATATATGTACCACATCTTCTTTATCCATTCGTCTGTCGATGGGCATTTAGGTTGCTACCATGACCTGGCTATTGTAAATAGTGCTGCAATGAACACTGGGGTGTATGTGTCTTTTTGATTTATGCTTTTCTCCGGGTATATGCTCAGTAGTGGGATTGCTGGGTCATATGGTAATTTTATTTTTAGTTTTTTAAGGAACCTCCATACTGTTCTGCACAATGGCTGTATCAATTTACATTCCCACCAACAGTGCAAGAGGGTTCCCTTTCCTCCACACCCTCTCTAGCATTTGTTATTTGTAGATTTTCTTTTTTTTTTTAACTAGTTTCATTCACTTTGTTTTTCTCATAGAAAACTATGTGGTGGCTACAGCTGGAGCCTGGGTCCTCTGCATGGAAACTCTGTGTGGATCTTTACAGGATGGTCAGTGGATTCCTGATATGGAGACTTGGTGAACACCATCTCTTTCCAGAGATCAGGAGTGAGATAACTGTAGGTCTTGGAAATGGCATTAGAAGTGGCCTTGGCCAAGTTGCCCAGCGTGGCAGTGCAGTCCCTGGCAGAGGTGTAGCAGTCGTCAATTCCAGCCATCATCAGTAGCTTCTGGGGCACAGGGGCTGAGACGATGCCAGTGCCCCTGGGGGCAGGGATGAGGCGCACCAGCACAGAGCCTCAGTGGCCAGTCACCTTGCAAGGGACAGTATGGGGCTTGCCCATCTTGTTCCCCCAGTAGCCTCGTCGCACCGGGACCATGGAGAGCTCAGCCAGAATGACGGTCGCACAGATGGCAGTGGCTACCTCCTTAGAGCACGTCACACCCAAACCAACACGTCCGTTGTAATCCCAGATGGCAACAAATGCCTTGAACCTGGTCCGCTGGCCAGCAAGTGTCTGCTTTTGCACAGGCATGATCTTCAAAACTTCCTCCACGAGGGATGACCCCAAGAAAATGTCAGTGATCTCAGATTCCTTTATGGGCAGAGAACAGAGATAGATCTCCTCCAGGGATTGATCTTCATGTCCTTGACCAGGCGGCCCAGCTTGGTGACGCGGAGACACTCCTTGTCCTCGGCCTTGCCTCCGCGAGCTCCGCGACCCCGGCCCTGGCCATGGACGCCGCTGCTGAAGCCTCTGCGGCCTCCCATTCCAGGGCCCCTGGAGCCTCCGGGCCCTCCGGGCCCTCTCACAGCACCGGTGTCATTTGCCATTTGGTGTTTTTACAGAAAAAAAAAAAAAAGAAAGCTTTACAGAAAAAATTAAAAAGCTAGATTTTCTGATGATGCCCATTCTAACCGGTTTGAGGTAATACCTCATTGTAGTTTTTTTTTTTAACCTCTTTATTGAAGTATAATTGCTTTACAATGGTGTGTTAGTTTCTGCTTTATAACAAAGTGAATCAGCTATACATATACATATATCCCCATATCTCCTCCCTCTTGGGTCTCCCTCCCACCCTCCCTATCCCACCCTTCTAGGTGGTCACAAAGCACTGGGGCTGATCTCCCAGTGCCATGCAGCTGCTTCCTACTAGCTATCTATTTTACATTTGGTAGTGTATATATGTCAGTGCCACTCTCACTTCATCCCAGCTTACCCTTCCCCTCCCTGTGTTCTCAAGTCCATTCTCTACGTCTGCGTCTTTATTGCTGTCCTGCCCCTAGGTTCTTCAGAGCCATTTTTTTTTTAGATTCCATATGTATGTGCTAGCATACGGTATTTGCTTTTCTCTTTCTGACTTACTTCACGCTGTATGACAGACTCTAGGTCCATCCACCTCACTACAAATAATTCAATTTCGTTTCTTTTTATGGCTGGGTAATATTCCATTTTATATATATGCCGCATCTTCTTTATCCATTCATCTGTTGATGGACACTTAGGTTGCTTCCATGTCCTGGCTATTGTAAATAGAGCTGCAATGAACATTGTGGTACATGACTCTTTTTGACGCATTGTAGTTTTTTTTTTTTTTTTTTTGTGGTACGCGGGCCTCTCACTGTTGTGGCCTCTCCCGTTGCGGAGCACAGGCTCCGGACGCGCAGGCCCAGCGGCCATGGCTCACGGGCCCAGCCGCTCCGTGGCATGTGGGATCTTCCCGGACCGGGGCACGAACCCGTCTCCCCTGCATCGGCAGGCAGACTCTCAACCACTGTGCCACCAGGGAAGCCCCTCATTGTAGTTTTGATTTGCATTTCTTTAATAATTAGTGATGTTGAACATCTTTTCACGTGCCTCTTGGCCATCTGTATGTCTTCTTTGGAAAAATGTATACTTAAGTCTTCTGCCCATTTTTTGATTGGGTTGTTTGTTTTTTTAATATTGAGCTGCATGAGCTGTTTATATATTTTGGAGATTAATCCTTTGTCCATTGATTTGTTTGCAAATACTTTCTCCCATTCTGAGGGTGTCTTTTGGTCTTGTTTATAGTTCCCTTTGTTGTGCAAAAGCTTTGAAGTTTCATTAGGTCCCATTTGTTTATTTTTGTTTTTATTTCCATTCCTCTAGGATATGGGTCAAAAAAGATCTTGCTGTGATTTATGTCATAGAGTTTTCTTTCTATGTTTTCCTCTAAGAGTTTTAAAGTGTCCGGTCTTATATTTAGGTCTCGAATCCACTTTGAGTTTATTTTTTGTATGGTGTTAGGGAGTGTTCTAATTTCATACTTTTCCATGTAGCTGTCCAGTTTTCCCAGCACCACGTATTGAAGAGGCTGTCTTTTCTCCATTGTATGTTCTTGCCTCCTTTGTCATAGATTAGTTGACCATAGGTGCGTGGGTTTCTCTCTGGGCTTTCTATCCTATTCCATTGATTTATATTTCTGTTTTTGTGCCCCAACTTTCCACTTCTTAATATTCTTCTATTGTCATCACCAGCACAAAAAAATTCAGCTGATATCTGCAGTGTGAAGCTACTTCACTACAACTAGAAAAAATCTTGGATTACAAACCACACACCCAGTTTAAGGAATAAAACCAATCTTCTCTATAAGTTTAACCAATCTTCTCTTTAAGTTTATATTGTTAGCATATTTCAGGAATGTTGAAGAATGAAAGCAAAGCACAGATCAATAGTACATTTATTGTACCTCTGAAAATATGTGCAGTGTGAATAAGTATATTCCATATTATAATTTTCTATTTGGAGAGCAAATAAAAATTAATATTGCTTTAATAACACAAAGAACAACATGTTAAACTTGACCAAATCTTTGTTAATGATAAAATGGAAGATTTAGTGATTCTCAACTGGGTACAATCACAGGATGGAGACAAATAACATTTCAGGGGCCATGGGAGGGTTACCCTGCTCACTACTCCACTCCTCAAATACTCTTCTCCCTCTCCCTTGACACCTGAAATTCCTTTGAAAAGAGATAAAAGAAAAAATAAATATTATTAGAGACCAAAGATTGAGAGCTCAGTGAAAGAGTGTTACTAAATGGGATAATATTTGAAGTCAAAAGATCATAAACTATATCTGCCCATACTAGGAAAGGAAATACTCTGAGAGATATCATTGGCTACTGATTCCTAGCTCTATCAGCTGTATAAGCACTGAGCTGGTTGGAAATGATCCATTGTGCCTTTGGTACCCATCTCGAGATTACAGCATCCAGCTGCCTCTGCTGAGCCCTGCTCTCCTGAAACCCCACTGTGGGATTAGAGTGTGTAGCTTTCATTTGGCATGAATCAGGATTATTTTCCTCAGTCAAGTCTGTATCAGGGTCATGGGCTAGGTGTCCAGGTCTCTTAGATGAAGGTTTATCAAAAGTAAAAGGTAAATGCAATTAAATCTGGGCGAGGCAGACAATGTAAATAAGCTTCAGTTAAGGTATAAGTAATTGATGATAGATCCTGACATATTTTGCTTGAAAGAGAAGAAAGGAAAATAAGAATGTAACAAAATTTCAATACTTTAAATAGTGAGTCAGTAGCAATTGCAGTTGTGTGGTAGTGAGTAAGTAAGCATACCTCAGTAGAAACAAGAGGCAGAAAGGAGGATCGCTCACGAATTAGAATATGTATTCAGATAGAGCTATCTCTCCTGCAGGCTGCCATGTTGCCAGAATTCCACCATTTGTCTTTCCTTCACCTCTCTAAATTCCTAGCCAACACCAACTGCAGAACTCTTCATTTGATTCAGTTATTAGAAAACAATTTTAAGTATGTTAGGAACTTGAGTATATGAATTTATTTTTTCAACTATAAATTTTATGAAATCTAAATACAGATCAAGTCTTTCTCATGAAAGGTTAATGTTCATACTGAGACTCTAAAACACTGGATTTTGAAGACAACACCAAAAAAAAAAAGTAAAATATCTTATTGTTAAAAATATTTACTGGTTGAAATAGTATTTTGTATATAATGGATTAAATAAGACATTAAAGTGAAAAAAATCCACTTTTAAATTACTAATAACTTAAAAAGGAATAACACAAATAGAAATTAGCTAACTGAGAAGGACATGGAACATAAAAGATGTTGGATAATAAAGAAACTTGAAAGAGGTGAAAGCATTAGAAAGGGAAAGATGGCCAGACATAAGCTTCACCCACTTCATGACCCAATCTACAGCATTCCTAGTAGTTAAGTTACAGTCTTGAATTACTAAGTTTTCCTTTGCTACAAAATCACACAAAATACAGTTTTCCTGTTATTCAAGTATCAGGTAGTACCAGAGTAATTTCTTTAGTCACAAAAAATAAGGTCTTTTCTGGACTCCAAACTGAGTCCCCTTTGTCCCAAAGGAAAGTGCTCTTCTGATTATGTACTCAGAGCCCAACTTCACCTCAGTTTGTGAGGAATCTCTCATATAACTTAAATGAAATTCTCATATTACCGGGCAAAATTTCCCAAAGTTAGCGTTCTTTTTTTTTTTTTTGCGGTACGCGGGCCTCTCACTGTTGTGGCCTCTCCCATTGCGGAGCACAGGCTCCGGCCCGTGCAGGTTCAGCGGCCATGGCTCACGGGTCCAGCCGCTCCGCGGCATGTGGGATCCTCCCGAACCAGGGCGCGAACCCGCATCCCCTGCATCGGCAGGCGGACTCTCAAACCACTGCGCCACCAGGGAAGCCCCACTTCAATATTCTTGATCAACAAATGTGTCTGTTGTGTGGATTCTCCTTTGAATCTGTTGTAACACCTTGCTGGTTTCCCCATTTAACTATAGAGTTAGTAAAATCTTCAATACATGTTATTTTTATATTTGTAATGAGAATCATGATTTTATCATTAGAAAATTACCCTTAAACACTAGACACAAAATCTACTCAAACTAACTTGGGCAAATGGGAAAATGTAAAGGGAATACACAGATGCATTTCAAGGAAAACCAAAGCAGGATGTATAAGGGCCTCACTAGGTCTGGAATAGGAAAATCTTTAGGAGTCCAAAGTGGTTATCTCACCATCCTTCCCAATCCATGCGATCATTTTGCCTCTGCTTCTCACTTTTTTCTGTTTTCCATGTATATGGGGAAATGGCCCTCTCAAGCCCTAAAGTTACAGAAACCTCTTTCATGTAGTCATTCAACAAAAATCTGTTGGGTACTTACTATGCCAGATACCTCCTGTGGTGTGCTCCAAGGACAAAGAACGAGACAAACTCAAAGGGCCAATATTGCCGGAACAAAGGGTTACAGGACTCCTATCACTCTGTCACAATGAGACCATTGCTATGTCCCAGAGCATGCCCTGTCCCTTTCCCATCCCATATAAGGAAAGACATTTGCCCCGTTTTTCTCCCACTCAGCACACTGAAAGTATACATACTCTGCCCAGTCAGCAGATGACTTGCAGGTTTCCTGGCTATAAAAACAGACAAGCAACCCATGCTCATTGTCGACCTTCCCTGGCTACCGGGAAGTTGGCCCGCTGTTCTTGCAGTGACCCTTCTCTTCAATAAACTCTGTCTTCCTTACATTCTGCCTTGTGTCTGGAAATTCTTCTCCAACCCGTGCTTGGACCCGACACCTCCTGCTCCAGCACCACCACCACCAGATTAACATTTCAGTGTTTCTAGACACATTCCATGCACATGTCAATAAGACAGACTCTTATTGGTTCATATAGTTCATACACCCACTCTGATCAGATCAGCTGTACTCAAAAGGCAAAAATCACATAGTCCACTGCCACGGGAGAGAATTCCTGAGAAGACGGCTGGATAAAGCAGACAAATGTATTAACATGCTTTCTCCATACATGAAATGTCAACTATTAACATACAGTGTTAGATATACACTCCAATCCCAACTGGGGTATACTGCAATACAGTTCTGACACTAATCACCACCAGTGTCAGTGCAGATTCCAAAGGTTAAGAGTTCAGTCCTCCACAGACTGCTCTTTCTAGAGCCGCCAGCCACAACTTCCACTTCTGACTGCCTTGGCTATAAATTCAGGGGTCCCCATAGCCTCCTCAGATTTGATAATTCACTAGAACAACTCAGAAAGTACTCTATTTACAATTAGTTTTATTATAAAGGATACAACTCAGGAACAGTAAAATGAAGATACGTATAGGGTGAGGTCTGGGAGGGAATGCAGAACTTCTGTGCCTTCTCCTCATGGAATCCAGGCAAGTCATCTGCCCAGCACATCAATATGTTCACCAACCAGCAAACTCCACTGGGCTTTGGTGTCTAGAATTTTTACTGGGGATTCACTATGTAAGCATGATTTATTAAGTCATTGACCACGTGATTAAACTCAATCTCTAGCCCCCTGCTGCCTCTCTGGAGGTCAGGCTGGCTCAAAATCTTTTTTTTTTTTTTTTTTTTCTGTACGTGGGCCTCTCACCGTTGTGGCCTCTCCCGTTGCGGAGCACTGGCTCCGGACGCGCAGGCCCAGCGGCCATGGCCCACGGGCGCAGCCGCTCCGCGGCACGTGGGATCCTCCCGGACCGGGGCTCGAACCCGCATCCCCTGCATCGGCAGGCGGACTCTCAACCACTGCGCCACCAGGGAAGCCCTGGCTCAAAATCTTAAGCATCTTATCCTCTAATCACATGGTCGGTCTTCTTGGTGACCAGTCCCCACCCTGAGGCTATCTAGGGGCCCATGATGAGTCACCCATTGGTATAACAAAGATACTCCTCTCCAAGAGTTTTTGAAGCTCTGTGGCAGGAACCAGGAACAAAGACCAGATATATCTTTATTACATCACAGTATATCTTTATCTATGTTGTGTTAAACACTGTAAGAATTCAGGCATTCACTTTCCATGGGGAGTTAATGGCTGACATAAAATGAGCTGGCTTGCTGAAATAGAAATTACAGAGGGGAGGAGGACAGATAAGGCAATTCAGATGAGATTTTTTAATCTCACTGTTTTAATATGACATATTGGTTTTTAAAAAAGTACTATATTTTTGTTTGACTGGAATGAGAGTTTGTGTGGAAGATAAGGTGCTAAAGGCAACTGGAACTCAACAGTGAGGGATTGTGAATAGCAGGCTGATGACTTTTGGAAACTTATCCTGTTGGTAGGGTGTTTCATCAAGGAGGGGAGTAAGTATCATAAATGGTATTTTAGGAAGAGCAGACTGACAGCAGAATGTAGTTTGAATAAGAATAGGAAAATCAGAGAAGCTATTAGGGAGTGTCAAAGTATTATTTTATTTTAGTTTTTTAATTGTCATTCTCATTTAATATTGTTCTTGAGGTATTAGCCCAAGGAAGCATTCAAAAGGAAATTAACAGGGCTTCCCTGGTGGTGCAGTGGTTGAGAGTCTGCCTGCCGATGCAGGGGACATGGGTTCATGCCCCGGTCTGGGAAGATCCCATATGCCGCGGAGCGGCTAGGCCCGTGAGCCATGGCCGCTGAGCCTGCGCGTCCGGAGCCTGTGCTCCGCAACGGGAGTGGCCGCAACAGTGAGAGGCCCGCGTACCGCAAAAAAAAAAAAAAAAAAAAAGGAAATTAACAGATATAAAATAGGAAAGAAGGTAAAGTTATCATTATATTCAAACAATATGATTACACATCTGGAGCACCCAAATAAACTGTATTACAAAAAATAAGAGAATTTCATACAATATCTGGGTACAAAATAAATATACAGAATCAAAAATCTTCATGTATACAAACAACAAGCAGTTAACAGATATGGAGATGGGGAAGTCCCATTTACATTAGAAACAAAAAAGGAAAAAGAAAAAACCTAGTTACCAACATAGCAAGAATGTGAAATATTTATTGAAGAAAACTTTAAAATATTACTGGAAGATACAAAAATAAACTTTAATAAATATAAAGGCATACCATGAACTTGGATAGGAAGACTTAACATCATAAAATATAAAGGTCCTAAAATATATATATATATATATACACATATATATATGTGTATATATATATATATATATATAAAGGCTCTTAAACTAATCTATAAATTTAACATGATGAATAAAATCACCAATGAGATTTGGTGGAAGAGGATATGGAATTAGATAAGCTGGTTTTAAAGTTCACGTGAAATATGAACAAACTTGGACAGCCAGGAAACTTCTGAAGAAGAAGGCAATGAGGTGGGACTAACTCTACTAGATATTAAAAGCTAATATAAAGCTACAATAATTCAAACAGTGTGGTACATTAAATGGACAGACAAATTTATGGATCAGGCTAGGGAGTCCAGAGATAGAACTAAATATTTGTGAGAATTTAGTATATGCTAAGAGATGTGGGGAAAAAGAAAGTAGATGATATACCAGATCTGTCTCTCCATGGGAGCACAGAGGAAAAGGCCATGTGAAGACACAGCCAGAAGGTAGCCATCTGCAAGCCAAGGAGAGGCCTCAGTAGAAACCAACCTTGTTGCCTCCTCAATCTTGGATTTCTAGCCTCCAGAAAATAAATTTCCATTGTTTAAGCCACCCAGTCTGTGGTATTTTGTTATGGCAGCCTGAGCTGACTAATCCACCAGTGTTCAATGCAGTTCAATAAGTGGTATATACTGAGTACCCACTGTGTGCTTGGCACTGCCATGCATGTTGTGAATTCAAAAATGACTGAGACATGGTCCTTGCCCTTGGGACCTGCCCTGTCTTTGAAGAGCTCATGGTCAGGTTAGGGACACATATCTACTAATAATTTGAATGTCATATGGTAAGGTTAGAGGTCAACGCAGGATGTAATGAGAGCTTGAATGAACCAGTAACCTCTAAGGAGAGGATCTATGAGTGATGAAGGAAGGCATCAGTTGTGTCTGAACTGGTTTTTGAAATGGTTAGGTCAGCAAAGAGGGAAGGAAGCGTTTTCCCAGGAGAGGAAATAGAATGCTCAAAAGCCTGGAGAGGAGACACAGGATGGTGTGGGTGGAGAACTATGATGCCACAGCTCCTTCCATGTGGAATGTGGAAAGCAGAGCACGTCCCTCTCTCCCATTTTGGAATCTTTGGTCAGGATGAATATTGGGGGAATTTCTTCTCTTAGTTTTTGAAGTTGGCAGGATAATCTTTCTAAAACAGGACCAGGACTAGTGTGCACAAGCAGGAAATTCATCCTAAGTCTGCTCCTTCCTGACTTTTGCCCTGGAGCAGGAGTGTGGTGAGGATGGGGCAACTGCAGGTTGGCAGTTATGGATTAGAGCAGGACACTGCAAACTTTTTCTGTAAAGGGCCAGATAATATATTTTTTTCACTTAGTTATCATTTTTTGTAATAGTTTTGCCTGGCCAGATAATATTTCAGACTTTGAGAGCCATATGGTCTCTTTTTTTTTTTTTTTTTTTTTTGCGGTACGCGGGCCTCTCACTGTTGTGGCCTCTCCCATTGCGGAGCACAAGCTCCGGACGCGCAGGCTCAGCGGCCATGGCTCACGGGCCCAGCTGCTCCGCGGCATGTGGGATCTTCCCGGACCGGGGCACGAACCCGCATCCCCTGCATTGGCAGGCGGACTCTCAACCACTGTGCCACGAGGGAAGCCCCATATGGTCTCTTTTTGCAACTGCTCGACTCTGCCAATATAGCAGAATGCCAATCTACTGACGCTGGGTTGTGGTGAAGGAAAGTACAGCGTTATTGCAGGGTGACAAGGAGAATGGGCAGCTAGTGTTCAAAACACTCATTCCCTAATGGCTTTCAGTGCAACATTAGGGTGAGGGTCCCAGGGTGTGTGATCAGCTCCTGGACATTCTTCTGATTGGTTAGTGGTGAGGTAACAGGGTGAAGTTTCAGGAATCTCAGTCATCAAATCTCTGGCTCCAGCCAGCCTATGGTTTAGCGTTTATGGTCAGCAGTTTCCATCTGGTAGGGGTCCTGGTTTCAGTCTTTGCTGAAGTTATGGTCACTGAAGCTCAGCCAGTTCTGGTCCTGCATTGGGTGCGTAGGCGGTGGGAGGGTGGTGAGAGCAAGTTGAGAAGGGTGGGTCACACAGGGCAGAGCGCACAGCCTCCCCATGTAGGGTCAAAGGCAGCGCTGTCACTCTGGTGACGGTTTCCCAGCTCCGTGCCACCAGGAGCTAAGCCTTCTTCAGGAGAAATACAGGGCCAAGAAGCTTAGGCCATGTTGGTCACCATGTCCTTCTCTAGGGGTGTGCCCTTCTCTGTGGTCGAAGGGTTGTCTGAGACTGAGGAGAACGCTGGGGAGTCTGAGAATACCTATATTCTGTGGCCCATTTTCCAGCAAAGGCGGGAAGCAGACAGGTTGTGGCTGGTCCCACCTGTGAGACTGCTGCTTCCCGCAGGCAGAGCTTGCCTGATAGCATGCGCATCCGAAGTATAATTTTAAAAGAGCATAATTTCTTAAGATATGACTTTTATACAAATATAGAATGAACACGTGTCAATGATTATTATTTAACTCATTAATGAGTTATTTTACTCATTAATGAGTTAAATGGTAAGTTAGTTAAAAGAAGAATTAGAATAATGGAGGATATATAACTGTCCATCTGAAAAGTCATACAGAAATGCATTTGTTAGGTTTGGGAATAAATTTTGGAGTGTTTTTGGGTTTTTTTGTTTTGTTTTTTTGTTTGTTTTCGTATGGGAAAGAAATAATTTGCATCTTTCCCTGAAAAAAATTTACAACTTAATGAGCAACTTCACAAAGTCTGGGGTCTAATCAAGTATTAAGTCACACAAAAGCATATTCCCTAGAAAATTAAATAATCCTGGATGGGGGGGCTGGGGAAGTTTGTTAGACATTAAAGGGACATGCAGTCATTTTTTAATCTTGTTTCTGAGTTTTGGATAATTTTTTTCAATAGTCCTCCTTATGATCATAAAAAATTCTGAAAATTAGACTTGATAACACATATTTTTAAAAGCTGGACTCGTATTGCAACCTGATTCATTTATGTGTATGGTTTCCACAGATTAAGAACCCTACCAGTTTCTTCATGGTAGGCTTTTCATACCTAATGAAATGAGATTCATTCTGTAAAATATACTCCAGTATAGACCTGATAGGACAATTGATGTAACTGTATCTTCATAGAAAGTAGGACAGATTCTTATTGAATGTATGCAAATTATTATGTTGGCAAGAAAAATAAAGTGACTCAGCAGAAGTATTTATTCTTGAATGCCAAGGCATCAGGGAGAACAAAACACCATTTAAAGAATGTTTAATTTCAGTTTGCAAAAGCATAGTCTGCAGGGGGTGGGGGTGGGGGGGTGGGATGAACTGGGAAATTGGGATTGACATATATACACTAATATGTATAAAATAGATAACAAAATAAAAAGCATAGCCTACTATATTTAGGGTTGGAGATAGAATTTGAAGAAATAGAAAAAGGGCTTCCTGATATATCTATCAGAAAATAGAACACTATGAGTAATACAACAATATACTCCCCACCCCAAATAAATGTCCATTATTATTATTAGTTTTTTCTCATCAGTTCACTCAGTTCTATGTAGATCTTGGGTTACTAGGTTTTCACAAAGTCATGATTTTTGATCTGAAAATCACAGTTCAGTCCTCCAGCACAGTATGACAAGGTATAAATAACGCTGGCTCAGAAGCCAATACTGATGAGTCTATTCATTGTTGACAGAGTACCTGGTACAGTCCTGTTCATGAGGCTCTAAAGCTGTCCTTTGCTGAAGATTCAATTTGTACTAGGAGTTTATGGCAAGGCTCTTAGACAAGCATGAGAGGAAAGCAGAAGCCACATGTTGATAATGCTGAATGGCTCTGATTAATAACACTAGCCAATAAAATGGAGAAAAAAATTCTTTATAGGATAAAATACATAACAATTTTATTAAATATTTATCAGTGTTTTCCTGAAGATAACATATTAGGGGCAGTAAGAACACTGACAAATCTTCCTCCAGATAAAGTATACACAGTATCTGAAACATATTTATATTAATAATATTTTACCTGTTCAAAATTAATCAAGTGAAAGGCACTCAACAGCACTACTCAGGAAAATGCAAATCAAAACCACAATGAGATATCACCTCACACCTGTTAGGATGGCTATTACCAAAGACAAAAGATAATAAGTGTTGGCAAGGATGTGGAGAGAAGAAACCCCTGTACACCGTTGGTAGGAATGTAAATTGGTGCAGCCACTATGGAAAACAGTATGGAAGTTCCTCAGAAAATTAAAAATAGACCTACCATATGATTCAGAAATCATTTTTCTTGAGATATACATATATATATATATATATATATATATATATATATATATATATGTAGAATGAAATCAGCATCTCAAAGAGATATCTGTGATCTCATGCTCATTACAGCATTATTCACAATAAGCAATATACGGAAACAATTTGTGTCTATCAACAGATAACTGAATAAAGAAACTGGCATATGCACACACACATACACACAGAAAATAGACTATTATTCAGCCTTAAAAAATTAAGAAATCTTGCCATTTCAACAGTACTATACAACATGGATGAATCTGGAGGACATTATGCTAAGACAAAGAAAGAAGCTAGACACAGAAAGAAAAATACCGCATGATTGCACTGATAAGTGGAATCTAAAAAAGTCAAAATTTCAGAAGCAGAGAGTAGAATGGTGGTTACCAGGGGCAGGGAGGTAGGGGGCAGCGGGGAGATGTAGTCAATGGATAACAAGTTTTTGTTGTACAGATGAATTAGTTCTAGAGATATAATGTATTACATGGTGACTATAGTTAATAATACTGTATTGCATACTTGAAATTTGCTAAGAAAGTAGATATCAGGTATTTATAATACACACACATACACACATAAAAGTAACTGTGTGAGGAGGTGGATATCTTAATTAGCTTGCTGTTGTAATAATTTTATTATGTATTGTATATCAAAACATCATGTTGTACACCTTAAATATATACAATTTTAATTTTAAAAATGTTTAACTACAATTAAACAAGGAAAGTTATGTTTCTATATTGACTGGGAAGTTCTTTCTATGCACCTCTTAAAATAGTGTTGAAATAATTAAAAAATATAGAGCATACCAAACAAACTTCATTTTCAGCTTTTTATTTTTTTTTAATAAGGTAACAGAACAAATCATTTTGATCACCAAGGGGATCTCTGGAAAACCCCTAAGTGTAAAAGATATCTTAAGTTTTATCCCTAAATTTAAGTTCTAATTTTGGATGGAAAAAAATAAAAAAACTATAAGAGGAGATATGGTCATGATTAAGATAGGATCATACATACCTTAGAACAATAAATTGTTAGAGCTTAGCTGTCTATTAATCAAAATGTCAATAAGGTAATTTAAAAAACATACCAGACAGTAACACAATTACAAGGAACCTTAGCTTTTTCAGAAGTGAAGCCCTGAAAAATAAAGTACAGTAGAAGGCACAGAACATTATTTTAGTGAGAAAACAAATCTTTTCTATATGAGCAGAAAGTAAAATATAATGTTCTATTTTTGCAGAAATAGAAAAAATTCCATCCTAAAATTTACATGGAATCTCAAGGGACTTCGAATAGCCAAAACAATCTGAAAAAGAACATAATTGGAGGTCTCACACACTTCCAGATTTCAAAACTTATTACAAAGCTACAGTAATCAAAACAGTGTGGTCTTGGCATAAAGACAGATATATGAAACAATAGAATAGACAACTCAGAAATAAACCCTCACATATTTGCTCAAATGATTTTTGACAAGGATGCTAAGCCATTCAATACAGAAAGGACAGTCTTTTCATCAAATAGTGTTGAGGAAACTGGATATGCAAAAGAATGAAGTTACACCATACACAAAAATTGACTCAAAAAGAATCAAAGATCTGAGAGCTAAAACTGTAAAACTCTTAGAAGAATATATGGGGAAAAAGCTCATGACGTTGGATTTGGCCATAATTTCATGGATATATACCAAAACATAGACAACAAAAATAAATTGGACTACATCAGAATTTTAAACATCTGTGCACCAAAGGAAACAACAGAATGAAAAGGCAACCAATGTAATAAGAGAAAATATTTGCAAATCATATATCTGATTAGTAAATACCCTGGATATATAAAGAACTCCTACAACACAAAACCAGCCATAACAAAGCAAATAACTCAAAAAATAGGCAAAGGACTTGAATAGACATTTCTCCAAATAAGATACACAAATGGCCAACAAGCATATGAAAAGACACTCAACATCACTAATCATTAGAGAAATGTAAATGAAAAAATAAAAGCCACTGAGATATCACCTTACACCTATTAGGATGGTTACTATCAGAAATAAACAAAAAACTGAAAATAACCAATCTTAGCAAGGATGTGGAGAAATTCGAATTTTTGTGTTGGTTGGAATGTAAAAAGGTACAGCTGCTATGGAAAACAGTATGGTGGTTCCTCAAAAACAGTTATCATATAATCCAGCAATACCACTTCGGGGTATATATCCCAAAGAATTGAAAGCAGGATCTTGAAGAGAAATTTGTCCACTCATGTTCACAGCAACATTATTCACAATAGCCAAAATGTGGAAGAAACCTAAATATTCACTGATGGTGGAATTGATAAACTAATGTGGTATATACATACAATGAAATATTATTTAGCCTGGAAAAGGAAGGGAATTCCTACATATGCAACAACATGAATTATGCTAAGTGAAATAGGTCAGTGACAAAAAGACAAATACTGTATGATTTCACTTATATGACGTATCTAGAGTAGTCAAATTCATAGAAACAATAATTAGAATGGTGATTGCCAGGAGGTGGGGAAAAGGCAGAAGGAGGGACTTTTAATGGGTTTCGGTTTTGCATAATGAAAAAGTTCTGAAGATTGGTTACACAAAAATAGGTTATATTTAACACTACTAAATTACACACTTAAACATGGCTGATGAGGGACTTCCCTGGTGGTGCAGTGGTTAAGAATCTACTTGCCAATGCAGGGGACACGGGTTTGAGCCCTGGTCGGGGAAGATTCCATGTGCCATGGAGCAACTAAGCCCATGCACCACAACTACTGAGCCTGAGCTCTAGAGCCCATGAGCCACAACTACTGAGCCCATGTGCCACAACTACTGAAGCCTACGTGCCTAGAGCTCGTGCTCCACAACAAAGACAAGCCGCCACAACTACTGAGCCCGTGTGGCACCACTACGAAGAGTAGTCCCCGCTCACCACAACCAGAGAAAGCTTGCACACAGCAAGGAAGACCCAAGGCCGCCAAGAAATAAATAAACAAATAAATAAATTTATTTAAAAAAATGGCTGATGGTAAATTTTATGTTATGTGTATTTATCACAATTAAAATTTTAAAACATTAAATAACATTTTACTACCTCTCTATCTGCCAAGACTAAACTTTGCCATTTTAATAGAAAGAAAACCAAATTCTACGTTCATTAATATTTGGCAGGAAATGAGTAATAAGCTCTTTTAAAAATTTTGTTTATGGATAGGTACATCAAAAGTGAGGAAACGGGCTTCCCTGGTGGCGCAGTGGTTGAGAGTCTGCCTGCCGATGCAGGGGACGTGGGTTCGTGCCCCGGGCCGGAAAGATCCCACATGCCGCGGAGGGGCTTGGCCCGTGAGCCACGGCCGCTGAGCCTGCACGTCCGGAGCCTGTGCTCCACAACAGGAGAGGCCACAACAGTGAGAGGTCCGTGTACTGCAAAAAGAAAAACAAAACTGAGCAAACTTTGCAGAACTTTAAAAAATTTTTTCATTTTATTTTTTTATACAGCAGGTTCTTATTAGTCATCAATTTTGTACACATCAGTGTATACATGTCAATCCCAATAGCCCAATTCATCCCACCACCACCACCACCCCCCGCCTCTTCTCCTCTCTTGGTGTCCATACATTTGTTCTCTACATCTGTGTCTCAATTTCTGCACTGCAAACTGGTTCATCTGTACCACTTTTCTAGGTTCCACATACATGCATTAATATACGATATTTATTTCTCTCTTTCTGACTTACTTCACTCTGTACGACAGTCTCTAGTTCCATCCACGTCTCAACAAATGACCAAATTTCGTTCCTTTTTATGGGTGAGTAATATTCCATTGTATATATGTGCCACATCTTCTTTATCCATTCATCTGATGATGGGCACTTAAGTTGTTTCCATCTCCGGGCTATTGTAAATAGAGCTGCAATGAACATTTTGGTACATGACTCTTTTTGAATTTTGGTTTTCTCAGGGTATATGCCCAGTAGTGGGATTTCTGAGTCATATGGTAGTTCTATTTTTAGTTTTTTAAGGAACCTCCATACTGTTCTCCATAGTGGCTGTATCAATTTACATTCCCACCAACAGTGCAAGAGGGTTCCCTTTTCTCCACACCCTCTCCAGCATTTGCTGTTTGTAGATTTTCTGATGATGCCCATTCTTACTGGTGTGAGGTGATACCTCATTGTAGTTTTGATTTGCATTTCTCTAATAATCAGTGATGTTGAACAGCTTTTCGTGTACTTCTTGCCATCTATATGTATTCTTTGGAGAAATGTCTATTTAGGTCTTCTGCCCAATTTTGGATTGGGTTGTTTGCTTTTTTAATATTGAGCTGCATGAGCTGTTTATATATTTTGGAGATTAATCCTTTGTCCATTGATTCGTTTGGAAATATTTTCTCCCATTCTGAGGGTTGTCTTTTCGTCTTGTTTATGGTTTCCTTTGCTGTGCAAAAGCTTTGAAATTTCATTAGGTCCCATTTGTTTATTTTTGGTTTTGTTTCCATTACTCTAGGAGGTGGATCAAAAAAGATCTTGCTGTGATTTATGTCAAAGAGTGTTCTTCCTATGTTTTCCTCTAAGAGTTTTATAGTGTCTGGTCTTACATTTAGGTCTCTAATCCATTTTGAGTTTATTTTTGTGTATGGTGTTAGGGAGTGTTCTAATTTCATTCTTTTACATGTAGCTGTCCAGTTTTCCCAGCACCACTTATTGAAGAGACTGTCTTTTCTCCATTGTACATCCTTGCCTCCTTTGTCATACATTAGTTGACCATAGGTGCATGGTTTTATCTCTGGGCTTTCTATCCTGTTGCATTGATCTATGTTTCTGTTTTTGTGCCAGTACCATATTGTCTTGATTACCGTAGCTTTATAGTATAGTCTGAAGTCAGGGAGTCTGATTCCTCCAGCTCCGTTTTTTTCCCTCAAGACTGCTTTGCCTATTCAGGGTCTTTTGTGTCTGCATACAAATTTTAAGATTTTTTTTCTAGTTCCATAAAAAATGCCATTGGTAATTTGATAGGGATTGCATTGAATCTGTAGATTGCTTTGGATAGTACAGTCATTTTCACAATATTGATTCTTCCAATCCAAGAACATGGTATATCTCTCTGTCTACTGGTATCTTCTTTCATCAGTGTCTTATAGTTTTCTGCATACAGGTCTTTTGTCTCCCTAGGTAGGTTTAGCCCTAGGTATTTTATTCTTTTTGTTGCAATGGTAAATGGGAGTGTTTCTTTAATTTATGTTTCAGATTTTTCATCATTAGTGTATAGGAATGCAAGAGATTTCTATGCATTAATTTTGTATCCTGCAACTTTACAAAATTCATTGATTAGCTCTAGTAGTTTTCTGGTGGCATCTTCAGGATTCTCTATGTATAGTATCATGTCATCTGCAAACAGTGACAGTTTTACTTTTCCAATTTGTATTCCTTTTATTTCTTTTTCTTCTCTGATTGCCATGGCTAGGACTTCCAAAACTATGTTGAATAACAGTGGCCAGAGTGGACAACCTTGTCTTGTTCCTGATCTTACAGGAAATGCTTTCCATTTTTCACCATTGAGAATGATGTTTGCTGTGGGTTTGTTGTATATGGCCTTTATTATGTTGAGGTAGGTTCCCTCTGTGCCCACTTTCTGGAGAGCTTTTATCATAAATGAGTGTTGAATTTTGTCAAAAGCTTTTTCTATATCTATTGAGATGATCATATGGTTTTTATTCTTCAGTTTGTTAATATGGTTTATCACATTGATTGATTTGTGTATATTGAAGAATCCTTGCATCCCTGGGATAAATCCCACTTGATCATGGTGTATGATCCTGTTAATGTGTTGTTGGATTCTGTTTGCTAGTATTTTGTTGAGGATTTTTGCATCTATATTCATCAGTGATATCGGTCTGTAATTTTCTTTTTTTGTAGTATCGTTGTCTGGTTTTGGTATCAGGGTGATGGTGGCCTCATAGAATGAGTTTGGGAGTGTTCCTTCCTCCGCAATTTTTTAGAGGAGTTTCAGAAGGATGGGTGTTAGCTATTCTCTAAATGTTTGATAGAATTCACCTTTGAAGCCATCTGGTCCTGGACTTTTGTTTGTTGGAACATTTTTAATCACAGTTTCAATTTCATTACTTGTGATTGGTCTGTTCATATTTTCTATTTCTTCCTGGTTCGGTCTTGGAAGGTTATACCTTTCTGAGAATTTGTCCATTTCTTCCAGGTTGTCCATTTTATTGGCATAGAGTTGCTTGTAGTATTCTTTTATGATGCTTTTTATTTCTGTGGTGTTTGTTGTAACTTCTCCTTTTTCATTTCTAATTTTATTGATTTGAGTCCTCTCCCTCTTTTTTTTGATGATCTGGCTAATGGTTTATCAATTTTGTTTATCTTCTCAAAGAAGCAGCTTTTAGTTTTATTGATCTTTGCTATTGTTTTCTTTGTTTCTATTTCATTTACTTCTGCTCTGATCTTTATGATTTCTTTCCTTCTGCTAACTTTGGGCTTTGTTTGTTCTTTCTCTAGTTCCTTTAGGTGTAAGGTTAGATTGTTTATTTGAGATTTTTCTTGTTTCTTGAGGTAGGCTTGTATAGCTATAAACTTCCCTCTTAGAACTGCTTTTGTTGCATCCCATAGGTTTTGGATCGTCGTGTTTTCATTGTCATTTGTCTCTAGGTATTTTTTGATTTCCTTTTTGATTTCTTCAGTGATCTCTTGGTTATTTTGTAACATATCGTTTAGCCTCCATGTGCTTGTTTTTTTTTACGTTTTTTTTCCCCTGTGTTTTAAAAAACATATTCATTACTGGTTTTTCAGACTCATTCCTTCTTTTCAGATATTGCAGGCATTAGAAGCCACAGCAAATAAAGTCCACATTCTGCATATCATTTACAATTTTCTATAATCATTTAAGTTTCATCATTAGCTCTCTTTCTATAGTGTCAATCAACAAGGGACATTAGCCCACAACTATTCACAATTTCCCTTGATAAATTAAGTACAACCCATTACCTTGCATACCTGGTTATATTTCTCTGCCACTATTGCCTCTAGAATCATGCACCAGTTATTAAGTTACTGTCTTCTAGCTCCAAACCCACCATTCCATATTTTGCACTGTGATAGTAAAGCTAAGATTCTTCATACAACATATCTGCTTTGCCAGATGGCTCCATTTTATGCTCTCTCCATAAGGGATGTTAGAGGGAGACTGCAAGGCTAGAGGACTGCATCCTGTCTGCGTCCTGTCTCCTTGTGGTTCCTATAAGCATCGCCCTGGCAGTGCTTCTTCACCATGGCAGCAGCAGTTCCTTCTTGTAGCAGCAGTTGAATATAGTTTGCAGTTTTTCCACCAGTGGCCGGATGAACTTTAGTGTGCCTTCAATACCCTTAGAGACACCAGCAGTGACTGATGCCCCCTCAGGACCTATTTGATTCCTCAGAAGTCTAGATTTTAGTGTCACGGGAACTTTCCTCTATATTTCTAAGTTTTAATCATTCCAACTGCTTCCCTTTGTTGCTATAGTACAAAGGAAGCGTGTTAGCTGCTTATTGCAAATTGCTACTTCCATGATATGCACAGTGGTCAGTCACCGACAGACCTTGAAAGAAGTGACATTGGTCGCTGACCATATTTACATAGTGATTTTTGTGTTAAAAGATGAACTGAATCATATTAAAAATTTTAAGAGTTTTTTGAGCAAAAACTGATTTGAAGCAGGCAGCGTGCAATTTAGCAGGTAAAAAGGAGATCCGAGGACCTGTATTTGATGAAAGACTTTATAAGCAGAAGAGAGCAGAAGCAAGGAATTTATACTTGGCAAAAAAGCAAGTTGGTTATGGCAAAGTTGCTTTCCTTTAGAGGATCACAGGGGTCTATCAGGCAGATTAGTAACTAGTGCTGATGAGGTAATTCCTAATTGACTAGTTTAAGATTCCATTTCTGGGAGAGCAGAAACTGTAACCCGAGGTTTATTAGCATAAGCAACTCCATTTGGGGTCTGTTGTCTTGTTTTTTAATAAGACCTATAGCAAAGTTTTTACTTTATGCAATTACTTACAATTAATATACCATGATAATTGAAATTTGAAACATGTTATTGGGGGATTGGTGTTATTTAACTAAATGATGGTGTTATAAGTTGAATGATGATCCTAAAAAATAATTTGAAGTCATAACCCCTTGTATTTTAGAATGTGACCTTATTTGGAAATAGGAGTTTTTGCAGATGTAATTGATTAAGATGAGGTCATACTGAAATTAGTCCAGTATGACTGGTGTCCTTATAAGAAGATGACGTGAAGATAGGAGGGAAGAAAATCATATGAAGATGGAGGCAGAGGTTGGAGTTATGCAGCTGTAAACCAAGGGACACCTGGGGCTACCAGAAGTGGAAGAGGCAAGGAATGACGGAGCTGCAACATCAGACTTCTGGCTTCCAGAATAAATTTCTGTTGTTTTAAGCCACCCAGTTTATAGTACTTTGTTACAGCAGCCCTAGGAAACTAATACACATTGTAACTATATTGGAAAACTACATTTCTCCTCCTGGGTCTTTCTCCTTTACTTTCACACAGAACATATCATTTCTGACACTTCTGGTCACCAAATGTTTGGGTTTTTTTTGTTTGTTTGTTTGTTTGTTTGTTTTTTCTTTTTTCCCCACACCAAGCAATTCTGCAACACCAGCTGGGTGTTGTCCTGCAGTTTAGCTTAATTCTGACACTATGGCCCTGGAGATAGTATCACATCCCATAGGTTCATCACATAGGCATGATCGATCATTGACTCCGTTTTCAGCCTTTCTCTGTTCTCAAGAGAATGAGGTGGGGTGGGACAGAGCCGACAATTCCAAGCTTCAAATCATGGCTTGGTCTTTCCAGTGACCAGCCCTCACCTGGGAGTCATCACATTAGAACAAAAGACACTTATCACCCAGGAAATTATAAGGGTTTCGGGAGCCCTGTGCCAGGAACTGGGGGACAGAGACCAATACATATTTTCTACTCTCTCACAGTAACTAAAATTATAAAATGATACACATGGTAAAATAAAATGTGGTAACTAAAATTCATGCATGTCAGAACTGTGCAAAGTGGGGACTACCTGTAGTCTTAATTACCCATATTGCATATACATTTTAAACAAATTAACTAACTGCTATTTCACAAAGAGACCCAGGAGATAGGATGTTGATACTTGTCATATGTAAGCATTTTAGCACGTCATTGGAGCGTATCTATGATGACCCTCATAGCCACATACATACACACATCACTTAAACACTTTCTTAAGATTGCAAAAATGAACACTTACAGCTGTTTAATAATGTATAAACATAAGAAGGAAAAGTATATATGAAAATACATGTATACTTTATATATACATGCATACTTAATATTATATATATATATATATTATATAATGACCAATTTTCAGTATTCTATCATATTTAGAAATTTTCCATGTAATCAAAGATGAACCTTTAATTAGCCAATATTAGCATCTTAAAATTAACTAGGGATCTTGGAGATTTTGTTTAAGTTGACATGCTATGGAACATAATTACTATTGATATGAAGAACTTTATTAGAACTATAATTCAATTTAATTGAATATATAATTTTACATATTTCATAATCTTAAATTCTTATATTATACTCTCTATTGATTAAATCAAGAAGACAGTTTTTTTTTAAAACCAAAACTATCAAACTAGTCCCATATGTCCAAGGACTCACCATAGTCCTGTGAACTTGGATTTTTATATATAAATGCATCTGAGTTAGAAGTTTTCAATGAGAAGATTTGTTTCTTCTTGAAAGGCCAACACATTTAGAGTCTTAGAAATTCAGGGGTTTTCCCCTGGAATTCTTATGCTCTTTGTAGGTTGTAAGATTTTTTTAGTCTCTATAAACCAACAAAATTGGAGCTCCTTTAACTTTAGAGGCTTTATAATCTAATTTGTGAACAGATTCCAAAAGTAATATATTACCTTGTACTCATGCAATGGGATGTGTATGCTATTTTTAATAACAGTCATAAAGACACACTGAGAGCCCGAAGATTCTCTTCTACAACCTTACCCATGGGCAAAAAGTAAACCCAGAACACAAAAACGCACCAGTCCAGATAGCCAAAGACACGTCTTCTTTCCAGTGGGCACAAAACATTTGCTTAATTCATTTGGATTCACAAAACGTCAAATAAGTGAGCAAAATGATGAATAAGCCAAAATTCTCTGCCATGTCCCATTAAACAAAGAATAGATTCCCACCAAATCAATAGAGATCACCAAAGACTCATATCATAAAATCAGATTTCTAATTCTTGTTGCTACCAATGGGAAACAATTTATCAGCTATGTGCACACCAAAACTGGAACCAAACCTGGCCAAGAACCAAAAATAAAAACAAAACAGGGCTTCCCGGGTGGCGCAGTGGTTGGGAGCCTGCCTGCCGATGCAGGGGACACGGGTTCGAGCCCTGGTCTGGGAGGATCCCACATGCCGCGGAGCAACTGGGCCCATGACCCACAACTACTGAGCCTGTGCATCTGGAGCCTGTGCTCTGCAACAGGAGAGGCCGCGACAGTGAGAGGCCCGCACACCGCGATGAAGAGTGGCCCCTGCTCGCCGCAAACAGAGAAAGCCCTCGCACAGAAACGAAGACCCAACGCAGCCAAATAAATAAATAAATAAATAAAAAACGAATTAAAACAAACAAAAAAACAAAACAAAACAGAGTTGCACAAAAAAGGAGATACAGGAGAGTCAATGAAAGTAAAATTATATTGCTGCCTAGAATTCACTCCAAAGGCCAAAAAGAGAAATGCCTTGAGTATTCCATGTGGTATACTTCCTCAATTTCACTGGCTGTAGTTGGGTGAGTCCAGGTTGGCATCTAGGTAGAATAGCTTCCATAACTGTGAAAGTATAATTTTATTTCTAAAACGTTTAAAATGACTCAACCACACATAGAATGACACCATCAACAATTTTCATTAATGAGGGGACTAGCAGGATTGTAAAGTTGATTTAAAGGAGAATTAGAGAAATTAAGGACTATTAAAACCTTCAAGAAAGACATACAGAAAAAAATGTTACATTTGGTATAAAAGTGATTCAAATCCGACTGGTCCATAATGCTATAACCTATGATGATATCTTTTTATACAACATTTATTACTTATATATCTGCCAGAAAAAAAAAATCTGCATGGTGATATGTACCTCTACAGTCCTAAACCATAGTACTTAATCTTAGAACTAGAGACAACCTGTTAACAGGATGAAGTATAACATTGAAAGGACATACATTAACCTTTTGCTTTAGTTCCAAGTGTTGGATAAATTTTCTTAACAAGAATGAGAGTAAAGTGTGAAAAAAATTAGTTCAAATTTACTTCTTCTCTAGACTTTCATTTATTTCTGTTACTTCTGCCACATTTTTGCATTTTGCTGCGATCCCAAGCCAGGGGGCCCTGCAGGTCACCTAAAACTGCTTTCACTGAGAATTTTTCCCTAATTTATTAGCAAAAGCAAGAATTGTAATACCTTTACTTTCCTTTTAAGCAAATAAATGCTAATATTTCTTTAATAGGAACACTTTTAGCTGAATTTCTAAAAATGGAGAAATGGAGTTTGAAGCAGATCAAGTTCTAATATAACTTCCACATTTCAGGCCGCCTCACAAATAATTATGAATAATTTTTTTACATTTATTTATGCCTGTATAATATGCAAAACTTACTTTTGGCTCTTCCACTCAATTACAACTTAGTTATATGTTTTGAGGTATTTATTCTGTGGTCTACTCCAAGACCTTATGTCTGTCGCATAGGACAGGGGTTTAAGAAAGCAGCATAACTCCTTCTAGCTTGTGATCTTAGATAAATACATTAACTCTTTTTGCCTCACTTTCTTTATCTGGTTTTATGTTGAAAGGAAATATAAATTCTTTCCCAAGAAGGAATATTTTACTGGTTCTTCACTGTCCCAGCCAATTCATCAATCAAGATTCAATTATCCACCCCTCTCTCTATCCATTAGGATTCAATTGATAACAGAAGGCCAACCAGGCAATGGTTCTTATTGTAGACTTACCTAAGAAGCTTGTTAAAATGAAGATTCCTGGCCTTGTACTCAGATATTCTGATTCTATAGAACTGAGATCAGCTCAGGAGTCTGAATTTTTACTCAAGACCTCCCAGGGAATTCTTAAGCACAAGGTCCTTAGAACACATTTTGAAAATAGGCTTTGAAAGCTAATTTTCCATACCAACTGATATGGAGGCAAAACCCAAAATACAATTGGTAACTACAGTGTTAGGAGAAATTGGGGTTGACCTAGACCAAGTGGCAACTATTAAGAAAATAAAACGGGTGTAGTGGTCCAGGCACAGCAATCGCAGAAGTTAAAAGAAAAGCAGTGGGTAATTAGACACTGTAATATGAGTCCTGCCAAAAGATGCCTCACTCCAGATATCAATGGTTTTAACTTTAGAGCAGTGGGATTTGCAAGAAAAATCTGACAACCAGCTTACTAAGAGGTTGCTTAATGTGTACTTCAGAAAAACACTAGACATAACAAAGAATGGTTTAAACCACAGTAATAAAATTACAGGCAGTTGGGCAGTTCTCTGACAAGTTTAAAAGTGAAATATCTGAATATATGTGAGATGAGAAACCCCACAGAAAGGATGATATAACATCACACAGCGGGAGAGGGCAAATAGCAAAACTTTTTGATATTGGCTGTGACCTAACATACCAAGTTCTTAGGACCCAGGACATCACTAATTCCACTTGTCAGAATATGGGCTTAGAGATATGAGAGTTAGCAATGAATTTGTTGCCCAGTTGGCTCAGTCTGATTCTGAACTCATTCTTGCTTAAAACATGATGGCTAATTATTTAGCTGGATGATACGACCCATATTGTGATTGTCAATCATCCTTGGCCTTGTTCTTGCTCAATGGGCCCATGAGCAAAGCAGCAATGGTGGCAGTGAAGGAGGCCATCATGCGTTTATCACCTGGACTTCACTTCACCAAGGCTAATTCATCTGCTAGCACTGCTAAGGATTTAATCGGCAAGCCACAGTGATCAGTGAACAATTAAGAGGAAAATAGAGAGAGAGCCCATCCATGCTTTAAGGGGAAGCAGTCTACCTGATTATAAGTCAACTTCATCAAGCTCTCCTGACAAGTAGAGGACAATGTCTTGTCCTCACCTAGACTCACTCTGGTTGTGTATTCAGTTCCATAGTTATAGTGACATCATATATAAAGTTATTGGATGCATTATGCATCATTATGACACTCCATCCACATTGTCTCACATAGCTCTTCACAGCAAAACAAATGAGGCTGAAGCCCAGAGTATTGTTATCATACTTTGTTGTGCCCACAAGTTGGCTTTAGAAGAAAGAAGAATATTTTATTGAAAATCCAACCAGGGTATCAAATTGGGAACCCCATTTTGAAAAGTTAGAGTCCTGTCTTGTAGAATGTGATAAATGTACTGAACCAGTGACCAACAAAGATACTTTCTCTCCTATAAGGAAGAATGAATCTAGGAAACAAGCAGTGTACTTGAGAGTGGCACTGCTCATCATGGCACCTAATAATTGTTTCAGAATTTTTGTTTCCTGAGCTTGAAACAATGGACTTCTCAGCTCTCAAGCCTTAGTAACCAAGAAGATGGGATGTAGTAATAGTGGAAATAAGTTTGAAGAAGCAGCTACCATCTGGCTAATTCAGGCTCCTATGACACCAAAGCAAGAGGCAGAAAAGGAAGTAATGACTTTAGCTGGATGATGGATCATGATTATAAAGGAGAAATGAAGAGTACAGCAAGAATCCTAGGGAACTCCTGGGGGCATCTCCTCTTACTGTTATCTAGTGGTACCAGGCAGGATCACAAATGATTCATTGCTCTCAGAATGAAAGCTTTGAATCACTCAACTGTGGGTTGGGTGAGTAGGCGAGGGAGGAGAGGGAAAGGAGGAGTAGACTCCTACAAGCTGAGGTGCCACCAGAAGGCAAAGCACACACAGTCTAGGTAAAGGGAGGGGTCAGTTACTAAGCGTCAACACTAGCTAGTGCCTCATGACCAGTTGCAGACGTGACAGCTTTAGCCATAGTCTCTACATCATATTTATTATTATTGCTACTTTGTCTTTTTACTAATTGTAATAGAAATTACAAATTTTCCTTCACTATTCCTTTCTTCCTTTCTTCCTTTGTAACAGAACATTCAGTTTTTATCTAGGTACATGACTACTCAAAATAAAGACTGCTTTTCCTCATCTCTCTTTAAGCTAGGTATGTGCACGTGACCCCATTCTCACCAGTGGAATATAAGGAGAAATGCTGTTTGTGAAAGTCCTTAAGTGGGGGTAGTAGGGACATACCATTTTCACTTCCTTCTTTTTCCTGCTGACTGAAAGAATGTATGTGTGTCATCTTATTTGAGAATATTCAATTCTTACATTCAGGATAAGACAAACAAATGAGATATTTGAAACTCCTAAGAAGTACTAAGCCTAAACACCAGGTAAGCTAGTAGCCTATGAAATACAGGTGAAACTTGTGGAGGGTGTTAACTGCAGATAATGTGTAAGCACGTAGCTTGTGAGACATGGGCAGAATTTATAAAATGTGTTAAATATAGATTTTAGGTAAGTTAGTAACTTGTAAAACATGTTGAAGTTACATATAATAAATGGAGTATAGGGACTTCCCTGGTGGTCCAGTGCTTAAGACTCCGTGCTTCCACTGCAGGGGGAGCGGGTTCCATCCCTGGTGGGGGAACTAAAATCCCACATGCCGCATGGTGTGGCCAAAAAAAAAAAAAAAAAAAAAGGAGTGTATGACAGGACAAACAAGAATGCTAGTCACAGGTAGAAAGGGGTAAAAAGGTCAAGTCACGAGGTGTAGATACATCTCTAGGCTAACAGCGAGGCCATCCTTCAGGCGGCTGCTGTGGTAGGCGGAATTGTAAAATGGCCCCCCAAATTTCTGGCCCCTGGTTATCTACACATCTTCACTTAGTTATTCATCAAACATTGATTTAGGTGTTGCTGTGAAGGGATTTTGCTGATGTATTTGAGATCCTCAATCAGTTGACCTTGAGATAGGGGGACTATTCAGGTGGGCCTGACCTATAACTACTAGAGCCCTTTACACACAGGCCTAGAGATCAGAGACGGAAAGCCAGAGATTCAAAGCAAGAGGAATTGATGCACCATTCCTGCCTTGAAGATGGAAGGGGGACACGTTGCCAAGAATGTCAGCACCCTGCTGGAGCCAAGAGCAGCCCCTAGCTCACAGTCGCTGAGGAAAGGGGACCCCAGTCCTGCAACTTCAGGAACTGAATTGTGTCAACAAGAAGAATGAGCTTGGAAGTGGTTTTGTCCACAGAGCCTCAGACAAGAACTCAGCCCAGCTGAACCTTGACTTCAGCCTTGTGATGCCTTGAGCAGAGAACCTAGTCATGCGGTGCCAGACCTCTAACCTACAGAGCTGTGACTACTAAATGGGTATTGTTTTAAGCTGCCAAATTGGTGGTAATTTGAGACACAACAATAGGAAAGGAATACAGCTACTCATTAGTGATATTCATTATGGTATCATTCTGGCCTCACATGTGCTCTACCCTACAAACATAGATAACACACATAATTGTTCAGCAGGCTAATTAGGGAGCTACACTGGTAGCCAGGCATACTCACCCATTTCTTGCTGATAGAACACATGAGTGTGTTGGTTCCAGACACCTCCTGTCTGCCAAGCTCCCTTGCTCAAATCCTAGCTCTGCTCGTCAAAATCACACCATCAAAGGGGAAGATATGTGTGGTAGAGAGAAAAAGAGAATATATGAACATTATGTAACCCAGGGTTCAGATAATGTGGTCCTTCCATCCCACTTGCATCCTATCTTAAATGTGCAAAATTGTTATCCCATTTCATTTTCCTTGTTTTTCATTCTGTTTTAAATTGATTTAATAAACCATATAATTTGAGCATCTTTACTTGGTCTGCAGACCTTTTTGTTTCATGACTTCTGTGACAGCTTGCATGGTAGTGTACTTAAAGTCTACTGTTGCATCAAGGTAATTTCCCATAGGACAAATGTGGACATAATGGCTGGCACTCAAGCAGCCATTTTGGTCCCATGAGGCAAAAGGTCCATGCTGAGGATGATATTGCTGTCAGATACAAGGAGAAACAATTTAGAAGAAGACTGAATTTCTTATATAATGGAGGGCTGTGACAGCCCTGGATTGCCTACCTCTGACTATTTTTTATGTGTGAGAGAAATAAACTTCTATCTTTTAAAAGTCAGTATTATTGATTTTCCATCACTCACAGCTGAGCCTGACTTTATGTAGTAATGTTTCATGTTTCCTCCACTATTTCAAATAATTGGTTTTTTACATGTGGTCTGGGCTTCCCTGGTGGTCCAGTGGTTAAGACTCTACACTTCCATTGCAGGGGGCATGGATCTGATCCCTGGTCAGGGAAGTTCCGCGTGCCGCGAGGTGTGGCAAAAATAAAAATAAAAATAAAATGTGGTCCGAGGCCTATCAAAATGATCTGTGCTACTTGTCAAAAAATTTAGTTTCTTAGATGCTTAGGTTCTTAGATTCTAAAGACTACGGTAGAGTCCAAGAATCTTTATTAGTGATGAGTGAAGATTGGGTATTCCTATGCCACCAGTATTTGTAAACCACTGATCAACAGGGAATGTTTGTGGTATTTACATTTAGAATTTAGTCCAAAGACTAAAGAAGAGCAAGGAGTAAAACTTGGAGAGGTCCCCAAAGGAATCAGAGGGCTAACATAAAATGCCTGGAGATTTTGAACTGAAGGGGAAAAACCAACTTTGAAAATTACCCCTTGTATTAGTTTAGTGTGGCTGCCATAAAAAAATCACCACAAATTTGGTGGCTTAAAACAAACACACCTTTATTCTCTCATAGTTCTGGGGTTCGGAAGTGCAAAATCAAAGTGTTAGCAGGGTCACACTCTCTCCAAAGGCTCTGGGGGAGATGTGATTCCTTGCCTCGTTTCGCTACTCGTGGTTGCCTGCCATTCCTTGGCATTCCTTGGCTCTTGGCCATATCACTCTGAACTCTGCCTCTGTTTTCACATTGCCTTCTCCTCTGTGTGTCTTTCTAATATCCCTCTACCTCTCTCTTATAAGGATACATTTGATTGTATTTCAGGCCCACCCAGATAATACAGGATAGACTCTTCCTTTGAAGATCCTTAATTTAATCACATCTTTTGCCATACATGGTAATATTCATTCTTTGGTCACATAAGTTAGTATTAACAGGTTCTGAGGGTTAGGAAGTAAATACACCTTTTAGGGGAGGGGACATTTTTTCTCCTACTACACGTCTTAATATCACTTTTTAAAAAAAATTAATTAATTAATTTATTTTTGGCTGTGTTGGGTCTTTGCTGCTTCACGTGGGTTTTCTCTAGTTTCTCTAGTGGCCAGTGGGGGCTACTCTTCATTGTGGTGCGCGGGCTTCTCTTTGCTGTGGCTTCTCTTGTTGCGGAGCGCTGGCTCTAGTTGTGCGGGCTTCAGTAGTTGTGGCACGCTGGCTCAGTAGTTGTGGCTCACAGGCTCTAGAGCGCAGGCTCAGTAGTTGTGGCACATGGGCTTAGTTGCTCCACGGCATGTGGGATCTTCCCAGACCAGGGCTCTAACCCATGTCCCCTGCATTGGCAGGCGGATTCTTAACCACTGTGCCACCAGGGAAGTCCAATATCACTTTTTTTTTTTTTTTTTGCGGTACGCGGGCCTCTCACTGTTGTGTCCTCTCCCGTTGCGGAGCACAGGCTCCGGACATGCAGGCTCAGCGGCCGTGGCTCACAGGCCCAGCCTCTCCGCAGCATGTGGGATCTTCCCGGACCGGGGCACGAACCCGTGTCTCCTGCATCGGCAGGCGGACTCTCAACCACTGCGCCACCAGGGAAGCCCCAATATCACTTTTTGATAGAGTAGTTAAACTGTGTATTAACAACAATTTGAATACATTTATAGTTTTTCACACGATAGATCATAAGGAGACGTTTCATGCATTACACCCAAAAAGTGAAATATACAGGACATAAAGTCATACTAGCTACCACCCCCACTAACCTCTTTTAACTCAAGCCCTACTCAGCGAAGCCACCTTGAATTGCATTTCAGGATTAATGATTAGATCAGGGTAGGTACATGATTGGAGGGAAGCTAGTTTATAACCTATGAGATTACCTGTTAAACATGTGATTGTAAACATCTAAGACAAACACCCTAGCTTCCTCTGTAATTTTGACTAAGGAGTTTGAAATGTGGCGAAGATTGGCAGTTAGCAGAGAGATGTGGATTTAATAGTCTGGGGGCGGGCCTGAGATTTTTTCTCTCTCTTTTTTTAATCAGCTTTCTACTAGTTCCTATGTACTTCATAATTGGAGATCTCAGTTGTATTGAAAAGATTATGGTATATTGAGTCAAGTATGTAAATCTTGTCCCTCCCACTTACTAGCTTTGTGGTTGTCACTTAATCTCTCTGATTCCTAATTTCCTCCACTATGAAGGTTATATCTACCTATCATGGTTGTAAAGACTGCATGACACAAAATATTTAAAATACCTGGCACAGTACTAGGCACACTGGAAACCCTCAGTAAATGGAATGTACTAAGGGCTTTAAGGCAGTAAAGAAACAGATAAGGTGACTAAAACTACAAACATGGTCAAGTCACAAATTTTAAGGAATTTGACAAAGTTCTCACGGTCTTTTGCATCTCTCTATAT
This sequence comes from Tursiops truncatus, assembly GCF_011762595.2. Taxonomy (NCBI): domain Eukaryota; kingdom Metazoa; phylum Chordata; class Mammalia; order Artiodactyla; family Delphinidae; genus Tursiops; species Tursiops truncatus. The sequence goes on along the minus strand of NC_047044.1, from coordinate 91,482,928 downwards.
GAAATGTTATCAGGAGCCCACTGGATACCTGTACACCAGATTCAGTCAAGCTTAACATATGTAATTTTGTTAAAATTTCTCTTCCTACCATATGTGATTATATAATGATAATAAGGGATATCATTATATCCCTTATTATCTGACCATCTGTAGATTGCAGGTCCCATGAGACTGTATCCTGGTCCTACTGGGGCATTTCTTGTTTATATATGGTAATGATGTTATATTTCAACACTAATTGACATTAACAAGACTATTTTCATATAGTGGGAAGGTATATTCACATGAGTCTGGCAAAATGGAAGTCTTCAAAGATAGGCAGAGTTCAACATCACTAATTATCAGAGAAATGCAAATCAAAACTACAACGAGTTATAGCCTCATACCTGCTAGAACAGCAGTGCACTGTTGCTGGGAATGTGGGTTGGTACAGCCAATATGGAAAACAATATGGAGATTCCTCAAAAAATTAAAAATAGAACTACCATATGATCCAGCAATTCCACTTCTGGGTATTTATCTGAAGAAAACAAAAACACTTGAAAAGATATATGCACCCCATGTTCACTGTAGAATTATTTACAATAGCCAAGATATGCAAACAACCTAAGTGTCCATCCACAGATGAACGATAAAGAAAATTTGGTATGTACAAACAATAGAAAATTATTCGGCCATAACAAAGAATGAAGTCTAGCTATTTATGACAACATGAATGGACCTCAAGAGCGTTATGCTAAGTGAAATAAGTCAGACAGAGAAAGACAAATACCATATGATCTCTCCTATATGTGGAAGCTAAAAAACATAAAGAAAATGAAACTTATAGATATAGGGAACAGATTGCTGGGTGCCAGAGACAGGGGGGTGGAGAGGGTGGGCTAAATGGGTGAAGGGAGTCAAAAAGTACAAACTTCCAGTTTAAAAAAAAAAATCGATAATCCCTGCCTCCCTTTTCCTCTTTTTGCCATTTGTTTGCTTAAAAAGCTGGTTTATTTGTATGTAGAATTTCCCATTTTATAGATTTTGCTAATTGCAAACATGTTCTTCTATTCCTTGTATTTCCTGTAAACTTGTTAAATCTAGAAATTTTATTAGATTAGGGTTCAATATTCTTTGGCAAGCATGTGTGCTGTATACTTCATATTGTATTGCATCATGAGTCAAATAATGCCCTTTTTTGTGTGGACAAGATTGGCTTTGAGTTCAGGTATTGTTAGCCTAATTCATTCATCATCGAGTTTCCTAACAGTATTTCAGCTAATGCCATAGTTTTCAAATCGTAGTCCATAAACTCTGGGGATCTCTGAAATTCTTCCAGGGAGTCTGCAAGGTCAAAAATATTTCAAAATAATAATAGACATTATTTGCTTTTCCTCTTTATATTCTCACAAGTGTACAGCAGAGTTTTTCAGATGCTACATGACATTCTTGTGTTTTAAATTTTTCTCAGTTTTAATTTCTAGTGTAATTAATATTGAGATATATAACTTTCAAAAAGAAAACCTCCTTGTGGTGTCCAATAATTTTTAAAAGTGTGAGGCATCCCCGAGAAAAAAGTGGAGAACAACTGAGCCTATGAATTTAGTAGCCATTGATGATTATTCCCTGAATTTATTATTTCATTAGAGGTTGTAAAATATTAATATTAAAATGTAAATCTGATCTTCTCCCTCTTCTGCTTAAATCAGTTCTGCTTGTTCTTCAGTTAAAGTGAAACATCTGAGGGACATGATAGAGTATCCTATTATAGATTGATGATGTCTATTGGTGCTTTTGCACTGAGGAAGTTTCTATTTCTGGACACAAAGCAAGAGATTGATATTCCAGGATTTACCCAGAGAGCCAATACTGGAGAACAGAGAAATTAACAGAGTTTTGTCACAGTTTTTGCTAGAGAAACACAATTGAAGGCATGAGGAGCTAAGATGCCAGTAAGAAGAGAGGAATGGAGAATTGAGGTTGACATGCAGAGAGTTTCCCCTTGTCGTTTGCTAAATTCTTAAGTTTTACAATTCTTAAGCTAAGAAACAAAGTAGAGTGCTTCCAAAAATTAGAGTGGAGAGTTTTGCAATCTCAAGGTACTAAGGAGGTAAAGATTAGAATTTAGAATTTTCTGGGGAAGGGCTCAGGGTAACATATCAGGCATTTCGTTGAAAGTCCTGGAGAAGTATACCATAAGCATAGGGGAAAAAACAAGGGCAGACAAAAATCCTTACCCAAATGGTGGCCCTTTGATTAAAGGAGCACCTATTGTCTTCAAAGAAAAAGGGAGGGTAAATCTTCTCTGAAGGAAACAATATCATCTGGAGATTTTACAACTTCTATACATGATATCTAGCATCCAGTCAAAAATTACTAGGTACGCCAAGAGACAAGAACATAAAATAGATAAGTGAAGACGAAATAGAGGACAGAAATAGATCCACAGCTGATCCAGATATTGAAAACAGCAGACAAGAACTTTAATGTGTTCAAGAAAATCACAGTAGAGATGGACAAAACTGATGAAAGAATGGAGAATTTAATCAGAAGACTGGAATCTATATAAGGGAATCAAATGGAATTTCTAATTCTAAACTGTAGAATCTCACCTCAGTGGTAACTGAACTTAACAACTTAATGGAAGGGTCCCACAGTAGATTAGCACAAAAGAGATCATTAGTGAACTGAAAACAGAAAAATTTTCTGAAGCACAGAAAGAAAAAAAGAATGAAAAATACAGAAAAGAGCATAAGAGAAATGTTAGCATAATGAAAAAGTCTAATATGAATCTAAATGATGTTTCAGAAGGAGAGGAGAAGTAAGTGTCTGAAGAAATATTTGAAGAGATAACAGCAGAAAATTTTCCAAAATTCTTCCAATTGTTCTCTTCTCCTTTACTTCTTCCCACTCTCTCATCTTTTTTTTTTTTTTTGCGGTACGTGGGCCTCTCACTGTTGTGGCCTCTCCTGCTGCGGAGTACAGGCTCCGGACACACAGGCCCAGCAGCCATGGCCCACGGGCCCAGCCGCTCCGCAGCATGTGGGATCTTCCTGGACCGGGGCACGAACCCATGTCCCCTGCATCGGCAGGCAGACTCCCAACCACTGCGCCACCAGGGAAGCCCTCTCATCTCTTTTTTCTTCTTCTTCTCCCTGTGTTTTAGCTTGGATAATATATATTGATTTTCTTCAAGTTCACTGATCCTTTATCCTACATCCAGTATGCTGCTAAGCCTATACAATGAATTCTTAATTTCAATTATTGTATCTTTCAGTTCTAGAATATATACTTGCTTGTTTTTTAGAAATTTATTTTTATTAAGTTCTCTATATTTTAACTGTTTTTTTTTTTCTTGCGGTACATGGGCCCCTCACTGTCGTGGCCTCTCCCGTTGCGGAGCACAGGCTCCGGATGCGCAGGCTCAGTGGCCATGGCTCACGGGCCCAGCCACTCCGCGGCATGTGGGATCTTCCCGGACTGGGGCACAAACCCATGTCCCCTACATCGGCAGGCAGACTCTCAACAACTGTGCCACCAGGGAAGCCCTATTTTAACTGTTTTATATGTCTTTTCCCCTGTTTTCCTTAACACATTCCTAATAGTAATTTAAAAGTTCTTGTTTGCCAGTTCCAACATCTGGGTAATCTATGGTTCTGCTTTTAATGGCTGTGTTTTCCCTGTTGACAAGTCACACTTTCCTTCATATTTGCATGTCTCATTTCTTTTTTTAATTGTATGCTGAACATTATATATCTAAAAATTTATGGGAACTGAAATATTATTTTGTCCCAGAGAGTGCGTGTCTTTTCTACTGTCAGGAAGCTAGACTGAGAAACATTACTTTGATCCAATCAGGATTATGCTCTGTTGGGTTTAGATTACAAGTTTATTTTGTTTGAGTTCACCTCAGGTTTCAAACATCTTGAGGGTGAAATCTGGAGTTCTCTCCTGTGTGTATAACATACCCATTCCTCTGGCAGGACTTTTAGACTAGGCATTGTGAGACTGACTACATCTTACCTGGAAGCATAACTCCTGCAATTAACAAATTTATTATTGCTTATGAAAGATAATTTGGAAAATAATTCCAAATAGAAAGACAAAACTCAATCAAAATGCCATCACTTCAATAAAGCTACATCATTATTTTGATGTATTTTCTTACAGAAATTATCCTAGGGCTAGATAGTTTATAATTATTTCATTATTTAATTGAAATTCTAAAAGTAAGTATATACTTTGATTGAGGTGAGGTTACCTAAAAAATATTTTTTTTTGTCAAATCCTAAAGGAAAATAATATTTATAATGAGACTGCTTGTTTTTAAATTTTGTCCAATTTTCTTTGAGAAGGAGGCATCCACACTTTTGCATTCTTGCAAGATCATTAGGATGGTAAAGTCAATTCATTATGGCTTCTTAAATTATTATTCTCAGAATTTTTGTTGGGAGTTGTGTGCTGTGCCTATAAATAGTTCTTTTAAACAAATCTTTTTAACTAATACCCAAACCTTCTAATTATGGAGGTATTAATTTTGGTGACTCTCTTAGATAAATAGGTCTATAACTGTCAGTAGCTCTTCTAAAAGGGTAGATAGGTCATATATTTTCTGAACCTTTGCATATCAAAGAATAAAATTTGTTACTTTTCTACATGAAAGACAATTTAAACATAATTTCTAATGGCCCATCCTTTCCCTCCCAAAACTCTTACAATATTGCTCAATTAAGTATTTGGTATTTAATATAACAGAGGAGAAGTCTGATGTTAATTTGATTTTTGTTCTTTGAAATATAGCATATTGTGTCTCCATTTTTCACCTACCCACCAAATACCCACCACGGCATATATACCCTCTTAAGCCCATACCAAGCTGAAGTGAAGCACTGGCCATTGCTCTCTGAAGGTTATCTTAGTCAAATGTGGTGATGAACAGACAAAGAGGTCATATATTGACCTTGACAAGTTCCAGATGGTCCTCACTCTCCTTCACTTCACCTCCAACTTGTCTTCCTATCTGCCAAACCTGTTGATGAGCAACAGACACTTGGTTTAAACACAGAGGCAATAACTAACTACGCAGAGGCAATAGCTTGCCCTTTGCAGTCCCACTTAGGCAGCTATATATGCTTTACTTTTCTGATTAGTTAGTTGGTGACTCCTTCTCTGTTCCTTCAACTAGCCTTCTCTGGCTGTTACTTCCCCAGCTCCTACTACAGGTGTAGAAGGTTTAAATCCTATAGTAAATCTCTTATCCCATAAGACTTATTAAGATCTCTGCTTCTCTCACTAAACTCAGCTGATATTGTTATTGGTACTGAAAATTGTTCCAGGGGAACAGAAACATGATGATGGGACTTTAGAATTGATTCTCTGATCTACCTAAATTTGGGATTAATGACCCTGTTGCCAGTAATAAAATGGTAGCCTATTGCATGAAGTGGCAAAATAGTTACTTAAATTATAACACATGGTCATGAGAAATCAACTGCCTATAGAAATAGCTGATACCATAGATTATCTTAGGGGAAAAACAATAGTGTTGGTTGATTGCTTCCAGATGCACTATAGAACTTGAAGAAAGAAAATGATTAGTTCAGAACTTTAAATTCCCAGTTTTAGATCCAGGTAAGGAACAAGATGGCTTCTATGACTGCCCTAAAATAAACCTTTATTTCTTTTAGCTGCAGAGTGTCAAGGTTTCTGACCAAGCCCAAAGTCTAGTCATGTGGATGGCTAGGTTACAATGCAAATTAAAATTATAACATCAAATGGTCTCTTATATTAATGTTAGAACATTGATTGGAAGGAGTGAGAGAATTGGGGTGGGAACATAGAGGAGACTCCATTTAGGCTAAGAACCCAAATTTTGTCAAGCATCTTTTGCATCAGAAATAGCCTTTTGTACTCTGTCTCTGTAAATTAGTCTCCCCTTGTCTGAAGAACCAGTGATGACCTTTCCTGAACTGGTTGATTTATAGGGTCCAGTGATCCAGGGTATGGACTTGGAAGGTACCCCTTCCAAGATAAAGTACAAGTTGTTTCATCTGATTCTTCCTACCAGTAAGGATGCCTATTGGGCCTCTTTGGATTTTAGAGACAACATACTCTGATCCACTTACTGGATAACCCAAAAGCCTGCTGGTTTGGTGTGGATCCTGGAAGAATCTCAGCATCAGATTGAGGCTTCTGCACAACCTGCTCTGTCATTTGGGCCATATAACTCAGCAGATATGATTGTGCTTGTGCTTTCTTTGGTATGGATAGGGATACTGTATGAAGCCTTTGGCAGGCTCCTATAGGATTTTGAAACAGAGCTATGCCATCTTCTGCAGATGACTACTGTCCTTTGAGAAATAGCTCTGTCCTGCTATTGGCCCTAATACAGACTGATAGCTTGACCACAAGCCACTAAGTTACCATGTGACCTCAGCTGCCCATCATGAACTGAGTATTGTAAGACACATAAAACCCTAAAATTACGTATGCACAGCAGCACTCTATCATCAATCTAGATTGGTCTTGAGAAACTCCTACAGAAAGTAGTAAGTTTTATGAGTCTGGTTCCATCTCCTGCTACATTGCCTCTTCTCTCTCTTGCACCTGTGAATGCACTGAAAATTCCTATAACTAAGAAAAATTTGGGCCTGGGTTACAGATGGTTCTGAATTCTATGCTGGCACCACCTGAAATTGGATGGCTGCTGTCCCACAGCCACACCCTGGGGTGGACCTGAAGAGTACTGGTGAAGGAAAAACCTCATTGGGCAGGATTTCAAGTGGTACATTTAGCTGTCTACTGTATCTGGACCAAATAGTTGGCCAGAAGTATGGATCTACATTCATGGGCATTTGCTGACATCTGGCTGGATGGTCAGGGATGATACAGAATTGGAAGACTGATGACACAGCGTCTGGGGTAGAGGTATGTGAATGGACCTCTCCAAATGAGGACAGGGTATGGAGATATTTGCATCCGATGTGAATACCACCAAAGGGCAACCTCAACAAAAGAGGATATTTATAATAAGGCAGAAAAGATGACCCATTCTGCAGATGTCAGGCATCATTTTTCCTCAGACATCCCTGTCCTTGTTAAATGGGCTTTTGCACAAAGTGGTCATGTGGTCAGGGATGGAGGTTATGCATAGACTTAGCAACATGAATTTCCACTGACCAAAACCATTGCAGTGAGCCCAAGCTACAACAGTAGAGATCAACAATGACCCTCCTGCTTTAGAACCATTCCTGGAGGATAAGCCAACCTTGGTAGGAGGATGATTACATTAGATTAATTCCATCATTCAAAGGGTACACACTGTTCTCACTGAAACAGACTATTTCAGACTAATATAATTTGGAAGCATATTTACCTTCCCTACCTACACTACTTCTGCCAAAATCACTACAACCTGTGGATTTACAGAATGCCTTCATCATAATATTCCAAAGAATAGCATTTCCAACCAAGGAACTCATTTTACAGCAAATGACGTATGGTGATATGCTCATCTCATAGAATTCACTAGTCTTACCATGTCCCCATCACCTAAAACAACTGTCCTAATAGAATGGTAGAATGGCCTTTTGCTTTAAAGACTAAGTTGTCTTTTAGAGTAATTGAAAATATTTTCTTTTACCTTCATTTATTGATTTCTGATACTCTTTATTGCTTTATGTTGATCCATGTTTCTCACCTAATATTCTTTGTCCCTGAGAACTTCTTCAACATTTCTTTTAGAGTAGTTCTATTGACAGTGAATTCCCTCAGTTCTGATTTGTCTGAGAACATTTTTATTTCCTCTTCATTTTTAAGGATACTTTTTTGTTTTTGTTTTTTGCGGTATGCGGGCCTCTCACTGTTGTGGCCTCTCCCGTTGCGGAGCACAGGCTCCAGACGGGCAGGCTCAGCGGCCACGGCTCACGGGCCTAGCCGCTCCACGGCATATGGGATCTTCCCAGACCGGGGCACGAACCCATGTCCCCTGCATCAGCAGGCGGACTCTCAACCACTGCGCCACCAGGGAAGCCCTAAGGATACTTTTGCCAGGTATAGAATTATGGGTTGATTTTTTTTTTCTTTCAGCACTTGAAAGATGTCACTTTATTGTCTTCTTGCTTTCATAGTTTTTTTTGTTTGTTTTTTTTTGTTTTTTGCGGTACGTGGGCCTCTCACTGCTGTGGCCTCTCCTACTGCGGAGCACAGGCTCCGGATGTGCAGGCTCAGTGGCCATGGATCCTGGGCCCAGCCGCTCCCCGGCACGCAGGATCCTCCCGGACCGGGCCACGAACCTGCGTCCCCTGCATCGGCAGGTGGACTCCCAACGACTGTGCCACCAGGGAAGCCCGCTTCCATAGTTTTTGATGAGACATATGTTATAATTCTAAGCCTTGCCCCTCTGTAAGTAATGTATCTTTTTCTCTGGATGACTTCAAGATTTTTGTTTGTCTGGTTTGCAGCTCTTTCAATATGATATGTCTAAGTTGTGGGGTTTTGATATTTATCCTACTTGGTTCTCTGAGGTTTTTGGATATATGACTTATTGTCTGTCATTAATTTTGGAAAAATTTTGCCCATTATTTAGTCAAATATTCTGCCTTGTTCTTTCTTCTCCTTCTGGGATTATAATTATGTATATATCACACCATTTGATACTATCCCACATCTCTTGGTTATTCTGTTCTGTTTGTTCATTCATTCTTGTTTTTCTTTTTGCATTTTACTTTGGGTAATTTCTGTTGGCTTATCTTCAAGTTTATTGGTTCTGTGCTTACCTATGTTGAGTCTACTGATAAGCTCATTTACAGCATTCTTCACCTCCATTACTGTGTTTTTTTTTTTAGCTCTCCCAGCCATATTGTACTGTTATTTTAAAAGTCAAATCATTTTAGCATGAGGTGGTGGGGAAGGGTGGGGGATATAATGTGGAGATTAAGTCATAGCTTTAAGCAGGCACTGTAAACTTGGGTCTTGGGGTGTGGATTTCATAAGTGTTCTGTGTCTCTTGCAAATATATACTAGGCCTAGCATGTCTTCCTGCTCCTCCTATAGGGGTAGAGCATTCTTTTTGTCCTACAGTTAGTTTTTGTTGCTTTTTTCACTGCAAATTAAGGTTTTTGTTCCACAGAGGAGATAGGAGAGACAGGTTTCAGCAGTGGCTGTGTTCCCCTCTCCCAGCCGGCGCTGTGAAGCAATCTTTCTCAGGATTCCCCCACTCTTCCTCATGGGAGTGGTTGGATTCCTGGAGGAAAAGCCTGAAAGAGTGTGCAATCCCCTGCATGTCTATGTCCCTCAGGAGCCTCACACTCATTTTAGCCCATACCTGGACTTTAGCCATTTGGTAAAAAATTGCTAGCTGCATCTTCTTACTGGCTTAAATGATATCTGGAAGCATCTGCCAAGGTAAAAAAGTGCTCAGACCTTGTTTTTCTCTGTCTCTCTCCAGATTTCAGGTTAGTTGTTTGCCCTATAGCTGCAGTTCTCAAACGGGTTCAAGAAAAGTCATTAATTTGCACAGATAATTTATTTTGCTGTAAGGGTGACACTCTTTTCAGCTTTCTGAGCTAAATCTGGAAGACAAGAATGGCCTTTTGAAGGCTTAGTTATGATGTCAACTGGGTGGCAACACTTTGTGGGGCTGAGATAATGTTGTCCAGTTTGTGACATATACTCTGATTCAGTGACAAAAGTAGGATTCATGAGTCTCAAAATCAAAGGCTGGATATGCGAGTGCCGCCTTTTGCAATTACACTTAATGTTCCACTAGTGAATTCTTTGCTTCCTATCCCACAACTTTAGGCTCTGCTGATCTGGAGGTATTTGTTCCCAAGTGAAGACTGTTCCACCAGCGAATACATTGATTTTATTAAACGAGAAATTACCTGGTTTTTAGGCAACTCATGCCAGTGAATGATACTGTACTGGTTGGGGGTAATTAATACTATTAAGGGGAAATTAGGTTGTTGCTACATAATGGACATAAAGAGAAGTATGTCTGGAACACAGGAGTTACTCTGGGGGTGTCTCTTAGTACACCCATATCCTGTGATAAAATTAATGGGAACACTACAACAAACCAGTAAAATCAGGACCATTAATGGAACAAACCCTTCAGAAACAAAAGTTTGGATCATCACAGGTAGGGAAACAGAACCATTTGAGGGGAATAGCAACATGTAATGAGTAGTAGAAGAATTCAGTTATGAATACCACTTACAACCGTGTGATCAGCTTTTATCACTTGAAAGCATGTGACCAATTGTTATCCTATTCTAACACTTATTAGTGATTATTCTCCCTTCACTGAACCCAGAATGATGTACTTCTCTAACCAGAAGGAGGAGAAATGTCTGTGGACAGACAAAAACAACTATTGTGGGGCTTCCCTGGTGGTGCAGTGGTTGAGAGTCCGCCTGCCGATGCAGGGGACACAGGTTTGTGCCCCGGTCCGGGAAGATCCCACACACCGTGGAGCGGCTGGGCCCGTGAGCCATGGCCGCTGAGCCTGCGCGTCCGGAGCCTGTGCTCCGCAACGGGAGAGGACACAACAGTGAGAGGCCTGCGTACTGCAAAAAAAAACAAAAAACAAAAAAAACAACTATTGTGAACTTTAGGAACTTTCATTAGAAGGGATATGGACTGGCTGGCTTTGTGCTTAATATCTCTAATTCAACCTTACAGTCATACAGATTCAAATTACCACATTAATGCTTATGTTATTTTACCTTGGAAACTAAATGTTTATTATTTTAAATTAGGATAATATCTATTATGTATAATTTGTTATAATTTTTAAAAGCACCCTATATAGGGCCCAGCATATAGTATATAATTTTCTTCATTGCTTCCCCTTTCTAAAAATACTTCCTTGGGCTTCCGTGGTGGCACAGTGGTTAAGAATCTGCCTGCCAATGCGGGGTACACGGGTTCGAGCCCTGGTCCGGGAAGATCCCACATGCCATGGAGCAACTAAGCCTGTGCGCCACAACTACTGAGACTGTGTGCCACAACTACTGAAGCCTGCGCGCCTAGAGCCCATGTTCCACAACAAGAGAAGCCATGGCAATGAGAAGCCCGCACACCGCAACAAAGAGTAGCCCTTGCTCCCCACAGCTAGAGAAAGCCCGTGCACAGCAACAAAGATCCAACGCAGACAAAAATAAAATTAAAATTAAAAAAGAAATAAATTAAAAATACTTCCTTGCTGAATATATGTATTACCCTCTTTAACATCCCCCAAAACCTTCTTTTTCCCCCTCTAGTTTCCTTTCTTCTCCAACAAACTTTTAATACAGGTCTTCTTCTTCTTAGAAAAAAATATTAATTTGGGTCTTGTAGACTAGAGCTTCCTAACTGATGTACCAAGGTACAATGATATGCTAAGGTTCATTGATGTGCCATGTGTGGGTTACAGATGTATAGATACACTGATCCTCTCAGCTATCAGTACAGTCAGCTTGGGTCTGGGGCAGCTGGAACCCCAGTTACCTTTTTCTTCACAGACCATAAGCAGCTTCTTTCATTTATCACAGTGTTCCTTCCATACAAAAGCAGTACCGTCATTTTTAAATTTATACTGTGACTGAAAACACTATAATTCTACAAAGGGGGATTAGAGAGATTGATTTCAGGAATTAATTTTCTAAAAGTGATTTTATCAGTACAGATTGAATGAGACCTGGCATATGAAAATTAGGGACAAGATGCTTTGATAATTATTCTATATTCTTCAACTCAATATAATTAATCAAGAATACTGCTTAGCATGTATAAAAGGAAAGAACTAGAAAGATTCTGCTTTAAGAAATTCTTCCCACCAAAGGGTAACTGCTGCATACATAATTTACTGCAGTGCTGTTATTTTACTAGTGATTGTAGAAGCTCTATATTTGTTGATAGCTGAACATCTAATAGTTTTATTCTTTTTTATTCTATCCTATTTATTCTTTTTATCCTATCCTATCCTATCCTTTTTATCCTATCCTATCCTTTTTATCCTATCCTATCTTTTTATCATATTACCATATTTATCCTTTTATTTGCTGAAGTTATTTATTAACATATTCATTTTAATTTTTACCAGATACAGATCTATAGTTTAAAAAATCAAATAGTGTTAAAAGTCTTATAGTAAAAAAAGCACTCTACTATTCCTCCTTTCCCTACTCTAACCTTTTCTCCAAAAACAACCACTTAAAATTTTGATGCTCTGTTCTTCTGTTTTTTGGCCACATGTTTCTAAGTGACATTCATATATCACTATCTCTTTGTTCACCCATTGACTTATAACCTACTGGTATGGTAGATCAGAATTAACCTCACTTATACCCCATTCCTCCAAACTACCCTTCCCTTTATTCTCTCAATATAGCTAAAGCATTATGAATTGAACATCCAGTATTTACATTATTAAGACCAGGTAAATATTATTTGTTGTTGAACCAAATAGTACCCTATGATTATATATCCTTGTCTAAGTTAATTTTTCTTATGAATAGTAATTGCCCTGCTTTTCATTTGTTGGTGAGCAGTTTTTTATCGAGGATTATCTTACCCCATCTTTTTTTTTTTTTCTTACCCCATCTTTAAACATCCTCTAAAGATAATTTTTCACATGGTTCAATGTATCAGATGATCTAATATTTCCAGTATTTCTCTCTCAAGACCTCTCTCAAGCAGTCTCCTGTCCTGCTCCGATCATGACTTCTTTTCCTTTTTAATTCATCCTCTGAATTTTCTTTGTCTCTCTACTATATTGGGATCTCTTTCCTGGAACCTACTCACTTCTTTTTGGTTAATGTCCTCTTTTTGGTAGATGGCATCCTTGATTAAGATTCCTGTGTAACTGCATATGAGAGGTAAAGTTTTGACATTTTGCATTTCTGAAAATGTCTCTATCCTAGCTTCATATTTGATTGATAGCTTAGTTATAAAATTAAATGTTGAGAAGCAGTTTACTCAGAAATTTTAAGATAATACTTCAAAATTTTGTCTGGCTTCCAATATAGAAGAAGACTAATATCACTTTTATTTATTTTAATATGTGGTCTATTGTCCCCCTACACCCACCCTGACATAAGCTTTTACGATCTTTCCTCTCTTCCCAAGATCTTGACATTTCAAAGTGAAGGGCCTAGGTACATGTTCTATGTTTTGTACTGAATTGCAATGAACACTATGAATTAGGACTCTTGTATCCTTTAGTTCTGGGAAATTCTTTCTTCATATATCTTGAAAATTTCCTCCCCTCTCTTAGATCTTTTCTCTCTTTTTTGAACTATTAGTTAGATGCTGGACCTTCTGGAGCAATCCTTTTTTAAAGAATTCTTTTTCTCCTATTTTCCACTGTTTTTCTTTCTTGAACTTGACAACTTATTCCAAAAATACTTTAATTTTAAAAGTTTGGTGATGATATTTATAATATCCAAGATCGTGTTTTGTCCCTGTTCTTTTATTTTTTCTATCATGGGAAAATATACATAACATAAAATTTACAATTTTAACCATTTTTAAGTATACAATTCAGTGGCACTAAATATATCCACAATTTTGTGCAACCATCACCACTATCAATTTCCAGAACATTTATCATCATCCCCAAAGAGAAACTCTGAACTCATTAAATAGTAACTCTCCATTCCCCACTTCCCCAAGTCCCTGGTAACCCTTTATTCTACTTTCTATCTCCATGAATTTGCCAAGTTTAGGTACTTCATATAGGTGGAATTATACAGTATTTGTCCTTTTGTGTCTGGCTTATTTGACTTAGCATAAAGTTTTCAAGGCTTACCTATATTGTAGCAGGTATCAGAGTTTCCTTCCTTTTTTATGGGTGAATACTATTCCACTATATGTATATACCATGTCTTATTTATCTGTTAACCTGTTGATGGACACTTTTTTTTTTCCCCACCATTCATCTATTGTGACAAATGCTACTATGAACATGGGTGTACAAACATCTCTTTGATTCCCTCTATCCATTCTTTTGGGTTTATATCCCAGGAATGGAATTGCTGGATCCTATGGTAATTCTACGTTTAACTTTTTGAGGAAATGTCAACCTGTTTTCCACAGAGGATATACCATTTTACATTCCCACCAGCAATGCATGAGAGTTCCAATTTCTTCACATTCTTGTCAACCCTTGTTATTATTATTTGTTTGTTTTTGGTGATAGCCCTCCTAATTGCTATAATGTGGTATGTCATTGTGATTTTAATTTGCATTTTCCTAATGATTAATGGTGTTGAGCATCTTTTCATGTGCTTATTGGCTATTTGTATATCTTTTTTGGAGATGTGTCTATTCAAGTCCCTTGCCCATTTTTGAATTGGGTATGGTTGTTGTCATTGTTGTGAGTTATAGGAATTCTTTATAAATTCTAGATTTTCATTCAGATTTTCAAAGATTTTGTCCCATTAGGTGGGTTGTCTTCCTATTCTCTTGATATTGTCCTTTGATGCAAAAAAGTTTTAATTTAAAAACATTGAGAAATAATTGACATATAATATTTCATTAGTTTCAGATATACAACATAATTCAATATTTGTATATCTTGCAAAATGAACACCACAATAAGTCTAGTTAACATCCATCACCACACATAGTTACAAATATCTTCTTATGGTGAGAACTTTTAAGATTTCTCTATTATCAACTTTCAAATACATAATACAGTGTTTTAAACCATAGTCACAAAGCCATACACTACATACACATGACTTATTTATAACTGGAAGTTTGTACCTTTTGACCCCTTTCACTCACCTCCTTACCCCATACCTTTGGCAACTACTTTTTTTTTTTTTTTTTGTGGTACGCGGGCCTCTTACTGTTGTGGCCTCTCCCGTTGTGGAGCACAGGCTCCGGACGTGCAGGCTCAGCAGCCATGGTTCACGGGCCCAGCCGCTCCACGGCATGTGGGATCTTCCCGGACCGGGGCACAAATCTGTGTCCCCTGCATTGGCAGGTGGACTCTCAACCACTGCGCCACCAGGGAAGTCCTACTTTGTTTTTTTGTTGTTTTTTAGATTCCACATGTAAGCGAGATCATATGGTATTTGTCTTTCTCTGACTTATTTCACTTAGCCAAATGCTCTCAGGATCCATCCATGTTGTTGCAAATGGCAGGATTTCATTCGTTTTTTTTTTTATGGCTGAATAATATTTTGTTCTCTCTATATATACCACATCTTCTTTATTCATTCAGCCATTGATGGGCACTTAGGGTTGCTTCCATATCTTGGCTATTGTAAATAATGCTATAAGGAACATGGGGGTGCATATATCTTCTTTAGTTAGTATTTGAATTTCCTTTGGATAAATACCTAAAAGTGTAATTGCTGGATCATATGGTAGTTCTATTTTTAATTTTTTGAGAAATCTCCATACTGTTTTTCATGGTGGCTGCACCAATTTACATTCCCAGCAACAGTGCACAAGGGTTCCCTTTTTCTCCACAACCTCGTCAACACTTGTTATCTCTTGTCCTTTTGGTGATAGTCATTCTAATAAGAGTGAGGTGATATCTCATTGTGGTCTTGATTTGCATTTCCCTGATGATTAGTGATTTGATCACCTTTTCATGTACCGTTGGCCATTTGTATGTCTTCATGGAAAAATGTCTATTTAGATATTGTGCCCATTTTTCAATTGGATTTTTTTTTTTTTTTTGGCTATCGAGTGTATGAGTTCTTTATATATTTTGAATATTAGCTCATTATCAATTATGAAATTGCAAATATTTTCTCCCATTCTGTAGGTTGCCTTTTCATTTGGTTGATGGTTTCCTTTGCTGTGCAGAAGCTTTTTAGTTTGATATACTCCCACTTATTTATTTTTGCTTTTGTTGCCTTTGTTTTTGGTGTCAAGTCCAAAAAAATCATCATTAAGACTAATGTCAATGAGTTTAAAACCTATGTTTTTTTCTAGGAGTTTTATGATTTCAGTTCTTACACTTAAGTTTTTAATCTATTTTGAGTTAATTTTTATATATGGTGTAAGACAGTGATCCAGCTTCATTCCTTTGCATGTGGCTAACCAGATTTCCCAACACCATGTATTGAAGAGACTTTCCTTTCCCCATTGTATATTCCTGGCTCCTTTGTTGTAAATTAATTTACTCTATATTTATGGATTTATTTCTGGGATCTCTATTCTGTTTCACTGACCTATATGTCTGTTTTTATGCCAGTACCATACTATTTTGATTACTATAGCTTTGTAATATAGTTTGAAATCAGGGACGATGATGCTTCCAGATTTGTTCTTTCTCAAGGTTGCTTTGGCTATTCAGGTGTGTGAGTGTGTGTGTATGTGTGTGATTTTTTGTGACTCTTTAGGGTTTTCTGTATATCATATCATGTCATCTACATAAAACTGTCATAATGACAGTTTTACTGTTTTCTTTCTGATCTGTACGACTTTTATTTCTTTTTCTTGTCTAATTGCTCTGGTTAGCGCTTCCAATACAGTGTTAATAAAAAAGGCCAGAGTGGGCATTCTTGTATTGTTCTTGATCTTAGAGGAAAAGCTTTTAGCTTTTTACCCTTGAGGGTGATAGTAATTGTGGGCTTGTTGTATATGGCCTTTATTATGTTGAGGTATGTTCCCTCTACACCCACTTTGTTGAGAGTTTTTATCATAAATAGATGTTGAATTTTGTCAAACATTTTTTCTGCATCTGTTGAGCTGACCATATGATTTTTATCCTTAATTTTTTTAATGTGGTGTATCACATTGATTGATTTGCAGATGTTGAACCATCTTTGCATACCTGAAATAAGTTCCACTTTATCATGGTCTATGATTTTAATGTGTTGTTTGCTAATCAAATTCAGTTTGTTAATATTTTTTTGAAGATTTTGCATCTATGTTCATGAGGGATGTTAGTCTGTTATTTTCTTTGCTGGTGGCATCCTTTTCTGGTTTTGGTATCAGGGTAATGCTGTCCTCCTAAAATGAATTTAAAAGTGTTCCTTCCTCTTCTATTTTTTTGGAAGATTTTGAAGAGAATTGGAATTAGCTTGCCTTTATATGTTTGGTAGAATTCACCAGTGAAACTGTCTGGTCCTAGACTTTTGTTGTTGGAAAATTTTTGATTACTAATTCAACCTCCTTACTAGTTAATTGGTGTGTTCAGATTTTCTATTTCTTCATGCTTCAGTCTTGGTAGGTTGTAATTTCTCCTCTTTCATTTCTGATTTTACTTGTTTGAGACTTTTCTCTTGGTGAGTCTAGCTAAAGGTTTGTCAATTTTTTTATCTTTTCAAAAAACTACCTCTTAGTTTCAGTGATCTTTTAAATATTTCTTTTTTAGCCTCTATTTTAATTATTTTTGCTCTGATCTCTGTTATTCCCTCCCTTCTACAAACTTCGGGCTTCATTTGTTCTTGTTTTTCTAGTTCCTCGTGGTATAAAGTTAGGTTGTATGAAATTTTTCTTGTTTCTTTTAATTAATTAATTTATTTTTAACATCTTTATTGAAGTATAATTGCTTTACAATGTTGTGTTAGTTTCTTGTTTCTTGATGTAGGCATTTATAACTATGAATTTCCCTCTTAGAAAATCCTTTTGTTGCATTCCATAAGTTTTGGTATGTTTTGTTTCCTTTTTCATTTGTCTCAATGTATTTTTTGATTTCTCTTTGATTTCTTTTTTGACCCATTGCTCAGGAATGAAGTATTTTTATGAAAATAGAATTACTTATAATTCTAGAACTTAGTGTAATTTAGTTGCTAATTTAAAAACTGAATATCATGTTTCATATATGTTCCATCAACATCTACATGTATGGTATACAAATATAAGAATAACATGGATTATTTAATATTAAATTTTTTCCCCAAATGTTAGGAATACTGCAATAAATTCTGAGTATCTACAGAACCACAAACTGGAACATTCAAAAAAGCAAGAAAATGGAGGTTTGACACTATTGGCAAGTGAATTCGCTGTGCAAAAATCTATTAAGTCTGCACTAATAGCAGAGAAGCATCTGAGAAGTTCAAGTTTTTTTCTTACCTATCTTGCTGCTCAAATATTTGCATACTCTAAAGCTGTGTGTGTATCTCTACTCCCTAACCTTCACAACATTCTGATAGTTTCCTTTTGTTTTTGAGGACACAGAGCAAGAAATATGGGGAATCATTCCCCTGAGGCCTTGAAAAGTATTAGGAGAGCAGATATTTAAGATCACAGTTCCCCATGTGGTACTGCTGATTGTCATATTCTGAGTGACAAAGGCATTCATGTGTTCTTTTAAATGTGTGTGTGTGTATGTTTATTATATGTAGGGGCCTTCTAAAATATGAGGACCCAAACACAGGTCCCTCTTGCCCAGCTATAATTACAGTACTAGTTCTAGCCTTTTTACGAATGCCAGGCAATATCTTTTACTTAGGACCCATTTTATCCATTTAGGTCACCTATCTACCTTTGAAGATTTTAAGGTATCCCTTCCCTTCTTTGATGACTTCCTGTATTCGTTTTCTATTGCCAAGTAACAAATTACCACAAATTCAGTAACTTAAAATAATGGCATTTATTATCTCAGTTTGTGTGGGTCAGGAGTTTGAGTCTGACTTAGATGGATCCTCTGCTCAGAGTCTCATAAGGCTATAATCAAGGTGTTATTTGGGCTGAATTTTCATCTGAGAGCTTGACTGGTAAAGAATCTACTTCCAAATTCATTTTGTTTGTTGGTAGAATTCATTTCCTTATGGCTATATGATTGAGAGTCTTGGCTTTTTTGCTCACTGTTGGCTAATGCCCACCCTCAGGTTCTAGAGGCTGTCCAAAGATTCTATAGGCCACTTGTAGTAACTTTCCATGTGGGTTTCTTCAACATGGCTGCTTACTTCATCAAACCATTAAAGAGAACCTCTCTCCTCAGGGAAGTCCCAGTTCCTTTTTAAAGGGCTTTTTCCAGTTTAAGTCAGGCCCATCCAAGATAATCTCTCTTTTATCTATTCATAATCAATTTTTATGAGACCTTAATTACATCTGGAAAATTCATTCACCTTTGCCATATTCTATTGGTTAGAAGTAAGTCATGGGTTCTGTCCACAGTCAAGGGGAGAGTCAGGGTGTGAATGCAAAGGGGTGGAGATCATCTTAGAATTCTATTTATCACACTTCCTATTCCAGAAAGTTATTTCTTAAGTTTTCTCAGGTTTGCCTAATTAACACCTCAGTAAACTTCTCTGAGAAATGTAGGATAATAATAAGAATTATCAGGTTATGGTTAATTCATTTTCTTTCTTAATGGTAGTATAGGATGTACAGATAGAAACTGCTCAAGCTGATCTATGCCTGTACCATTACTACTCTGACAAGTACTACTAGTACTAGTACTACTATTACTACTATGATTACTATTAGCTAACACTTATCAAAGTGTTACTATATACCCAGTATTCCTTGAAGTGTTTTACCAGAATTTAATCTTTGTAAAAACCTTACCAGATAAGGGCTATTTTTTTCATGTGCATTTGATATTTCTGGAACCATTTGGTTAGAGAAGTTTAGAACAGGCAGTAAGTAAGAAGTAGAGAAAAAATTTTAATTCAGGTAGTAAATCTTCAGAGCCCATTTTTGTAATCACTAAATTAGACTGTCTCATATTATAGTACTTAGAAACTTCAGTCTTCCTCTTCAGTTGTTCCTTTTTCAAGTTTATACTGTTTTTCAAAAGTTCAGTTTTCCTTGCTCAATTGCTACTACTGAAATTCATTTAAAACTGTTTATTATTTTAGGGTTTTTTGCTTTTTGTTTTTGGATTTTTTTTTTTTTTTGTGATACTGCTTTACTCCAGCACTTTTTTTCTAGAAGTCTATTCAGCCTGTATATATAAATAAGCCCACAATGGTGGGTAAAATATGGAAATCCTTCAGTACTGATTGGTAAGTAGCTGCCCTACCATGAATACCCCTCCTACCAGCCAGTCTGTCTTGGTGCCCAGCTGAAGAACCCCTGGGTTCTCCACAATCCTACAACTAGAGGATTAACATTTGATAAAATAGGGGGTCTTCAAACCTTCTTGTATTCTAATGGACCAGTGTCTGGTACCACAAGGATTGATAAACATTCTGAATATCATCCCACCTATAAATTGAAGCCATGTCTTTTTCTTTTTTCAGTGTCTTTGCATTTCTGTTTTACCTAATTTGAATTCTCCTTCTTTTGTACCTATTCTGACAGCCACTTTAAGTTCTACATTATAAGTCAGATCAAGCATCACCTGTTCTGTGAAATTTTCCTATATTCCATGAGGAAGTTTTAGGTTCTTTTGTTTTACATTTCTTTTATACTTAGTATATACTTAGTATATACCTCCATGATAGTAATGATCTCATAATGTATATCTGTATATATGACTCTTTCCCTACCAGAGGCAGTGTCATTTCCTCTGGGCATCCCCAATGTTTAGAACAGTGTGTGAATAAATAATAAAGGCTGTACTTGTTGAATGAAACAATGAATGATTGGTTAGATTAACCAGCAGGTAGACAGCTAAAGAGACTGTAAACACATGGTTGAGGATATTTGAGGAGATTCAAACACAATAAAACTGTCTAACTGGAGTTTTAGGGAGGCAAGTCTAGAATATGAGCAAGAAAGAAAATTGATCAGTTGGAGTTCATGTTCAATTACTTTCCCTTTGCCATTAGCCAAGACAATTGAGAGTGAACTATTATAAAAATGATTCCTTTCTATTTGCTTATAGAAGACAAAGAGAAACCTAATGAACTCTGTTATTCCTATCCCATTTCTCTTTTTATAGAATGGAATTTTAAATATTGATATTATTTATAATTTGCTGAGCATCTATTTTATAATTGAGCACTACGTACTAAATAAATTACAATACATAATTTGTTATAACTGAGCCTCTATTTGTAATTTATTGAGCACCCATGTACTATGTTCTGTGCTAAGGACTTTACAAAGCTTAGCAATTAAGCAATGCAAATCTAATTGTGTTATTTCCTAACTTAAAACCTTTTAAGTGATTCCTCATTGCTTTCACAATGAAGTCCAGCTTTTAGGCAAGACATCTATTAAATCAGTTCTCATGTTAGAGATTACTTCTTCTAGGAAGGCATTACTGATTCTCCAAGTCTAGATTAGGTGATCCTCCTAAAAGCCACGCAGTATTTCAACTAAGTTGAAAGCCCCAAATTATAGAAATAAGTATTAACCACCCTGCACTAATTTCTTATTACTTACAAAAATTTCCTGTTTACTTTTCTGTCTCCTTCACTGTAGTAGAGATTTCTTGAGGACAGGCACCTAATACAGGTCTGGAACACCAGCATTGCTAAATAAATATTGAACGAATAGATTAATTTAAGGGAGAAATGATGTTAAAAAACGACAACCAAACCTCACCATATATTTGCTAGGCTGCTTTTGCTTTGCAAAACACACTTATATTTATCCTATCATTTAGCCCTCTCAACTGATTTGAATTATAGCCATTATCACCATTTTAGAGAAGAGAAAACTGAGTAACACACTTATTTCAAGGAACAGGCACGTAAGCAGGAGTCCTTGGACGTAAGCCCAGATATCCCAACAAATACAGGGGCACCTTTTTCATTACACTCTGTGGCCTTCATGAAGGGTTGGCTCCCTAAATAAAACTGAATAACAGGGATACAACAGGTGGAAGGGTATGACTGGAAGCGCTTGCTCTGCCACAGGACGGAAAGAAAAGATGTGTTTGTGCCACTCCCTCGTGACTTACACAGTTTGAGGTATATTTTCTGACTTTTTAATATAAACGATAAACAACCTAACATACTCCAGCATTTTTCGAAAATCTTTACCTCAGCTCTTTAACTTTCACCTATTTCCTTCCTTCCTTCCTTCCTTCCTTCCTCTCTTCCTCCCTTCCTCCCTTCCTTCCTTCCTGAGGCTCATAGAGGGCGCTCACAAAGCGCTACTCACTGGTTGGGCAAGGCTCCACTCAAAACACACACCTCACTGCAACTGAAAGGCGCAGCGCCACCACCTCAGACTTCCTTCTCTTTTCCACGGCAGGAGGCGGGGCCAATTTTTCTCATTCAAATAAAAAACCAGAAGATTTGCATGGGGAACGGCCAGTCCGTGAGCCCATTGGCTAAAAGCATGGTGGGCGTGACCAATATTACGACCGCCGAGCCCCGCCTACGATAATTTGCATAACGGCCCCGGCGCGTGCAAGGGAGAAGCGGGTTTGTTTTTGAATCTGCGGAGGCGGCGGCGGCGGCGGCAGCGGCGGCGGCGGCGCGGCGACTGGAGCGCGCGAGACTGAGGCTGCAGCGGAGGGGACGGAGGCGCGGGACGGCTCTGTAGGAAGGAATTTGGTTCCCCCTCCCTCCTCTCCCACCTCGAAAGGTATATGTGAGTCCCAGGGTCTATTATAACCACATTTTGTTAAATTATTACTGTATTTCTTTAGAGTCGAGACCGCATTATGGCGGCTGCGGGAGCTGTGTTTGCGCCTGCGCGGTTGCGGAGCTGCGGGCGGGCGCTGCATGGGAGCACGTGATCTTGCGGGGTCGGGCTCTAGCTGCAGTTGTGCAGCTGGCGGGGCGGTGGCTGCGCAAGCGCAATATTCATTTTCAAGATAGAATGTTCTTGTTGGACGCCATTCGGGTTCTAGATTTAATTTTCCTCATTCTTGAGGGGTTTCGTTTTGTTACGCTCGAATTCCTATATTTTAAATGGAAAACATTTCTCTTATGTTGTATTCCCGTACCGACCTCAAACTCCTTTCTTGTATTTCTCCGATTCTCTGAGAAGCTGTGGACTTAATTTTGTGTAAAAATGATTGTCCCCTTGTGGTTCTCGATTTTTACTTCACTTTAAGGGTATTGCTGGATTCAAGTTTGTATTTAGGGAGCGGAAGATCAGCACCTAGTGGTGTTCTCACGGGAAGTGCAATTATTTGAACTGCATATTTGCAAATACATTTTTAACCCTATCTTTACCAGTTCTGTTGGAATGTTTTCAAACTAGAAACAATTTGAGTTTTGGAAAAATGAAGGGGAGGGGGCATTGGAAGAATCTGTATAATGTCATTTAAAAAGAAATCTCAATCTCCTTGGGTATTTATTTTTTTTAAAAAAAATTTGATCCTCAGTCGGTGAAGTTTTAATTTAATCAGTGTGTGCCTCTGATCTTGCTTGCATTTGAGTTTTACATTTTTTCTGTCTCTGATCACTTGTCCATTACTGCTTCAGTTAGATTATTTTTGGTACCTTGACTTTTAAAATTAATCATTTCCTTACCATTTTGTTTGTAATGATATATAAAGTATAGTACTTAAACTTGGTAAATTTTTCTGATAAAGAATTCTACAAAGAACTCCCAACTACACTGAGGCCTTTATGAGGAAATTGTGAATCATTGATAAATCAGTTGATTAAAAAAAACCAAACTGCCATATATACATGTGTGTAAGATACAATTGTGTTAGATTTTAAAAAATTGTATGTTCCTGGTTTTAGTTTCTTAAAGTAGTTATAAGTATGTTACTGATTATTTTACTTTAAAATGGTAGTGTCACTATATTTAAATCTTATATAAACCCCTGGGAGAAGTTTTATACATTTGATATAATTCTACCATTGTGTAAATTATTTCTTACTGAGCTGAAAACTTGTAAATGGTTGTCATAAATTTCATCTGTGGTTTGTATATACAACAATTGTTTTCTTGGTTGGTTATGTAACTCTGAGTTTAAGTCAGTCACTTGTCAGATGAAGAAGTGGCTATTGCTTTATAATCTTGGTTGGTTTAGGGACTTTATTGCCTACAAGAACGGTTAAGTATCAAATAGATGTAATTGAAGGGAGTACTTTTGGTTGGTGGAGTTTTAAAAAATGACATCACAAAGGAGATAGAATGAAGTGAAGGGAATAATTCTTTTTTTTCTCAACAGAAAATTTGTTGATATAATTTTTGAACCCCTGAAGTCTTCTACAGAGAAATATATTTAGAGGGCAGTTGTGTAATCTTTTCCCTTTTATGCTTCCAGGCTAATTACCCAGCACACCGCCTCCACCCTCCAGACATTATTTCAGGTGTTGTAGAGTTGGAAATACATTGTATTTTCTGTATCTACGTCTATGTCTGTGTGTGTGTGTATGTGTTAGGTTAAGAAAAGAACTTTGATTATAGGGCATGGTTCATTCTGCACTTCCAAAAAAGTGAAATATTTTGGTTTATATATTTAAGCTTATGTTTTCATTTGCATATACAAATGATTGCCTCTTAGGTTAATGTGGAAGATCATAAGAGGCACTTGAAACACTGAAGAACATAATGTACTATGTAAATATGTATTGGTAGGACAGTCTTGCTGTTACATTTGTTAGAAAGGCAAATATAGTTCTATAAATTTAAAACTAAGATTAATGAATTGTCTGAACATCTACTGTTTGTTCATTGGTACTCTGTCAATAACAAGCATGTTGTGGAATTTCAGTTAATATTAAGACTAGGTTACCAAATGAATACCAAGTTACTGGGAGTCATTTAAAATCTTTTTCACTATAGCACATTTGGAAAGTATTGAAAATTAATTAGAAATAAACACTTTTTTGGTGATTTTTGTGACATTTCCATTTATTGATTGATCAATTAGTTTATCATTTGGATCATAATTTCATTCCTGCCCTTTTAACTTAGTATTTTATTGTGGATATTTATCCATTTCATTATTCTTTTGAAATTTTTTTTTAATGATTACATAATAGTTATTTTGTGAAAATATCCCAAATGATCAAATGTTCTTGAAATATATTTTTAAATGGCTATGTAATATTGGTGTCTTTAATAAGAATGTACTGTGACTTACTAAATCTTTCTTTCCTTATTGAACATTTCGTTGCCCATTTCTCTATTATAAATAAAGCTGCAGTGAACATCCTTGTACATGAGTCATGATCTACATCTCATAATATTTTTTTGAAATTACTGTTACAAAGGACTTTTAAAGTAATTTACAAAACTGATAAAAACTTAGTTTTATTGAAAAGCATTTCCTATACCACCATCAATTTGGTGGTTAGCATTTTTTCTGATAACTAGTGAAATTGAACTTTTAAATATTTAATATATATGCAACTTTCTCATTTTTTGTGACTTTGCTGTTTGAGGTTATTTTGTGTATCTTTTTCTGTGGTAAATGTTAATGTCTTCCTTATGTGTAAGTTATTTATGGATATTAGCCCTTTGCTTTTCATATTTTTTGAATTTTATTTTTTGTTTGTTTTTGTTTTTCGGTACGTGGGCCTCTCACTGTTGTGGCCTCTCCTGTTGTGGAGCACAGGCTCCGGACGCGCAGGCTCAGCGGCCGTGGCTCACGGGCCCAGCCGCTCTGTGGCATGTGGGATCTTCCCGGACCGGGGCACAAACTCGTGTCCCCTGCATCTGCAGGCGGACTCTCAACCACTGCGCCACCAGGGAAGCCCTGAAGTTTTTTTTAGTTAAGATTTTTTTTTTTTAATTGCTATGGTTTTACATATTTAGAATTGTTACATTTTTATGAAGTCAAATGCACTGCTTTTTCATGTGTTATTTCTTTCAGGACTTCTCTGCATAAAAAATATTGTAAGATGAACTAAATGTTCGTCTGTTCTGTTTATTTTTTCTAGATGTTTTAATTATCTTAAAAAATACCTTTTGGCCTATATGGAGTTTATTTTGACATTGAGATGGGTTGCTAGTTTCCATCTTTTCCTAATTTTCTTAGAATTTTATGTTGATGATACATTTCTTCTTTTGATCATAACTTACTAAGTTTGAGCTATCAATTCTGCTTCATTTACTAGGGATATTTAACTTGAGGTCCATTGACCTTTGGGGGTTCTAGAGATACTTAAAAAACTTCCGTGGATTCCATGATATACGCAATTTTGTGTGAGTGTACATATGTGCTTTTTTTTCCTGGGGAAAGAGTTACAGTTTTATCAGCTTCTCACAAGAATATGTAATGTAAAATCTAAAAGCAGGTTAACAACCCTGGAACTGGGCCTTGTTTATATAGCAGTACTGCATTGTCTTATTTGCTGTAGTGCTATAGACTATATAAATATATGAAGGGGCAGTAGATATCATTCCTTTTCACAATTTTCTAAGCTAATTTTCCCTCCTTTTGTACATACATTTGGCAAAGTTTAAAAACCAACTATTTGAAGTTTTGTTTAGAATTGCATAAAACCTAAATTAGGGTATGTTTACATCTTTATACTGTTAGTTTTTTTTTTAATTCACGAATATGATGCATTTTTCTGTAGATCCTACAAAAATGTATTGTTTTTAGGAACTCTGAGAAAAATTGTGGTACTGTTACTTTCTATTAAGGTGTTATCTTACTGGTTTCCTATAATGGTATAATGTTAATAGGGATGACATGATAGAGGATATAGGACAACATTTCCAGTTTTAATCTGCTTTAGAATATAGCATCATGAAAATAGTGCAAGTATGAAGTTAGAAATGAGAAAAATAGGTTACCAAGATAGTGTTCTACAGTATTTGAAAACAGAATTTTTCTTGTGTATTTAACGTAGACCTTTTTTTTTTTTTCCAAATTTATTTATTTAATTTATTTTTGGCTGTGTTGGGTCTTCGTTGCTGTGTGTGGGCTTTCTCTAGTTGCGGCGATTGGGGGCTACTCTTCATTGTGGTGCACAGGCTTCTCATTGTGGTGGCTTCTCTTTTTGCGGAGCATGGGCTCGGCGCATGGGCTTCATTAGCTGTAGCATGCAGGCTCAGTAGTTGTGGCTCGCTGGCTCTAGAGTGCAGGCTCAGTAGTTGTGGTGCGTGGGCTTAGTTGCTTCGTGGAATGTGGGATCTTCCTGGACCAGGGCTCGAACCCGTGTCCCTTGCATTGGCAGGTGGATTCTTTTTTTTTAACATCTTGATTGGAGTATAATTGCTTTACAATGTTGTGTTGGTTTTTGCTTTATAACAAATTGAATCAGCTACACATATACATATATCCCCATATCTCCTCCCTCTTGCGTCTCCCTCCCACCCTCCCTATCCCACCCCTCTAGGTGGTCGCAAAGCACTGAGTTGATCTCTGTGTGCTATGTGGCTGCTTCCCACTAGCTATCTATTTTACATTTGGTAGTATACATAAGTCCATGCCACTCTCTCACTTTGTCCCAGCTTACCCGTCCCCCTCCCCATGTCCTCAAGTCCATTCTCTATGTCTGTGTCTTTATTCCTCTCCTGCCCCTAGGTTCTTCAGAACGATTTTTTTTTAGACTCCATATATATGTGTTAGCATATGGTATTTGCTTTTCTCTTTCTGACTTACTTCACTCTGTATGATAGTCTCTGGGTCCATCCACCTCACTACAGATAACTCAACTGCATTTATTTTGATGGCTGAGTAATATTCCATTGTATATATGTGCCACATTTTCTTTATCCATGCATCTATTGATGGACACTTAGGTTGATTCCATGTCCTGACAATTGTAAATAGAACTGCTGAACATTGTGGTACATGACTCTTTTTGAATTATGGTTTTCTCAGGGTATATGCCCAGTAGTGGGATTGCTGGGTCGTATGGTAGTTCTATTTTTAGTTTTTTAAGGAACCTCCATACTCTTCTCCATAGTGGCTGTATCAATTTACATTCCCACCAACAGTGCAAGAGGGTTCCCTTTTCTCCACACCCTCTCCAGTGTTTATTGTTTGTAGATTTTTTGATGATGGCCATTCTGACTGGTGTGAGGTGATACCTCATTGTAGGTTTGATTTGCATTTCTCTAATGATTAGTGATGTTGAGCATTCTTTCATGTGTTTGTTGGAAATCTGTATATTTTCTTTGGAGAAATGTGTATTTAGGTCTTCTGTCAGGTGGATTCTTAACCACTGTGCCACTAGGGAAGCCCGACCTTTTTTTTTTTTTAAACAGAGAAAATTTGAAAAGTTATCTGATTCATTTTTTGGCCAGTGTGGAGCCTAATAAATAATATATAATTAAGGTAAAAAATTTTCATCTTAGTCTCTTTTGGTAACATTAAATATTCCTCTCATAAGGATGTTTCCCTAAGTATTAGTATACATTCATTCTCTATTAAATCTATTCTTTGTGCTGATTGCAGTGAAAAGTATAATCTTGATTGATAGTGTATTTTAGTTGTAATCCTACTTTTTAAAAATTATTTTTATATTAGGTACAGGAAAGAATGTCAGATTATTGTAAAAATATTTTTGTTGAATATAGTTAAACTTGAAAAATTGGTTGTTGCATGTAAAGAAGAAATCAAGGAAGTTAAAGATAGAAATCAAATGGTAAAATATTATTGGCTTTATAAAAATAACTCTAGGAAATAGGTAGAAATTGTGTTAAGATATTATTGGCTTTTCTTCAGCATTTTTTTTCTAATGAAAAAATTTTGTCTTTGGATATTTTTCAAGCAAATCCACTTATAGCAGTTTGCATATTTTTATTTTTTTGTGTATGACCTTTGCCCTTACCTGAGAACTTTTCATAGTTCTGATGTATTGTGGTATCTGTGTTTTCAGACTATAATAGTTAATTAGGGACAGGAGAAATGCTACTAGAAAAATGCATATGGATAGGGGCAAGAAGAGATGGCTGGCATCTTGATAGAGAAGAGCTGTCAGATTCCAAGTGTTAGAACAAGAATTAAAAAACTTAGTTTTGAGGTTACTTAATTTGGGAATTGTTATTCTTAAAGACACATTATTTATAGCATGTTCATTATGGTAATAGATGATCTTATTATGATTCTGAATTATAGGAATATTTAATTATGCTAAATTTGTTCAAGAAGACAAAGAGGGGTATGATTTGGTTTAGAAAGATTTCTATTATACTTTTTGTTTTTAAGTTTTGAGGTATATGGAAAATTCATACATTATCATACCAAGTTTTTCAAAGGAGTCCCATGTAGAAAGAAGTTTGAGAGTAAAGTTCTTGCTTTTGAGTTCCTAACAGCTGTAGGGCATTATAAATAAAAATAAGGTGATATTTTAACAGTAGATTATAAAAAAATATCAAGTAGCTCTGGAGAGCATTGTCCTTGTTAGTTTCCTAGAGTATCTAGAAACTACCTATCCATTAGTGGAGCTTCTTTTTTTAAAATCCTTGCCCATTTGATCTTGTTATGTTCTTTAGAGAGTCCAAGACTAAAAATTACTTCTCAGTGTTCTTAGATTGTCATGCAATCTGCAGAGGAAATCAGTGTTTTTTTTCTGTTATTTTACTTTTTTCAAAACAGAGAAGTGAATTCCACAAAATTAAACCGTTTATATATGCTTCAGGTTGTACGGTGGAATCCATCTTGTATCGGAGACACTATGATTGCTGGGCAGCATTTCCAGTTTTTTAAGTGCTGCAAAGTGAGAAAACCAGGGCGCTAGTGTTTATTTATACAATGTGAACGTTTTCAGTTTTGAATTTTGATCTTTGGGTTTTTGAGTCTTTAAGAGAATGACCCGGGCATCTCCTTGGTCACCTTCCAAAAAATGTGGCAGGCCTAAGGGTACAGTTGATATTATCTTCCTGAGAGTCTTTATAATTGGGCCTATGTAAACATGAATGTCTGGGAAATGAAGATGACCTTTACCATCAGAAATATTAACTTTACCATCAGAAATATTCACTTATTCATGTCTGCAATTTTTCATTGTTTAGAATATTATTAAGAATTTTGTGTTATTTTTTGTTATACAAAAAATAATTATCAGTTATAGTTCTAGTAACTAGGAATAACTAGATATATTCCCTTTAGTTTGGGAGAGAGACCCCTTTTTATGATGATGATGTGAGGTAGTAGTGTTATTATGTCAAACCGTATAATCCTTTCTCCCTTTCTTTGTTGTTTGTGTAGCCCTGTGTTACTTTGGGAACTGTTGTCTTGGTAGGTACCCAGGAATTATGTGTATGGCACTTTTACATTCTAATAAGGAACTTGAATTGTATGTTGGAATAGTGGTTCTGAGAACGGACAGGGCTGTAAAAGGATCTCTCCTTGAGCCAGTAATTGTCCAAGATGATGTCTTCCATTTTGTGGAAAGGTAAACTTAGAAGGTAGGAAGAGTTTCTGCTGTTTTGAGGACCAGGAGCAAAAGAAAAAGAGATTTTGGTGAATCAGTAACGAACAACTTGACTGCTTCAGCTCATTTTCAACTAAGACTTGCCAGCTTAGGAGTGTACCTGCCCTGTTACCATTATTAGATTAAATGTCTCAAGAGAAGGAAGAAATGGGGAAGAGTATGGAAAAGAGACTGTTTTTGAACTTCTTTTATTTCCTTTTAGGTAGTCAATGTCAGGAGCTGATTGGATTACAGTAAAGGCTAAACTGCTCTGAGACACTCTGTTACTGTTAAGGATGATGTTTATTTCTCTTGTGTAATAATACAGAGAAAAACTCTTCAGGTTTGTAAGTGGCTTTGGCTTAATGTATGGTTTCCATATGTTGAACATGATTTCTGGGTTGAACATGGCTGCTTTCACCAGCCAGGGGCAAGGGAGAAAGAACAATGGGAGTGCACGCTCATTGTTTTGAGAGCCTCATCTGGAAGTAGTACTATCATTTAGATTCATGTGTTATGGGTGAGAATTTAATCACTGGAACATACTTGGCTGGGAAATGTAGTATCTGGCTGGACAACCATGTGTTCAGCTAAAATTAGAAAATTTTATAAAAGAAGGAGAGAAATGGGTATTAGAGAACAGTTAGCCTTTTCTGCTACTAAAGGCAGCTGGAGAAGTGGTCTCTAATTAATTCATAATTTGATATTGAAAACTGGTTTTCTGTTTTAAGAATTAGATCCAGTTGTAACTATATATCTTCCTTTGAAATGGAATTTTGAGAGCTTTGTAATCATGATTCCTGACAGATTGTAGTTACTATAAATATTTACCTTATTAGGCAGAGTTTTTCCTCTTTCTGCTTGCTTTTGAAAACATTAAATCATGATTAGTTTTGCAAGAATTCAGTGTACTATCTTTGAATCTTGCCAGTTAACTTACTTTAAAAGGATGAAGGACTGTAGGTAAACTCTGACAATTGTTTGAACTGCTTCTTTTAGTTTCAAAGTTGAGTTTATGATTTCTCAAGATGGAAAATGTGATTTTTGAGGGCCTTGTAATATACACAGGTAAAAAATAACTGTGGTCATAAATTCTTTGCTTACAAGTAAAACTTATCTGATAAGTAAGTAATAAGTAACTAATTAAAAACAGCTCTTTGTAGATGATAAGTGTAACACAATAGATATCTGTGTAAGGCACAGAAAGTGGGACTCTGTTGGGGGGAGGTCAGGGAAACCTTAGAAGAGTTGTATTTAAAAAAATTTTTTTAAAAATATTTATTTATTTATTTGGCTGCACCGGGTCTCTGTTGCGGCATGTGGGATCTTCAGTTGCGGCACGTGGGATCTAGTTCCCTGACCAGGGATCAAACCTGGACCCCCGGTATTGGGAGCTTAGGGTCTTACCACTGGACCACCAGGGATATCCCAGAAGAGTTGTATTTTAAAAGAAGAATTACAAGGATATTCTTAGTAAAGGGAATAAAGAGGGTATTCAAAATCTCAGAGGTGGGAAAGAAAGTATTACATTTAGGAGAACATATTCTGATATAAATCCTTGATTTTTGTAAATAAAAAATCATTGATGCCATGGTGCCTACATAATGTACCTAATAAAGGATATTGTTATCCTCAGCTGGAAGTTCTCTAATTTCTCTTTTTACTTTGTATCTCTTTTAAAGGCATTTATTCCTTTCAACTTTTATGTTTATGATTATTTGTATAGTACTTTATAAGCTTCCTGCAGTTAGGAATTTTATCTTACTGATGTATCTGGCAAATGTCGCATTTTAAGGACAAACCCTTTCTAATTAGGTATAATAAGACTGCTAATAAAAGTATAAAATTGCATTCCACAATACCTACCTTAATATTCAATAAATATTTGCTTATTGAAAGAATAGAACCCCTTTGTTTTAGGTGCAAAAAAAAAAAAGGTAAGATGTTCTAGCTCCTTTCATTTAATGCATGATAATCTACATGTCAGAACTTTTAGTTGTTGTTGTTTTTAAATAATTAACCATGAAGTTTACTTAAGCAAGCATCCACTGGGTAAATTGTCAAAAGATTTGACAGACACTTTGCATCTGGAAAATTATAAACAGTAAAATAACTTGGAAAAAATTCTTCAATCCCATTCATTAAGAAATAGAAAAAATTTTAAAAACACCATTGCTTACCTATTAATAAGAAGTTTCTAAAATATAATTCTGAAGGACATATGTATGAAATTAATAAGGGTTTGATGAAAAGATGGAATGACATAATTATTTTGAGTTGTGTAATTCTCTTCTCCATCAAACATATTTTAAGTGATATAATAGTTGGCAAATTAAAAATATGCAAGCAAATTGACAGAAGAAAAAGAAAGAACAAAAGAAAAGACAAAGAATTTTCCTAAAACCAGTTAGTAATATCATGAAGGGGAAAGTACAGTAATTTTGTATTGGAACCTGGCCAATTTGTGTTTCCCAGCAGTATTTCTTACATATAAAATGGTGATACCACCTACCTGGTAGGCTTATTTTGAGAGATTAAATGAGATTAATTATATAAAATGTTAGCATTTGTTCCTGACACACTTTTAATCTCTGGCTTCAACCAATTGATGAATCTATTAGTAAGACATGAATATTTACTAAGAGGCAGCTACGTGAAGCTTTAGGGAGCCCTGCAGTACAAGGAGATATATGGAAAATGACAGTATTCTTCCTTACTGGAGTTAGAACTTATATACATTTAAAAAGCAACTTAGAAAAGTAGGTTTAATCATGCCCCTTACTAGTAGGAAAAATATGAATTTAGAAACGTAGTTTATTTGCAAAGGTTTGTGAGAGAGTCCAGCTTTAGGACTTATTCATTAAATTAAAACAAAAACAAAACCAAAAAGCACTACCAGAGTATTTAAGAATAAAAACCCCTCAAAGATTACTAAATCTCTGAGCCTCATCATGGTGAAAAAGCAGCCATTTTCTCACATTAATTATTTATCTTCAAGGTTTGTCATAATTCTTCAGACTGTCATTATTGCCAAAGTTAGAGATGAAGTCATTTATTTTGGGAGCTAGATCCACATAGAATTATCCTGTTTTCTTTTTGTAATTTTAGGGTGCAGGGTGATCCCTCACCCCTTATTTACCCTTCAGCTATGGAACTTGCTGGGCATGCTCACTTAAAATTGAGGTAAAACAAAGTGTCAGTTTTCTTCCATAACCCTTCCCTTGGCCAAGTTTCTGCCCCTAAGGTACAGATTTGATCATATAAGTTTGTTTAATAATTTTCTGATTCTTTATTTCGATGTTTTGTTTGACTCGTTTATTGAACTAATGACGTATTGTTAAGTATAGAAAGGCTTCTCTTTGTCTGCTTAACAAAACTATGTCCATTTGATATAAGAGGTAAGTTCTGTCTAGTTTTATAAAGCATAATAATTTACTTATTTATTTGCTTGAGTACAAGATTAGGAACCAAGAGCCATTTAATTTATCTCAATGAGATTTTGCCTGCATTACTTAAAACTGTATGGTATCATGGTTCTCTAAGAGTCCCACATTTGTCAGTGTTCCTTGTCTGTCAGGAAGTGATATTCTTTATTCCTCTTAAAGCTGGGAATCCATAAGTTATGAAAGAGATACTGTATTGATTTCCTGTGAAGACCTAGAAGGCATCATTTCTACATTTGAGATGCAGTCCTTGTTCCCTGTCATAGCTAATTAAAAGAGATTTGTTTTTAAACGTTGCATTTTTCTGTGGTCATGGTTACAAATTTGATTTATCCATTTTATTCTGAAAGGAAGGAAAACAGATTCTCATTGAAACTATGTAAGTGGGTTCATAAAAAGTAGAGAGACTCAGTTATGATACTCTATACAAGATTTAATCATTCTTCTAAGTAGTTTTTAAACAAGGCCAATCAATATATTCAGTATTTTTTTATAGAATTGTTCTTAAAATATTCTCATAGATTATTAACTTAAAACCTGTAGTAAGGTCTTTCATAGGATATTCTGCCCCCCCGCCCCCCCGGAATTCTGAGGGTATTGGATCAAGATACTATTTAAATTACTGTTTATACAAAATATATCTTAAATTGAGGGTTAAAGGTAGATTAAGAAGAAAGTATTTTTCTTATATGACCATTAAAAAGAAAATGTTAACCACAATTAAATCATTTCATTTAGTCCTAAATAATTCTTATCCTCCTGATCTAGAGTTAAGTAATCTACTTACACAAAGTTGTCTGCCCTGAACTATAACAGAATTATGGAAATCATGACTCATTCTCTTGATACAGTTATGACAGAGGTCCATCCATGAAGGTAATTTTATACCAGGATGCCTGTATCCATGAATCTCATCCATGTAATAGTAATAGTTGAGATGATTTGGTACAATCCTTTACTAAGGATTTTTTAATGTTTATTTAGAAGACACTTTTTTTCCTCCTCAGGTACAGTGGCAGCAAGGATCGTGACTCATTTTTGTTTCTTGATTTTCATTTTTCCAGGCTAGCCTACTTGCTTTCTATATCTGGTATACCACTTTCATCCTTAGAATTTTATTCACCATTGTGGGGATTTCTCTCACCCCTCTTCTGTGTAGGACCTTTGTTTTCCATGTGCTATGTCTTTTTATTGACTTATTCTGTCATTAGGGGGAGTGGACCACATTCTCTAGTAGCTTTTTGAGAAAGAATATATAGGAGATATGTTCTTTGAGACTTATGTGTGTCTGAAAATTGTCATTTTATATTTTTAATGCTTGATTGATAGTTTGGCTAGGTATACAAAGCTAGGTTGGAAATCACTTTTCTTTAGAATTTTAAAGGCACTGCTCCATTAGCTTTTTGCTTCTGTTACTACTGAGAAATCTGAAGCCGTGCTTATTTTTGATTTTTTCCCTCAATGGAAGCATGTAGAATCTGTTATTAGTTTCCAGGTGTTCTGAAATTTCACTTTAATTCCTTCAAATGGATCTATTTATTATTGTTTGCTGGAATTCATCAGGCCCTTTCAATTTAGCAGCTGTTGCCTTTCAGTCCTGGAATTTTTCTTAAATGATTTCATTGGTGATATTTTCTGCCATTCTATCATTCCAATGTGAATTTTTGGATGGATACTCAAATTTTCTTCTCTCTCTTGTTGACAGCTTTGTCGTTTTGCTCAGGTAGATTTTTTTTTTTTTTTTTTTTTTTGCGGTACGCGGGCCTCTCACTGTTGTGGCCTCTGCCGTTGCGGAGCACAGGTTCCGGACATGCAGGCTCAGTGGCCATGGCTCACGGGCCTAGCCACTCTGCGGCATGTGGGATCTTCCCGGACCAGGGCATGAACCCGTGTCCCCTGCATCGGCAGGCAGACTCTCAACCACTGCGCCACCAGGGAAGCCCTCAGGTAGATTTCTTATCATCAGGTCCTTTTATTGAGTTTTTCATTTTTTTCTATCATATTCCTAATTTCTGTTTTGTAATCCTTGCCTGTAGTATTCTATTCTTGACAAATGAATGCAGCATCTTTTGATATATATAGATACTAATTTATTTTTGAAGTTTTCTTCCTGTGTAGTCTGTTGCTTTGTGTTTTTTTTTTTTATTTCTGTCTTCCATCTTAGACTCTTAGACTTTTCTTAGTTGCCTTTCTCTTCCTTGCCTGACTGTATATAATATGTTGTGGAAGAGTAAAAAGTTGATTAGCATATCTAAATTTGTCAGTTTTGGACTTCATTATAGAGGCTGATCTGGGTGGGCTGCTTTTGGAGAGCTCCCAAGACCTTAAGGCCTTGTGTCTTGTGCTTGTTAACTACCCTCAGAGAGTAGTCTTACATTTTCATACATAGTAAGGATCGGATTGCTAGCATTCTGGGAGATTAATGGAGGAAGAGGATTGGATTCTCTTCAGTGAGCACTCAGTCCGTCTTTTTGGTATGCTACTCTCATTTTTAACTGTGGATATTGTTTTCAGACCTCTGCTAGGATTGGGGAGAGCAGGCATTCAGTGGAATGTGATGAGGGACATCTACGGTATCTTACTGCTTCACAAACAGCTTTCACTGGTATTCTCTTTTTTAGTCATACAATCCTACTATTTGCTCCCTTCACCCCAATTTCCAAAGTGCTTAGTTCTTCTAGTTACTATGTCTTTTGAAGTTTCTGCCATGTAAATCAAACTGGTTCTTAATTTATCCCCAATGCAGCTTAGAATATAGCGTTTTGGGAACTGCTGACTTAGTTACCAGTGGTTCTGCTTATTTTCCAGCTCCGCAAATCATGTAGCTATTGTCCCTTTTACTTTTCTCTTTGTTCTTGAGGATTTATGCCTTCAAAAAATACCTCCACTGTAGTTTTAGTGGGATTTGAGGGAGTGAAGTTAGGTGTTTTCAGTTTATCATCTTAGTAACCTTCTAATGTTCCTTTTCTCTTTTAAAATATATATATATATATATATAAAACGTTGATAGTAACTTGTGTAATTAAAGTGTATTAACTAAATTAATGAAAAGTGTGTTTACTTTCTACTTAATACGCTGAAACCATTTTTTTAGGTTCCATGGAATTTTCAATATTCTGCATGTGCAAAGTTTTTTTTTCTCTTTTTAAAAAAAAATAAATTTATTTATTTATTTTTCGTTGCATTGGGTCTTCGTTGCTGAGTGCAGGCTTTCTCAAGTTGCTCCAAGTGGGGACTACTCTTTGTTGTGTGCGGGCTTCTCACTGTGGTGGTTTCTTTCCTTGCGGAGCGCGGGCTCTAGGGCACGTGGACTTCAGCAGTTGTGGCTCGTGGGCTCTAGAGCACAGGCTCAGTAGTTGTGGTGCCTGGCCTTAGTTGCTCTGTGGCATGTGGGATCTTCCCGGACCAGGGCTCGAACCCATGTTCCCTGCACTGGCAGGCGGATTCTTAACCACTGCGCCACCAGGGAAGCCCCATAGATTTCTAATAGTGTGATATATGATATATAAAAAGTGTAGTAGTTGACTAAACTTAATTCTCCTATAGTTCTTTTTCATTACTACTTGTGTGACCCCTGGCAAATGATTACATTCTCTGGTCGTGAAAAATTTGAGATTATAGCACTATTATTTTACATGGTCATTGTAAGAGTGAAATGAAAAAATTATATGAAAAGGGCTAGTTTTATTTAGGAAGAGGTAAAACATTGAGTAATCATGGAGATGTTTACCTTACATTAGAAATGCCTTCCAAATGTGTTTTGCTTTCACAAATAAGCAATGATTGGGTTTTCTGACTAACCCTTCCAAAACCAAATTTCTTTTAACCTATGACATTATATAATCAAGCTGTACTCTTTCTTAGTAATGTTAAAAACTTTTTAAAGTAAATAATATATTTCTATAATTTTTATAGACATTTTTCAGACTTTATTCTAACACATATTAGCTCCTATGTAGTGCCTCTAAAAACACTTTAAAAACTGAAAAATGCCCTGCAAAAGGTATTTTTTTCCACCTTGGGTTTTGAAGTACAGAGCTGTTTAGGTCAAGACTAAAAACTTAGCTGACTTCTTCTTCTTGCTAGAAAGTAAGAGTTGAGATCCTAAAAATGAAGGTTCCTAAGGATGTAGAATTTTCGGAGATTTTTGTGGTAGAAATGCAAACACAGGGAATTACTTTCAACTCACCATCTATTGAGCAAATAAATACTATTTCACACTATGAAAGTGAGTGGAAAGTGAATTAAGTTGTTTCTGTCCTTTAAGAACTCATATATAAAGATATAAATAGTGAAATATGCTAAGTATAATGATGGTATATATAAAAGACCTTGAGAGAGCGATTACACCAGCAATTTGTGGGTTGGGCATAGTAAGGGGAAAGGAGAGCAAGGAAGAGATTGTCAGTGATAAGATAATTTAGGTTGAATCATGAGTAGGGTTTATTGGGTGAACCGGGATAGTCTCTTTGGGATAAAGAGTGAATGAAACATTGGCAGTGACACCACTTACCTGACTAACAGCCTAACCGTTATTCTTTCCTAAGTTGTTTCCGTGATGCACAGAAACAGAACCAGTGTGGGAAGGGACAGACAAAGCTCCAGTAGGCTTGGGCTGAGTGTAGTCTAGGATGTATTTTAGCTATTAGCGCTTTCGTGAAGTTATTTAATTTCTGAGCATGTTTCCTCGATCACGAATTGGAGATAAAACCTATCTTGTAGGGTTAATGTGAGAATTAGTTTAAACAATGTATATAAAAACTTATATGAAGCCTTGATTTATATTAATGGACTTCCCTACTCCTTTGTCTTCTAAAGCCCCTTGCATGAAGTAGGCAATCATTATATTGATTTGACTTACGTGCCTTGGGATAATAGAGAGGATATAGTAAATTAGTAGTAAAATGATCGTAGTGGCTGGAGGAGGATTGGTATAAGGAGGGAACTTAGATTATGTCTCTTATTTTGAAGTCTAAATTGGGTGAAAAGGTAGATCTTATAGCCAATAGCCAGCATCTTAGCTTGCCCGGGAAAGCTTAGACTGAGAAAAAAGTATTTAGTATTTACATTGGAAGGTGTCTGGCGAGACGGGGGAGGCTGAGGGAGGTGTGGGGAGCACCGCACGTTTGAAGGTATATTACATAATTTAAACCTTTGTGGAACAGGCTTCCGAAAGAATCTGCTTTTTGAATATCAGCTGCTCTTCATCAGGCAGCTCTAAATGTTTTGGTTGGTTGTCTCTCCGTTAACCTTAGCCACATTCTAGTGCTCCAGTAATGTCTATCCTGTTCGAATCTTTCCTAGTTTACCTCTTGCTTTTAGCAAATAGATTCGAGCCACCCTCAGAGAATCCATTATATTTTTGAAGAATTAATGTGGCTTAGATCAACTATAAACTTTTTTTTCCCTCATACAGTACTTAAAGCAGTTTACGTTATCTGGTTTACCTCAGGGAGAATAAATAAAGACTTTTTAAAAGCTGAGTATTTTTTTTAACTTTTATTATGGAAAAATTTCAAATATATACAGAAATAGAATGAAAAAATGAGCTCCATGTGCCCATCACTCAGCTTGAACAATCATCAATTTATGGGGCCAGTCTCCTTTTTGCTGTACCCCTACCACCCCCTTACACCCTTAACGTGTTTTAATAAATACCTACATCTAGTGGTAGATAGAGACAAAACAGCACAAGGCAGCTAAATTTTAGGATGGTAAACCAAGTAAGACAAAAGGAAAAGATGGATTTCCTAGCTGATGTGAGCTATCAAGCAAACAGGTTCTTTCTGTGCTTTTGTCCTTCTCTTGATGGTTGGTTACTGTTAAAACAAATTTGTCTTCTTAATACACCCACTTTCAGACTGAATTTTACCCTTTTGTTCTTCCTATTTGTTTTTTCCCCCCGGGGGTGTCTACATTCTTTATTTTATTTGCTTTTCACCCATATCAGAATGTTGGGAGGTCTGAGCCACTGCATGAAATTTAATTTGCCCTGGGACCAACCACTCACCTGGAGATGTCTTTGTGACCATCTGGACTACAGAAGAGAAGAAATTGTTCTTTATCTTTATGGCAGATTACTCAAAATAAGCTTTGTTGCCACTGTAGCTCTAATGTCTCTAGTCTTCCCCAGCAGTTATTTAAAATTATTGTCAAGATTCAATAATTTGATTGCAAGCTTTAACCATTCGGCTAGATTTGAGCACTTTGGGGCTTAGATTCTGTGGGAAAAACCTTTAATTAGCCTTCTATAAATGGAAATCGATTATCAGGATTTAAACAACTTAACTTTCTAGAAATTATAAAAATTGGCACTCTTTTTATGTAAAAAGTACTATAAAAGAGTAAAAAAAAAAAAAAGGACCTTGAGCATAGTTTGACTTTTTTTTTTTTTCTGGACTGAAATGGAGGCTTTCTTTCAAGCAAATTCCCTGATGTTTGCTGTGTGTGATTTGGCTCTATCTCTGTAACTGCTAATATGTGGCATGGACTTCAAGCTGTCTGGGATCAGGATGTGCCCAAACTCTGTATTGCAAGTCGGGATTCACAGGCATTATGTTACA
Source organism: Tursiops truncatus (assembly GCF_011762595.2). NCBI lineage: Eukaryota > Metazoa > Chordata > Mammalia > Artiodactyla > Delphinidae > Tursiops > Tursiops truncatus. Next base: position 91,442,857 of record NC_047044.1, on the reverse strand, counting down.
AAACTGGCTTGCTGCCTTCTCTGTTTGCTGTGTTGTGAGTAGCTGCATTGTTTGTTGCAGTATATGCATTAGCTGTTGTCAGTGTTCAGCTTCCTGCAGGCTGACAAAGTGGGAGGGGCTTTGTTTGATACATAGCTGAGTTTCCACTGTGTGAGTTCTTGAGTGCACACTGGAGCCATCTTAATTACACTTTAGTGCAACTGAGACAGTGCAGCTGTCTCAAAATGGCTGCTAACCTAGTCTTTGTAGCTGCTTAGGCAGCTACTATGCCACTGAGGAGATTTGTCACATGCATCAGGACCAGAGGTAAGAACCACATTACTCTTTATCTCTGAACATTTTAATTAAAAAACATTTGAATTTTACTAAGTTTATATAGGAAGGCGAACTAAGAGCTTGCTTGCTAAGAAGTTGAAATGTTTGCTGATAGAACATTGAAGCCTCTGTTATGGAAACAGTACATAGGATGGTGAGGTCAAAGGTTAAATTCCTGTAATTTCTCACCGTCTTATGTTCTGACATTGCCAGAACAATTGATCACCACAGTAGTGCTTTTCTGGCCCTGATTAACTTAATGTTCCTTTTATGTTGGATATTTTAGTTTGCTTGATATTTATTTGTAGAAATTAAAAACAATATATTATCTCAGTAGATTTTTTTAAAAAGAAGCCATAAGTAAGCCGTGTTTTGCATGAAGATTGTGATTTTTCTGGGGGTGTGTGTGTGTGTGTGTGTGTGTGTGTGTGTGTGTGTGTGTGTTTTGGAGGTATTGTTTGGTAGCTTTTTGGGAAGAATGTTAATTCTCTGGATGTAAATCACAGTTACAAAAATAAACAAATTTTTAACATTGTTAGATTTTTTTTTTTTTTTTTTTTAACTGGGTTTCAGTTCTTTCTCATTATGCTGCCTCCTCCCAGCCATCCAATTTTTCACATTTTTGATGGGGCTAACTTTTCATCCTAACTAGTTTTTGCTTAAATTGGCATTCAGATTCAGATTTTGAATTTAGAAATAATTCACATCTTCTAGGTCTGGATACCCTTTTTCTTTGTATCTAATGTATGCTTATACAACAGGGCTGAAGTAAATCTCGGTTTTTTAGTTAAGTGAAATGAACTGTTGATGTCCACCTTATCTTAGTTAAAATCTGTGATATATTTAAAAGTAATGACTCAATAATTTTGTAAATTTAGTTTCAAAATTTTCAAAAAGCTTTCTTAACATTGTTCTGAAGTATCAATAGAAAAGTTTATTGAGATATTGTAAGTCCATAGTGACCCAGAAAGTAGGAGAATGAAATTTTTATTCACGTATTATTTCAGATAGCAGAACAGTTAGTTATAATTAAAGCACTGATGTTTGGATCGCAGTACTTAATAAAATTTTTTCTAAATAGTATTGTGCATTCCTCTAGCTTTGTCAATAGAGTATTATGAATATATCCCTGACTAATATGACATAGAACAGTAAGTTTTGATCTTTCTAAATACAGAAACTTTTAAAAGACAGTAACTTTTTGCACCTTAAATTCTTATGAAGGACCCCAGAATATTAAAGGGATATATGTATGGTATTTTATTATTGTGTAATTATTTTATAATGTAAAATTATAACATTTACTTATTAATTTTCTTAATAAAATGAGAACAATTAGGCTGTTACGATGAAAATAAAGGTTTGAAACCAGATCACGTATGACAATTATGATCTTATTATTAGTGTCAGGATCTAGGTCACTTAATTGTAGACATCCAGGCGCTAAGGGACTATGGAATTCAGTTTGAGAAGTATTCTAGAACATATATTCTTCATGTTCTTTTTTGACTTACAAATTTTCATGAAGGTAGTATATAAGTTCTATATTTACATGATTTAACAGTTTAAAATTGCTGCCTTGCCCCCAAATTGTGTTTTTACTTGTTCTTATTTTAAAATTCTTTTAGCAACATTATTGTTTTTCCTAAGTTAATCAGTATTTATTTGTTCGGTGGCCTAAAATGTTTTTGGAATAATTAGCTCAGTTTTATCAACAGCTGTAGTATGCTTATTTTACTTCCATTAACTTACTACTTTGTGACATTGTTAGGACTATTTTATGTGATAATAATGGATTCTCATAATCTGAACATTTCTTTATGTAAATGTATATAGGAGCTTGCTCCTGAAAGGGAAAAAGAATAACAAATCCAATATGCATGACAAATCCAATATATGTGAGAGGTTCTATCCATCGTGCATTTCACTTCAGTAAGGTTGTGCCCTAGAGTGAGTATGACATAGGCAAGTGAATGTGCTGTGACTCTAATCACTCTTATTTTTTTTGCCTCTCATAGTGTGAACAGCTCACTGGATTTCAAAAATTGCATACCATGTAAACCAGCTACTTGGTTTGATATTCTTTATTGCTGGAGAGAAACTGGCCAGGTTGAAATTATTGATCAATTTATGTTAACCTTCAGAGTAGGACCTCAGGGAAATTTTAATGATCCATTCTTCTTGCCTTCTATTGTGGACTGTAATATTTACATCCACCCTCCCCTCCACAAGATGAATCCACTGATTATTACTTATACATGGGGAAACACCAGCACTCTGTGTTTACTCAGGATGTTATTGCTAATTCTTTCAGTGCCATGTTGCATTTTTGCAACTATAAACATAAACTAGACCTCACTGGGATTATTACTTTTGGGGTTGGTGACAGTTTTCAAATTTTCTATGCTGAATGCCAGGTTAGCTATTACGCTGAATAATTGAGGGCATAATAAATCTGGGTGCTGGGTAATTGAGGTGTTATGTTATTATTTTGTCACTTCTTGTCCTCCCCATTTGTTTACCCTTTTTCACAAGCCATTTCACTAGCATAAACCTTTAAGAGAGATGTTGAGGTAGTGAAAAGAACACTGACCAAGAGTTCAAATCAAAATTTGAATTCTGTTTTTGCTACCCTTTTCTTATATTGGCCATCCATTTTCTGACTCTCATTTCCTTATGTACAAAATGGAGGAAAAAAATCCTGTCTATTTGGCAAGGATATGTTGATGATTAGTTTATATAATGTTTCTGAATAGTACCAGGAAATACCCTTTTTCACAAGCCATTTCACTAGCATAAACCTTTAAGAGAAATGTTGAGGTAGTGAAAAGAACACTGACCAAGAGTTCAAATCAAAATTTGAATTCTGTTTTTGCTACCCTTTTCTTATATTGGCCATTCCATTTTCTGACTCTCATTTCCTTATGTACAAAATGGAGGGAAAAAATCCTATCTATTTGGCAAGGATATGTTGATGATTAGTTTATATAATGTTTCTGAATAGTACCAGGAAATACTCTACAAATATCTGGCATGCTAATTTTCCAGTAGTATTTGAATGCTCTTCAGTTTCTTTGCTTCTCAGATGTCATATACTTTATCAAATGTGATTGGATCAGGGAATGTAGTATGTTTAGAAAGAATGGGAAATTTCTCATAGAACTCATGCTCAGAAGCAAGAAGTAGCAAGAAGCAGAACTCATGCTTAGAAGCAAGAAGTAATTACCAAGCATCCACTTGGTAATTGATATATTCATGTTTGCACTCCTGGGTTCTACTCTGTTAAATAAATTAGCCATCCTTTGCTGTATGTGGGTAGTGGCAGATGTGTTTATTAAGTAAAGCCAATATAGAATGTTGTCATTACAGAATCAGAGTAGGAGAAATGTTTCAGTTCTAGTCTGGCTGAGTAGTCCAAATATGCAGTGAGAAAATAACTTCTCTAAAGGGATGATGTGAATTCAGGGCCTAGAGTTTTATATGTTTCAGTACAAATGAAAGTCTTTACAGTATAGTTCTCTTTCACTGGCCACAAACTGGCAGCCAGCAGACTTCTTTGGTCCTTTAACCACTGCCGTATTTCTCTAGTTAACATTTAAAGTTGTCAGATTTTACACAAAAATCTGCATGTCTCATCTGTCAGAAAATAGAATATTGGGCAGTGCTAGAAATGTATTTTTGCTTGAGAAAAATAACCTCCAGTTGAGTAGCTACTGTCTCCTTCAGATAGGGCCTACTCCACACAGCTGGTCCTCTTCATTGATTCTGGGCCCCTGAGAGCTGTTCCTTTTCAATCCCTATTCCACTTACTTGACAGATTGTTGGCAACCTTTAATATCTAAAATACAGCTTCTCATCCAGAAGAAAGTAAACATAAGTAAAATCTAACCTACTTCACTTGGTAGGAGAGAGAGCATATATAAAGTCAGCTTGCTCTTTAGAAGATACGGCACATTGCTAACGTTTTTCTTGTCCTGATTTTTATATTAGAGTACCATTGGTGGCTGATTGAAGGAGATCCAGTGACAACAGGAAAAACTGACAATTGGTTGAAAGTGAGGCGATTAAAAAAATACAAACTAGAAACATACAAGTTCCTTGAGGTCTTTTAATGTGATAATAAATTCTCATTTCTTTACATGTTATCACTATTAAAGACATCACTATTTGTTGACTTGATGTTCATAGTGATGATATTGAATAAAAAAATGTTAAATTATATTCAAGATGTGCAGTTTCCTGAACAGGTAAATGAAATGAGCTTTATAAAAGATTTTTGCCTAAATTGATTGAGCTAAGAAATTTTAGCACTTAAAATGAGTAAGTTCCTAAAAGAAAGTGTTCTTAACTGCACTAGACTAGATAATTTCAGAGGCTGTTATTTTTGTAAAAATATCACTTCTGTTTACAAAACATTGACCATCTCAACTACGTGAAGACTACCATGATCCGTGAAACGTTGGCGGTGTATAATAATGATCTGATTTAAATTTGAATTCCACATTTTCCAGAGTAAAAGCCAGCTTCTTAGCATTCATGTAATACCATGACATAGGTAACTCTAGGGAAGTGCTAAAAGAAATTTACTCATTTTTGGAAAATGGCTTTCAAATTAGAGAGAAAGCTTTAGCGAAAATTGAAACACCGGTTAACTTGCATAGGAAACACTGATGGGCTCCCCTGTTTTCCACTTCTTACACTCCCGAAAGAGAAAGTGATTTGGGAGAAAGCTTAAAGTTTATTCAAAGAAGGGATTTTTAATAAATTGCTCAGGTTAGAGCTTTCACTAAGTGTTCTCATTAGTAATTTGTAACAGTCTGTTATTGGACATTAATGTGTGAATATGGAGATGATGAAAATAGTGCTTATTGACTCAACGAATCTTTGAGTTTAATGAAGGAGGGAGTTTTCTTTGAGTTTAATGAAGGGGGGAGTTTAACACCAGAGAAAAGAGTTGCTTCTGCATCTTCCTGAGGGCTTCTACCTTCCCTGCTGAAGTAAACCAGGCACTGCTGCCCAGTGGAGTCATCTGACTGGTGTTTCTTTTGCTGACATACAAGTATCATCGCATGCAAAGTGGAAAGTATTAGTATAGAAGTGATAGTTCTGGTGCTGCTAGTGAGTAGTTGTATAGTTTGGATAAATTATTTAAGCTCTTAATGCCATTCTGTGACCATTAAACAAGGGAGGTGGTTAGACTACAGGGAAGAACACAAACTTTGGAGTCAAGGTGAATTCATGTTCTTCCACTCACTAGTTAGAAGTTTATATGAAAAGCGTACAATAGTGCTCAAAGTATAATGGTTATTTACAGTAAGTGCTCAATAGGTCTTATGCATTATTTTTTATGGGATGAGGCTAGTTGCTTATTTTCAGAACTTTAGCTTTCTTATCTTTAAAATGGGAATAAAGTACCATACAGAGTTGATACTGGGATTTAAATGGGCATAACAAGTACCTAGTGTATGTGTGATACAAATTAAGTGTGAGTAAGATTGGTTATTTTTCCTCACAAGGTTTCCTCCAGCACAGATTTTTTTTTTCTCTGTTTCTTTTTTCAATCATTATGAAATTGGGGGGGAAATCTGGGGTACTGGATACTTTAGAAAAGGATCTTTAGGGAGAGGGGATTGTTAGGGACCTGGCTGATAATACAGTAAAAATGCCGGAGAGCAAGGTGTTTAAATCTCAAATTGAAGACTTTAAAGAACCTAAAGGGGACAAAACAAGCATTCTTATTTGTGCTAGGGCAGCATGATAGAGTGAGAACAAAAATGGACTGTGAATAATCAACTGATCCAACAAATTTAACAAATATTTATTATGCCCCTGGTATTTGCCAGACACTGTTTTGATTGCAGGCACACAATATCCCTTGCCCCCAAGGAGTTTACATTGGGGCAGGGAAAAAAGGAAGAGAGAAGTAAATATGAGATGCTTAACATGCTGAGAGATTGAGAATGCCGGGGGTAGGATGGGATAAGTAGTGCCTAGGTGAGCCCTACTCAGAATGTGTTCCGTGGATCAGTTCAAGGTCAGTTCTCCTCAGTTCATCTGTTCCTGGTTCTCCATTAGATAACTGAAATTAAGAGTGTCTAGAAAAAAAAAAAGTGTCTAGAAATTTCACATCAGTCTAATAAAATAATTTTATATCAGATCAAATAAGAAAAAGGCTTAATTTATATGCCTTTTTTCCCCCAAATAATTCATTTTCATTGTATTTTACAAGAATATTGGTATGTAATGGATTGGAAATAAAACATTGGGTCTTTACCATTGTTAGTTTGAGAAATGCTCAGCTAGATGGTAACTTCCATTGTTGGCACTTAAGCAGGCTGTAGAGAATTTGAGCTTCTTATGATTAATTCATTGTGAGGGGATTGTTTAACTTATTTGACTTTCAAAAACAGTATCTAAATACTTGTCATTAACATTATATTTTCTGATGGACTAAAGGATTTTAGGTCCTTTGATTTTAAAGTACTTTTATTCAAATAGTTGGGTGTATAAAGTAGAAAGAGAGAAGGAGGAAGCAAAATTAAAAATGGAAGGAATACAATACTTAGATGATTTCCAACTCTGAGATTTTATGATCAATTGTTGTTTTGGTATAAGACCTTTCCTCCCACAAAGTGTTGCTTATACAGGGTCTACTATGTGAAGTTACACCGTCTTATTATGCATTTGTCCCTGTACCTTCATCTGCCGCTGGTGGGGGCACAGATCCTAAGAAGAGAGTATAGTTGTTTGAGGAAATCTACTACAGCTTATCAAAGATAATGTGGGTAACATTTAAGATTATCCACATATTAGAAGTCCACCAATTCCTGTTGATATGTAACTTTATCATTCCCCTATCTAGGGCCTTATTATCCTTATTGTGTGATAGGGATAATTTAAGACCTATGTTTTAAGACAGCTGAAAATAAGATTAAAAAATAAGGAACATATTTTGGATAACCCCTAGTTAGCGTATTAAATACTTTTCATTTTATTACCATTTTAGATGTGGCACTAAACTAGTTTCGCATTTATTATTTGAAAATGAAATTTAATATATTTAAACTCAATAAAGTAGTGGAAAAATAGAAGTGGAGGTATAGAACTATTTATTAGTAGGTCATAAAGTAACTATAAAAAAATTTTAAACAGAGGACTTTCATAGATAATGATTCAACTCTTGCCCAGTCAGATCTGGCCAATTAAAACAATACACAAATGATTTAGGTTCAAAAAAGAATATGCCACACAAAATATGTTCTTGTGTAGATATTTGTAATATAACACGCCTGAGTTTTGATATTCAGTGCATGCTTTAGTAGTATTAACTAGTGGTAAATATGTTGAATTATTTAAACATCACAACAGTGATACCTGAAGATGTATTGTCCTGTTATATTTGGTGAAACATAAAGCAATTTGGTTCTAAGAACACACCTATTTAATGATCATTTACTATTTTAGTGATTAGTTAAATTTGAAAGGCAGCTGTAGAGTAGAATGAGGACAGCGTTTAGCTAATATGAATTATAGTTTATATTTTTAATGATTGTTAAAAATAGCAGTCATTGGATTTATGTAATTATATTGGCCCATGCCACAAATAAACTAAGGCTTTTGAATATCTCTGGGGGTTAAAAATATTTTTGGTGGGGTGGAGGTGGTATTTCAGTTATATAAGAGCTACAAGTTGATTTTTTCTTATTACCTGGATTTTAATCATATTAATAAATAGATAACTAGATATATTCTAGAACCAGTCAGTGCCTGTTGGGGAACGGATGGGGGAGGGTTTACTCAGCAGTATTCTTCTTTAGTTTGGTCATGAAATGAGGACTGCTTTATGTAAATTGTTCTTTCTGGCGCCAGCTAGCTGTAACTGCAGTCTGGCTGTACTAGGGCAGCAAATAATATGTGTCATGGATTTTCTGTTTGGAATGTATAAGAATGCAGCCTTTTGGACTGAAAGAGCAGAGTTGATGCATTAGAATAGGAATACTGAGACCTGAACAATTGCCAGTGAATATGTGGAATAGTAAGAAGCTATAAGCCTTTTAAGTTTCTATTCTGCTTTTACAGATTCATGCCTATTGATACTATTGGGTAATATGTGGGAGGTACCTAACTGCACACAGTTGCTGCAGACCTAATAGTTGGCAGCATAGAAAGCCATACAAAAGAATTCTGATTCTAGGCATCTTCACTTGCAACAGTCCTTTGGAAGATGTATGTTGAGTGTTCTGTGAGCTTCATTGACACGCTGTCTGATGTCTTCTGGCTTTTGTGGCTGATGGGATGTTTGCTGCACAAACTACATAACAGATGTGAACCACTGTTTGAAAGGAATTTTAATATGTAGCCAATCTACTGTATTCCTATTATTATTATTATTTTTAATGAATATGTACCAAAAGAGGAATTCAGGCTCAAAAAGGCTGATCTAGAAATCTGCATTAGCTTTTAATGCTTATACAGATGAACTGAGTAGCAGTGGTTAACAGAAGAGGAAATCTTTTTCACAGTATCAAGCTGTCCACAGGTAAGAGATTCAGGTCCTTTTTCTGTGATAACCCTTCTGCCTCCCCTCCCTCCTCAGGCCTTACATCTGTCTCTCACCTTTGGGAAGTTTTTCTTTGTTTTAGTTTTAGTAATACCAGGATTACTAGATTGTTTAATGTTAATTTTCAGGCGATTCTGAATGTCATATTTGGATTTGATTTTTAAAAAAATATTATTTTCACCTTCTCTAATTTTCCTCGGTTTCGAATTGAAATTAACAGTGGGTGTCATATGTGAACATTACTCATGCATACAATATATTCACATTACATAGAAATCAGTTTTAGGTCTCTCATCATTATAGTCCTGTTACTGTGTTCTCCGTTGTAGTGACACCAACTGGTACATACGGAGCGATGACATTTTGTAACCTTACTAAACTATAAAGTTTTAGTTTAAATGTACCCCTTTGACTTCATCAAAATCAGAATGCTTATGTTTTTACAAGGAGCTCATTGGCATACATTAGATAATGTGTATTTATATATATATATATATATATATATATAACATGGTCAAGTTTTCTCTACCACCCTCATCGTTTCCATTTCCACATATTTAAATATATCACCATTTTACAAAGTGAATTTAAGAATTTAAAACTAACATGAGTGTATTAATTAGAAATTCCATTGAATCTAATATTTTATTTCTTAAGGTAGGTGAAAGGTACATAGGCATTTGTTATATTATTCTTTTTTTGTATGTCTGAAAAATTGCATACAAAAAAATCTCATTGAAGTAAAAAACTATATAAAATAAAGAATATATAATTGTTACTGTAAAGATATGAAGATTTATGTTTATAAAGAAATGCATACTGATATCAGTATGGCCAATGATAAAATATATTACTGATTGATCTAATAATAATTTTAGGGGGAGGTGAGGAAGTTGGATGAAATGAAGGATGGTAGTTTAGAGGCTACCACTCTAGTGGTAGTTTAGAGAGGCTAGTTTAGAGAAGTGGAGGAAATGAATTAGATTAGGCAGTTCTCTGCCTTTGCCTTCTGGGAGTTAAATAGCAGGTTCTTTCTGCAAACTGAAAGTGTTAGTTTTAGGTGGGACTTCAGTTCTCTAGATTCTGAACGGTGCTCGTCATTTGTTACTACTGTGTAGTTGAGTACTTAAAAAAAACTAGAGGCCAGCTGTGATAGAAGGCACACTCATGTTTCAGGGGCATGAACTATTTCCTGTCGCCCTTTGACAATATTGCTTGGGATTTTTAAAATGATTGTTTTAACGTATGTTCTGTTGAAGTATAAAAATGTATGTTTGTGGGTGTATTTCCTCTAAGTAAACAAATTCCTTAGGATTGGAGAAATGCTGATAGTAGAAATATATCAATTTCGATTAATGTGCTTGAGGTTGGATGGAAGAATGAGGTTGGATGTGTTCTCCTGGTGTGGAGAGCATGGTTGGGAAATATTTTCAGACTTTTCTTGAGCCATTGTTTAGGAGAATATTGGGCTGGGAAGATGGTGGAAATAGACTGACTGGTTTATATATATAGGTAAAGAGGCAAGGAGTTGTTAGACCAAAAAACAGAGGAATTTACTGATTGGTATTAGAGTTGGGGGTCATGGAAGAGAAAGATGATGGAAAGTAAGACAGAGGAGTATTCTGTCTATAGAGAAATAAACCTAAAAGGAAGCAGGTAAGACAAAAAAATAAAGGCCATGAGCATAAAGATGTGTAATCTTTGAGACTGCTGAGGTTGAGTGTGCGTGATCCAAAAATCTGGGGGATAAAATTTGCATTTTTAGTTTTTGTGTTCCTCTTAGGCAACAAAATTTATTTAGCAAGCAGTGTAGACTTATGAAATCTTCAAAGTGAAATGGGCCTAAGTGATCTAGTAGTTCTAACATCACACTTTGCATGGGAGTCTACTGTTTGGTATTTCTGACAGGTAATTATCTAGTTTCTGCGTCAACCTTTCTAATGACAGAAGAGAGAGGCTCTAATTTCTTAAGGCAGTTCCTTCTTTTGTTGGATATCTGAAAAAAAATTAACATTTGCAGATTTTGAGACAAAATTGGCCTTTCATTGTTTTGTTCCTGCCCTCTACCTTGTGTCTGTCTCTTTCTCTGTGTATCTATCTTTTTTACATGACAGATCTGCACTATTTAAAGAAAGCCATTAAAATTCCCTTGTGTTTTCTAGGCTAAATATCCTCTGTTTTCCAACGTTTCCTCATACACTACATTGTTCTAGGTCCTTCTTTAGCCTGGTCATCCTGCTGTTCTTAAAAGTCTCTCTTTATCTGTGATGCTCATAAGTAAATGTATTACTAAAAAATATCCCTTTCCTCTGACTGTGTACTTCTGTTCTGCAGTTTAACTTTGCATTGACATTTTTGGCAGCCTCCTCCCACTGTTGAATTTTACTGAGTTTGCGGTAAGTTAAAATCCCTCAGTCTTTTTCATGTATTCCATTGATAACATTTAATATACTTAAATATTTGAACCAAGAGTATTACCTTATATTTGTAGTTATATTTTCTTCATGATTTCTAGTATTGTTTATTATGCTTTCTTTAGATTCTCCTTGCTATATTTTCCCCCTTTTAGTAGTCTTTTCAAAGAACTGGCTTTTGGTTTCATTGATTGCTTGCTGTTTTATTGAGTTTCCCATGATAATTTTCCATTTTTATTGTAATTACTTGCTTTGGGTTTATAACTTTTACTAGCATTTTTGAGTTTGTGCTTTTTTATTAATACGTGCATTTAAGGTTTTCTCCAGAGTATCATTTTAGTTGAATTCCCTGGGTTGTATTTTGTTAATACTTTGTCGTTTTTATTATTTTTACCACTGATTTCCTCCTTAATCCAAAGTTGTTTTGTTTTTCTTTTTTTTTTTTAATTTATAAGGAGATAACTTTCCCTCTCATTTCATTATTGTTTATCTAAATGTATTATGTTATGGCCCGAGAATGTGGCCTTGTGGGAATTTTTTTGGGGGGGGTGGTCTTGGAATTTATGATTTCCTTGTCACCACATGCACAGTCAATATTAATGTATGTTGGTTTTGTTCATAAAAAATTCATATTCTGGGTTTTTTGATATACAATTCTATTTATTTTTCTGTTTTTCTAGCATGTTAATTGAGAAATGCATTTTTTAATATTTCTTTTGTTTTTATCTGTAGATTTTAGAAAAAGGTGTGTCTTTGTGGATTTATTAGTCTTTTCCTGAATTTTTAAAAACGTGTTTTTTCTTTATGTTATTCGAAGCGATATTATTTAGATATATCAAAGATAATGTTTCTAGTGGATTGTACCATTTATTAATTAGAAATATCTTTTTTGTCCCATTACTTGATCTTCAATTTGAACTTTTTTTTTTAATATGTTACATATAGGCTTTATATGTATACTTAACTTTTTTTTTTGTATTTTTGGTTAGCATTTGCGTCATGTATCATTTTTCACCTCTTAGTTCTCAACGTTTTATGCTCTTTTAAGGTATGTCTCTTTTTTATAGCACATATTTGATGATATTTATATTTTACCCAGCTTGAAACCTAAGTTATTTTTAGATGATAGTTTTATTTATTTTTGTGCCATATTCCACAATCTCTAAGTCCATCAACTCCCATTTTGTAATTATCTTGGATTTTGATTCCAGAATATTTGTTTTAAAGATGGTGGGTCCTCAGTTATTTCAGTCTGCCCATGAGTTTTACTTGTTTTATGGAGCATTGCTGTTTCCCTTATCTGAGTTTCTTCCTAGGGCCTTTTGCTGTCTTGAGTCTGTAGTATATCTTTATATAATTATGTTAGCAATAATCTGTTTCCTCAGACTTTGCTCAGAAGTAATACCTTTAGTTTTTCTATCCTTGTTGATTTTCTGGCAATAGGATTCTAGGCTAAAAATAACTTTTCCCCTGAACTTTGGATATTGTTGTTTCTTTTAGCATTCAGTATTGCTGATGACAAGTCTGATGTCAGTTTAATTCTTATTCCTTTGTAGTTAAAAATGATTTTTTTAAAAATTCTAAGATATTAGTATTTATTCATATTGTTTTTCTGAAATCTTAACACAGTATGTCTAAGTGTTAAAAACTTTTTTTTTCTTATTTTAATTTAGTCTGTTTTGGTAATTAGTAGGCCTTTTCTATGGAAAACTTTTTTTTGGGAGGGGGGATCTGTGAATTTTTTTCTTCTCTCCTTTTTTTCTCAGTTCTTTTTTTCTATAAATCCTCTTTGGTGAAAGTTGTTGCTTCTGGGTGTATCCCCTATGCCTCCTTTCTTTCTGTTTTTCCTTTGTATAATCCTTACCCACCCCCCCCAGCCTGAATTTTTAATTGATTGTACTCCTTTTTGTGTTTGAGTTTTCCTGTTTTATGTTGGGTAGATGCTGACCCAAGTGATTGTGAAGGAGGTGGTACTTCCTCTCATGGCATATGCTGGGAATTTGTGTTTTGAATGGTAGCCTTCCTTCCCTGTCTCTTCTGGGTTTGTGTGGGTCACTACCCTTTCCACATTCATAAATGTCACTGCTGCCCTGGTTTAGCATTAGCATTAAAGAGATTGGGGGAAGTGGAATGAGCTTAACTGTTAAGATAAAAATCACATGAATGTGTTTTCATTTTAAAATTGAAACTGATATAGCAAGTCTAAGTGAAAGTCTGTATATTCTACTGTCTTCTCCCTAAGTGAACTGCTGTAACTAGTTTGGCATTTATCCTTCCAGACTTTGAAATATCAGTTGAGATATTTCAGAGATTATATATTGAGATATATAAATGTTTAGAAATATATTATTTTGCATTTTAAAACATAATTGCATAAAAACTGGAAACACTTACTGACTACTTATATGTCTGAGAACTTTCTACTTACATTCTCATTTAATCCCCATAACATTTTTATGAGGACAGGCATTATAATAGTCTCAATTTCGTAGATGAGGATACTGAGGCAAGGAGAGAATAAGTATCTTGGACAGGTAACTTCACAAGGAAGTGATCATACCATATTCAAAGAGGTATGTCTGCCTTCAGTGTTTGTACTGTTAAGTACTGTGAATTCTGTAGCTGCTTGTACACTTAATATTCATGCCTTTAAAAGAGATCTACCACATTCTTTACTTTTCTTAGCGTTCTTTATTCTTTTTTTTTTTTTTTTTTTGCGGTACGTGGGCCTCTCACTGTTGTGGCCTCTCCCGCTGCGGAGCACAGGCTCCGGATGCGCAGGCCCAGCGCATGGCTCACGGGCCCAGCCATTCCGCGGCATGTGGACCTTCCCGGACCGGGGCATGAACCCGTGTCTCCTGCATCGGCAAGTGGACTCTCAACCACTGCGCCACCAGGGAAGCCCAGTGTTCTTTATTCTTTACTGTGGATGCTGAAGTTTTTTTTTTTTTTTGAACTATTAGTGATGGCTGTTAAATTTGATTGTTTGCTAGTACAGTGCAGCAGTAGGTATCCTGATATATTACCTTTTTAAAACATATTATTAGTGTATTTAAGATACATCTCAAAGTGTCTTTGGTGTGTCAAAGTGGTGCACAGTTCCTGCTTATTTGCCCCTGAAAATAGTTATGACAGTGAAGTCTTCTACCAGCAATGTATGGTGCTACTCATTGCTGTACATTATTGCTAACAATAAGTAGTTGCCAATCTGATGTAAAAAAAAAAAAAATGTATTTTCTCTTTGTTTTGTCTTTCCCTGATTATTTTGAAGTTGAACATTTTTTCTAACTTATTTTAATGAGTTACTTGTTTGATTCTTTTTTTACTTTTCTTTTGAATTTTTTGTCCTTTTTATTCACTAATAGATGTTCTTTTTTATTCTGGAACTAATTCCATACCACTACGCTTTTTTTTTTTTTTTAAACTGGGAGCGGCTCCTCTGTCACTGCGGCTGTGCAGTAGACCCGCCTCCCAACCCCGGGCCGCGCTCCCCGGCTATTCGGTGGCGCAGCCTGGAGCTGGCCACCTGCAGCCCACCAGCACGTGCGAGGCACCCTGACTGAGTGCAGTACCCGGTGTGCACGGAAGATCTGAAGATCTGAAGATCAGCAGATCAGCACTCACAGAAGACAGGGCGAGCAGAGAGGGAAGGAAGGTCCAGCTGGGAAGGGCTGGAGTGCAACCCCACTATGTTTTTTATCTTTCACGTATTTCTCAAAACGTGTGGTGACTTGTAGTACTTTTCTGTGCCTTTGATATTTTTCTACATTGAGTCATATACCCAACATAGTTCTAATATTTCACATATTTTCATAGCTTCATGAATCTTTTTCTTATATGTTAATGTTTCTAGATACCTTTTTTTCTTGCTGTTCTGAATTAAATGTTTTCTTCTTTATATCTTTTTTGTTTGAGCTCTTACTGCTTTGGTCAGGATTTCTAGAACAATAAATGTGTGAATATAGTATTACACTTTTGTTTTTGCCTTTAGTGGAAATGCCTATGGTGTTTTACTACTAAATGTGAAGTTTCCTGTTGGTTTGAAGTAGCCACTATCAGCTAAAGGAACAGTCTTTATGTTCTTAATTTTCATTTTTATCAGTAAATGAGTCTTGAAACGTATTCAGTGCCTTTTTAGGTTCTGTTGAAAAATGACAGTTAATTTTTAGGTTGTTAATACATTTCTGAATATGCTTAAGTTTTTAATTATTAGAGGTGTTTAAAATGGAAAAACAGTGCAGTTTGGGGTAGAAAATTTCTCATTTAGTATTTAACCAGGCCTACAGGGATAGAGTACTTTGATGAGAATGTATAGTTTTTTGTCTCTGGGCCTTCAAGATCTAGTGTAGGAAGTCTCAGTCATTTTCCTACAGACTGGGGCTATTCTTTGCACAGTATATTATTGAGTCAGTTGTTATGCCATTAACAGTGAGGTGGCTAATCACATTTCTTCTGTTCTCCAGTAGAATAGCTTCAGACTCTTCATTCCAACATTTAAAAGATGATAAAAAATTTCCTAGAGAAATATAACAAATATTTGAAAATACCAAAATAAGGTCTTTGATTCTGAATTTGTGAACCCTTGAAAAGAGCTTGGTGGTGTATTGCATTTATCATTGTATTTCTTTGGGCTTTTTTTTTATCCCCCATCTCCTTTTTTTTTTCCCTTTCTTTCCTTTCTTCTTTTTTAAATTCTGGAGGCTCTAGGCTCAGTTAAATATTTTAATGTGGCAGACAGCCAGATTTCCAGTAGCCCTGAACTCAGCATGTTGCTGTTTCTAAGCAACTACTTGTGAAGTCTTGTGGATGTAACTAACTGAATTATAAATAGGGTTATGAGCAGAAGTGCAATTGAAATTGAGATTGGTAAGAAAGGCATACTCTTTTTTTCCCTCCCATTTAAATTTGAGTTATTCTTTATGCAGAGTCAGTTTTTAGAAATCTGGCTCATAAAACTTGGGTGTACTAACCCTATCAGGAAGACAGTAAGGGCTCTGTAGGGGTTTATTTGTAATCACACATCTGAAAGCCTTTTTTTGATTATTAGGATTGAATAGTCTATACTGGACAGATGGCAGTTAGTGGAAAATAGAGTACTTCTCCTAAGTTTCGTGGTCATTCATGTGGAAAGATGACCACACATAGTATTACTGCCTATATTTTTTTCCCACATTTATGTTAAAATCTACATGTTGTAACACTTAAATTTTGGCTATATTTTTATACTTTTAATCACATTGTTTCTTTAGTGTCTTAAAAATTGTCCTTTAATAGTGACCATGTAGACATTTGATAAATGCATGAATACACCAAGCTATCTTCGCCATTTCTCAGTAGAGCAGTGGACTTTAGAGTGGAATTTATTAAAATTTTATTTAAGAATCAAAATATAAGTATTCTCTCAGGTCTTCTAATTTGTTTTCCATTTATTCCAGATGGAAAACTTTAGACCTAAAGATTTTAAATGATTTGCCTAACCCAAATCTCTCCAATCTGCGTTTTTTCTGCATTATTCTCTTACCGATACAGATCTAACAGCTTTTTTTTTTGCATTCATGTTTCATCAGTTTATACGAAGTTTAATTGTATTCTGTAATTTAAATTAGAAACATACAACTGAATTCGGTAACAAGCACAACTAATATGAACAGATTTAGATGAGAGTAGAAGAACATGAGATCTCAGTATGCTTGTGGTTATCAATTGTATGTTCATAGAATGTGTGGAAAACATCAGCTCATTTGGTCTGATGGTTAAGAGGAGAGAGACTAAGAGAGTTTCCAAAGTATAGTGTTTTTTGGTCAGATCTGCAGATTTTTTTAGGTTCTGAAAGAGGAAACAAAGTGATAATCCTTGATTTTGGGTAAAGGAACTCTGTATTTTCTTAAAATACATCACGAACTTTTGATAGTAGCTTCTGATAGCCCAACCTGTATTAACTCAGCTTTTTAGGAACATTTGCCTGAAGCAAGTAGATTATATTCTCACGTATTGTTTGCCAGAAAGATTTCAGACTAGGAACGTAATTTTTCTTTTTTTGCTCCCTGGGGGGGTTGGGGGTGGGTGCTGGTCCATTCTGAGTTGTATGCCCAGGAGAGATCTTGTTATCAAAAGCATAACTTTTTTTTCCTGAAATTCTAACTGAAGAAAGATACAGATTTGCAGATAAGATCAGCTCAAAAAGTTGTGGTAAATAGAATTTTAGTTAGAGCTGCAAAGGGATAACATACTAGCAATATTGCTTTGCTACAGAAGAGAAAAATTATAGGTACAAAGAAGAATTTGAGTTTCCTCTGGGATATGAAAGAAGATTAGGTTTCTTCTTTTAGTTTAGTTATATTTGTTATTAAAGTTAGACTTCTGTACCCATAGGCTAGGGCCACAAGAACATCTGGTTCTCAGCTGACATTTTAAATTCCTGTGGGTTGTTGGAGGGGAGGGTCTACGGATGGGGCAGAGAATGGAGAGATGGAGGGTGATGTTTCTGGAACACATCTAAACTTGTCCAGGGCATTTTAGTTGCTGTACTAATTTTTAACACTAAGGTGCCATTGATTATTCAATCCCCCCCCAAATTCCTATTGGTGTGTGATAAAATGTTTACTTTGAATAATATTCTGCAAACCTCATGCTTTTTCTGTTCTCTTGAAATGAAACTGGCTAGTGTAAGTAAAAATAAAAAGTATTATAACTGCTTTAAATAATACCTAAGAAAATACGAAGTGCTGAGATGTATATCTAAAGGGATATTTGACTTACATATCTGGAATTATAAAATACTTTTTCCCACTTGTGCCTTGTTATCAAATTTTGACCCATTTGTTATATTCTCCCCCACTAATTGTAACTCATAGGTTAATTCATACTGCTTCCCTTTGTGATGAGGATCATAGTTTATTTGTTCAGATAAGTAAACAAGATCTATGTACATATAATATTTAAGTTATCTTAAAGATGTGAATACAGTTGTAGTTAGATCTGTATATCCAAGTCACGTGAATACAACGTTAAGAAAAGTGAAGACAATAAGCTGTTACTTTTCATTCAGACGAATGTTTAAAATAATAGTATTTATGTTTTTAAAAAGGCATGGTTAAACTTAATTTTAAAATCTACCTATCTTTAAATGTCTAGATTAAAAGGATATACTGCTCAATAGATTGCTCATTTGATGTTTCGTCATCCTTCACAGGAGCTCTTTTTGTTACTTAAAACTGTTCTGCGTTCTTATATGTTTTAGAGACATTGTTTCTAAGCTTTATTAAAATAAGTCCTTTACATGTAATTTTCATAACGAACTTTTTAAGACTTTCCTAGTATCAAATACATGAATTCATTTTTTGACCAAAGAAAACATTTTAAAGTTAATTTACTACATCACTAAAACATACTGATGGAGGGTTTGATGTAAGAAATGTGTAGAACGTGAAATTTGATAAATAGCATTTGTTTTAATATGCTTTGATTGTCTAACCAGCCTTTCATTTCAGCAGCTATAATTTAAATTTTTGAAATTAAAAAGTTCTTTTTCCTTTTCTCTTTACTTTCTGTTTATTTATTTTTAAATTTGGTCATTCCTCAGTAGCCCATAATCTTCATGGTTATTACATTAGACTGCACATTGTTTGCCATCTTTAGGAATTAAAATTTCTCCAAAGTAAATTTGTTATGTACAAGGAAACATGCATACTAAGCATACTTAGGTTGGAAAGTTAGAATGATGAAAAACATTCTTTTACTTGGGTGACAGAATAAGAAAAGTCAAGTGTTGTCAACTTTAATATTATCCCACATTAGACAAAATTGAAAAACCAAAGATAGCAGTATTTTACAGATTATATATTTACATGTTTAACTTTTACTTGACATATACAATAAGATGGTTTGTTTTCCTCACTGACAGGAATTGTTTTAGTTTGATTGAGGAAACAATTATTGAATGTCTACCATATGGAAGACACTACTGTATGTTGGAACAAGTTTGTGTCAAAAATAAATAAGGCATAATCCCCACCCTATTTAGAGATCTGCTTTGATAAATTATTTAATCTTTGTATTTTTAATACATAGTAAATAGTCTTTTACCCTTAAGTAAGATTCTCAAATGATTGCAGGGGAAAAGTGATAGGAAAAAATGCAGTGGTGTTCAGATTTGAGAGATTTTTAGAGGTTTAGAGATGTAAGAACTATGATTAAAGTGCTTAATTTTTCTCCTGACAAAAGAATGCTTAAATATATATGTACATGCACACACATATGTATATAAGTAAAATAATATGGATAATGGCATGTAACTTGAAAGTGGCCCATTAATTTAGCTTAGCATTCATTTTTCTTTAACTGCCACTTAGTAAGAAAAAGTTGCAAGTTTAATATTCTAGATGATGAAATGCAAGGTGCATCTTTTTTCCCCAAGAAAGTAAAGGTTTTTTGCTGGTGGTTTTGCTCTTATAGTCACATCTATTCTGGGATTCATACTAGCATATTGTTTCTATTTTTAGGCTGTTGCCGGGCAGATTAAAAATTTCTCCCCTTATGATTGCCCAATTTCTAGCTTTCTGATTGGTTACATGAACCTGCTTTCTTTAGCCAACCACAGTGACTATGCAAATTGTATTTCAGTTTCTGTTGCAGTGAGAGAACTGATAAGATGGCTGCAGGGGTTTTCCTTTGGGGTATGTTTATTATTTTAGAGGATTTTCATCATTATGTAGTAATAAGCAAAAGTAGATTTCTTTCAAAACAGTATTTTAGTTTTTGAAATGTAAAATCAACTATCTAAACAAGATTTATGAGCCTTGAAAAATGTCTCTCATGTCAGATTAGATTAATTTTAATGCTGCTATGTATTGCACCCTGTCAGAGGCAGCATTTTGTGTAAGTAGGCATATGTTACTTTTTGTTAGTAAATAAGCATTCTGACTCCTCAAAGGAAGGTTGACCTTTGTATGTAAACCTGCTGTATTTGAACATGCCAGCATGTTAGTTTGCAATTCTGTCAGAAATATTCTAGATTACTACCTTTGCTTTATAAAGAATAATTTAGTTTTTTCGCTTAAGAATTATTTTTGATTTTAGTTGTATGTATATAGCCTATTATTCTTTTAGTCAGTATTTACTAAGTGTATACTATATGCCAGACACTGTGTAGCTCATAAATATTATTCCAGGTTACTTACTTTATTTTTTGTTCTTTTGTTAAATGACCTCTGAAGTACGTCATAATGATACCAGCATATTTTAAGATGTTTTCTGACAACGAAGCTTGGGCACTTAAAATGTATTAATCTTATACTAAATACATGATGAGATGTGCCAAAGTGTTTCATTAAACATAGGTATTTCAGTCAATTTATACTAATTATTTCTTTTTTAAAAAAATTGAAGTGTAGTTGACTTACAATTTTATATATTTCAGGTATAAAACATTCGATATTATATGTTGCACACCAAAGTTATTACAATATTATTGACTGTATTCTCTGTGCTGTGACATTACTTCCCTGTGACTTATTTATTTTATAATTTGTAGTTTGTACCTCTTGATCCCTTTCACCTGTTTTACCCATCCCCCCATTACCTCCCCTAATAATTATTTCTAGAAAGATACATGTAAAGTACTGGTAAATACAGTGGCAAGACACTTCATATTGAATAAAGACAGTATTGATAAAATGTGACAAAGCTTTATGTAACTCCAGAAAGGTCAGTAAGTATACCTCATTTATAAATATTATCATTAATTACGTGTAAGGCCTTTTGATTATAGTGCCAGTTTATAATAAAAGGGAATGCTCCTGCTTCACTTAAGACTTCCTAGTCCTTTTGGTAAAGATGGTTAATTGCATTTTCCGTGTGTGGAAGACTTTATTCGTATATGTACCTGGAGTGTTCATTTGCACCATGCTCAGTACTGTTTTTGTTGATAAAATTTGTTTTGTTCGTTTATCTTATATGAGTATCTCATGCCCATTATTACCATCCTGTGAGATAAATATCATAGAATTATGTCCCATTTAGGAAAGGGAAAAAAAGTAATTGGCTTATCTAAGATGAACACGTGGAGAACAAGATTGCTGTTATTTTCTGTATATTGCCCTTTATCACTAGTATAATTACACGTATACTTGTTGGCCTAGAAATGTAAATTCCCTAAAGTAGGAACCGGTACTCAGTTCTTTTGGTATAGTTGTTTTGTCCATCATGAAAGTGTGACTCAGTAAAAGTCATAGGTTAAAAATAAATGAAAAAATACTCAACTCTAGTTTGCTGTTTTAAAAAAACAGGTTTATTGAGATGTAATTCACATACCATACAATTCACCCGTTTAAAGTTTATAACTCAGTGGTTTTTGAAATATTCATACACTTGTGCAACCATCACCACAATTAATTTTAGAACATTTTTATTACATTATAAAGAAATCCTGTACGCTTTAGCAGCCATTCCTCATTTCTTCCCCAACCCTCAACCCTAGCCAAGGCTTTGCCTTGAATCAGTAGATCAGTTTCGAGAGTAGTGACATGTTAATATTAAGACTTTTGATTCAAGAGGTTAAGTTATCTTTCTGCTTATTTAGGTTTTCTTTAATTTCTTCAATGTTTTGTAGTTTTTTAGAGTATTAAGTTTTGTACATTTTATTAAATTTATTATTTTTGATGCTATTGTAAATGGAATTGTTTTCTTAATTTCATTCTTAAATTGTTCATTGCAAGTATATACAAATACAACAGATTTTTATATTTTATTTTATTTTTTTTGTGGTATGCGGGCCTCTCACTGCTGTGGCCTCTCCCGTTGCGGAGCACAGGCTCCGGACGCGCAGGCTCAGCGGCCACGGCTCACGGGCCCAGCCGCTCCACGGCATGTGGGATCTTCCCAGACTGGGGCACGAACCTGTGTCCCTTGCATCGGCAGGTGGACTCTCAACCACTGCGCCACCAGGGAAGCCCTACAACAGATTTTTTAATATCTTGATCTTATATCTTGCAACCTTCTAGACTCATTTACTGGTTCTAATACAATTTTTAGTGAATTCCTTAGGATTTTCTATGTACAGGATTTTATCATCTGCAAGTTGAGGTAGTTTCACTTTTTTGTTTTCAAGGTGCATGACCTTTATTTCATTTTCTTGCCTAATTGTCCTGGCTAGAACCTCTAGTCAGTGCCAAATAGAAGCGGTAAGAGCAGACATTTTGTCTTGTTTTTGATCTTAGGGTGAAGGCTTTCTGTCTTTCACTATCAAGTATGATGTTAGCTGTGGGTTTTTCTTAGATGCTCTGTATCAGATTGAGGAAACTCTCTGGTTTGTTGAGTGAGTTCTGTTGTTATTTGCTTGGATGACTTAATGAAAAGTTACTTTTAAAAAGATACTTGAATGTTTAAGAACCTCTTGGTAATCCTGTTGGAGCTAATATATGAACCAGTGTGCAGGGTGGTTAAATTGAGTGTGTACTGTCAGAACTCATTACTGTGTGGATGGGCCTTAGCAATTATATCAAATGACTCTTCCATTTTCAGAGAGATAGAGAAGAAAATTGTGGCCAATACAGTATAGTTTATCGCTTAGCATTTTGAACGCTAGAACACTCCCTGGTTGCAAAATTTAAAGGATGAAATGCATAAGAAATGTTCATATGCAATGGAGACAACTCCATGCTGAAATTGGGTGTCTGTTGACCTTATTAAGTTAATTATTATCTGTGTAATGAGATGAATGATAGCAGCGTGGTTACTGATGTATTAATTCAGATGTAAAGTTGAATTTGTATAACTTGTCACTTAAATAAATGGGAAAAGAATATGCGTTGGTTTAGGGCTTGACATATAATTACCCCTTGATAAATGTCAGTTCCTTTTATCCCTTTAAGGTGTGTTGTTTCATTAATGAAAAGGGGAATTTATAGAAAAAGTATAAGGTATGCCTGGGACTAATAAACATCAAATTCAAGAGTATGCTTATCTTTGTGTTAAGGAGTTGGGGATGGGGAAGGAGGAGCATGCTATCTGGTAGTGTTACACAGAGGGCTTTGTTTTTAATTTATCTGGATAATGTATACACATGTGTTCATTATATCAGACTTTATATCTTGCATGTTCAGTGTATTTCATAATGAAAAATTAATTATAAAAGAGCATCAGTATAGCTAGACATTAGTAAAATAATACAAAATTTGAGCTAGAATCAAACTTAGCAACCATCTGGTCTAACCTCAGTTTTACAGTTGAGCGACGTGAAATCTAGAGAGTTTGGGTGATTTATCCTATGACAACTGTTACGGTAATGCTGGAACATGGAGTAGATTCAGTTTTGTTAGTTTAGAAATCTTTGTTGTGCTAAGCTTTTATAATTATGTATTTTTGAGGTGTGGTAGATTATATAGCTCACTGTTATTCTTGTTCTGGTAAGATTATATATCCCTGCCTTTTGCCATGTGACATGAAGTCTTTCCCCATGAGAGCTTTTTTCTTCTCTGCCCTCTTAATGTCTAACTTGGCTTTAGCCAAATGGAATGTGAGTGAAAGTAGTGCTGTGTCTAAGAAAGTAAGTACTATGTCTAAGAAAAAGCTTTAAAACCATTGTATACTGTATGGTTCTGTCATTGTGGATTTTCTCTCTGCCACAAGACCTAGAATTGCAGGGGGTGGGGGGACAGTTGCTGCTCCTTCAGCCTATGACTTAGAATGAAGAAGAATCTTAGTTATTAGCCAATAAAAATTTTTTTTTCATACTGCATTATCACCTAGTGAAAGCTGACTGACACAGAAAGTAAGCTCTCCGTTCTTTCAACTTAGGTTGGGTCAATAAGAAAAGTAAAAGCTATTTCCTGGCATTTGAAGGATTTACATCATTCAGCTTGTCCTAAATCATTCTGGGTGTTGTAATTCACCCAGGTAAAGTGTGAAAAATTTTGGACAAGTGGTTCTTAAATTCCTGAGGAAATAAAATACATGGCCTTCTGTAACTTTACTCATTGCTGGTGGAATTTGGTGAGTGAGATAAGCTAGTGGGTAGGGCTCTGATGGATAACTGGCTAATTTTCTAAGGGGGTGTAATTTGGTAAGTGTGTTCTAAAATTGCATTTGTTGGATCAGGTCAATTAATTTGACTTTGCCTGTATAACAGAATGATCCCCAGAATGTACTTGGAGAAGTGATTTTAAGGTATCTTGCATTTTTTCATGTAGACTACCTTAGAATTTCTCAAAAGATCAATATCAGTGAATGCAACAAGTTAGACTGTAGTGACCATTCTGGTTTGATGTGCATAACCAATATTGATTTGCTCCTGCTTTGTCCAAGGAATTGTTGGTAAAGCAAACTCCCTGTTTCCTAGGGGATATTCCATTACATATTTTTATATCATTAGCTTGATGACAGGCAGAAGGGGTTATTTGTAGTGTCAAATATTATGAACATTCAATACTTTACTGAATTTGTGAGTATTAGGTAAGGAACAGATTTCACCTATTAATGTTTTTTAAAGTGTGGTAGGATAGCTATTGACAGTGTTTTTATGCATGTGAGAGAAGAACCATAGCATAGTAGAAATGAAGAATTGTGAACTATAAGGGACTCTGGATCCTCAAGTAAATATTGCCAGTGCTTTGTGAGTGGCTGGGAGAGAGAAGTTTGGAAACAAGATGAAAATCTTCGCGGGATTTTTAACAGAAGTAGTGATTTTGTTTCACTACAGTTTTAGAAAAATAATTATTGACAGAGATGACAAGATATCCAGTATTTAAGAGAAAAATTTAGGAAGTCTGTATACTAAATTTGAGCAGATAAGTATCAAGAGGACGAATCACTGCACTAGCAGTTTCACCAGTCTTCATTAATGGGCAGTAAACATACGCAGATTATTAACGTTTACTGTGCAACACACTGATTATTCTTTATGGTTTTATTGCCAGGACTATTGCAGAATTCTCAAGTAAAATTTAGGAGTGCAAAGTAAAATCACAGAGCTCTCAACTGACAATGGGATTCTCAAAGAACTCAGTAGCAGAGCCTCTACAGAGGCTAGGAATCCTCAGCATAAAGTGATTCTTTAGGAGTAAGCCATTATTAGTCAAGCCTATTGACTAATATTTATTTAAGCCATTTAACAAACTCAGATCTGAATAAAAATTATTTTCAGCATCCCATTATTCAGAATAATGTTATACTAATGTCAGTTAACAGCATGAATTTAATTGGAGTAACTGTGTCAAAGATAGAAGTGTCAAGTCCACTTAAGTAGCTTTGCTTAACATTTTGAAAATTTTTGCTAAAGTTTTATTTTTATATACACTTCATCAAGTATCCATACTTTGAATTAACATAGTGTTTATGTGTGTGCGCGCGTTTTGACCCAACAGTCCTGGTACATTGTTAGTTAAGGCAGTTCTTGGAAAGCAGTAGTATAGATCCTTGTTTATTTACTCAGAAAAACCCCACCATAGACCTGTTATTGAAGCAAAGAATCTGGGGGTATATTACGAATATGTGTCAGTTTCATCATTCACCTTTAATTTCACACCGTTTGGATTCTTGGTAGAGCACTTGCCCTCATCTGCTTCCCTTGTTGCCGGGCAAGGTACGTGATGCTGATGTCTGATTGGTTTAGGCAACTACGGCTTTGAGCCAATCAGGCAGTGAATTTCAGTTCTCTCACAGGACTGAAGCATTCAAGCAGCTGCTGATTTATTTTTCCTATGGGGAGACTATATAAACTAAGAGTATGGCTGCAGCAAGCTCCCTCTTGGGTGTGTTTGAAAAATTACAGGGTTTATCTGTAATTGAAGGAGAAAAACGTGAGGTTTATTTTAAAAACTTGTTTATTACTAAGAAAATTTTATAGGTAGTAAATTTGAGAAAAAAATTCTGATGACAGATTTCCTATTTTTATTTTATAATTTTACATTTAAAGGACTGTAGAATGATGTAATATAGGAAAAATTTGCCTTTAGTTTACATGAGTATTTACTATGTAATATACACATTTGCTTTATTTCTTCAAAAGGGGAGAGCTCATAACCTTTTTGTAACCTGCTGCCAAGGGCAGTTAAGGAGAAAATAATGTAGTAATTGTACTTACAACACTTAATACAGGTTATCAAGAATCACATTTTAATTTCATTAGATGAATCAAACTAAATCAGTTCAGTGCAGTAGACAACAAAACACTTTATAATGCTATCCATAGTAAACCTTTTTTGGGTCCAGAACACAATTAATTTTTGCAATTGGAAATCTGTAACAATAGAGGTAGGTGAGTGTGAAAATAATCTTGTTAGTTGTTTGGATTTAAGGTTTTGCTGGATTTTTAGTATAAATGTTTTATAAACATTAAGGACTATGGAATTTTAAAAAGAAATTTACATTTGAATTTTGCAGATTCTAACCCATTGTGTAGAAAAGTATGTTCTTGTTATGCATTGTCCATGTTTGACTGATTCCCCAGGTAGGGAATGGATTTATATTTCTGGAAACATTCTTTAAATGAAAATAAATAAGATTTATACTTTTTATCTTATTTTAATTTATTTATATGATATATTTAATATATATTATGGACTTAGAATTCTTTGCAATTATGTTCTAGATTACTTTTATCAGACAAAGAACCTCACTGAAGTGTTGTGAATCCAGGTTTTAACTATGTTTTTCTGACCTTATTGTCTGTCTCCTGTTGCTGGGCAGGAATCAGAATGCTGGCTACTGATTGGCTGAGTTTGTGACCAGCTCTTGAATAGCCACTTAAATTCTTGAGCTTTTTGAGCAGGCAGATTGTAGGCTAAGACATTGCAGCTTTTGGTAATACTTCTCTTTGTTGTTTCATAGCTATAATCTCTTTGCTAGAAAGAAGAGTGTGGAGGGAGTGGGTGGAGGGGGATGAAGCAGAATAGAAAATAATGGTTTCACTTAAAGAAGAAGAGGCTCATTGGGCTTTACTTAAAAATAATTTACACAAATTTCAAAAAAAAATTCCAAGCCATAGAGACTTATTTGCAGGTAACACATCCTTCTTGGTTATTTAAATATAAATTCCTTAAGTAAAGGTGAAATCCTTGTTAATGCTGTAGAAAAAGATTCTTTTTTTTTATAGTGATAGTATTTCCCTAGAGTTCTTGAATCTGAATATATAGAGTAAGGACCTAAAAGCACTTTTTTCTTACTGTCTTTCTCATGAAAAAATGTTTTCAGGAGAAAGTAGTTCATCACGTTTTACACATTTACTTCTAGATATGGCAGACATTTTCTGCTGTAAAATATAAATGCTTTTTCCTGTGAAAATAAATTACAGTCTTGTGAGAGCTTCATGATTCTAGTGTTGCCACCTAAAAAAGTAATATTTCTTTTGTCAAATAGTTTTGTGAATGGCGTCTCAGTTCCAGATGATAGTATTTAAAATGATCTTTAGAAATGTTTTGTTCCGGTACTACAGTCATGGAGACTTGTTTTCAGGTAAACACACCCTTCTCTAATGTGTATCTTTCTTAAATATACATTGCTCATGCAAAATAGATTTTTAAAAACTTAACTGCTGATTGGTTTGCATAGATATGGCTGAACTAGTTTGAACTGGTTGTTCATGCTACGGTTGTTCATGCTACTTCCTTATTGCTTTGTCTGTTATTCATTATACTTAGAACCCATAAAAAATCTTGTAAATGGCTGTAGTGTGCACCCTTGTGGGTATAGGTGGTAGTTATTCTGTAATTCTTTGTATAGGTAGTCCTTTAGTGTACTAAAGGAATTGAATGGCAGTTTTGTTGATAAAACCAGCTTGCTTCGATAACATTTATTTTTATTAAATGTTACTTGGTGGTGGCTATTAACACTGAACGTGATGTTTGCGTGTTGGATTTTCTAATTCATATACAAAAAATCCCAGAAGTATTTAAGAGAAATTTGTTTCGGATTCTCTAGTTTATGCCTAAAGACATTGTGAATATACATAGACAATTATGATAATAACATTTATTGAGTGCTTACTACCTTCTAGGTGCTTAATGTATAGAATCTCATTTAATCATTATTACAACCTCTGTGTCAGGTACTGATATTCCCTTTTTAAGGTGGCTGAAACTAAACATTGAAAGGCTAGGTAACTTGCCGTCTGTCACATAGTATATCGGAGAGCTAGAATTCAAATCCATGTTTCTGTTTGCAGAGTTCATGTTCTTAATGGGATTACTAAAAATTATGAAAATATACTTTTTTTTAAAAAGAGGAGTGTTTGCTTTTACTGCAACTGGCAATAACTGCCACTTCTGCATAATGGTTGAGAAATGTGGCTGTTATGAGGTCAAAGTCCCAAAGAATTGCAGTTCAGTATTTGAAAATATTTAAAGGGTAACCATACTCCTTGTACTGTAAATTTAATCCTTTTGTATGTTTGGAGTCAGCAAGGAAAAGTGACTAAAAAATTTGCATTGTATCTTTGCAGAAAATTTTTCAGTTAGTGTGAGTTTCAAATGGATGGTAGATGGGAAAAATTTTGAAGTTTAAATTTTAGCTGCAGTTAATAACCCTTAAAATAGTGCCTATGATAATTTTGCGTTGACGTTTCTTCTCAATTTTAAGGTAATTTCTGTAAATTGTTTCACTCAGCTCCATAATTTAAATTAAAAACCTAGAAAGACCAAGAAACATAAGTAATTGGCTTAAAGTAAGAGAATGAATGCAGATTTTATACCACAGTCTAGAAGTACTGTGACAAAATAGTTGGTTCTCAGGCTTTATTGGCCTCCAGCAAATAGGCTGGGCCATAGTTTTATGCCTTTCAGCTAGAGGAACAGTGGAACACCAAGAACACACCTGTAATTGAACAAGTTGGGTTTATTATTTGTTGCAGTGAGAGAGAATGTTCACCATGGGGAAACAGCGAGGCATATCAGTAGGAGGATGTTAGAAAAAAACCTGGTAAAAGATTCAGTTATAGTATAGTTGGGGTTTTGGGGGTGGGGGTTGAGGCAGTAGAGCCTTACTCTGTATTAGGTGCTATCAGAAAGCAGGGGCAATTCTATGCTTGTGTATCTCAGCAACTGTTATCTATAGGGATGACAAACTACAGCGAGGATAAAGCTGCAATTGATAAAAAAGTGTAGCTATCACTTAGTCAGAGAGGGAGATGTTTAGTATTTTACGGGATGCTGGGTTGCACAGTGACCTTGTCTAATTTGAATGGTGAAGTCGTTTTATGTCCAACATGATTTAGCTATAAGCATCAAATCAGTTTATAACAACAGTGAGCTTTGAGCCTTAGATAAGTTCCCAGACTTCCGAGGCTGCTTTTTTCCCTTCTCCAACCAAAGCAAGTATATCCTAACATCATTCCTACTGGTAATGGTGATGTTAAGTGAATATCCAATGTAAAATTAATATTCTTGATTCTGTATATCTTAGTCCTTAAAGGACGTTTGTTTTATTCCACTATAGACTGGCAACATTGTCTTTCTCTAGGACCAAGTCTTTTGTTTGCCTTACTACACTGACCAGATGTTAACACAGAAACAATGATAGAGAATATCCTTATCTTAGTTCTGATCTTATTTTACCATTAAGTATGATATCTGCAGTTTTCTTTGTAGATAATCTTTATTAGATTTGAGTTGTTTCCTTCTGTTAGATTTCTGAGAGTTTATGAGTCAGTGTTGAATTTTGTCAAATGAATGAATATTATGTGTCTGTTGAGATGATCTGTTGTTTATTTTCATCCTATATTCTGTTTTTGTGGTAAATCACACTGCTTGAAAAAAATGTTTTTTCTTAAATAACAGAAATGTATTGTCTTACATTTCTGGAAGTTAGAAGTCTGAAATCAAGGTGTTGACAGGGCCATGCCCCCACTGAGGAAGCTAAGGAAGGGTCTGTTCCACACCTCTCTCCCAGCTGTGGCTTGTGGCTAACTCCATTTTTCACACAGCGTTCTCCCGTGTGTGTGTGTGTGTGTGTGTGTGTGTGTGTGTGTGTGTGTCCAGATTTTCCCCTTTTTATAAGGCCACTGATGATACAGAATTAGGGCCCACCCTAAAGACCTTATTTTAACTTGATTATCTCTGCAAAGACCCGATTCAAATAAGGTCACAATTTGAGGAATTAGGGCTTAGGGCTCTAATGTATTTTTATCAAGTGGACATCTTGGTTGGGCCTATAATAAAGCTATAATGCTTCGTGTCTCACTCGTAAATCTACATTGCTTAATTTTTTAATATGAAATTGACCTTGTATTTTTTTTAATGAGCTTCACATGGTCATAGTGTATTACCTTTTAAAGAAACATACTTTTAAGTAACTCACAGATGAAAGAAGAAATCACAATGGAAATTAGAAAATATTTTAGTAGAACAACAATGAAAAATATGACACATTAAAATGTAAGATGCAGCTAAAACAGCACTTAGAGGGAAATTTATAGCTTTACATGGATACACTTACAAAAAAAGGGAAAGATTAAAAATTAATGATTAATGTTTAGCATGTTGAGGACCTGCCAGACTGTTTTCCCAAAGCAGTTGCACCATTTTACAATCCCATTGCCATTGCAGGAGAGTTTCAATTTGCCCACATTCTTGCCAACATTCATTATTTTCTTTGATATAGCCATCCTGGTGTGTGTGAGCTGTTGTCTCATTTCGGTTTTGATTTACATTTGTCTGGTGACTAAATGATGTTAAGCATCTTTTCATGTTTCTTGCTTATTGGCTATTTGTGTATCTTTTAGAGAAATGTCTGTTCAAGTCCTTTGCCCATTTTAAAATTGGTTTTTTTGTTGTTACTTTTCAACTGCAACAATATTTTATATTCTATATTTTCCAGATGCAAGTGTCTTATCAGATACATTATTTGCAAATGTATGATTTGTAAATACAGTTGACCCTTGAAAAATGTGGGGGTTAAGGGGGGCCGACCTTCCGCACAGTTGAAAATCCTCGTATAACTTTATAGTTGTCCCTTCACATCCACAGATTAAACCAACTGTGGTTCAGGTAGTACTGTAGTATGTATTTATTGAAAAAATTCCAAGTTTAAGAGGACCCATGAAGTTCAAACCTCTGTTGTTCAAGGGTTGACTGTATTTCCTTCTATTGTGTCTTTTCACTTTCTTGATAGTAACCTCTTATTAATGTGTTTACAGTTGTTAATTTAGATATTCCTGGTTGCAAATGTAATCTTTCCTTATGTTCCTTAATTCTCCCTGCTTTTTTTCCCCTTATCGCTATACCTCTCTCCCATTCCCCTACTGCTTTCATTCTCTTATAATTTTATCTTTCCTTTGACAGCTACTTTTTTACTTCATGTATTTTTTTTAATGCTATCTCCTCCGGACTCTGTGAATCCATTAGCTTACTGAGAATGAAAACTAGAAATTAGTCACTTTTTTCCTAATACTGCCTAGTAATTGATCTCCTGTGAACTGTATCTGCTATCAATTTTATATTATATAAATTCAATAAATGTGAAAATTAACACACAGCAAGGATCATTATGCTTTCTATATGTAATTATTTCAAAATTACATAAAGGGCTGCTTGCTTATAAGATCAGTTTGCAGTAAGTCTGTAATTAGGTGGCTTCGGTTTCAATTGTTAAACTCTGTCTTTCTCTTTCTCTTTTTAAAGATTCAAAATGGATAGTAT
Source organism: Tursiops truncatus (assembly GCF_011762595.2). Taxonomy (NCBI): domain Eukaryota; kingdom Metazoa; phylum Chordata; class Mammalia; order Artiodactyla; family Delphinidae; genus Tursiops; species Tursiops truncatus. The sequence continues at coordinate 91,410,941 of NC_047044.1, read as the reverse complement.
AGAAGAACCTCAGAAAAAAGTCTTTAAGGCTCGAAAAACAATGCGAGTGAGTGATCGTCAACAACTTGAAGCAGTGTACAAGGTCAAAGAAGAACTGTTGAAAACTGATGTCAAGCTGTTAAATGGCAACCATGAAAATGGAGACTTGGACCCAACCTCGCCTTTGGAAAGTATGGATTATATTAGTGACAAGGACGAGGTGAATGGCATTGAAGAGCTTTGTTTTGACTCCGAAAAAAGTAAATCAGAATGGAAAGAAACACCCTCTACCTTAAACGTTAATGTAAAAAACAAGCAGGATGATGATTTAAAGTGTGAACCTGTGTCTTCTAATAATATAACTCCTGAACTAGCCTCTAAACTGACTGCTGAACCATCTTCCGCTGATACAGCCTCTGGTGCACTAGCTGCTAGAGGTCTGGTATCTGGAGATTCTGCCTCTGGAGACTTGGCCTCTGAAGCAGTAACGTCTGGTGATCCCACCTCTGGTGATTCTGCTTCTGTTGATCCTGTCTCTGGTGATCTTGCCTCTGGTGAACTGGTCTCCAGTGAAATGGTCTCCAGTGAACCGGTCTCCAGTGAGCTAGTCTCTGATGAACTGGTCTCCAATGAACCAGTCCCTGTTGAACCAGTCCCTGGTGAATCGGTCTCCACTGAACTGGTCTCCAGTGATTCAGCATCTGATGATCCAGCCTCTGGTGATCATGCTTTTGAATCACTGGCCTCTGATGATCCAGGCTCTGGTGATCTGGCTTCTGGTGATCCAGCTTCTGGTGATTCGGCCTCTGGTGATCCAGCCTCCGATGAACCAGTTTCTGATGAACCAACTTCTGAGTCAGTCTTTGATCCCACCTTCGAACCAAATTCTGTACCAGTCTGTGAACCAGTTCCTGAAACTGATAGTACAGAGCCTAGTAGCAATAAAGGTGATGATTTTCTTGAAAAAAATGGAGGTGATGAAAAGTTAGATCAAATTTTCCCATTTGATGAGAAAAATAAAGCTGATAGTAATGTTGATGTTGATGCAGAAGCTCTAGAAACAGATGATACAATTATTTGTTCAGATGTGTCTCCTGAAAAGAAGATAGAAGAAGATGCTATCACAGAATCTGCTCTTGGAGAGGAAGCTATATCTAGCAGTATTGAGATTGACCAAAGTGAAAAGACTGAAGAAGAAAATTCTGCAGACCTTGCAGAAACCATTAGTGAAAATGTTATGAAAGATGACAAAAATGAGAATGTCTTAGAAAATACAGATTCTATGGAGACAGATGAAATCATTCCTATTTTGGAAAAGCTTGCACCTGCTGAAGATGAACTTACTTGCTTTTCTAAAGCTTCTCTCCTTCCAATTGATGAGACAAATCCAGATTTGGAAGAAAAGATGGAAGGTTCTTTTGGTTCACCATCTAAACAAGAAAGTAGTGAGAGTTTGCCAAAAGAAGCCTTTTTGGTCCTCTCTGATGAAGAGGATATTTCGGGTGAAAAGGATGAGTCTGAAGTTGTATCACAAAATGAGACATGCTCTCCAGGTTAGCATATTATTTAAATTCTAAAGATTTTGATTAGCTTTGATAAACTGCTTAGTAAAACATTCTCTTAAAGTTTAAATTTCTTTTAGTTACAGAGAAAGTTGAGAATGATGGTGACTAGAATGATCTCTTAACTTCACAGGTTCTTAACTTCACAGAATTTAGAATTACAGAGAACCACTCTGAGAGCAGCATTGTGTGAAGTGCTGAGAAGGGAGATAAAATAAGTAGAAAATTTTGCACTTGCCCGTAAGGGACTTATAGACTGGGAATAGAGATAAGATGGACCAGTTTAACACCATGATATAACAATTTCCAGTACATAATTGATCAAAATCCTAGCAATTGTTCATGCTATCACTTAGCAACCAAATAACTTTGAATCTAAAAGCCTACAAGTTTATTTGCTTCAAGTGTAACAAATTCCATTTTACAATTAATTTTCCAGTTGAAATCTGATTCTTTTAATATTCTTTGTCCAGGGAATAGCACCACCATTGCTGGAAGCCAAAAACCTAGAGGTCTAATTATATGTTTGATAAAGACTTTATCCATTTGCTTCCTAAGCCTTCTTGATTCTACCTAACGTACTCCCCTCATTTTCTGAATGATCTCTCAATAACTTAAATCTCTTTTATTTGACTGTGTTCCTCTCTTTCATTAGATCACTATTATTGGGTTGGCCAAAAAGTTAGTTTGGTTAGTGAATACACTGTTCAATAAAATTCTTGGTGAAAATGAAATACTTGTCCTTTATTTTTAGTTAGAATTGAACAAACTTTTTGGCCAACCCAATACTTTTAGGGTAATTTCAAACTCCTTATATAAAAGCTATATAAACTTCATGATTTGGTCAATGCCTGTCTTTTCCATCTCTTTTATTATTACTAGAGAAAAAAGAGCGAATGAGAAAAATCCTACTTTGCTTTCATGGTCAAACTCAAACATGTGTGAAACTTGTTTGAAACTTTGTGAAACTTTCTCAGTTACTTTCAGACTGGTGTGAATACCTTTATGTTCCCATCGTGTCACATTCTCTTAGCCTTAGAGCCCTGTGAGTGGAGTGACCTTGTAATAAGAAAAACAACATCTGGTTTTTAGTGTGTTCAAAGAAAAAAAAAGCCTAGAAGACACAGAGGATTCCCTCCCACCCACCCCCACCCCCAATATGTCATACCTACTTTTGGAGATAGAAACGTTTTCTTATTAAAAAATGACTTCACTTCCAAAGAGCATTCATTCATTTATTAAACCTGTATATATAGAAAGGCCAAGCTTTTCTTGGCTTGGGGATTTAAAGATAAAGTTCATTACTTGCCCTGAGGATTCTGACAAGAATTAAATTGCAAGCCATTAAATACATGGTTGTGAATACAGTAGTAATGTTAAATTGGTATGCTGGGAGTTTAGAGGAGAGTAACTTTGAGAATATAGATGTATTCAGGGAAGCACTTTCCTTTCACTCTCTGTGTAACATAGGGTTTTAAGGAAGATAATCCCTCTTAATTGCAGCTCCATACTACTTGCTCAGGCCAAAAATCTTGGAGCCATTCTTATTTTTTTCATTCATAGTCCATATCCAATCTGTCAGGAAATCCTGTTGGTGCTACTTTCAGAACAGATCTAGAATGCAGTCTCTTCATACCATCTTCACTGCTATCACCCCTGCTTTGAGCCATCATAATCAGACCAAAAAAATGCTTGGGTCACAGTTAGTGCTCAGTAAATGTTTGTAGAATTAATTAATTGGTAATAGAAGAGTGTTGTGGAGGACCTTGCTTACAATGCTAAAACATACTAACGCCGGGGAGCCATTGAATGATTTCAAGCAGAGAAGAATGACACGATGAAATTTACATTTTGGAAAGATAATAAATAACAATGTTTAAGGAGAACTTCACTCATTTTTCAGTAAGAATATAGAGAGTAATACTGGGGTAAGTCCTTAAAAAAATCTTTTGGTAGTGTGTATAAGAAAGTCATGGCAAATTGAAGCTTAATTATTTAATGAGTTTATACATTTTACCTTTATGTCAGAATCTTGGAGATTGGAGACCATCCCTCCCACCCAGTGGTTAAATGCAGAAAGATGAATATTAAACCATCCCTATTGTATACTTTGAAAATTCAGAGTTCGGTTTATTTTTGGTTACTTTTAGACTTTTATTTGATTGTATGCTGTTAGAGTAGGTTTAGTGATAGATTTAATTTCTTAGCTGGTAACTGAACTTTTATTTTCTGTCCCCTGACCCAAAGGAGATTTTGTGTATTGTAAGTTGAAGTATGGTTTCTTCATTGGTTCTTAAACGGTTCTCTGTTCTGTTTATATGGTAGTAGAATCTGTTACATGTCATACTTGCTGTTGTTCATCTGTTGAGGTATTACTTTCTTCAGATTCTTTATTCTTGAATAATTTTTAATGTTTTCAGAACACAGGATTATAAGTCTGGCTTTTCCCTCTAAGTACTAACATTTATGTGCTGTACTAGTAGGAAAACATAAACCTCTATTATTTCAGACACTTTAGCAAATTTGTTTTAAATATAGCAGTTATGGATATGAGCAGCAGCAAAAAATAATGAAAGGTATCTGAAAACAAATGGAAAAGCGATTTCAGGTTTACAAAGATAGATGAAAGACCTAAAAAACGATTGCAGATGTTCCTTAGTAGGCCTGAGGACGCTGTCATATTGTTGCTTAATACTGTATAATACCTGATACTCATTAAATGTTTACAATCATAGTCTGTTTAAGAAGTCTAGGAAAATAAAGGTTTCTCTTTGGGAACATTCAAACAACACCAGAGGAGGTACACGTATTAGTTACCTTCCATGTATTCTCCATACCATATACTCTCCTCTACTACTGTTCCATCTTTCCTCTCCTTCAGTGCCATTCTTCAAGTTATGTTAACAAAGCTAGCACAGTTTCATCTTCTCCTGTTTACTCTTTAACTTAATTGGATTGTGATTTCCACGTTCCCAGCCTCTTTCCTAATTGTTCTCAGTGGAGTGACATTGATGCTCATGTTGTTAAATCCAGGGGCATCCTTTATTTGTCTTTATTCTCTCATATTTAGATGACCTCTTAATAACAATTCCTCCCTATTGAGATTCTCCTTAGCTTTCAGTCTACTGCATTCTCTATTTTCTTCCCTTTTGGCCCTTCTCATTTTGTTTCTTATGTAGAAATGAGAGGGAGAGCTCTTTTCTACTCGGCTTTTTAAATTTTTTAAACATTGTTTTTTCTTAATATTTTTGAGGAGAAAAATCTGTTTCAAAGTAAATAAGATTTTACCCTAAGCTCTGACATAATTTCCTTCCAAATATTATTTCAGATTTTAAAAATATCTGGTTGTTTTTCCCTTTCATTGGATCCTTAAGATAAATTAGATGAACGTAAATGCTAATGAGGATAATTGCATGGGAATAAAATTTAAGGTTTCTGTCTAATTTTGCTTTAGGTTAATAGTGGTAGAATTGCCATGGTTTACATAATTAAAATTTATTGATATTTTGTTTTCACTATTTAATGTGTTCAGCTAAAATTCTTTATTATCTCAGCCCATTTATATTCAACTGTGTCTTACGTACTTGGATTTTCTTCATGGAATCTTGTATTCCTGTACATTGTTGTAGAAGTTGCAGATTTTTCTTTTCAGAGTTGAGTGAGATCAAAGATGAAGCAAGTTTTGGAAAGGGGAGTGTGGGAGGAAGATCAGTTTCAAATGACGATTGTTGCCTGAGTTAGATATATGTCTGGATTTTAGAGCAGAGGCTTGGACTGTCTAGAAAAAATTAGGGGTAGATACCATATAGACATTAGTCGAAGTTGAGTGACGAGATGAAATCACCTCAGAGTGAGTATAATTCAGTGACAGGAGATCCGAGAACTGAGGTCTTTGGCAGTCCTGTATTTAGAGGTTGAAGATATGAGGAAGGACCAGCAAAGGAGACCAAGAAAAAACTTCAGCTAGAAAGAAAATTAGGAGATTTTGTTGTCTTAGAAGTCAAGTAAAGAATGTTTTGAGGAGGAAGGAGTAACTCTATTTGTGTATCAAATGCAGGCGTTTGTTCAGTTAAGATGGAAGAGAAATATTTAATGACCTGGAGATCATTTATGACCTTGACAGGGGGCAGTGCAGTTGAAAGCCTAGTTGATAATTGAGTTTCAGAGAGAAGGGGAGGAGAAGAATTGGAGATAATAAAATGTAACTTACCCCCCAAATTTTGCTTTAAAAGGGAGCACAGAAACTTACTGTGGAAGATACTATTTAGAGATTTGTATTAGTTAAATAAAGCTTTTAAAAATTTTCTGGAAAAGTCACATTGCCAGTAATGCCACATTTTTCTGATTCCTCTTGTGAGGCTGAGAATCTTACATTTGTATTCCTTATCTATAAATTGCTTCTTCCTCTTCTTTGCCCATTTTTTCTGATGGATATATTGTCTTCAGTTAGTCTGTAGGAATTTTTTGTTTTAAGTATTCTCGTAGAGCCATTAATCTAAGACAGGGGATTGGCAAACTGTGACCTATAGGCCTTAACTGTTTTTGGTCAATAAAGGTTTGTTGGAACATAGCCACATCTATTCGTTTACATATTACATATTGTTTATCATCAATTCCCACCATAAGGACAGAATTGAGTAGTGTGTCAGAGACCCTAGAGCCTACAAGATCGAAAATACTTCGTTTTGGCCATTTACAGAAAATGTTTGCCAACCCCTGATCCAGGGCAACGGTTTTGTCTGTATTTTCTTGGAATAAAGTTCTATGTAATTCTGAAAATGGGAAACCAACCCCTAATGTAAATTCTGTCTTCTAATCCTCTACAATACAGTTTTTCCACCTTCATTTAATGAATTTTATTAAAGATAACAGTCATTAGAAAGATATTAAATATCTACTTTGTCTCAGCTCTTCCCCAGAGTTTTTAGGGTTACCAAAATTACAAGGTTTGGTACCTGCTCTTAAGGAGCTTACTGTCTAGTCTGGTTGAAAGGAAAGAATACCACAGATAGAACTGTTTGTGAATGTATGCCAACATATGAGGCTATACTCAAGATGGGAGGAATTATAGCAGAAACTGAATGAAGACAGATTCTAAAAAAGACAGTCTTAACCCAAGTATTTGGATGAGTTTTAGGAGTCCCAGAAACTACTTGAAATTATATATATATATAAACACTGTGTACCTGAGCCTCTGATTATTATTCTGAGTTGATGGAGGTTCACTTAGATTCTCTACAGGCTTTGTGAAGAACAACAAAAAAATTAAAGAAATATAGGGCCTTACTCCCTTCTGTAGACTCTGTTAGTACCATTTTTTAAAATCCCAACTTCTTTATTATATAAAACTCGAGGCTAAATTTTAATTCTGTTTGTCTATTTCAAACTCCTAATAAGTGTTTTAAGTATTGAGAATCCAGTCATATCTTCTAAACATACCTGGAAAATGGGAATTTGATGATAAGAGGAGTTGTTTGAATAAAATGAAGGAATTGGGAGCTAAGCTTGACATGTCTGTGGGCGGAGAGGGATCTAACATATGCATAAAAGAGGCAGACCAAACCAGGCCAGTTTGCTTTGCTGTTTTCTGATCTGGCTTGAAGTAACCCTGATTGGAGCCAGGGCTAATTTTGTTCTTTGGGTAGAAGGGTGGTTTGCTAAATAAAGACTAAGTAAACCTTCATCTTAAGCAACCCAATTTCTCTGTGTTTCTGGAAACTAGGAAACTATAGGAGTCACCATCCTCAGTATTAAAGGCAGGAAAACTTGGAAAAGTATATATAGGAAAAAATGCTATGTAATGAGTGTGCAGTCTACAGGGGAGCAAAACAAACTTTCATTTCATTGAACTGGTGTTGAGGGATGAGATCTTAAAAAAATTTCTTAATGAGCATAGGGTGGTAAATGGAAAGTTAATTTTTTAATATTCATTTATGTTAAAGTTTAAAAATAGTCTCAGTGATCTCTATATGTACTGTGTAAATGTCCTTTTGTATTACTGTGTTCACGTTTTACAGCTTTATTGTTTATCTTAATGTGAAAAACATTGTAATAGGTTCATCAATGATCCTAGTCTCTGCCTATTTTCACCTAAAAATTCTTTTAAGTTTTTTTAACCTTGGCTTCTACCATCAGGGCTGTTGAAATTAAAACCCTGGTGTTTGGAGCAGAGATGCCATATCAAAATCTTTATATAGTTCTATATACCCATGATTGTTTATTTAATTGTGGTTGTAGAATATGATGAAATACGGCATGCTTTATTGAAGCTGCAGGGGAGCCACTTGCAGGGATGTAAGGGGGAAAATAGAAACCCAAACATGTTAGTGACTTGTTCTTCTCCCCTAAATGATTAAGTTAGTTGAGGAGCTATAGATTGATTGACCAAAGACCATTTACGGTGCCTCTGGGATTTTATTTGTTGTAACAATGCAACTGTATGGCTATTTTTAGCAATATTTTTTGGTAGCACTCTTTAGTTGTTAGATTTTATGTGCCTTTTGTGAAAATTACTTAACATTTCTGAACGTTACTTTCCTCATCTATATATATGATGGCAAAAATACTGTTTATAGTGTAGGATTTTTGGGGGGATATGAACTAATAAATGTCAAGCACCGAGCTAAGTTAGTTGTTGGCACTGGTATCAAAGTAGCTATTACTTTTAAGTAAAACTTTTATTATCTTTAGGATAGCTTTTCCCTATCCGTAACCATTAAAATAACCTAATGATTCAACCTGTCTGGTCAAAATATTAGATGTTCTGAGTTCACCAGTAATTTATAATTTTTTTTAATTGCCACAACCACTGTTTTAGTTTTAATAATTGAATGTAAAGGAGTCTGAATGCTTTATAGTAGTTGTTTTCACATTTTATTAATCTATTGATGACAGTAAATTACTAAGATTCTTTGTTTTAAAATCTATATTATTTAATTTTTTTCCATGTTAAGAGTTTATTATGAACTTGCAGAAACATTTAAAACTAGACTTGTCCACTTATTTCCACCAGTTCATGCTCCCTTTTTATTCCTAATATTTTACATTTTGAGACTCTGATTTCCTAAAATATTATCAACTGGATAATTACACCAAAAGTATAAATTATAATGAACTGTTACAAATTCTGATGGAAGAAAATTTCCTTTTCTATTTTTGTTACAGAAGAAGTAGAAAGTAATGAAAAGGGCAGCAAACCTGAGGAAGAAGAGCAAGTGATACATGAAGATGAAAGACCTGAGAAAAGTAAGCATGTACAAACAAACCTGAAATAGTTTTAAAAATTGTTTCTGCTTTTAAGGCTGTGGAAAATACTTTTCTGTCCATGAGATGCTTGTAAAATTTTTCAGTTTAAGTAAGCCACAGTTAAATCGTTTTGTTGATGGCTAACCCAAGGATCTTTGAAAGTATTAATTACTTCATGTATTTTATTGTTTATTTATTCTTTCCATTGCTCCATAGAAAGATTTAAGCTTACTATTTAGTAAGGTGCTATCTGAATGTCTTGAGAGAAATTGTTTTAGATTTGCTTTTAGAGCATTGGACCATAGGAATTTTGTCTGGGATGATATAGGCAAATGGAAGTATGTGTCTCAATCTCTACTTAAAGTTCTTAAGCTGTAAGAGAAGGGGAAACGATGTTACTGAATGTCATTAGGTTGGGTTCTGTAACTCTCCCTGTCATACTGCTCTCCATCTGTGACTATGTAAGTTATTATTTTTTAAAACTTTCAATACTACTACTACTTAATAATAATAAAAGCAACTGTGTTGATAACACTTTATGTACCAGACACAGTTCTAAATTTTTTCCATCTTCTTTTTTTTAAGTTTTTATTTTATATTGGAGTATTTATTAACAATGTCATGGTAGTTTCAGGTGTACAGCAAAGTGATTCAGTTATACATATACACGTATCAATTCTTTTGCAAATTTTTTTCCCATTTAGATTGTTACATAATATTGAGCAGAGTTCCCTGTGTTATACAGTACGTCCTTGTTGGCTATCCATTTTAATTATAGCAGTGTGTACATGTCAATCCCACACTCCCTAACTATCCCTTCTCTTCACGCTTCCCCCACCCCCTGGTAACAATAAGTTCATTCTCTAAGAATGTGAGTCTGTTTCTGTTTTGTAAATAAGTTCATTTGTGTCATTTCTTTTTAGATTATGCATATAAGTGATATTGTACGATATTTCTCTTTCTCTGTTGTGACTTACTTCACTCAGTATGACCATCTCTAGGTCCACCCATGTTGCTGCAAAATGGCGTTATTTCATTCTTTTTAATGGCTAAGTAATATTCCATTGTATATATGTACTGCAGCTTAATTATCCATTCCTCTGTCGATAGAAATTTAGGTGGCTTCCATGTCCTGGCTATTGTAAACAGTGCTGCAGTGAACATTGGGGTACATGTATCCTTTTGGACTATGTTCTTCTCCAGATATATGCCCAGGAGTGGGATTGAAGGATCATATGGTGGCCCTAGTTTTAGTTTTCTAATGAAACTCCATACTGTTCTCCATAGTGGCTGTACCAATTTACATTCCCACGAACAGTGTAGCAGGGTTCCCTTCTCTGCACACCCTCTCCACCATTTGTTGTTTGTGGATTTTTTTGGTGATAGCCATTTTGACTGGTGTGAGGTGATATCTCATTGTAGTTTTGATTTACATTTCTCTAATAATTAGCAGTGTTGAACATCTTTTCATGTGCTTCTTGGCCATCTGTATGTCTTCTTTGGAGAAATGTCTATTTAGGTCTCCTGCCCATTTTTTGATTGGGTTGTTTGTTTTGATGATATTAAGCCACATGAGCTGTTTGTATATTTTGGAGACTAATCCCTTGTCAGTCACATCATTTGCAAATATTTTCTCCCCTTCTATGGGTTGTCTTTTCATTGTGTTTATGGTTTCCTTTGCTGTGCAAAAGCTTTTGAGTTTAATTAGGTCCCATTTGTTTATTTTTGGTTTTATTTCCATTACTCTGGGAGACAGATTGAAAAAGATATTGCTATGATTTACGTCAGAGTGTTCTGCCTATGTTCTCCTCTAGGAGTTTTATAGTGTCCGGTCTCACATTTAGGTCTTTAATCCATTTTGAGCTTATTTTTGTGTATGGTGTTAAAGAATGTTCTAATTTCATATTTTTACATGCAGCTGTCCAGTTTTCCTAGCACTTGAAGAGACTATCTTTCCTCCATTGTATAGTCTTACCTCCTTTGTCATAGATTAATTGACCATAGGTGTGTGGGTTTATTTCTGGGCTTTCTATTCTGTTCCATTGATCTATGTTTCTGTTTTTGTGCCAGTACCATACTGTTTTGATTGCTATAGCTTTGTAGTGTAGTCTGAAGTCAGGGAGCCTGATTCCTCCAGCTCTGTTTTTCTTTGTCAAGATTGCTTTGGCTATTGGGGTCTTTTGTGTCTCCATACAAAGTTTAAGATTTTTTTGTTCTAGTTCTGTGAAAAATGTCATTGGTAATTTGATAGGAATTGCACTGAATCTCTAGATTGCCTTGGGTACTATAGTCATTTTGACAGTATTGACTCTTCCAATCCAAGAACATGGTATATCTTCCCATCTGTTTGTGTCGTCTTCGATTTCTTTCATCAGCGTCTTACAGTTTTTGGAGTACAGGTCTTTTGTCTCCTTAGATAGGTTTATTCTTAGGTATTTTATTCTTTTTGATGTGATGGTAAATGGGATTGTTTCTTGAATTTCTCTTTCTGTCTTTTGTTGTTAGTGTATAGAAATGCAACAGATTTCTGTGTATTAATTTTGTAAACTGCAACTTTACCAAATTCATTGATGAGTTCTAACAGTTTTCTGGTAGCATCTTTGGGATTTTCTATGTATAGTGTCATCTGCAAACAGTGGCAGTTTAACTTCTTCTTTTCCAATTTGGATTCCTTTTATTTCTTTTTCTTCTCTGATTGCTGCGGCTAGGACTTCCAAAACTATGTTGAATAAAAGTGGTGAGAGTGGACATCCTTGTCTTGTTCCTGATCTTAGAGGAGATACTTTTAGCTTTTCACCGTCGGGTAAGATGTTAGCTGTAGGTTTGTCATATATGGCCTTTATTATGTTGAGGTATATTCCCTGTATGCCCACTTTCTGGAGAGTTGTTTTTTGTTTTTTTTTTTGCGGTACGCGGGCCTCTCACCCCTGTGGCCTCTCCCACTGCGCAGCGCAGGCCCAGCAGCCACGGCCCACGGGCCCAGCCGCTCCGTGGCATATGGGATCCTCCCAGACCGGGGCACGAACCCGTATCCCCTGCATCAGCAGGCGGACTCCCAACCACTGCTCCACCAGGGAAGCCCTGGAGAGTTTTTATCATAAATCGGTGCTGAATTTTGTCAAAAGCTTTTTCTGCATCTATTGAGATGATCATATGGCTTTTATTCTTCAGTTTGTTGATGTGGTGTATCACACTGATTGATTTGCGGATATTGAAAAATCCTTGCATCCTTGGATAAACCCCACTTGATCGTGGTTTATGGTCCTTTTAATGTATTGTTGGGTTCTGATTGCTAGTATTTGGTTTAGGATTTTTGCATCTATATGCATCAGTGATATTGACCTGTAATTTTCTTTTCTTGTGGTATCTTTGTCTGGTTTTGGTATCAGGGTGATGGTGGCCTCATAGTATGAGTTTGGGAGTTCTCTTTCCTCTGCAATTTTTTGGAACATTTTCAGAAGGGTAGCGGTTAGCTCTTCTCTAAATGTTTGATGGAATTCGCCTATGAAGCCATCAGTTCCTGGACTTTGGTTTGTTGGGAGTTTTTAAATCACAGTTTCAGTTTCAGTGCTTGTGATTGGTCTGTCCGTATTTTCTGTTTCTTCCTGGTTCAGTCTTGGGAGACTGTATCTTTCTAAGAATTTGTGCATTTCTTCCAGGTTGTCCATTTTATTGGCATACAGTTGCTTGTAGTAGTCTCTTATGATCCTTTGTATTCCTGTGGTGTCAGTCGTAACTTCTCCTTTTCCATTTCTAATTTTATTAATTTGAGTGATCTCTCTTTTTTTCTTAATGAGTCTGGCTAAAGGTTTATCAATTTTGTTTATCTTTTCAAAGAACCAGCTTTTAGTTTCATTTATCTTTGCTTGTCTCTATATTTCTGCTCTGATCATTATGATTTCTTTTCTTCTACTAACTTTAGGTTTTGTTTGTTCTTTGGTTGCTTTAGGTGTAGGGTTAGGTGGTTTATTTGAGATTTTTCTTGTTTCCTGAGGTAGGATTATATTTCTGTAAACTTCCCTCTTAGAAATGCCTTTGCCATATTGCACAGGTTTTGGGTCATTGTGCTTTCATTTTCACTTGTGTCTAGGTACTTCTTGATTTCCTCTCTGATTTCTTCAGTGATCCAGTGGTTGTTTAGTAGCATATTGTTTAGCCTCCACACGCTTATGTTTTTTACAGTTTTTTTCTTGTAATTTATTTCTAATCTCATAGCATTGTCATCAGAAAAGATGCTTGATATGATTTCAATTTTCTTAAATTTACTGAGGCTCCCTTTGTGGCCCAGCGTGTGGTCAATCCTGGAGAATGTTCCATGTGCACTTGAGAATGTGTATTCTGCTGCTTTGGGATGGAAAACTCTATAAATATCAGTTAAGTCCATCTGGTTTAATGTGCCTTTTAAGGCCTGTGTTTCCTTATTGACTTTCTGCCTGGATGATCTGTCCATTGATGAAACTGAGGTGTTAAAATTCCCCAGTATTATTGTGCTACTGTTGGTTTCTCCCTTTATAGCTGTTAGTATTTGCCTTATATATTGAGGTGCTCCTATGTTGGGTGCATATATATGTACAATTGGTATGTCTTCTTAGATTGATCCCTTGATCATTATGTAGTGTCCTTCTTTGTCTCTTATAGCAGTCTTTGTTTTAAAGTTTGTTTTGTCTGAAATTAGTATTGCTACTCCAGCTTTCTTTCGATTTCCATTTGCATGGAATGCCTTCTTCCATCCTCTTACTTTCAGTCTGTATGTGTCACTAGGTCTGAAGTGGGTCTCTTGTAGATAGCGTATATACAGATCTTGTTTTTGTATCCATTCAGCCAGTCTGTGTCTTTTGGTTGGACCATTTAATCCATTTACATTTAAGGTAATTCTCAATATGTGTGTTCCTATTACCATTTTCTTAATTGTTTTGGGTTTGTTTTTGTAGGTCTTTTTTCTTCCCTTCCTCTTTTGTTCTCTTCTCTTGTGGTTTGATGACCATCCTTTGTGTTGTGTATGGGTTGCTTTTTCTTTTTTGAGTGCGTACCTATTGTAGTTTTTAGGTTTGCTGTTCCCATGAGGTTTTGATATAGTAGTCTATATATGTAGAAGGTTGTTTTATGTTGCTGGTCTCTTACCCACCTAGAGGAGTTCTCTTAGCTTTTGCCTTTCTGTAAAGCTTTTGATTTCTCTGTCAAATCTGAATGAGATCCTTGCTGGGTAGAGTATTCTTGATTGTAGATTCTTCCCTTTCATCACTTTAAATATATCGTGTCACTCACTTCTGGCCTGCAGAGTTTCTGCTGTGAAATCAGCTGATAACCTTATGGGAGTTCCCTTGCATGTTACTTGTTGTTTTTCCCTTGTTACTTTTAATATTTTTCCTTTGTCTTTAATTTTTTCCAATTCGATTACTATGTGTCTTGGTGTGTTCCTCTTTGGGTTTATCCTGCCTTGGACTCTCTGTGCTTCTTGGACTTGGGTGACTGTTTACCATGTTAGGGGAAGTTTTCAATTATAATCTCTTCATATATTTTCTCAGGTCCTTTCTGTCTCTCTTCTCCTCTTGGAATCCCTATAATGAGAATGTTGGTGCATTTAATGTTGTCCTAGAGGTCTCTTAGATTGTCTTCATTTCTCTTTATTCTTTTTTCTTTATTATGTTCCATGGCAGTGATTTCCACCATTCTGTCTTCCAGGTTACTTATCTGTTCTTCTGCCTCAGTTATTCTGCTTTGATTCCTTCTAGTGTATTTTTCATTTCAGTTATTGTATTGTTCATCTCTGTTTCTTCTTTAGTTCTTATAGGTCTTTGTTAAACATTTCTTGCATCTTCTCAATCCTTGCCTCCATTCTCTTCCTGAAGTCCTTGATCATCTTCACTATCATTATTCTGAATTCTTTTTCCAGAAGGTTCCCTATCTCCACTTCAGTTAGTTGTTTTTCTGGGGTTTTATCTTGTTCCTTCATCTGGGACATAATCCTCTGCCGTTTCATTTTGTCTACCTCTCTGTGATTGTGGTTTTCATTCCACAGGCTGCAGGACTGTAGTTCTTCTTGCTTCTGCTGTCTGCCCTCTGGTAGATGAGGCTATCTAAGAGGCTTGTGCAGGCTTCCTGATGGGAGGGGCTGGTGGTGGGTAGGACTGGGTTGTGTCTCTCTGGTGGGCAGAGTTCAGTAAAACTTTAATCTGCTTGTCTGCTGATGGGTGGGGCTGTGTTCCTTTCCTTTTCATTGTTTGGCCTGAGGTGACCAAGCACTCGAGCCTACAGGCAGTTTGGTGGGGCTAATGGTGCCTCTGGGAGGGCTCATGCCAATGAGTGCATCCCAAAACTGCTGTTGCCAGTGTCTTTGTCCCTGCAGTGAGCCACTGCCACTCCCCACCTCTGCAGGAGACCCTCCAGTGCTAGCAGGCAGGTCTGGCCCAGTCTCCTGTGGGATCACTGCTCTTTTCTCTTGGGTCCTGATGTGCACAAGACCCTAAGAGTACAGTTTCTGGTTCCCCCAGTCCTGTGGAGGTCCTGCAATTAAATCCCGCTGGCCCTCAAAGCCAGACCCTCTGGGGCCTCCTCTTCCTGTTGCCAGACCCCCAGGTTGGGAAGCTTGACATGGGGCTCAGAACTTTCACTCCAGTGGGAGAACGGTGGTATGATTGTTCTTCAGTGTGTGGGTCACCCACCTGGTGGGTATGGGACTTGATTCTATCACGATTGTGCCCCTCCTATTGTCTCGCCATGGCTTCCCCTTTGTCTTTGGATGTAGGGTATCTTTTTTTGGTAGGTTCAAGTGTTTCTTTGTCAGTGGTTGCTCTGCAGTTGTGATTCCAGTGTTCTTGTAAGAAGGGATGAGCGTACCTACTTCTACTCTGCCATCTTGACCTTATCTCTCTGTGACTATGTAAGTTTTGATACAAGGGAAATTGTAGAATAGAATTGGATTTTAATAATAGGCTCATAGATAGTGTGGAGATTTTAATATTTTAATATTTCCCTGTTTCTATATTGAAAAAGAAACCATATAAAATATGTTATGATCTCATGAGTGTTACCAATATTTGAAACAAATTTTCTAAGTGAAGGTCTTTGAATGTTTGTTCTTTACCAAATTTACCTTTATAATGACATTAATTTTATTATTTTTATATATTTGAAATTTATTAGGATATGTTAAGAATAACTAATACTATTTTCCTAAGGCTGGTGATTAAGAAAGAATTTTTCCTAAACTTACTGAGGAAGAAAATTTACTGAGGATGAAGAATTAAATAATTAAAGCTATGCACAGTTAGTAGAAGCATGTGATGTGAGAATAAATACTGAGAAATCTGTGACTTGTGAATGAATACTGTATTTTGTCAGAGAATTCATATACACTAGAGAATTTACTGAAAGGAATGAATTTGAGATGATTTCGTCTCATCCCATATTGTTAGTTGAGCTTCCATCTTAATACGAAGATTTCAAGGAAAAAATGTTCTTTGTTCATGTTGTTTGTACATTTACTTATTTAGTGTTCGGAGGTTCTTATTTAGCATATTGAAAATCATTTCAAGTTTAAGGTAAAAGCTATGTATTTACTTTTCTGATCACAAAAACAATTCATAAAATAATTTATTGAGAGTGCTGTTTTGATAGCTAGAAATAGTATCTTCCTGAGGATGGAGAAGAGGCATTAAGGTCTACGTATAATAAAAACAGCTGACTGGTCATTATGCTTTTTCTTCTCAGGTGAATTTTTTAGAAGAAAACGTTCTAAGTCAGAGGACATGGACAATGTACAGTCCAAACGACGTCGATATATGGAAGAAGAATATGAGGCAGAGTTTCAAGTAAAGATTACAGCCAAAGGAGATATAAACCAGAAGCTACAAAAGGTGTTAGAGATTATAAGTTAAAACCATATTAAACAAAAAACACCACCATCTTTATTCTACTAGATTTTTGACATTACTCTGTATTTTACTGAAATATTCAGCTTTTTCATAGAAAGAAAGAACTTGAAGAAATTGGTTAAGCTTATTATCCTTAATAATTTAATTCTAAAATTCCTTATGACTCTTTTGAAGCTAAATAGTTTTTTTGTTTTGTTTTGTTTTTTTAGATATGGTAGTAATTTTAAAAATGGGAGAGAAATTATGGCTTCTTTTCTTTTCTTTTCTTTTTTTGCGGTATGCAGGCCTCCCACTGCTGTGGCCTCTTCCGTTGCGGAGCACAGGCTCCGGATGCACAGGCTCAGCGACCATGGCTCATGGGCCCAGCTGCTTTGCGGCATGTGGGATCTTCCCGGAGCGGGTCACGAACCCGTGTCCCCTGCATCGGCAGGCGGACTCTCACCACTGCGCCACCAGGGAAGCCCATGGCTTCTTTTCTTATTTGCTTTAGTAACAAAACTGAATACCAGTTTTTAGCTTTTATTTTTTCTTCTATATTGAACTTTATTCTAATGGAAACATTAGAGTCTTATATGTTAACATTTTAGTTTTTGTAAGTTTTGTCATAAGCTGGTTTCATGGCTATAAGTCCCTATGTTCTAAAATCTTTGTTATGTACCTTAGGCTTAGTATTAAAAATGGTATGGACAAGACTTTCGAATGACTAGGGAAAGGGAATATTTAAAGTACAAACTTTGGAAACTTCCCCCTATATGTGTTAGACTAGAGATAGAAATAATGAAAATATAAAGTATTTAATATATGTTTTAAGATGTGTTCACAAATATTGATGACAAATGCCTTTTTAAGAGAAGAATAGAAGACTCAGGTGAAAATTTTTCAAGGTCTTATAGATTTAATGGTGAAATTATAAATACTCTAGGCCAGTGTTCCTCTACTCAGATAAAGTATAAATATCCCCATTAGAGAAAGGAACAGAGAGGCAGTACAAAAGTGGCTTTTTTTTCCTCCCAGTGTCTTTTTTCTTTTAACCATATGGTGATAATAATGCTTGTTTAGTCTTTCTTATAGAGCTATTAGAAATATGAAGATAGCTATGAGAAAGCATTTTGAAATATACTTCTGTGTGTACTGAGGGTTTACTCCTCTAGAGCAGTGTAATTTGGGGATGGTCTGTGGGCTGCACTGTGTGTCCTGTTTGTTATGGGTCCATAATGAGATAAATATGGAAATCGTGAGTAGGCATTTAGAAATGTTTTATAGGAATTTCATAGTCCAGTGACATTCTTAGTGTCTCACAAAAATATCATCTGTAACAGATTAGAAAATTTAAAATCTGCTCCTTACCTTCAACTGGTTTCTTTTAAATCACAGTAGAGGGTGTGGGAAGAAAATATGAAAACTTCAATTTCAAAATGTTTTAAAAATTTCACCCTCTGGAAATTTTCTATTTTTAGTACATTTTATTGTGTTATAGTAGATATTATATATGTAGAAGTGGAGGATTTCAGCAGATAGCATTGTGTTATGGATGCCAATATTTTTTTTTAATTAATATATTAGTACTATCTTATTAGTACTTCAGAATATTTACTGTTTGCTGCTTGCTTGAAATTCCTTTTTTGCTATAACAAAGGCATATGTATTTTTTTAGGTTGTACAGTGGTTGCTGGAAGAAAAATTGTGTGCGCTACAGTGTGGTGTATTTGATAAGACATTGGCAGAATTGAAAACACGAGTGGAAAAGATTGAGTGTAACAAGAGGCATAAAACAGTTTTAACTGAACTACAGGTTTGTACACTGACTTGAATTGCATATCCGTGTGTCATCATTTTTATAACTTACTTTCTGGGATATGTTTTTGAAGTTGACAATAAAGTATATTTAACTTTTAAGTATTAGAAATAAAAGGAGCCTCTATTAGTTTGCTAGGGCTACCATTAACAAAAAGTACCATAAACTGGATGCCTTAAACAACAGAAATGTATTGTCTCATAGTTTTGGAGGCTGAAAGTCCAAGATTAAGCTGTCGTCAGGATTGGTTCTGAGGGCTGTGAGGAAGAATCTGTTCCTCATGTCTACTCTAGCTATAGATGGTTTACTGACAGTCTTTGGCATTCCTTGTCTTGTAGAAGTATCACCCTGATTTCTGGCTTCATCTTCACATGGTGCTCTCTCTGTATGTTTGTCTGTTTCCAAATTTTCCCTTTTTACAAGGATACTAGTCATATTGGATTAGGACCCACCCTGTTCCAGTATGACCTCGTCTTAACTACAGTTGACTCTTGAACAATGTGAAGGTTAGAGGTGCTGTCCCCACCCGCTGCAGTTGAAAATCTGTACACTGGTATCTGCTTCAAAAAATGAAGGAGTGGGGCTTCCCTGGTGGCGCACTGGTTGAGAGTCCGCCTGCCGATGCAGGGGACACGGGTTCGTGTCCCGGTCCGGGAAGATCCCACATGCTGCGCAGCGGCTGGGTCCGTGAGCCATGGCTGCTGAGCCTGCGCGTCCGGAGCCTGTGCTCTGCAACGGGAGAGGCCACAACAGTGAGAGGCCCGCATACCGCAAAGAAAAAAAAAAAATGAAGGAGTTGATAAATGACTCACCCCAGGCAGTAGCTGAAACACTTCAGATAGAATCGGAACTCAAGCCCTAATTCTTTTGATTTCACGTCTGGTGATCTCTAACTGAACACAAACTTTTCCCCACACTTAATTTAAAGATCTGTAAAGTGAAAATATAGGTACTATATTGATTGAAAAAAAATCCATGTATAATTGGACCCACACAGTTCAAATCTGTGTTGTTCAAGAGTCAGCTGTAATTACCTCTGTGATGACCCTCTTTCCAAATAAGGTCATGTTCTGAGATACTTGGGGTTCAGACTTCCATATACTTTTGAGATACATAGTTCAACCCATAGCAGAGCTTCAGAAATAATCTAACTTAGTGCATCTTAAATATTTCTTCATTCAGTGAAGAAAGGCTGGCATCATCTAAAATGTCATGAGTACTAAATAATATTTGCTGTGATTCTTTTTATTTTAATCTACTTCTCCCATGAATCATATTTTTTAAAGATATTAGCTTGTTAATCTATATTTATTAATAATTACTACTTTTAATTTTTTATTAAATACATCTGTATGTTAACATGTACTGCTAGAGCTTCTAATCAGTTGAAATGAGCACACGGTACCATGGTGCAGTAATTCATTTTATTCCAAGACTAAGAAACTGGAAAATTTTATCAGTACATTCATTCTATATAAGCATAGTCTCAGACGCTGACTTGCAAACCACTTATAGAGCCTTTTTTACAAATGAGGGAGAAGTGGTCTGTGATAATAAAGTCGCTTCTTCACAGTTAAAAGCAAATTGCAACCAAATGTGACTAGAATTTAGGTATTATATTTGGCAGCCTACAAGTTACTTTTCTGGTTTCATATTGTTAGTTTTGTTTACAGTGAGACTTTACTACAAAGACTTTATTATTAATAATTTTGTAATGTATCATTTAGGACACCACTAGTCCTGTTTCTTACCTTTAGCAGGTCCTTATATAGTGATAGCATTGTCTCATCATTAAACTTTATTTTACTAGTACTGTTAAGAATTTTGAATGAGAAATTGAAAATGTCTGAAGATTTAAGAAAGTAATTTCATTCGTTGTTTGTTATCACTCCCGTGGCTGCATCGATGGTTTTGTGTTTCTAGAACCTGAGATTTTGACTCTTATAGTCTTGCTTAAGATGCAAGTCTGCATCTAACATTTAATAAACCTTTGCACTTGGATATTTCTTTGTAGCCTCAGAATCTTTCCAACATCAAACCAATCATCTTCTCCACAAATAAGTCCCCCTTCACATTGTTCCTCTTAACTCACGATTCTTGAATTCTTAGAAAAATCTTCAAGGAATATCTTCCCATTGTTCCTGTTATTCACAATTTTTTAGTTCTTGGAAACTGATTCCTCTGTATCACTTCACATATACACAGTGGGTTGCCAAATTACAACTATTTTTGTTTCTTATAAAAGTCTATCTTTTGCTTCTATCTGCAAGGCCATCATTACCCAATTTCTTGATTATAGTAACAACCTTTTACATGACCACTTTGGTACTGCTTTTTAAGTCTTTGCTGGTCCTTCTCAAGGATTGTACTCATCTTTCTAAAATACTTCTTGTTCATTCTCTTCTGTATAGTCCAGTTTGCTCAACTGTGTACCAGTTTAAACCTGTATTCATTCTTCGATTTGTAATTTGGATCTCCTAGATTTTGATCCACTTTTCCTAATACCCACCAGTTGCTTCACTGTTCTACAGAGTATTAATGTCCATAGTATTTTTATTTCAGGCCTCTGACTTCATATTGCTTCTCCCATTCATTTATGATCTGCCCTTACCATGCCATTTATTTAAATTTTACTCAGCCCAATTTAGTTCCCATCTCTTTCTTTGTTTATGGAAGTAAAATTCAGATAACAATCATTTTAAAGTTTACACTTCAGTGGCATTTAGTACATACACACTGTTGTATGTTCATCATCTCTATCTGGTTCCAAAACATTTTCATCAATCCAGGAGAAGACCTTGTACCCACTGAACAGTCACTTCTCATTTCCCCCTCCCCCTAACCCTCGGGAAGCATGAATCTGCTCTCTGTCTCTACTGAGTTACCTGTGCTGCATATTTCATATGAACAGAATTATACAATATGTGACTTTTGGTGTCTGGCCTGTTTTTCTTAGCATAATGTTTTTAAGGTTCATATATGTTGAAGCATGTATCAATACTACATTCCTTTTCATAGCTAAGTAATATTTATATTTCTGTACTAGTGAAAATAAGTAGGAATTAATTCAAGATGTTAACGTGTGTGTACACACACGCACACACATTTTGTTTATGTATTCTTTGGCTGATGAACATTTGATGGGCATTTGGGTTGTTTCCAGCTTTTGGATATTGTAAATAATGCTGCTATGAACATTCATATATAAGTATTTGTTTGAATACCTGTTTTCAAATCTTTTGGGCATATACCTAGGAATGGAATTTTGGGTCATATGGTAATTCTTTGTTTAATTTATTGAAGAACATTCAACTTTTTCCCAGATCAGCTACTCCATTTTATATTTTACTCCCCACCAGCAATGTGAGGGTTCCATTTCTACACATCCTTGCCAACACTTGTTACTGTGTATTTTAAAAATTATTATTATAACATCCTAATGGTGTGAAGTGATATTTTGTTGTGGTTTTGGTTTGCATTTTCCTAATGGCTAATGATGTTGAACATCTTTTCCTGTGTTTGTTGAACATGTGCATATCTTCTTTAGAGAAATATCTATTCAAGTTCTTTTTGTTTTGTTTGTTTTGCCCTTCTATTGTTGAGCTGTAAGAGTTCTTTACATATTTTGGATACTGAACACTTAGAAATACACGATTTATAACTATTGATATTCTTACCCACTGTGTAAGTTTTTTCACTTTCCTTTTTTGATAATGTCCTTTAATGCACAGAAGTTTCAAATTTTGATGAAATCTTGTAGACAGCATAGAGTTGGGTCATGATTTATTACCCACTTTGCCAGTCTCTGCCTTTTAATTGGACAGTTTTCGTCTGTTTACATTTACATTAGTTACTGATAAGGAAAGACTTACTCCTGCCATTTTATTTGTCTTCCACCTTTTTTCCCCTTAATTCCTACATTACTGCCTTCTTCTGTGATTGATTTTTTTCTAGTGAACCATTTTGATTCTTTTTGTCTTTCTCTTTCTGTAAATTTTTTAGCTTTTTCCTTAGTGATTACTCTGGGGATTACACTTAACATCTTGAATTAATACCTACTTATCTTCAATAGTATACAAAACTGTTCCTTTACAGCCCTGTCCTGCTCAAATCTGTTGAACCTCTCTGGTGAATTTCTTAATTTCAGTTATTATACTTTCAGCTCCAGAATTTATATTTGTTTTCTTTATATAATGTCTGTCTCTTTATTGATATTCTCTATTTGGTGAGACATTATTTTCCTTTTTTTTTTTAAAGTTCTTTTTCTGTTGTGTCCTTTAGCTCTTTGAATAGATTTAAAACCATCTGTTTAAAGTCTTTGTCTAGTAAGTCCTATGCCTGAGCTATATTTCTGTTAATTCTTTTTTTTTCTGTGAGTAAACCATCCTTATTTCTTTGTATACCTCCTAATTTTTTTTGTTGTTACTGTTGAAAACTGGATATTTTGAATATTGTAATGTGGCAGTTCAGAAAATCAGATTCTCCTGTCCTGTGCAGGGTTTGTTGTTGCTGCTTGTTGTGGTTTGTTGTTTGCTTGCTTAGTGAGTTTTCTCAACTATTTTTGGAAAGTATGTATTCATTATTGTGTGTGACCACTAAAGTCTGTGTTTTATTAGCTTAGTGGTCAGCTTGTGTTTTGACAGTTACCTTAAATGCCTGGAGCTTAAAGAAGGAAAAAAATTACTCTCCCAGGTCTTAGCAGATTGCCTGTGTTGGAGCACTCCTTCCACACTTAATCTAGGCCATTTACAACCTGCTTTATCAGACTTGCCTTATCCTTCTCTTCCTGCTTGCACAGACTCTGAAAGCCAGTCAGAGGTGAAAGCTTAGGGTCTTTTCAGCCCATTTCTGAGCATGCTTTCTGCCCTGGGCATTCAGGTATTCTTCTCAATTTCCTGACATGGGTGAGAGCTTTTAAAGCCCCCTTTTGCTGTGTGTCTTTTTTCTGCCCTTTTCTATCCCAGGCTTTTCTTTATATTCTTTGTCCAAATTGTTCTATGCCTCAAGCTGCTGTGCCAATACCAGCACCTTTAAATCTTTTTGGGAAAATCTGTCTGGAATGCTGCCCCAGCCTTGGGAATTACTCAGACTTGGGTGAATCAAAGGCCAGCCTTTGTGCTGTTTCTTGAGGGAGTTACTAGAGAAAATAAGGTGCATATTGCTTCCTGTGGCACTCATAACTTGCTTCAGGTATCCCAGCTGTCATCCTTATAGCTGCTGCTGATCTGGGTGTGGGGAATCATAAAGGACAATTTTAAAAGACCTCAGTGCTGTCATACTGCAAAGTGCAGCTTTATTATTCCCTAAGTCTTCCCTTAGCTATTGTAAGTTTTTGAATAGATTCCAACAATGCTTGCAAGCTAATTAGTTGCTTTGGGGAAGAGACAACCCTGAATTTCCACTCAGGCATTTTTGGTGATGTCACTTACTCTTTCAATATTTTAATAATTATTGTTTTCAAGTTCTTCAACTTAAAGCCTACTTTATCATATGCTTCAGCAGATAACTGTGTATTTTATTAAATAATTTACTATTTTTAGGTAGAGCTGACAGTAAACTGTTTGAAAATATTGCAGTGTGTATATAGTACTTCTGTATCTCATATCATAGCAGTAGATGAGTACATCTTCCTGATATGCATATATATTCATTTATTATACCTGACTTCCTTTGGCAGAATCCAGTATGAGTTTTATAGCATTCAAAGTCAAAACACAATTGAAAGCAAATAATTAATCACCAGTGGCTTAGTAGGTATTTTGCTTTAAGGAATACATAATTTAATATTATTAATTTTAGTATTAGTGGCTTCTTCTTTTTTTTAACTCTGCAGTTACAAAAAAATAGACTTTTAAAGGACTTGTGATCCTTTGCCATAAGTATAAAAATTTACCATACATTAAAAACTGTGGTAAGAGGATAGAATTGAGTAATGTGGACTTTACCTCTAGAAGGAACTCATGAAGGTCTCTATTCTGCTATAATTTTTAATGTATAAATTTCTCTATAGATAAAGGAAGTTAGATTTTTATGGATTTTCAAATTAGTTGCCATTCTTATGTATTTTTTCAATGGACTAGTTCTTGATTAAAGTCATTTTTAAGTTTTAAATAATAGTTCACTGTGTATTATGACTTTTGTCCATAAAGCCTGTTTGTAATTATTAGCTTATTTTCTGTGTACTAAACATATTTTATAAGAGCTGAAAAAATTGTCAACATTGGAATATATGGAGAATTCATTATATAATTATTTTCTGTGTTAGTTTAGGGATTGTTGCTTTCTGAATCTTGAAAAAGTTTTATGTATTTTCACTTTTTCAGAGATGTCAAATTGTAAGGTAAATCCAAACAGTTATGTCCACGAGTTTTATTATTTTTTAAGTAGGAAAACATATAATTTTTAGGTTTATATATCTTTAATGCATTGTCACATTAGAAATGTAGTGATTTCTAAGAGCATCTTAAAATGCTAACCACCATCATTTGTTGTGGATTCAGTAGTAACTATGTAGTAAAATTAGAAATTATCGACAGATATTTAGCTTTTCTCCTCTCCCAGATGGTACCCTCCCCCAAAACATACTTCCAGGTAATTACAAAGAGGAATTTAAAAATGGACATTCTCAACTCTTTAGGTCAGAACTATAATAATACATTGCATATTAAAACTTGTAAGTTAAAGCTGATGCAGTATTCAAAGGGAAATTTATAACTTTAATTTATTACTAACAAACAGAAAAATAAAAAAGCATTATATGTGCATCTCCTTTGCTAGGGAAAAATATAGCAAGAACAAACTAAAACCCAGAGAAGGAGGAAGGAGTTAATAGAAATAGCAAAAAAGCCGACCCTTTTTGAAGATTGAGCAATAAAGACAAAAGCTTATTGAAAAGCCTTAAAAGTAGATACATTTTTGATCTACAAAGAAAAGCACAAATAAACTGTATAAGGATTCAAAAAGGCAAGAAATAAAGATCTAGAGGAGATTCTTTAAGTTAAGAGAACATTATTATATACAACCTTATACCTGTGAAGTCCATTTTATCTAAGAAGAAAGTAGAAAGCTGAAAATTATGAGGAACTCTGTTAAAATTGTAGTCACTTGTAGTGAAAGATCTGTTTCTGAAGAAATCATTAGGCCCCAAAAGCCTTGCCAGAAAATTCTGACAAACATTTGAGGAACAGGTAATTCACTTCTCCTATAAACACTTCCAGAGTATAGGAAAAGATGAGGCCTCATTTTATGAAGCACACCCAACTGTGGAATTCTGTGGCGTTAGAAAAGAACAAATATAGGCCAGTTTTATTTTCCAGCATTGGTTTCTCTCATGAATGTAAGGCTGGTTCAATATTAACCATTATATTTCACTGTACTAACAGAAGAAGGATATAAATTGTGTGATCATCTCAGTAGATACCAAACAAGGAGGATTTGCTAAAACTGACCAGGTGTTGGAAAAAATAGGAGGGAAGTACCTTAAATCTCATAAAGATGATCAGAAACCTGTTATAAATATCATATTTAATAGTGGATCTTTGGAAATATTTCCACTAGAGTTGAGACTAGGACAAGGATGCCTTATCTGTGCTGCTATTTAGAACTTTGGTGACAGGGCAATAAAATAAAACAGGAAAAAGGCATGAGGAGTAATAATGGTAAATGATAAACTGTAATGCTTAGCAACTAACTGATAAAAGGAAAACATATTCTAGTAGCCTTGCTGTACATCAGCAACAACCAGTGGGAAATTGTAATGAGAAAACAGTTTTACATATGGTAGACATTTAAAAATAAGAAAATACTTAAGAATAAACCGAAAAACAAAATTTCAAGACCATTATGAAGAAAACGGACAGAAAAAGAAAGCACGAGTCAACAGTGATCTACCATTTCCTGGATAGGAAGACTTGAGTCCTCTCAAATCACTATGCAAATTCAGGATACTCAATATTTCAACTGGATTTTTTTATGGAAAAACTGTCAACACACTCTGGAATCCAATGTTCCATTGGTTATGATTTATAAAATGCCATTTTAAGTAGTTTTAACTGAAAATAGCTTTTTCAGTTTTTTCTTTCAGTCTCTCCTCCCACTCGCCTCCCTCAATGAGTAAATCTGTGGCTGCCTAATCCACGAGAGAATTTTGAATAATGAATACCATGTGTCTGTTTATTCACTAGCGTTTTTGAGTGCTAACATTTGTTATTAGGCAAACGATATACGATTACTTTTTTTTTTTCCCCACACAGAATTATTTCCTGAGATATTCCTTGGTAAATAACAAAGAAATTCTTGGTTTGCATAGTTTGCTAAACAAGGCCCCAGTGTGTCTGAATCCCAACAATTTATGCAACTTTTATGTAAACAGGTACCATTGTGCCATTATACAAGAAATGATAGATATGCCTAAGAAACCAAGAGCAAATGAAATAGTAGTAGTAATCAAAGATATAGTAATAGAATATTACCTCCTTCACTAAAAAAATGACTTGTTTATAGAGTTTTTTAAAAGATTTCACAGAATACTTGCCAGAAAAAGAGACCCAATCTTAGACATATTATGACAGATATTTTGAATTATAATTAAAAAATTGTAGTTTCCCTAGATTAAAACAACACAAAAAGTCTGCTCTTTGATTTCTTTTTTATGATATTAAATGGCAGAAGAAAGCATGTCTGTGTCTAAATTTTGTTATTTTTTTCCTCTGCCAGTAGTTTAAATTTTGAAGTGATAAAAAAATTTTTTTAAGAAATATTTGAATATACTATAGATGTATATGACATGAAATTGAAGCTCTCTTTACACTGCCTGCCAATCATAGCCTCTAGAGGTAACCACCGTTAGCTTTGGTGTTTATTCTTCTAGACCTTTCCCCATATATAACATATACAAAATAATGTTTTAAATTTGCTTTCATTTTTAAGGGCAAATAATAATAGTATACATATTATGCAATTTATAGAATACCTACTAGATAGCCTGCCAAAAGAAAAAATGAAAGACATTCTTGTATAAGTTGGAGTACAGAAAACACTTTCTCATATATACCTTTCTTGAAAAAATTACTTGAAATATTTTAGTTACAGGAAGGTAAATCCATATTAAGAATTTTAAAAATTGTGCTGTACATGTCCTTGGGTGTTAATAATATGCATAAATAATTAAGTCCTGAGGAAAATCTTCACCTTGGGAGTCATAGGAATTGATTGCCTAGCCCATATCGGTGGACTTGAATACTTCTTAAGTTTTGGGGTCTTCTTTAGAAGTGACTATTTTGGGAAAAAAGGGTTTAAAAGTAAATAATATTTTCTTTTTATGATATGATTGTATTGGCTAATTGAAATTATCTGGAAGAGCACTTCCTTAGGCAGGCCTCGTGAACGCACTCAGAAGTTTAAAATTCTTAAAAATACATTTATCGTAAAATGACAGCAACAGCCACAAGAAAAACAATTGAGTATCATAGCAATGCCTTGGTAAAAGACTTAAAGGAAATAAATACAAAGAAAATATTCATGTGGTGATGGGGTAATTTTTCTGTTTTTTTCCTTTCTGCCTCTGGTATTAAATTTTTATGAATATGTATGTGGGCAAAATATGTGATCAGGCAGTGTTTAATAAGCAGTACAAATGATTAATAAAATAATCTCACAAATGTTAACACTAAGAAGGTAACATTTTTGTCAGTTTTTTAAAGGTTAACACAATATGAAATTAAATACTTCAAAGAGTAATATCATGTGAACATTTATATACATTGCTATTGAAAGTGTAAATTAACAAAGCCTGTCTGAAAAGCATTTAGATAGGAGCCTTAAAAATACACTCTGTCTCAGGAATTCCACCTCTGTGAATGTAGCTTAAGTAAGTAATCTGAAAGAACAAAATTATTAATTGCATGTTATTTGACTACACAGTTAGTTAAGAAACAACTGAACACATCCAGTAGGAAAGAGACTGTATAACTAATGATTCAATATATCATACATATACTCATATGTACTATCAGTAAGGGATTTATAGATATGCTTACTATACACTTCTCAGTGAGAAAATTAAGTGTGGTTACAACTGTGTTAAAAAATAACAAACGCAAGCACACATATTCAGAAATATACTGGTTTGTGAGCAAACAACCACAGTTCAAGGAGGAAAAAAGCCAATCTTACAAAATTAAGAGTGTTTACGTTTTTGTTATGATTTTCTGTATTTTTCAGATATATGTTTTACAGTCAACTTGCCTTATTTCCTTTGCTGTTAGCTATCTTCTGAGGATCCTATTACCTGTGGGTTTCTTGTTATGTATGCATGGGTTTCTTTTTAATACTATAATGCCATTTGATTTCCGTCTCATTTTTGCTCTTTTTAGGCCAAGATAGCCAGGTTAACCAAACGCTTTGGAGCAGCCAAAGAAGATCTTAAGAAAAGACAAGAAGTAAGAATTTCTATTCTTGCATAATTAATATTTAGCCTTAAGTGGTAATATTAGGAAGTGCTGATTTAGGAGGAAACTCTTTATTACAGGTCGGAAATTTGCTTTCATACTGTGCACTTCCTGCATGTTGTTTCCAGAGCTGCTACTCTAGAACTAATTATTAATCGTTTCTAATCCTCACTGTTTTCATACATCGGTACATATTAATCTATTTATATAAGGCATTCTTGAAATTGTATTTTCTATCCATCTTTAAAATTGTGTTTTGGGGATTTGCCTTACCTTGTTTCTCTTTTTACATACAGGCATGCCTTGGAGATATTGCAGGTTCAGTTCCAGATCACTGCAGTAAAGCGATTATTGCAATAAAGCGAGTCACAAATTTGTAAAAAACTTTTTCGTTAAAAAAACAGTAGAAGTTATGTTTACGCTACACTATAGTCTATTAAGTGAGCAATGGCATTGTGTCTAAAAAGACAATGTACATACCTAATTAAGAAATACAAAACAAAAAACAATGAGTAATGTCAAAGATCACTGATCACAGATTACCATAGCAATATAATAATAATATAAAATATTGAAATATTGCAAGAATTACCAAAAAATGTGACACAGAGATGCAAAGTGAGGAAATACTGTTGGAAAAATGGTACCTATAGACTTGCTTGATGCACGTTGGTATAAACCTTCAGTTTATAAAAAATGCAGTATCTGCGAAGTGCAATAAAACAAGGTATGCCTGTATTTGCCAGTATCCTAGTCTAGACTATTATTTCCTCCAAAATGTTTTAGTATACACTGCCTCAAGTAGCCTGGTTCTCCTCTTCCTTTTTTCCCCCATGTAGTTTAGTCCAAGTGTCATAGCATAGCACACAAACTAGTCTGTAGTCACACTTTTGCTTTTGTTGTTTCCTTAGTTATTCAGTAATATGTATTTTTAGTATAGCACTTGTACATTGCACTATTGCTTTTAGTTGAATTTCTTTCTTTTCCTCCTCTTTTTTTTTTTTTAATCATTTGAGCAAGTTACATTTCTTTGTGTCTTGATATCTTCATTGCCTGGGACATAGTAATTGCCAATAATAATTATTTCAGTAGTAGTCATTATTACTGTAGGATTTTTCTGTCTTGAATCATTTTCATATCTTCTTTACTTGACTTTTTAAAACAAAATTTACTTTGAAATAATGATAGATACATAGGAAGTTGCAGCAATAATACGTAGACTCCTATGAACCCTTCACTCAGCTTCCCCCAATGGTGAAATCTTCTATAATTGTAGTACAATATCAAAACCAAGAAATTGTTACAATTCTATTAAATAGTTTTGTAGACCATACCAGTTTCCACCAGTTTTTACACGAATTAATTGTGTGTGTGTGTGTGTTTCTACGCAGTTTGATCTCATGTATAGATTTATATAACCTGCCACCACCGTCAAGATACAGAACTGTTCCCTCACCATAAAGGGACTCCCTCATGCTGTTCTTTTATAGTTTCAACCTTGCTTTAACCCTACCCTCACTCCCTGTACCCTGGCAACTACTAATCTGTTCTGCATCTCTGTATTCTTTTTTTTTTTTTTCCCAGCACCACTTATTGAAGAGGCTGTCTCTTCTCCATTGTATATTCTTGCCTCCTTTATCAAAGATAAGGTGACCATATGTGCATGGGTTTATCTCTCTTCTATTGGTTTTTTTTTTTTTTTTTTTTTTTTTTTTGCGGTACACGGGCCTCTCACTGCTGTGGCCTCTCCCGTTGCGGAGCACAGGCTCCGGACGCGCAGGCTCAGCCGCCATGGCTCACGGGCGCAGCCGCTCCGCGGCATGTGGGATCTTCCTGGACCGGGGCACGAACCCGTGTCCCCTGCATCGACAGGCGGACGCTCAACCACTGCGCCACCAGGGAAGCCCAACTGATAGTTTTTATCTTTGTTTACACAGGCTATTCTCATCAAACCCTCATTTGGCCACAGCCAAAGATTTTTTAATTATGGTCCTCTTCGATGATGTAATTAATTCTCTGATTTTAAACTCCACTTTCTCAGCTTTGTTTTTTTGTCACAGTATAAAAACTAAGCTGTTTTATTTCTTACATTAGAAAATTGGTATAAATCTTCGTTTAACCTTTATTTGCTATGCATCAACCAAATATAGGAGTTTGAAATTTTTCCATTGTTTTGTGCAATATGAATTTCCATTTTTTCCTTTCATCCTGTGTCTGAACTAAGCAGTGCTGCCCACCGTGTACTTTTCCAGTGTTTATGCATATCAAATTTGTTCTCGTATCTACTTTCCAAGTCTTGTTTGTTTAGTTAAAGAAGACAGGCAGAGATCTTAAGGAATAAAAATGAAAATATTACAATCCATGAAAAGTTTGTCTTGAAGGGCTACAACTGGTATGGAAACAAGGACAAATACTGTGTAATTCCTAAAGATTGGAAAAGATTAATTTGGACAGTTAGTATATGTGGCACTTGAAGGAAATGTTAAGGTGTAGTATTCAGTTTTTCAAATTTTGTTCCTTCCTTCTTTAGTTTGTGAACAAGGCCAATTTTAAATTTCAAAACTTGGACATCTTTCTAACTCATTCTTGTTAATGTTTTCTTCTTGTGAGAGAGATGTGTAGAAATTTCAAAGATTTTGTTCTTTCGTGTTTAATTCCCTTTAATTATGGTATCCACTGTACTTTTACATCTGTGTCTTGCTGTTTTAAAAATAAGACATGTAGAAAGAATGTTTAGAACTTTATCCTGAAAATAACTAAACAAACAATGACACTTCAGATGCTTTTCTTCTATTTAGATTTGTTCCTTGGTCCTTTGATATTAACCAGTTAATAGTGAACCCCACTATTCAGGTTTGTCTTAAAACATTTTCTGTTAATTTCGGAAAGAATAGAAAATCCTCATAGGCAGTTTGCTATTAAGACCACACGCATAATCTAATCTATTTTACTCCTCTATGACTGATATCTTTAACTTTCATCCTTTCTAGTTTTTTACTGCAAAATAAATATCAAGATATTTCTCATCCTTTATCTATGAAAATCAATGACATAATTGATTCTCAAACAAATTTTAGATTGAATCTAAATCCTACATTTCAATTTTTTATTAAAAAATATTTTAAATTCTTTTTACTTTAATTATGATAGAAATAGTTAACATAAAATTTACCTTTTTTTTTTGGTTGTTGTTGTTCTTTTTTTTTTATTTTTGTGGTACGTGGGCCCCTCACTGCTGCGGCCTCTCCCGTTGCGGAGCACAGGCTCCGGATGCGCAGGCTCAGCGGCCATGGCTCATGGGCCCAGCCGCTCCGCAGCACATGGGATCCTTCCGGACCGGGGCACGAACCCGCATCCCCTGCATCAGCAGGCGGACTCCCAACCACTGCGCCACCAGGGAAGTCCAAAATTTACCATTTTAAATTCTAAAACTCAGTAGTGTTACCTTTGTTAACATTGTTGTGTAACAGATCTCTAGAAATTTTTCATCTTGCAAAACTGAAACTGTACCCATAGAACCCATTTCCCCTCCCTTTTAACCCCTGGAAACTATTGTTCTACTTTGTTTCCATGATTTTGACTACTCTAGATATCTCATAAGTGCAGTCATACAGTATTTGTTGTTTTGTGACTACCTTATTTCACAAAACATTATGTCCTCAAGGTTCATCAGTGTTACAGCATGTGACAGGATTTCCTTTTTTAAGGCTGAATAATACTCCATTATATGTATATACCACATTTTCTTTATCCATTTATGTATTGATGGATATTTGGGCTGCTTTCAACTCCTGGCTCTTATGAATAATGCTGCAGTGAACATTGGTGTGACCTCTTTGACTTCTTTGAGATCAAAGTCTTGGATATACATACCCAGAAGTGAACTTGCTGGGGCATATGGTAATTCTGTGACTAGTTTTTTGAGGAGCCTCCAGACTCTTCTTTAGCAGCCACACCATTTTACATTCCTATCAGCAGGACACAAGGGTTCCCATTTCTGTACATTCTTGTCAGCACTTGCTTTTTTTCTGTTTTGTGTTAGTGACCACCCTAATGGATGCGAGGCTGTATCTCAGTGTGGTTTTGATTTGTATTTCTCTCATTAGTGATGCTGAGCATCTTTTCATATGCTTGTTGGTCATTTTGCATATTTTCTTTGGAGAAATGTTTATTCAGGGCCTTTGGCCATTTTAAAATCTGGTTACTTGTATTTTAGTTGTTAAGTTGTAGGAGTTCTTTATATGTTCTGGACATTAACGCCTTACCAGATACATGATTTGCAGTTATTTTCTCCCATTCCATAGGTTTCCTTTTCACTCTGTTGATTGTTTCCTTTCATGTGCAGAAAATTTTGTTTGATGTAATCTTTGTCTTTTCATGCTTTTGTTGCCTTTGCTTTGATCCAAGAAATCGTTGCCAAATCCACTGTCATGAAGCTTCCCCCTGGGCTTTCTGTTAGGAATTTCATAGTTTTAGGTTTTACATTTAGGTCTCTAATCCATTTGGAATAAATTCTTGTATAGGGTTTAATGGCCTAACTTCATTCTTTTGCATTTGGATATCCAGTTTTCACACCATTTGTTAAAAGACTGTCATTTCCCCATTGTGTAGCCTTGGCACCCTTGTAGAACATCATTTGAGTGTATACATAAGAGTTTATTTCTGGGATCTCTATTCTGTTTCACAGGTTTATGTGTCTGTCTATATTCCAGCACCGAACTGTTTTGATTACTGTAGCCTTTTAAAATCAGAAGGTATGAAGCCTTCAGCGTTGTTCTTTTTTCAGATTGTTTTGGCAATTCAGGGTTTCTTGAGATTCCATATGAATTTTAGGATGCTTTTTCCTACTTCTGCAAAAAATGACAGGGATTTTGGTTGGCATTGCATTGAAACTTTTGACCACTTTGGAAAGGATGGACATTTTAACAATATTAAGTCTTTCAATCTCCATGAATATGTCTTTCCGTTTATTTGTGTCTTTTATTTCTTTCAACAAGGTTTTGTAGTTTTCAGTGTAAAGGTCTTTTACTGTCTTGGTTAAGTTTGCGCCTAAATATTTTATTCTTTCTAGTGATATTGTAATGGGATTATTGTCTTAATTTCTTTCTCAGATTGCTCATTGTTTGTATATAGATGTACGTCTGATTTCTTTTTTGTTGTTGAGATATAGTTGATTTACAATATTATATAACTCTCAGGTGTACAACATAGTGATTCACAATTTTTAAAAGTTATACTCCCTTTATAGTTGTTATGAAATATTGGCTATATTCCCTGAGCTGTACAGTATATCCTTGTAGCTTATTTATTTTATACATAATAGTTTGTGCCTTTTAATCTCCTGTCCCTATCTTGCCCCTCTCCCACTTCCTCTCCTCACTGGTATCCACTAGTTTGTTCTCTATATCTGTGAGTCTGTTTCTTTTTTGTTATATTCACTAATTTGTCTTAGCTTTTACATTCCACATGTAACTGATTTTTCGTGTTGATTTTCTATCCTGTAGCATTGCTGAATTCATTTATTAGTTCAGACTTTTTCGTGTGTGTGTGGCTTCTTTAGGGTTATCTAAATATAAGATGTCATCTGTGAACAGTGATACTTTTACTCCTTTCGATTTGGCTGCCTTTTATTTATTTTTCTTGCTTAATTGCTCTTGTGAGGCCCTTCCAGTGCCATGTTGAAGAAATTGGTGAGAGCGTGCAAACTTACCTTGTTCCTTATCTTAGAGGGAAAGCTTTCAGTTATTCACCATTGAGTATGATATTAGCTATGGGCTTTTGACATACGGTCTTTTTAATATTGAGGTAGTTTCCTAACTTGTCGAGTGTTTTTATCATGAGAAGGTGTTGAATTTTGTCAAATGCTTTTTCTGCAACAATTGAGAAGATCATGTGGGTTTTTTTCCCTTTATTCTTTTAATGTGGAGTATTACGTTGATTGCTTTTCATATGTTGAGCTATCCTTGTATTCCAGGGATAAATCCTACTTTGCCATGTTGTGTAATTCTTTTTAATGTGCTGATGAATTTTATATGCTAGCATTTTGTTGAGAATTTTTGTATATATGTTTATCAGGGATATTAGCCTGTAATTTTCTTTTATTTTGGTGTCTTTGGCTTTGGTATCTGGATGATGTGGGCTTCATAAACTGAGTTTGGGAGTGTTCCCTCCACTTCAGTTTTTTGGAAGAGTTGAGAAGGGCTGTTGTTGATTTTCTTTAAATGTCTGGTAAATTCTCCAGTGAAGCCATCTGGTACTTGACTTTTTTGGTTGTTAGGATGTTTTTGATTACTGATTCAATCTCTGTACTTGTTTAGGTCTGTTCAAGTTAATTTCTTCTTGATCCGGTCTTAGTAGGTTGCATATTTCTAGGAAGTTATCCATTTCTTCTAGATTATCCAATTTGTTGCCACAGTGGTGTCTTATGATCCTTCTCTTTCCGTGACATCAGTTATAATGCCTCCTGTTTCATATATGATTTTGTTTGTTTATGCCTTCTTTCTTTTTTCTTAGGTAATCTAGATAAGGTTTTACCAATTAAAATTTTTTTCTATTGATTTTGTATTGTCTATGTCATTTATTTCTGCTGTAATCTTTATTGTTTCCTTCCTTCTTATAACTTGGAGTTTAGTTTGTTTTTTTCTTTTCTAGTTCCTTGAGGTATAAAGTTAGGCCGTTGATTTGAGGGTTGTTGTTTTGTTTTGTTTTTTTGTAAGCATTTACGACCACAAACTTTTCTCTTAGTACTACTTTTGCTGCACCAATTTTCCCATAAATTTAGTATGTTGTGTTTTTGTT
The DNA here is from genome assembly GCF_011762595.2 of Tursiops truncatus. Classification (NCBI taxonomy): domain Eukaryota; kingdom Metazoa; phylum Chordata; class Mammalia; order Artiodactyla; family Delphinidae; genus Tursiops; species Tursiops truncatus. The sequence goes on along the minus strand of NC_047044.1, from coordinate 91,375,240 downwards.
TATATATATCTCAGATATTCTCTAGTATCCATTGTGATTTCTTATTTTACTCACTGGATTTTTAAAAGTTTTCCACATATTTGTGACTTTTTTCCATTTTCCTTATGATGTTGATTTCAAGTTTTATTCCATTGTGATTCACAAAGATATTTGGTATGGTTTTCATTGTTTTAAATGTGTTCGGGCTTGTTTTGTGACCTAATATATGATCTATACTGGAGAAAGTTCTGTGTGTGCTTGAGAAGAATGTGTGTTGGGTGAAAATTTCTACATTTGTCTGTTTGATCTTTAGTCTTGTTCATTTCTAGAGATTCCTTACTGATTTTCTGTCTGGAACATCTATCCATTATATAAAATGATGTTCTGAAGACTCCTACTATTATGGTGTTTCTGATTTTCTGTAAAAAAAAACCAATTTTTACATCCTATATTTGGAGGCATAGATGATATGTCCATATATATTTATAAATGTTACATCTGGTCAGTTGACTTTTCATTATGTAGTGTCCTTCTTTGTCTCTTGTAATAGTTTTTGATTTCAAATGCATTTTGTCTTAAATACGTATGGTCACCTCTACTTTGTTTTGCTTACCATTTGAATGGAATATCTTTTTCCTTACTTTTACTTTCAGCCTATTTGTGTCTTTAGACCTAAAGTGTTCCTCTTGTTGATAGCATATAGCAGGATCTTGGGTTTTTTTGTTTTTGTTGTTGTTTTATTGAATCCATTAAGCCAGGGTATATCTTTCTATGGAGAATTTAATCCATTTGGATTTAAAGTAATTATTGTAGGGACAAACTTATTATTGCCATTTTGTTGAATATTTTCTGTTTGTCTTGGAGCTGTTTTGTCTGTCTTCAGTTTTTTCTTACTTCCTGTGTGTTTTGTTTATTTTCTTAATTAGTTAGTAGTGTCAGTGCTTTAATTCATTTCTCATTTTTTTGTGTATCTTCTATAGGTATTTTCTCTGTCATTACCATGGGGATTACATAAAATATCTTAAGTTTACACCTATTTTAAACTAGTAACAACTTCAGTCACATGTTTCCTCTCACTACTTTATGTTATTGATATCATACATAATATCTTTTTGTATTGTGTATACTTTTTTTTTTTTTGCAGTACGCAGGCCTCTCACCGCTGTGGCCTCTCCCGCCACGGAGCACAGGCTCCGGACGCGCAGGCTCAGTGGCCATGGCTCACGGGCCCAGCCGCTCTGCGGCATGTGGGATCTTCCCAGACCGGGGCACGAACCCATGTCCCCTGCATTGGCAGGCGGACTCTCAACCACTGCACCACCAGGGAAGCCCTGTATTGTGTATACTTCAACATAGATTTACAATTATATTTTATACTTAAATTCTGTACCAGAATTATATGTTTTTTGCACCAACTTTACAGTAATGCAGGATTCTGCATTTGTTTGTGTATTTACTTTTACCAGAGAATTTCATATTTTCATTTGCTTTCAAGTTGCTGTCGTGTCCTTTCTTTTTTTTCTTCAGTAAACATTTAATCTTCTTTCCTACAGCATTTGTGAACATAATTTATGAACTATAACATATATACACACATATATACACATGTATACACACATAGATACACATGTATACACACATAGATATATATAATATATATTAGCTTGATGAATTTTTACCAAATAAACATACCAATATTACTATCACTGAGGTTAAAAACTACATTATTACAACCCTATAAACTTCCCCATTGCGCTCTCCCAGTCATTACCCTTTCCCGAAAGGTAACCTATTCTGTCTTTATATAAGATTTATGTCAGTGGATTCATAGAGCTTTTAATCTTTTGTGCCTGGATTCTGTCTTTCAACATTATGCTTTTCAGATTTTTATGTGTTGTTTTGAATAGCTGTAGTTAATTCATTTTTAGTCTGAATGTAACACAATTTATCCTGTTTGCTGTTGAGGGACATATGTACTGTTTTCAGTTTCTGGCTATTTCACATAATGTGCCATGAGCATCTGTGCAAGTGTCTGGTGCTCACAAGCACGTATTTCTGTGAGCTGTATAACTTGAAGTGGAAATGCTGGGTCAAAGGATGTGCATATCTTCAGACTGAGTGGATAATGACAAACTTTTCCAAAGTGGTTGCACAGTTTGCATCCATACCAGCAATGCTGGAGAGTTTTCATTATTCTGTATCCCCACAAATACGTGCTATTGTCTGTTTTGGAACAGCAACAACAAAATAGCCAATATAATGGTGTGTAATGATATACCACTGTGGTTTTAAAGTGAATTTTCCTAATCACTAATGATGTTGAATAGTATTTATCATGGTCTGAGTGTGGGTTGGAAGAAGAATTTCCAGAAACGAAGTATTTTAGAAAAGAGTGAGTTTCTTGAGAACAAAGGGCAGAGTTAGTGAGGGGTGCTGCAAATACAGCGGGCCGAGTTCCTGATAGATCAGGGAGAGCTGATCCTCTTTGTGAGCTAGTAGCCAACTTTTATAGCCTCAGGACAAAGAAAATTCCTGCTGGCAAGATGGCACTAGGTCATTCTTGTCAGGATGCTCTGAGGTTACTACATGGTGATTATTTTGCTTAATACGGAGTCGGGGGGCTCTCTGGTTTAGATTAGGAGAGCCCATGGCAACAGTTGCAGTGGGGGCTTGGTTAATTCTGGAATTTTTGTCCTGTGTCCTTGATACAGGGTGTCCTTGACGTAGGGCTCAACAGTATTTCGTAAGTTTATCAGTTTTTTGGATGTCCTCTTTTATGCCTTTTGTCAGTTATTTAAAACTGGTTGCTGAATGTAAAATGGATGGCTAGTGGGAAGCTATAGCACAGGGAGATTGGCTTGATGCTCCGCGATGACCTAGAGGGGTGGGACGGGGAGGGTGGGAGGGAGACGCGAGAGGGAGGGGACATGGGGACAAATGCATACGCATACCTGACTCACTTTGCCGCACAGCAGAAACCAACACAACACTGCAAAGCAACCACACTCCAACAAAGATACAAAAAAATAAAACTGGTTGCTGTTTTTTCTTATTGATTTACAGTGGTGCTTTATATATTTGAAATATAAGTCCTTTGTCTAATATATGGCTTGCAAACATCTTCTACTTTTCACTCCTAAAGTTGTCTTTTGATGAACAGAACAATGTAGTCTTTATGATCTTTCCTTCAATGCTTATTACTCTTTGTGTTCTGTTTAAGAAAGGTTATAAAGATATGTCTTATGCTATCATCTAGGCACCTTATATTTTTACCTTCCACATTTGGATCTAATCTATCTGGAATTAACGTGTGTGTGTGTGTGTGTGTGTGTGTGTGTGTGTGTGTATCCTATGTGATAGAGATTAAGATTCATATTTTAAAATATGGATGTCTCATTCACCCAAGAAATACTTAATGTAAAGATCATACTTTCCCATCACTCTACCAATGTCATTGTTCTTCAGGATTGCTGTGACTATTGTAGAGCCCTTGAATTTTCATATCAATTTTAGAATCACCTTGTCATTTTCCATTAAAAAATTTCAGGAGAACTTTGAATGGGATTGTATGAGATCTATAGGTCAATATGGAGGAAAATTGACATCTTTGCAACACTGAGTCTTTCATTACTAAATTAGGAAATTTCTCTCTACATCTTTAGTTTCTCTCAGTAATGCTTTTTTGCTTTCTATATTGAGTTTTGAACATCTTTGATTAGATTTATTTCTTTGTATTCATTTTCTGGGTATAAGTATCATTTAAAAATAATGTCATGTTAAAAAGTTTCATTTTCAAATTCTTTTTGAATGATATGTAAAAATACAATTTGTTTTGGTATCTCAATGCTTTTGCTAAATTCACTTATTAATTCTAATAGATCACATATATTCTTTTAGGTTTCTGTATTATTATGTCACCTGTGCCATCTTCCATTCCATTTTTTTTTCTTTTTACATCTTTATTGGAGTATAATTGCTTCACAATGGTGTGCTAGCCTCTGCTGTACAACAAAGTGAATCAGCCACACATACACACACGTTCCCACATCTCCTCCCTCTTGCGTCTCCCTCCCTCCCACCCTCCCCATCCCACCTCTCCAGGCGGTCACAAAGCACCGAGCTGATCTCGCTGTGCTATGCAGCTGCTTCCCACTAGCTATCTACCTTACATTTGGTAGTGTATATATGTCCAGGCCTCTCTCTCTCCTTGTCACAGCTTACCCTTCCCCCTCCCCATATCCTCAACTCCATTCTCTAGTAGGTTTGTGTCTTTGTTCCTGCCTTACCCCTAGGTTCTTCATAACATTTTTTTTCTTAAATTCCATACATATGTGTTAGCATACGGTATTTGTCTTTCTCTTTCTGACTTACTTCACTCTGTATGACAGACTCTAGGTCTATCCACCTCATTACAAATAGCTCAATTTCGTTTCTTTTTATGGCTGAGTAATATTCCATTGTACATATGTGCCACATCTTCTTTATCCATTTATCCGATGATGGACACTTAGGTTGTTTCCATCTCCGGGCTATTGTAAATAGAGCTGCAATGAACATTGTGGTACATGACTCTTTTTGAATTATGGTTTTCTCAGGGTATATGCCCAGTAATGGGATTACTCGGTCATATGGTAGTTCTATTTGTAGTTTTTTTAAGGAACCTCCATACTGTTCTCCACAGTGGCTGTATCAATTTACATTCACACCAGCAGTGCAAGAGGGTTCCCTTTTCTCCACACCCTCTCCAGCATTTATTGTTTCTAGATTTTTTGATGATGGCCATTCTGACTGGTGTGAGATGATATCTCATTGTAGTTTTGATTTGCATTTCTCTACTGATTAATGATGTTGAGCATTCTTTCATGTGTTTGTTGGCAGTCTGTATATCTTCTTTGGAGAAATGTCTGCTTAGGTCTTCTGCCCATTTTTGGATTGGGTTGTTTGGTTTTTTGTTATTGAGCTGCATGAGCTGCTTATAAATTTTGGAGATTAATCCTTTGTCAGTTGCTTCATTTGCAAATATTTTCTCCCATTCTGAGGGTTGTCTTCTGGTCTTGTTTATGGTTTCCTTTGCTGTGCAAAAGCTTTAAAGTTTCATTAGGTCCCATTTGTTTATTTTTGTTTTTATTTCCATTTCTCTAGGAGGCAGGTCAAAAAGAATCTCGCTGTGATTTATGTCATAGAGTGTTCTGCCTACGTTTTCCTCTAAGAGTTTGATAGTTTCTGGTCTTACATTTAGGTCTTTAATCCATTTTGAGCTTATTTTTGTGTATGGTGTTAGGGATTGATCTAATCTCATACTTTTACATGTACATGTCCAGTTTTCCCAGCACTACTTATTGAAGAGGCCGTCCTTTCTCCACTGTACATTCCTGCCTCCTTTGTCAAAGATAAGGTGACCATATGTGCATGGGTTTATCTCTGGGCTTTCTATCCTGTTCCATTGATCTATGTTTCTGTTTTTGTGCCAGTACCATACTGTTTTGATTACTATAGCTTTGTAGTATAGTCTGACGTCAGGGAGCCTGATTCCTCCAGCTCCATTTTTCATTCTCAAGATTGCTTTGGCTATTCGGGGTCTTTTGTGTTTCCATATAAATTGTGAAAGTTTTTGTTCTAGTTCTCTGAAAAATGCCATTGGTAGTTTGATAGGGATTGCATTGAATCTGTAGATTGCTTTGGGTAGTAGAGTCATTTTCACAATGTTGATTCTTCCAATCCAAGAACATGGTATATCTCTCCATCTATTTGTATCATCTTTAATTTCTTTCATCAGTGTCTTATAATTTTCTGCATACAGGTCTTTTGTCTCCTTAGCTAGGTTTATTCCTAGATATTTTTTTCTTTTTGTTGCAATGGTAAATGGGAGTGTTTTCTTGAGTACACTGTCAGATTTTTCATCATTAGTGTATAGGAATGCCAGAGATTTCTGTGCATTAATTTTGTATCCTGCTACTTTACCAAATTCATTGATTAGCTCTAGTAGTTTTCTGGTAGCATCTTTAGGATTCTCTATGTATAGTATCATGTCATCTGCAAACAGTGACAGCTTTACTTCTTCTTTTCCAATTTGGATTCCTTTTCTTCTCTGATTGCTGTCGCTAAAACTTCCAAAACTATGTTGAATAAGAGTGGTGAGAGTGGGCAACCTTGTCTTGTTCCTGATCTTAGTGGAAATGCTTTCAGTTTTTCACCATTGAGGACGATGTGGGCTGTGGGTTTGTCATATATGGCCTTTATTATGTTGAGGAAAGTTTCCTCAATGCCTACTTTCTTCAGGGTTTTTATCATAAATGGGTGTTGAATTTTGTCGAAAGCTTTCTCTGCATCTATAGAGATGATAATATGGTTTTTCTCCTTCAATTTGCTAATATGGTGTATCACGATTAATTTGCGTATATTGAAGAATCCTTGCATTCCTGGAATAAACCCCACTTGATCATGGTGTATGATCCGTTTAATGTGCTGTTGGATTCTGTTTGCTAGTATTTTGTTGAGAATTTTTGCATCTATGTGCATCAGTGATATTGGCCTGTAGTTTTCTTTCTTTGTGACATCCTTGTCTGGTTTTGGTATCAGGGTGATGGTGGCCTCGTAGAATGAGTTTGGGAGTGTTCCTCCCTCTGCTATATTTTGGAAGAGTTTGAGAAAGATAGGTGTTAGCTCTTCTCTAAATGTTTGATAGAATTCGCCTGTGAAGCCATCTGGTCCTGGGCTTTTGTTTGTTGGAAGATTTTTAATCACAGTTTCAATTTCAGTGCTTGTGATTGGTCTGTTCATATTTTCTATTTCTTCCTGATTCAGTCTTGGCAGGTTGTGCATTTCTAAGAATTTGTCCATTTCTTCCAGGTTGTCCATTTTATTGGCATAGAGTTGCTTGTAGTAATCTCTCATGATCTTTTGTATTTCTGCAGTGTCAGTTGTTACTTCTCCTTTTTCATTTCTAATTCTATTGATTTGAGTCTTCCCCCTTTTTTTCTTGATGAGTCTGGCTAATGGTTTATCAATTTTGTTTATCTTCTCAAAGAACCAGCTTTTAGTTTTATTGATCTTTGCTATCATTTCCTTCATTTCTTTTTCATTTATTTCTGATCTGGTTTTTATGATTTCTTTCCTTCTGCTAACTTTGGGGTTTTTTTGTTCTTCTTTCTCTAATTGCTTTAGGTGCAAGGTTAGGTTGTTTATTCGAGATGTTTCCTGTTTCGTAAGGTAGGATTGTATTGCTATAAACTTCCCTCTTAGAACTGCTTTTGCTGCATCCCATAGATTTTGGGTCGTCGTGTCTCCATTGTCATTTGTTTCTAGGTATTTTTTGATTTCCTCTTTGATTTCTTCAGTGATCACGTCGTTATTAAGTACTGTATTGTTTAGCCTCCATGTGTTTGTATTTTTTACAGATCTTTTCCTGTAATTGATATCTAGTCTCATAGCATTGTGGTTGGAAAAGATACTTGATACAATTTATTTTCTTAAATTTACCAAGGCTTGATTTGTGACCCAAGATATGATCTATCCTGGAGAATGTTCCATGAGGACTTGAGAAAAATGTGTATTCTGTTGTGTTTGGATGGAATGTCCTATAAATATCAATTAAGTCCATCTTGTTTAATGTATCATTTAAAGCTTGTGTCTCCTTATTTATTTTCATTTTGGATGATCTGTCCATTGGTGAAAGTGGGGTGTTGAAGTCCCCTACTATGAATGTGTTGCTGTCGATTTCCCCTTTTATGGCTGTTAGTATTTGCCTTATGTGTTGAGGAGCTCCTAAGATGGGTGCATAAATATTTAGAATTGTTATATCTTCTTCTTGGATCAATCCCTTGATCATTATGTTGTGTCCTTCTTTGTCTCTTCTAATAGTCTTTATTTTAAAGTCTATTTTGTCTGATATGAGAATTGCTACTCCAGCTTTCTTTTGGTTTCCATTTGCATGAAATATCTTTTTCCATCCCCTCACTTTCAGTCTGTATGTGTCTCTAGGTCTGAAGTGGTCTCTTGTAGACAGCAAATATATGGGTCTTGTTTTTGTATCCATTCAGCCAATCTGTGTCTTTTGGTGGGAGCATTTAGTCCATTTATATTTAAGGTAATTATCGATCTGTATGTTCCCATTTCCACTTTCTTAATTGTTTTGGGTTCGTTATTGTAGGTCTTTTCCTTCTCTTGTGTTTCTTGCCTAGAGAAGTTCCTTTAGCAGTTGTTGTAAAGCTGGTTTAGTGGTGCTGAACTCTCTCAGCTTTGCTTGTCTGTAAAGGTTTTAATTTCTCCATCAAATCTGAATGAGATCCTTGCTGGGTAGAGTAATCTTGGTTGCAGGTTTTTCTCTTTCATCACTTTAAATATGTCCTGCCCAGTCCCTTCTAGCTTGCAGAGTTTCTGCTGAAAGGTCAGCTGTTAACCTTATGGGGATTCCCTTGTGTGTTATTTTTTGTTTTTCCCTTGCTGCTTTTAATATGTTTTCTTTGTATTTAATTTTTGGCAGTTTGATTAATATGTGTCTTGGCGTGTTTCTCCTTGGATTTATCCTGTATGGGACTCTCTGTGCTTCCTGGACTTGACTAACTATTTCCTTTCCCATATTAGGGAAGTTTTCAACTATAATCTCTTCAAATATTTTCTCAGTCCCTTTCTTTTTCTCTTCTTTTTCTGGAACCTCTATAATTCAAATGTTCGTGCGTTTGATGTTGTTCCAGAGGTCTCCGAGACTGTCCTCAGTTCTTTTCATTCTTTTTTCTTTATTCTGCTCTGCAGTAGTTATTTCCACTATTTTATCTTCCAGGTCACTTACCCGTTCTTCTGCCTCAGTTATTCTGCTATTGATCCCATCTAGAGTATTTTTCATTTCATTTATTGTGTTGTTCATCGTTGTGTGTTTCATCTTTAATTCTTCTAGGTCCTTGTTAAATGTTTCTTGCATTTTGTCTATTCTATTTCCAAGATTTTGGATCATCTTTACTATCATTATTCTGAATTCTTTTTCAGGTAGACTGCCTATTTCCTCTTCATTTGTTAGGTCTGGTGGGTTTTTATGTTGCTCCTTCATCTGCTGTGTGTTTTTCTGTCTTCTCATTTTGCTTATCTTACTGTGTTTGGGGTCTCCTTTTTGCAGGCTGTAGGATCGTAGTTCCCGTTGTTTTTGGTGTCTGTCCCTAGTGGCTAAGGTTGGTTCAATGGGTTGTGTAGGCTTCCTGGTGGAGGGGACTAGTGCCTGTGTTGTGCTGGATGAGGCTGGATCTTGTCTTTCTGGTGGGAAGGTCTACGTTGGTGGTGTGCTTTGGGGTGTCTGTGGACTTATTATGATTTTAGGCAGCCTCTCTGCTAATGGGTGGGGTTGTATTCCTGTCTTGCTAGTTGTTTGGCATATGATGTCCAGCACTGTAGCTTGCTGGTCATTGAGTGAAGCTGGGTGCTGGTGTTGAGATGGAGATCTCTGGGAGATTTTCACCGTTCGCTATTATGTGGAGCTGGGAGGTCTCTTGTGGACCAGTGTCCTGAAGTTGTCTCTCCCACCTCAGAGGCACAGCACTGACTCCTGGCTGCAGCACCAAGAGCCTTTCATCCACACGCCTCAGAATAAAAGGGAGAAAAAGTAGAAAGAAAGAATTAGTAGAAGTAGAAAGAGAGAAAGAAAGAAAGAAAGAAAAAATGCAGGGAGCGAGGGAGGGAGGAAGGAAGGAAGAAAGGAGGGAAGGAAGAAAAAAAGAATGGAGATAAAGTAAAATAAAATAAAGTAAGATAAAATATAATAAAGTTATTAAAATAAAAAACTAATTAAGAGAAAAAAATTAAAAAAACAAACAAAAAAAACGGATGGATAGAACCCTAGGACAAATGGTGGAAGCAAAGCTATACAGACAAAATCTCACACAGAAGCATACACACTCACAAAAAGAGGAAAAGGGGAAAAAATCATAAATCTTGCTCTCAAAGTCCACCTCCTTAATTTGGGATGATTGGTTGTCTATTCAGTTATTTCACAGATGCAGGTACATCAAGCTGATTGTGGAACTTTAATCCGCTGCTCCTGAAGCTGCTGGGAGAGATTTCCCTTTCTCTTCTTTGTTCTCCCAGCTCCCAGGGGCTCAGCTTTGGATTTGGCCCCGCCTCTGCATGTAGGTCGCCAGAGGGCGTCTGTTCTTCACTCCGACAGGACGGGGTTAAAGGAGCCGCTGATTCGGGGGCTGTGGCTCACTCAGGCCGGGGGGAGGGAGGGGTACGGATGCCGGGTGAGCGTGCGGCAGCAGAGGCCGGCTTGACATTGCACCAGCCTGAGGCGCGCCGTGTGTTCTCCCGGAGGAGTTGACCCTGGATCCCGGGACCCTGGCAGTGGCGGGCTGCACAGGCTCCCCGGAAAGGGGGTATGGATAGTAGGAGTTGTTCCACGTGTAGATGTATTTCTGGTGCATCTGTGGCGAGGAAGGTGATCTCCGCGTCTTACTCTTCCGCCATCTTCCCGGAATCCTCCAAGTGTCCTTTCATTTCTACCTAAGGACTCCTTTTAGCGTTTCTGGTATGGTGGATTTAGTGGTGATGAATGCCATCAGGTTTTTATTTACTGGGACAATCTTAATTTTGCCTTCATTTTTGAATGATAGTTTTGCTGGTTATGGTATTCTTGCTTGGCAGTTTTTTCTTTCAGCACTTTGAGTATGTCATTCCACTCCCTTGTGGCCTGCTAGGTTTGTGCTGAGAAAACCATTGATAATCTTATGGGAGCTGCCTTAAATGTGATGGGTCGTTTTTCTCTTGCTACTTTTAAAATCTTTGTGACTTTTGACAGCTTGACTATAATGTTTCTTAGTGTAGGTCTCTGAGTTAATTCCAGTTGGAAGTTTTTCACCTTCTTGAATTTGTCAGTTTTTTCCCTCAAATTTGGGAAGTTTCTGGCCATTATTTAAGTAGGCTTTCTGCCCACTTTCTTTCTTCTCATTCTTGGTCTCCCTAATTTGTATATTGGTCCATTTGATGGTGTCTAATAAATCCCTTAGTCTGTCTTTACATTTTTCGTTCTTTTTTCTATTTGGTGGTCTAACTCAATAATTTCAAGTGACTCGTCTTCAGGTTTGCTGATAGTTTGATAGTCTTTTTTTTGTTTTGTTTTGCGGTATGTGGGCCTCTCATTGCTGTGGCCTCTCCCGTTGCAGAGCACAGGCTCCGGATGCGCAGGCTCAGCGGCCATGGCTCACGGGCCTAGCCGCTCCGCGGCATGTGGGATCTTCCTGGACCGGGGCATGAACCCGTGTCCCCTGCATCGGCAGGCGGACTCTCAACCACTGTGCCACCAGGGAAGCCCTACAGTCTGGTTTTGATCCCCTCTCTTAAAGGTTTCGATTCAGTTATTGTGCTCTTCAGCTTCAGAATTTCTATTGGTTCTATTATAAAGTTTCTTTTTCTTCTTGCATTGTTTTCCTGATTTCATTTCATTTTCTGTCCTTTCTTATCTCATTGAGCATCTTAATGTTAGTCATTTTGAATTCTCTGTTGGGTAGTTCATAGATCTGTTTCTTCAGTTTCTGGAATTTTATTTCTTTGATTGATCCATATTTCCCTGTTTTTTTGTATGTCTGGTTCTCTTTTGTTGAAATTAGGGCATTTGAAAAAATAACCTCCCCATCTTTTTGGAATATCTGTATACAGATGAAGACCTTTACTAGTCAGTCTGGGTAGATACTCTGGTGTCCTCTCAAACCTATTTTTAAAGATGCATTTTCTTGGAGCTTGTGCATGTATCTTTCATCTGAAGAGGTTTATCTCTTTCTACTTGGGAACTTCCCATCCCTCACCTGGTATCTACTTTCCATATTGCAGTCTTATGCTGCTTTAGCAAGCCATGACTGGAGTTACCGCTGTTTTCTGTCTGTGTTACTGCAATTTTTCTGGTTTGGTACCAAGCCAAGGGGTTCAAGTTTGTTCTCATCTAGTCCCCAGACGTCCAGCTTGTGCTGCTTTATCCAAGTCAGGTGAGACTGAAGCCAGTGCCTTATCAGTACCCCCAAAAAGCCAGAATATTGCCTGCAAATTCCACTCTTCTCTTTCCTTCCCAAAGGAGAGGACAGTTGTTGGGAAGTCTTTCTTGATTGCACCACACTGTGCGAGGAAGGGGATGGAGCATGGTGGGTAGGGGCAGCAGACTTTCCTACCCACTACCATATGTCTCCTGGGGCTTGCTTTCACTTGGGGTTCTATAATCTCTCAACAGGTTTCTGGACTTCTTACCAGTGAAATTTGTTCTTATATTGCTAAATCATTGTCCTCATGAGGTAAGGAGGGCATAGGATTTCCAGTTCTGCCGTCTTGCTGATGTCACCGCACTGTAGTGTTTAAGGTCTTCCCTCTGATGACTCTAAGCCCTGTTATACTTATTTATTATGCGTATACTGCTCCTTTTTTGTTTTCCCTGCAATGTTGTTTACCTTCATTTTAACTATTTTGAGTGTACTAATTACTCAAAGACTTGTTAGAAGATGCATTTCTTTCCCCTAAAATTTTTAAACTTTTTCGAGTAATACTACAGTGTTACTTTCATTTGCTTTTCTATTTATTTCAAATGTTTTTGCATCCACAGCCAGGTTAGAAGAGTTTATCTTAATTCTTTATCTTTTGTCTCCTCTACACAGATAACTAGTACAACACTATACTGTTTGGTTAAAATCATCCTTTTATCCTATAAAAAGCAGCAAGATATATTTGTTGTTGAGAAGAGTGATTAGTGGCATCTGCTTGATGTGATCCTAAGCACTTACCACCTTTTGTTTAGTATTATATGTATTATTATACTTAATTAACTCTTGAGTGGAGTTATTTATTTTTCTCAATTTAAGAAATAAATGATGATAGTGTCATTAATGATGGAGGCCCAAATAATGGTGATTAGCATATAAATATTAGAATTCTCTTTCTATATTCCCTGTTTTGGGGAGCCGAAAAGGGTTAAATTAGTTTGTTCTGAAGTTTAGAATTGGGACATCTTTTTATGAAATTGTAAGTCACATAGTGGCAAGTATTTATTTTTTAAGCAAAAATTGTAAAAATAATTTTGATTTGTGACCTAGGATACCACTTAATTGGCAATCAATTACTTCTGGGGAAAAATAAATACTTACCTTGTTTGTTGAGTTTCTGCCTGTAATCGTGCCTGATCTGCCTGATATATAGGAGGCATTCACTAGATATTTATTGAATGAGTGTCTAATTATTCTTTAGATTCATATTAATGTTTACTGAACCGTTAGAACATATAAGCTACTTTCATATTCTCTATTTTATTTACTCATATCAAAAACTGAGGTTTAAGAATTATTCTATTCACTTTTCATATGATAAGCAGTTGTGTCATCTTAGACTAAGTAATTTGTGTAAGGGGTTTAACAAGTGGCAATGCCAAGATTTAAATTTTTTTCTCAGTAAGATTTTCCACTATATTAGAGAAATAACAGATAACATATTGACAAGGCATTTAAAGGTCTTATTTTAAAAGATCCCTTGTGAACTGGGTTTTATTTTACCTTGGTATTTTTCTCCCCTAGAATCCACCAAACCCACCTGTATCACCAGGAAAGTCTGTAGTTGATGGCGGCAGCAATAACAGTGTGCCCTACAGGTGAGAATTGTAAACAGTCTATTTATCAAGTTTTTAATTAAGAGAACAAGGTTCTGGTTTTCTTTGCAGAAAATCTTGGAACGTGATTCTGTGTATTTATGTAGAGGTAAGTGTTTGGTGCAGTGGGTTAAGTATATTTGCTTCCTTTTTGCTTTGTTGTAACTGTTCACCTATGGATATTGATTTTGCTAATTTATTATAAGGCTTTCTTTAACCACTTGTGTTAAATAGTATTAAGTAACTGAGAAATGCTTTCATCAGGGGTGATAAAATCTAATGTGTGCAGATATTCGGACCTACATTTGGTTCTCAGGTTCAAGTATTGAAGACATAGAATATAGAAGGAAGACTCTCCCCTAATGCTGTAGACCCCAGCATTCCGAAGTCTTTGCGCCAGCTTTGCTTCACTGCCTTCACTCTCAGTTTAATGCTTTAATATCCAAGTCTAGCCACCCTTTTTTCCAAGGGGCCACTGCTTTCTCTATACATAAATAGATATTCCCTAGAATGGCATATCAAGTGACCATTTGTGTGTATATATATTTCATAGAAATGCAAACACAGTGAGACAGATGTTGGAGTCCAAAAGAAATATAAGCGAGAGCACACCGCCATCCTTTCAAACCCCTGTGAATACAGGTAATATTCTTAACACTGAAATACATTTTCTTAGGAATTAAAGGTTTTGGTTCTCTTTTCTTACGTTCTTTTGAGGTTGAAATGGACTAAGAAACTGAGCACAGTTATGTAAAACTGAGTGCTAAGCACAAAGTTTATTTAAAAATCAAGATCGCAGATATGCATGAAAATACAGAAATTCAGATCTCTACTCTAGTGGTTCTCAAACCTTTGGGTCTTCACATCCCCTTATTATAATCTTAAAAATTATTAAGAATCCAAAGAGCTTTGTTTATGTGGGTGTACTAATTGATATTTACTATGGTGAAAATTAAAACATAAAATTTTTTAATGTTTATTTATTCACTTTAAAATGATTACAAACCTATATTATGAACCATAAGTAACATGTTTTGATGAAAAGTAGCTCTTTTCCAAGCTTTAAAAAAATTAGCAAAAAGAGTGTTATTGTGTTAAAATTTTATAAATCTCTTTTATACCTCACTTAAAACATTAAGATGGCTGAAGATACTTGGATTCTCATATCTGCATCTGCATTCAATCTGTTGCAATTTGTTGTTATAGTTGAAATATGTGAAGAAAATTCAGCCTCATACCAATATGTAGTTGGAAAAGGCCTAGCCCTTTTAGTGAGTTGTGGATATTCTTCTTTGATACAGCAAGTAGTAGTTTCTTACAGGTTAGTTGCAAAGTGGAATCAGAAACCACACCAATAAACTTTTCTAAATTTTTCATTAAAATTCATTTGTCTGTCTTGTACTTGGATGGATCTTTTACTAATATCATTGATCATTTGGAAAATATTCACTGAGTTTTCTGAGTGTTCCAAATGTTGACACATTTCATTAATAAATTTTTTTTAAAAATCGTATTTATTTATTTCACTATCAGTTCTTCTCAGACAAGTCTTTAAAGATTTGGGAAGCTGTCATGCCCTCAGTGGCAGGTAGACGTATTTTCCAAAGTTCTAATTTTTTTTTTTTTCTTTTTTTTTGTGGTACGCGGGCCTCTCACTGTTGTGGCCTCTCCCGTTGCGGAGCACAGTCTCCGGACGCGCAGGCTCAGCGGCCATGGCTCACGAGCCCAGCCGCTCCGCGGCATGTGGGATCTTCCCGGACCGGGGCATGAACCCGTGTCCCCTGCATCGGCAGGCGGACTCTCAACCACTGTGCCACCAGGGAAGCCCCATAATGAACATTCTTAAATGAAACTGATTTTGTTTGGCTTTTACTGTGCACATGTGGTGTTAAGGAGTGCAGTGATGGTTTGGTACGACTACCTTGATTTTTATACTGAGACATCAAAAGTTTTACTCACCATTGCTTTTGCTCCATCATTGTAAATATCTACACAGTAAAAAAGTCAAATAATGTTTTCTTATTGTTATGGAAATTGTTTGGACATTTCAAACTTCCTGAAAGGGTCTCAGTAATCCCCAGGTGTCTCCCTAGACTGCACCTTGAGAATTGCTGCTCTAGCGTGCCTATGATTTTGGAAAGACTACAAATCATTGAGAAGAAACTTGGACATTGATTTTAAACCTGTTCAAATGAGAATAAACACAAATGGTTGAACTAAAATGACTGTAAAACTACAGTGACAAGCATTTTGATTTTCTCTGCTCTTTGTTATCTACTCCTTAATTCATCTCCCATCTTCACCGCGCTATTTTCCATATCACATAATGTCAATAGAGTGTTAATAGAGACAGCCTCTCCTCACCAGTTCCTCCCCAGGGAATCCAGTAAAATTTTTGATCCACAGATAGAGGTTTCACATTGTCCAAATGACAAAATACCATCACCAGGTTTACCTGTTATTCATTAATGGTACTCTTTCTAGATTTTCTATTTGAGTTTATGTATTGCCAGTGTTCTAAGGCATTTATAATATATTTAATGTACTTTCAAAATTGTCTATACAATTTTACCTAGTTTTCAATGTTTTTTAGTTGTTTTTCCAACTAGTTACTCTGAACTAAGTATAATAATTTTCAGAGACTTTTATACAGAGATAGCAGTCCTCTGCCTTAATCATAAAACATGTGCTATTTTCATAATGTACCAAATACAGATGCAAAAATGCTTCTACAGATAATCTAAGAGTTCAAGGATTTAAATCTTGAATTAAAAATTTAATTATGAGAGACTTGCGTGTATATACTGCAATACATCAAATTTGTATTATATTATCTTAGCTGATAAAGATAGCTATTTAAGCTGAGACTTCTTTTTTCTTTTTATAGTATCTTCAACCAATCTTGTCACTCCTCCAACAGTTGTCAGTAGTCAACCTAAATTGCAGCCTCCAGTGACGTCGGGTTCTCTGACAGCAACGTCAGTTCTTCCTGCACCCAACACAGCTACAGTAGTTGCTTCTACTCAGGTGCCTAGTGGAAATCCCCAACCTACAATCTCTTTACAGTCTTTACCAGTGATTTTGCATGTACCTGTTGCTGTATCCTCCCAACCTCAGCTCCTACAGAGCCATCCAGGGACTTTAGTGACCAATCAACCATCTGGCAACGTTGAATTCATTTCTGTACAAAGCCCACCTACAATGAGTGGTCTAACCAAAAATCCAGTATCTTTGCCATCCTTGCCAAACCCCACTAAACCAAACAACGTTCCTTCTGTGCCCAGTCCTAGTATTCAAAGGAATTCTCCTGCCGGTGCTGCACCATTAGGAACAACACTTGCTGTACAGGCTGTTCCAACAGCGCACTCTATTGTACAAGCCACAAGGACTTCTTTACCCACAGTAGGCCCATCAGGACTCTATAGTCCATCAAATAATCGAGGCCCTATACAGATGAAAATTCCAATTTCTGCTTTTAGTACTTCATCTCCTGCAGAACAGAGCAGCATGGCCACCACAAGAATTGGTAAGTCAATATGGACGTTTAATAATAGAAATGCAAGCATGTTAATAGTCTATAGGTAATTGAACATGTGTGAGTGAGTGTGTGTGTGTGTGTTTGTGTGTGTAAGTGACTACCATTACTGGAAGAGCAGAGTAAATAGAATTTTCACGGAGATTATTTTTAGTAAGTTTTTTGTTACCTAAGAGAAATGATGTTGTTACAGTGGGATTTGAGAGAGAGTTTGAGTGAGAAGTTAGCATTTGTAATTTATCTTTTACTAGTTTTCCTAATCTGTGCGAATCTTTAATTTAGGCTTTGTAGCAAGCATTATGAATTACTTTTCTAATACATTTTTCAGATATATCTGAATAGAGCAAGTATATTTTAAAGGATCTAATTGACATAATATATGCTAATAAGAAGAAAATAAAAACCACATATCTTCCCTACCCATTTGGAAAAATCCTCTGTGCAATCACTCATATCTTGCAAATTTGAGAGGTTTAAAACTAGGTCTTCCCTCTTTAATTTACTACAGAATGTTTGCTTGCTTTTTGTTTTCTCTTTTATATATTTTTCCGTTATGACATATGATTATGTTTGCATATGTATATATACTTCGAAGTGTTGCAAAAAGGAGAACTTGATTGCTCCTGTTTTTAAAATCTGTAAAACTCTATGTCTTCCTTGTTCTTCAAAAGCATACATTTTTTATGCATTCTTGAACTTGCTTATTCTTTATTTCTGATTTCACATTTATCCCCACTGCTTTTGGAAAGACAGGAAAGAGAGCCTAGGCATCATGTATATAATGAAATTGCCAATAGTATCTGTCTTACTGATGTAGGAAGTGACCATGGAATATAAGAAACAGATTATAAAGTACAAAATTACTCTTACAAGTGAGATATACAAGCCTTGTTTTTTTTAAGTTCTCATGTAGTCTTCAGTAGTGTACTTGCCCTCTGACTATATTTTCTCATAAGATAGTGATGGTGTTTCAGAGTTATTGAGAGAGTAAATGAATGGCAGCTAAAAATTAATATTGGACTGAACCTGAATATCATCCTCATACAATTAACATCTGGGATATAAGAGTAAATCTGAAATTTCAAATAGAATTATTAGTATTTAAAATTAAATATTTGCATGGTACAGTGACCATATTTTTTTAGCATTATCTGCTATCACATCCTTATAGGCTAAAGATGCTTACTTTTAATTGAGGTCAGTGATGAGCAAGATTTTGGGGGGTTACTTCATATTTCTCTAATTTATTTTTCTTCCAGTCATTACTGTTTTTTAATATGTCAGGTGGGAGATGATTATCATGGACATTCTTTTATGAGATTCTGGAGTTTTTCTTCTTTATGAAATTTTGAGCCTAGTTGACATTGTTTCTAATTCATGGTCGCAAGATAAGATATATTCTTAAATATAGAACTTTCCCTGAAAGACCATGGCCTGAAAAGAAATAAATAACTTAAAAGATTATTTTGTTTAATGTTATGAATGCAAG
The DNA here is from genome assembly GCF_011762595.2 of Tursiops truncatus. Taxonomy (NCBI): domain Eukaryota; kingdom Metazoa; phylum Chordata; class Mammalia; order Artiodactyla; family Delphinidae; genus Tursiops; species Tursiops truncatus. The sequence continues at coordinate 91,356,640 of NC_047044.1, read as the reverse complement.
TACCCTAAATACTTCTACAGTATCAGAATTGTAATTCAGTTTCATTATCCTGTTAACATTGTATGACATCTGTTGACACAAAAGGTATGTTTTTCCCAAAGTTACCTAGCTTAGTGCGCTTTATTAGTTGTAATGAGTGTTAGTCTGTTTTGTATTTATTTAATTACTTGACTGTCCTTGATTATTTTTGTATATAAAATTAATCGTTTTCCCCATTATTATTAATTAGAACATCACTCTGCTTTTGTGATAATATACATTTATACTTACACTTAAAATTTTATATTTTAACATATATTTAACACATTTATATGTACTTTAATACATAAATTATATTAAGGAGATCTTCATTTTGAGTTCTATTTAGAATGCTTACCTACTTTTGAAAGTAAATTATTAGATATTAACCAAAAATGTTAATGATAAGCTTTGTTTTTATGTTGTTCATAATGTTAATTAGAATGAGATCCTATGCGATGATATGTTCTTTGATCATGCATAATTTTAGGGGCGCCATAAATGGCATTAAAGTAGGCATTTAGCTGTTGAGGCTCGCCAAAGCCTAAGCTGAAGCCAAATAGCAAATTTTGGCTAAATATGAAGGTTGAACCAAACTTTAATACATCCCTAATGTGTTAAAGTAATTAGTTTTAAATCCTATGCTTATGTAGGTTTTATTTACTTAATGAGAACATATACTGTATAACTAGACATGCATTTGTATGTATTTTATATACATATATCCCCATAGAGTAAGTCAATATTTTTTGTAAAATGTAAAGTAAAAATTGTTCTAAGGACTACTTGGAAATTTAGAGACCAAATTATAGCTTATATCATTTATTCATAAAATATCAAATGCTTGTATTGTTCTAAAATCCTGCAGATACACAGAAATGTACAAAATAGTCCCTATTCTAACCAAGCTCATAATCAAATACGGAACTTGGATATTAAATAAATAATTAATTATCAATGTGATGAGTGTAAAGATATGACGGTTTCTGTGAGAGGATATGGGAGATCTGGGATGGTATGAGAATGGAGTGAATCAAAAGATGGTGGGAAATAAGGTTTTAAAGGATTTTTACAGAGAGGAAGGAGTGTGACATCCATGAACCCTGGCTGCAGTGAGGGGAATGGATTAGAGGGGGAAAAACAGAGTTAGGGAGACCAGTTAGGAGGCTCTTGGAGTGATCTGAATGAGAGATGGTGTTGTAAAAATGATTTAAAGGTCTTGCATTGCATTCATTTTCATACCATTATCCAGCACCTACTGGGGTATACTACTAATTGGCACTCCTGTAAAACCTTTTTATTATTCTGGTAAAAATGCAGTGTTGGTAAAAAGTGACAGTATCTTTTCAACATAAAAAGATAGAGATGTTTCCCATATGACAGAAAGAATTTGAGGTACAATTTTTTTTTTTTTTTTTTGCGGTACGCGGGCCTCTCACTGTTGTGGCCTCTCCCGTTGCGGAGCACAGGCTCCAGACGCGCGGGTTCAGCGGGCATGGCTCACGGGCCCAGCCGCTCCGCGGCATGTGGCATCCTCCCGGACCGGAGCACGAACCCGTGTCCCCTGCATCGGCAGGCGCCCCAACTTTAGATAAATTCTGAAAATAAAAAGTTACAAATCAATCTATCAAGCAATAAAATTGGCAGGGTGGGGCTTCCCTAGTGCGCGGTGGTTGAGAGTCCGCCTGCCGATGCAGGGGACACGGGTTCGTGCTCCGGTCCGGGAGGATGCCACATGCCGCGGAGCGGCTGGGCCCGTGAGCCATGCCCGCTGAACCCGCGCGTCTGGAGCCTGTGCTCCGCAACGGGAGAGGCCACAACAGTGAGAGGCCCGCGTACCGCAAAAAAAACAAAAAACAAAAACAAAACCAGAATTTATTTAAAGTAGATATTATAGTAAAAGAAAACAAAAGATGCAGTGAGACTATAAAATGATTAAGAATCAAGAAAACAATCTGTAATAAAGGGGTAGGGGAAGTTAACTGAAAATCTAGAATAAGGAATATTATTACAGCTTTGTGAATAATTAACTCTTTTTCCTGAGACAGTTACGTCAAAGAATCACTCTGGATAACAGAACTCTCATAGTTATTAGTATTTGTGTGTGTGTGTTTGTGTGTGTGTGTGTAAAGAAGTAAAACATTTTATTAAGCAGTCTAAATCTTCTCTGAGTCTTGAGGATAATTGTATGAGGATATTTCAACAGAAAATAAAAATGAAGCTCCCTCACCTACTTTGCTTCCGAATTTACCTTTTATTTTCACTTGGAAATGAAAATGTCTTTTAACTCCAAATGAATGTATTGACATTGTATATATGTATTAAAAAAATTGGTAGTAAATTGATGATGTTTTGGTAATATCATAAGTGTAATTTAATACTCAACCATGTAGGATCAGTACCCTGGAATTTGTTTTTTATTAAGTAGTATTTCAAGAACTTCACAGTCCAGAAGAGAAGCTGATTCATTGTAAATGAAGTAATTTTAAGGTATTAAAGATATGTATATATCTTTTTTAAGTTATACACATCTTAAATTATTTCCCTGTGATATTCCTTAGGTTAGAGTTATATATATAATATATATTCGTCCTACGAAAGGAACTAAGATAATTCAGATAGGGTAGGGAGAAATTGTAAGGGCCTCCTTTTATGTGCCTAGCCTAGAAAACCTTCTTTTTTAATAGGTAGATATTTATCCTGATTTTTTTGACATACAGATTTATATGTAGAAATACATGGTTATGTCTCCTGTTTCTGTTTTGTTTTTTTAATATAAATGGTTTACTTTATATGTGTGTTATGAAGATTTACAGATGAAAGGAGTGCCACATTTTGACCAACGTTTTTTTTTGACAAAAAAGCAAGGATGGAATGTTTCAACATTAGAAAATTCCTATTAATATAATTGACCACATTACCAAAGAGAAAAAGCTGATTAATCACCTCAGTAGATGCTCAAGACATTTGATAAAATTTAATACCTTCTCTTTAGAAATTGAGGCAGAAAAACCTACTTGGTTTCTTTTCTGTGCTGTTTTTTCATTCAGCTATCTTTTTTACAACTATATAGTTGTAGTTCTATACATACAACTTTCATGTGTGTGTGTGTGTGTACATACATGCATGCACACACATACATATGCCACAAACTCAACACAAGTTAATTGAAAACTGAATAAAGAAAAATCATCTGTGATTGACCTACTGAGATCATCCATGTATATTTCATCAGAATCACTGTAACTATTTTTCTAGTGAATTTATTACGTTTTTGCCATGCTATTAAATTTTTTTTCTCCAAAGGTATATAGTATGGAAGGATTATATTTTATTTAACTATTCATGTTTCAGCATTTAAGTTACAGATGTCTTAAATTGTTTCCCTGCAATATTCCTTAGGTTAGAGTTAAAATTTCTGGTTAATGAGTATGTGAAGTGTTTTGATCTCTATTATGAATTTGTCCTTCTGAAAGGTTTTGTAGTGGTGGTCTATGAGAGGATCTCTTTACATATGTAACATGTTGACAGACAAAAAAAAAATTGGAGAAAATTAACATGAATTGTTGTATGTAAAGCAACCCATCCTTTCACATTTTGTAGGTGCCTTTAAGAATAGCTCTGAGTTTTGCTTTGTTTTGTTTTTTGACTCCTCAGAAAACCAGACAAACAAAACAATAGATGCTTCTGTTAATAAGAAAGCAGCTGATAGCACATCACAGGTAAGATTTTTCCTACTGTTTCAAAGTAAAATTCTAATTATAGTCCATAAGAGAATGAATTTCTATCAATATTCTTTGGTAAAATGAAAATTATTCTAAGTCTGCTTTTTACAACTGTCCAAAAATTTTCAGTGTCTCTGTGTTGTTTGACAAGAATTGAGTTTTTTTGCTTAGTAGTTCTCTTAGAAATAATATGTTTATTAAATTAACTAACTGCTTGGATTATATATAATCGGCAGTCTACTTGTTTTTGTTCATATATTGTGAAGTTTTAAGTCTCCATGTGTAATTTCTTCCTGGCCCATCTTTTTAAGAAGGTCTCTCTGGTTTACCTCCCCCGCGGGGATCCCCCCACCCAGTCCTCTGTCCTGCCATTGCCAACACACACGGAGACATCATTTTAGTTTCTTCAAAGCTGATCAGAGATAGCTTTTATGGAAAGAAAATCTTGGTCTTTCTGATAGCTTATTAGCACTTTGCCAGTGCTGGTACTTTTTCATGTTAAATTTAAATCACTCAGGAATGGAGTAACTACTTTTTTCCTGTATTAAATTGACAATGTTCATCATACTTCTTTTACTATATTGCTTTAGGTGTAATAGATTTATAGGGAAGTCATTAGGTTGTTGATAGTCTAATTTTATTTTCTTCCCTTCCTCTTAATCATATCAAGAAATGCATATATTTTTCCTAGAAAAATAAAAAATCTTGAATAAGTCGGGCATGAATAAATTACATGAATTTTAAAACAAGGGCATAATCTTTAATTTTGACTGTTTTCCTTTAAAATGATGGATTTTTAACCAAAGATAGGTGTACACCATGCTTTATAGAAAGCTATTAGAAATATTTTATTTCTTACAAATTTTAGCAGTCTTTTTATATGATATTAAAGATCAGAGTTTTGATTGCTTCTGAGGATGTCTTATGGTAGCTGTGTTTTTAATTAAAAGTATATGGAGTACTTTCTGGAAGACACATGGTATAGGAAATGTTGATATATTCAGTGACTTTTATGGAACATTTATAGGAAGTCTAGCCTTACTTTATAAAGTAAACCTAAAAGTAAACAAAGAAATTACAAACAACTTTATTTCCCTCAGTAATTTTTTTTCTTGTTTGTCTGGACATACTAGGTAATGTTTCAAGACACAAAAATGGACATTGTAATGGCTGTGTTTTTATCTTATTAAAAATGATGATTCTTGGGCTTCCCTGGTGGCGCAGTGGTTGAGAGTCCGCCTGCCGATGCAGGGGACACAGGTTTGTGCCCCGGTCTGGGAGGATCCCACATGCCGCAGAGCGGCTGGGCCCATGAGCCTGCACGTCTGGAGCCTGTGCTCCACAACGGGAGAGGCCACAACAGGGAGAGGCCCGCGTACGGCAAAAAAAAAAAAAAAAAAAAAGATGATTCTTCTAAAGTCGTACTGTCTAATGTGGTAGCCACTAATCACATGTTGGCCATTTAAATTAAAATTTAATTTAATTTAGGCGTAAATAAAAAATTTACTTCCTATATCAGAGTAGCCCCATTTCAAGGCTCAATAGCCAAATATAGGTAGTAACTACCATTTTGGAAAACAAAGATACAGAACATTTTCATCATTGCAGAAAGTTATACTGGATTGCTGAAATAAAGCGTATGTAATATTGTAAACATCTAGGTGAAATTAAAATTGATATAAAAGTTTGCTAGACTTTTAAAATTGTTTACTTAAAAATATCCTTTTTAAATTAAAGAAAAACAACAAAGCAAAATAATATAAAATCCAGTAACACCCAGCTGCTTATTATGTTCTAGAAATTCTAAAACATCATGTGTTACTCCCCACTTCACAGGTTTTAGAATCTAAAATGTTTTACTTTACATTGTATTGTATAACTTACATTTTCATGAACCAGTCGATCCAAAAGACGCCTGAAATAGTAAGAGACTGCATCAGGTAGCAGAGAGACAGTGCAGCCAAATATTAAGCTCTCAGTGGTTATCTTATTTGGCTTACAGGAAGAGTAATTCAATACCATTGTACGAAAAACACATACAAGTAGCATGACTAGGGAGCTAACCTGCCAAAGTCATGCCTGGTCAAAAAAAGATTTTCAGCTTTGAATGAGTACCAGTTATGGATTTAAATAATAAATATAATATGCAAGCTTTATTATATGATAAGAAATATATATGTGCTGCCAGTTATAAATTGATGCTTTACTGGCTCTTTTGGGTTACAAATAAAATTTTTGTTGTTGTGCTGAATACCTTGATTAAGGTAACACTATTTTCTTTTAAATAAATTTATTCATTTTGTTTATTTATTTTTGGCTGCGTTGGGTCTTCGCTGCCGCGCACAGCCTTCTCTAGTTGCGGTGAGCCGGGGCTACTCTCCCTTGCATGGGCTTCTCATTGCCGTGGCCTCTCCCGTTGCGGAGCACGGGCCCTAGGCGTGCAGGCCTCAGTAGTTGTGGCACGCGGGCTCAGTAGTTGTGGTGCACGGGCTCAGCCGCTCCACAGCACGTGGGATCCTCCGGGACCAGGGCTCGAACCCGCGTCCCCTACATTGGCAGGCGGACTCCCAACCACTGCGCCACCAAGGAAGCCCCAACACTATTGTTTTTTGAAGATATATTAAGAAATGATCGTTAGGTTTTTCCCCTGTATGTTGCTTAGTAGCAAGTAGACTCTGGTATGAAACAGGTAGCTTGTGATTCTTTAGACTGTTAACTTTCTAAGTATACTCTGCCAGCTTCTTTTTTCTCTGCCAAATCTTACTTAGTTGTACTTCTGAACACTTTAAGGCTATTATAAATTAGAAGGAATCTGGATGACTTTTATGGAAATGATCGTTGTTCAGACATAGCTAATTTGAAAATAATTAAATGTGTAAAATATTCTCTTTGTAGTCCTTGAAGATTTCTCTAATGTCCTCCAAATAAGTATTTATTAACATATTCCATATAATGAGTTATTACTACATATTTTATTCATAGATCTCATTTCATATAGTACATTACTAATATATTTCATATGGTGAAAAACATTATTTGAAGTATCATCGTATGTTGTAAAACAGTATAGAAATCTTTTTCTGCCACATCTGTAGTTTTATATTACTTTTTTGAGGGACTCAAGATCAGCCTCAATTTTGTTTATTTGCTGTAAGGACTTATAAGACCTGTGACAGGTTATACTCATGGTTATGGTTTATCACAGCAAAAGGTAGAGAGCAAAAACAGCAGGAAAAATATATGCATCAAGTGGGATTAAGTGCGGTCAGGCTGAGGCCTCCATATTCTCTCCTGTCCAGCACTGCACAGGATGTGCTGTCTCTCTGGTTATTAACTGCAGGGACATGTGCCAATAGTCTTTGCCCAGAGAAGACTGACTGAGTATCAGGGTCTGAGCTGACTATATAGCTGCCTCTTTCTTTGTAACCAGCCATGGCAGTCAAAACTCAGGACCCCAACAATGAAACCAGGTGTGCATCATCAGACTTGATGTCTGTGCAAATCAATCCTGATAAGCCAGTATGACACTGTTTAAGGAGTACATAAGAAAATTATCATTTATTAACGTAAACTTTCTAAGGGTCACATTCCTGGTAGCCAACCAAGCCTGCCTGTAGTTCCCAAGTCCCCTTGGAGAGATGTGTGTGGAGTGAACAACCAGGTCTTCTGTATTTATAACTTCCCTTGCAATTGTTGAAGTGCCCTACTCTAGCCTTTCAAATATGTTCTTGTTATTTGTTTCAGTAAAAAAAAAAAAACCAAAAAACCTACAAAGCCAGTATCTTTGCTTTCTTGAAATTTTCTTAGTGTTCACTTAATGAGAGTGGTCTCATTTTGCGGGAAGGACACATGATTAAGTAACTTTTTAATAAAATAGATTCTTAGTATTAAAACCTATTTGATACAACTAAGATGTTTTTTAATGGTTTCAAATTGAGTAATTCTGTAATGTGTGTAAATGCAGATATAGGCATGTAATGTCCCTGATTACATAAGTTTTCTCAGAATTGATGGCAGAAAAAATGTGAAGATATATAAATTTGCACCTAGTGGCATAGAAATAATAAGCTCTAGAGTCAGACAGTGCCTCCTGTCACTTAATAATGTGTAAGCCTTGAATAAGTTATCTAACACCTTGATTTCTTACTTATAAAATATGGCTAATGCTGGTCTCAACCTCAGGATTATTGTAAAGATTAAATTTGTTAATGAATGTATTGATAAAACACTTAGCACAGAGCCTGATGGGAATAGTGCCAGCTATCATGACTGTCTTATAATTGCTGTTAATAGTTATTGAAATAATTCAGTTTTATTTCTCAAGAAGAAAATATAACCAGGAAACTACCTGTAGTATGTGATAATAGATGAATTTTATCAGTCAGGTTATGGTAAATAAAAATATAATGTAGGTTACATCATTGATTATAGATCTTCTCTTCCTGTTATATTATACATTATAGAAAAATATGCACCTTATAATAGAGCATCAAAACATGAGTGAAAACAATAAAAGAAATAAACAAATTGACTGTTTTATCGTTATAAGGTTTACCTCCTTATATGTTATCTAACATTAATGTGATTACAACAGTTTTTTTATGCTTGCTTTTTTTAGTGTTTGTGTATTTGTATTTAAAGTGAGTATCTAGGAGAAGAAAACTAGTGATTTCTTGATTTCTTGATATATTATTTCATCTGACAATCCCTAATTTTGATAGGAAATTTCATTGCATTTAGTTAGTATAGTCGTTGATATGGTTGAATTTCGGTCTGCTGTTCTGTAATTTAAAAAATATGTCATCTGTTTTTTTGTTTCTGAGTACTTTTTTTCCTACTTTTATTTTGTGTTGATTTTTTAATATTCTATCTTAATTTTTCTGTTGTCTTCCTGTTTTTCTCATTTTCTACTTTTGAGATTTCTTATTTGCACATCTGTTAATATCATATTTTCCTTTAATTCTTTGACATATTTTTTTCATTTTTTAAAAATGGAAGTATAGTTGATTTACAATGTTGTGTTAGATTCTGGTGTATAGCAAAGTGATTCAGTTATACATATGTATATATTCTTTTTCATTATAGATTATTGCAAGATATTGAATATAGTTTCCTGTGCTATACAGTAGGACCTTGTTGTTTATCTGTTTTATATATAGTAGTTTGTATCTACTAATCCCAAACTCCTAATTTATCCCTCCCCCCCTTTTCCCCTTTGGTAACCATAAGTTTGTTTTCTATGTCTGTGAGTCTGTTTCTGTTTCGTAAATAAGTCAATTTGTATCATATTTTAGATTCCACGTATAAGTGTTATCATATATTTGTCTTTCTGTCTGACTTACTTCCCTTAGTACAATAATCTCTAGGTCCATCCAAGTTGCTGCAAATGGCAATATTTCGTTCTTTTTTATGGCTGAGTAGTATTCCATTATATGTATGTATGTATGTATATGTATATATGAGTGTGTGTATATATATAATCCCACATCTTCTTTATCCATTTATCTGTCAGTGGACATTTAGGTTGCTTCCATGTCTTGGCTATTGTAAATAGTGCTGCTGTGAACATTGGGGTGCATGTATCTTTTTGAATTAGAGTTTTCTCCAGATATATGCCCAGGAATGGGATGGCCGGATTATCTGGCAACTCTGTTTTCAGTTTTTTAAGGAGCCTCTTTTTCTCCATAGCAGTTGAACCAATTTACATTCCCACCAACAGTATAGGAGAATTCCCTTTTCTCCATACCCTCTCTAGCATTTACTGTTTGTAGACTTTTCAATGATGGCCATTCTTACCAGTTTGAGGTGATACCTCATTGTAGTTTTGATTTGCATTTCTCTGGTAATTAACAATGTTGAGCATCTTTTCATGTGCCTATTGGCCATCTGTACGTCTTCTTTGGAGAAATGTCTATTTAAGTCTTCTACCCATCATTTGATTGGGTTGTTGGATTTTTAGTTATTGAGTTGTATAAGCTGTTTGTATATTTTGGAAATTAAGCCCTTGTCAGTCATATCGTTTGCAGATATTTTCTCCCAGTCCAAAGGTTGTCTTTTCGTTTTGTTTATGGTTTCCTTTGCTGTGTGAAAGCTTATGAGTTTCTTTAGATCCTATTTGTTTATTTTTGCTTTTATTTCTGTTGCCTTGGGAGACTGACCTAAGAAAACATTGCTATGATTTATGTCAGAGAATGTTTTGCCCATGTTCTTGTCTTGGAGTTTTATGGTATCATATCTTATATTTAAGTCTTTAAGCTATTTTTAGTTTATTTTTGTGTATGGTGTGAGGGAGTGTTCTGTCCTTCATTGATTTACATGTGGCCGTCCAGCTTTCCCAACATCACTTACTGAAGAGACTGTCTTTTCTCCATTGTATCATTCTTGCCTCCTTTGTCAAAGGTCAATTGATTGTAGGTGTGTGGGTTTATTTCTGGGCTCTCTATTCTGACCCATTGATCCATATGTCTGTTTTTATGCCAATACTATGCTGTTTTGATTACTGTAGCTTTGTTTATTGTCTGAAGTTGGGAGTGTTAGGTCTCCAGCTTTGTTTTTTTCCCTCAGGATTGCTTTGGCAATTCTGGTTTTTTTGTGATTCCATATAAATTTTAGGATTATTTGTTCTAGTAATTCTTTGAGCATATTTTTAACAGCTGCTTTGAAGTCTGCTGAATTCAACATCTGGCTCCACTTGGAGTTATTTTTATTGACTATCTTTTTGTCTTTAGTTGGGTTCTACTTTACTGGTGTTTGCGTGTTTGTCTAGTAATTTTTGATGAATTTAAAACTTAATTTTAAAAGTGGACCTTAGTTTGAAAAGTGGACCATATAGATCTGTTGTAGCAAGTGGATTCTGTTATATTCTTCAAGGTTTGTTAAGAACTTTTCATTTTGGATTTTTCAGATTTGTGATGTTTGTAAACAAGTCATTTTCTATGAAGTCATTATCAAAGAAAGGTTTATAAGTGTAAGATTTAGAATTACATCATTGTGTTTGGATTTGGCCTGAATATAACATCAAAGAATTATTTTCTTTAATTTTGCAGAATTGGAGTTTTATAGATGAAAGCCTTAATCATTTGGAGTTGATATAATATATCATAAAGTAATTATGATTAGCATTTATTAAGTAGTTACCATGTATCATGCTTGGTGTTAAGCTCTTTGTATGCATATTTGCATTAATTCTTATAATAGACTTCATATCCAAATTTTGGAAATTGAGGAAATGTGCTTTTAACATAAATTCACATAGCTTGTATGTGTTGGAACTAAAAGATGCACTCAGTCTTTTTGACTTGAAGATCTTGGCTCTTCAGGTCTGTTTTGTACTGCTTTCCTTTTTTGTTGCTATTATGTAGTTAAATTTTTAAATTACATTTCTAATGATTTTGGGCAGTGTGTGGACTTCAGTCAACTTAGATGGCAGTTGATTACAGCACATCACATCCTATCAAACGACAGCATTCTTCAGGGGAAAATATATTATTTTATGTAACCTAATTCTGGCTTTAAAGTTGCCTTTGGTGTTTTTGTGAATTAACGTTGATAATTTAGTGTAGGATTGGTCAACATTTAAATGTTAGAAAATGGATTGTATGGGACTTCCCTGACAGTCCAGTGGTTGAGACTTCGCCTTCCAATGTGGGGGGTGTGGGTTCAATCCCTCGTCGGGGTAATGGGATCCCACATGCCTCGGGGCCAAAAACCAAGGCGTAAAACAGGTAATATTGTAACAGACTCAGCAAAGACTTTAAAAATGGTCCACATGAAAAAAAAAAAAGAGAGAAAAAGTTAAAAAAAAATTTAAAAAAAGGAAAATGAATTGTTTACATTTAATCACTTAACACACTTGATCATCACTTTAATAGCTCTATGCAATTGACAGTGTAATTTAAAAAAAAAGAATTTATTGTGAAAGGATTTCAAAGTTACTTTTTATGTGGCACATATTTAGCTTATGAGTATCCTTGGGTCATTTATCTGACAAACACTCTTTCTTCAGGTGAAGCCATTAGGTGTCCAAGCTGAACCAGGCTGTGCATTATCCTTGTTTCCCCTCAGTATTATTTTATTTTCCTTATGTCTGCCAGAGTTTTCTTTGCAAAATGCAGATGTTTTGTTTTTTTCAGAGTGGAAAAGCCACAGGCAACGATTCAGGTGGGGTCATTGATCTGACAATGGATGATGAAGAGAGTGGAGCTTCACAAGGTACTTAAATATAAGTAATCCTACTAAGGAATGCTTTGATACCATTTTTCTCTCTTAATCCATTATATTCAGTGAATACAGATCTCTACCCCATTATTTGTGTCCTTTTTAGAAAGAGGGTTTTTAAGATTAGAATTAAAAAATAGAAATCAAATCTTGAATGTATATGAACAAGGCATAAAGGAAAACAGAGCAACTAGGAGAATATTTGACTTGTGGAACACCTCTCCTTTTATATGTTATTTCACTTGATCCTTACAATAACCCTATACTGCTCATTTTAGAGTTGAGGATAGATTCAGAGCGCAAATTAAACCCAAGTCTTTTGACTTTAAATTAAATGTTTTTTCCATGTGTGTGTGTGTTTTAATGTAGATGTTAAATGAAAGTAATGTTAAAAACCATGCACACCCAGAATTCTCAATATTATTCTGAGTTATAATATTTAGAAATTATATTGGTTAGATATTAACCAATATTCCCAGTTATTCTTCCACAGTGTTAATAGGTGTTCTGTGATAAAAGTTCATGGTTAAATATGCTTGGAAAATGCTGAGTTAAAATTATATGGATTTTTTCCTTAATACAGATTTCTCCGAGCCTTTGCTATGCTAATTTACAGTGTAAATCTCCAAGAATGATTCAAGCTATAAAGTATTTCTCAAACTTATTTGAGAATAACTGTTCACAGACATATTTGTAAAACTTTGTGGTGGTAATTATATAATACATGTGGAAAATCTAATAGGATCAGGTGCTAATTATTTTACCTTAAAGACATTAAATTTTTTTTAAAACTAAAGATTTTTAAAAATTACGTTTTAGGGAACAAGATAGTTAAGTTGGTTTTAGGAAAACAAAATTAATTAGCTATACAATTCATTATGTGACATTAAAGTCAATTTTTTTTTTTGTATAAAACTGATGTAAAATTGGAAGATTTGTGCCATCATTTGTCAGGGTTGAATTCATGCCCGTCTGATTATTGGTTAAAAGTTTCAGATTTTCTGTATTGCTTTTACTATTTTTTTTAATAGAGAAATCTTAATGGAAGGAATTTCCTAGAGCACAAAAATAAATACAGGTTATTTTTGAGAAGACACAGGTAAGGCTGGTTCTAGATAAAAAAGTAAAGTAAGCAAAGTTTGTTATCAGTGCTCTTGTCAGTTCCCTTTCTATCACCCCTGCCTCTTGGAGTCTCTTTCCATTGCCCCACCACTGAGTGTTACTTAAATTCTCCCATCTAAAGTGCATTGTTCTTCATCAACACTCAAGTATTAAAGTAGCAGTTGCTGAAGCCTTGAATTTGTTGTATTGAGTTAGAAGTAGGATTCTTTCGTTAAAAAAAAAAAAAGTAAAACTGTGTTTTCTTTAAATGTGAATTAGAATCTGTGATAGAGCCAACAGTGAATTGTTTAAGGTCCTGACTTGGTTTTCAAATTGGCAAAAGTACACTTAATTAAAATACAAAGAAATTGTTCTCTTAGGGGTACATGTGATGAATGGCAAGGATAAACTTGTATTTCTAATTTTTTTCTATCAATAATCATATTGTCTCACTTTTAATTAACAGACCCTAAAAAGATAAATCACACTCCTGTGTCAACCATGAGCTCTTCTCAGCCTATATCTCGACCACTGCAACCCATCCAGCCAGCACCACCTCTTCAGCCATCTGGGGTGCCAACAAGTGGACCATCTCAGACAACCATACACTTACTACCTACAGGTAAATATGCTGAATCACTAAGCTGAAACTTTAGTTTTGCCTGCAGTGAAATATGACTGTGAAATTGAATGGAAAGATTAGACAGAAAATTAGCTCATTTAGGTAAATACCAATGAGCGTGATTGCTGGATCATACGGGAAGAATATGTTTGGTTTTGTGAGACACTGCCAAAGTGTCTTCCAGAGTGGCTGTACCATTTTGCATTTCTGCCAGCAATGAGTGTGAGGAACTATTGCTCCACATCCAGCATTTGGTATTGTCAGTGTTTTAGATTTACACCATTCTAATAGGTGTAGTGGAATCTCATTGGTATTTCATTTGCATCTCCCTAATGACATGTTATGTTGAGTATCTTTTCGTGTGCTTGTTTGCCATCTGTTGTCTTCTTTAGTGAGGTGTCTGTTCAGATTCTTTGTCCACTTTTTAATCGTGTTGTTCATTTTCTTATTGTTGATTTTTAGGAGTTCTTTGTATGTTTCGGATAATAGTCCTTTATCAAATATGTCTTTTGCAGATATTTTGTCCCAGTCTGTGGCTTGTCTTCTCATTCCCTTGAGATGAATTGGATTTTAACCCTAATTATGTTAGTAATAAGTTATAAAAACGATAAAGTATTTTAAAAAAAGATTAGACAGAAAATTAAGACTAGTCCTCATTGTTACTTTGAAGGCAATGTATGTTTTGAATGCAGTATGACTTAATTTCGTGGACAGTCTCAAGTAGCAGCACTGATACAGAATAGTTATAAAGAAGAGTTCAATTATATATGTCTTTGCCACTGTAAACAGCAGAAATGAATATAGTTTCTCTGGAAGGGATGAGTGTAATGATTCATTCTGATTATAACCAAGAAGTTATAATTGACTGATCAAACAAGAATTTTTAAATGATTCTTAACTAGAAATAGTTTTAACTGGCCTAACACTACTGTCAGAACCACTAATATTTTACCTGCTACCTCTCAAGAAACTATAAATCAGACATTTTCAAGATGTCGCCTGTATCTCCTAATCTGTTTAGAAGCCAATCAAGACAGGTTGTCTTCTTCAAAAAATAGCCTATTGCTTAAGAGATTGAGCTGCAAAATGCTTATATAAGCACTCTTCTCATTAAGGTATACATTGAGCTCACATGGAATCTGATCCAGTGAAATAAATTAAAATCACAGTCACCTAATTTAGATAATTTAGAAGGAAATGTCATTATGCAAACCCATGAACAATACAGATAGTAAAATGGGGAATAAGGAGATGAAGAGATAAGTATTCCTCCTTGTATACTTTACTTTTTTCCGCTTTTGAAAGACTCACGTTGAAAGTTAGGATATGTAAAGACTAAGCAGTCTCTTTATTATATCCAGTGTTTACCTCCAAATTTATTTTATTATAGAGCCCATTTTTCCATATGAAAGTATATTTACTATTGATTTTTATTATATAGTTAATATGTGGTCATTTATAAAATGAAATTCTAATTCAGAGAGTTATTACCAAGAAACTGTTAACTCCTGAAATCATTACTGTATTTCTATGCTGTCAGTGAACATCTAGGACTCATATTTTGATAAATATGTGTTAATATCACTCAAGGCATTAATGCTCTCTGGAACATAAATTAGGAGGAATGCCACAGTAGAGAAGGAAGAAGCCTGTATTTTAATGGGTGTTTTATTGTTTTGAGTAAGAAATGGTTTGGCTCATCTGAAGAAAATGTCAATTATAATAGCCAGTTTTTTTAAACTGTGGGAACACAGAGTTACTCTCTTGGATTTATACCCATCGGTAGAAGGCCTGGAGGGCCGAAAGTTCCACTCTGCTAAGAATAATTTAACACTGAGGAAGGGAAAATTTACTCTTTTAAATCACTCCTATAAGATCATACTCTCAAGGTCTAAACCCTTTCTTCATCTTCACTTGCTTATTTAATCTAGTTAAACTAGAGTAGGAAGGGCGTTGGACCTGGTTGAGGTACTCTTTTCTTCTGAAGCTTGGATTGTAGTAGTATTAATTTTGATTGGCCCTGTCATTCTTACCTTCCACGATTACAAAAGGAATCGCTTGTCTCTAGTTCTCTTTATTATAGTAAATCAGATTTTGTATAATTATCATTTAATACTGTTTACTTAGCATAACATTTACTGCATTTTTAATATATTTTTCTGCTTTTCATTAGCTCCAACCACCGTGAATGTAACGCATCGTCCAGTAACTCAGGTGACCACGAGGCTCCCTGTACCAAGAGCTCCTGCAAACCATCAAGTGGTTTATACAGCTCTCCCCGCACCACCAGCTCAGGCTTCCCTGCGAGGAACTGTTATGCAGGCTCCTGCTGTTCGGCAGGTCAATCCCCAAAATAGTAAGAGACTCTTCCTGTATATGGCTCCAAGTTACACGTAGTTCTTTAGCACTTAGCTGGAGTAGCTTATATTGACATTAGATTTAGCAAAAAGTGCTAAATATCATATTAAAACTATTATTAATTCATTTTTCTTCCCTTAGGAGAGTTAACCAGAAAAATTGGACTTGTATATTATCTGATATGTGTTCTGGGCGTTGTCTTCAATTTAATTACTTATGGCCTGTACTATCACAGTACCCCATTTGATGTTGGTCTGTACTCTGTTGAGACACCTTGCCTAGTTAAAGTGGGAATGATCAATTGTGACTTAGCCCAGATGGAGATAATGGTAAAAGATAGCCTCCAATGAGAGAGTCTTAAAGGTATGGAAAGTGGCTGAGAAATAAAAGATGGGAAAATGTTAAAGGTAACTTGTAATTTCCATATGTATATGTATGTGTATATAAATGGAAAAAATATATATATATATATTTTTAGTAGTAAAATATATCATACAAACAAGTTTCTGTAAAAGATATATTTAAAATTTAAAGAAAAATGGCAAAATGAACCACATATGAATTCCCCACCAGCCTAAGAAATAGAGCTTTATCAGTATCCAAAAGTCTACTATATGCCCGCCTTTAATTGCATCCCTCTCCCTTTCTATCAGAGGTAACCATCATCCTTACTTACTTTCTGTTTTTCTGTATGGTTTTGCAATCTATATATGTATCACTAAAAATATTTAGTTTTGCAAAATTTAATAGCAAGGGCAAATCCAGCTGTTTAAAGAAACTTCAGTAATGCCATTATTAGGTGATGGCTTCTAGGAGAAAATAAACTAAGCAGAGTCTTTGGTTCACATTCTGGCTTCAGCTTTCTCAAGTTTACAAGAGCTTTCTCTGGGGAGATCAGTCAACTGTGTCATGAATGAATTCTGGGAAACTGGGCTCACCCCAGTCAGGGTACATGGTGGTACTGAATATATGGCAGGAATATGGTTGAGGCATGGGTGGCTTCTAAGTTTTCTGCTTTTGTTGCCCTGATGTATGTCAGAAGAGTTTTCTGTTGGATGAAATGAGTATCCTCAGCTGATCAGCAGGGCATGGAAAGAAAGAGGAACCTCATTAACGCAAGGCAAGGATAACTTCCCTGTCCTGGAGGCGGCAGCGATCTTTGTGAAGATAGCTTCAAGTTTTCTCTCTTTAGAGTCAAACTGCTTCATTCTGACCTGTTTGCCTTGTACATGTCTACAGCTCCAGTGTTTCAGCGTTCTAGGATTTTCGGTTATAGTCCTTTTGGTAGGGACGGCATTTATTTCTCTCCTGTCCACTAAGTCTCCTGTTCTCCTCTTTCTTGATTTTCTCTCTCATTTGGGGAGCATATATCCTGCAGTGGCTACTTGAGGAAAAGTTCACAGAGGTAGATTTTATTTTGGTAGCTCGCATATGTGAGAATTTCTTTATCCTCATGCTCAAATAATACTTTAGCTGAGTATAGACTTATGGAAAAATAGAAATATTTTTCCTTTTGAATTTTAAAAACATCACTTTACTGACTTTAAATGTTTAATTCAGTGTTCTACCAAATTTGGAATAGAATTCTAATTTTGTCACTGAATTTTCTTTTATAGGTGTTACAGTTCGAGTGCCTCAAGCAACTACATACGTTGTAAACAATGGATTAACCCTGGGATCAACAGGACCTCAGCTCACAGTGCATCACCGACCACCACAAGTGCATACTGTAAGTGTGGATGCTTGGTTTCACAAAATTCTCACCTGTAAAGCCGTCAAATATTATTGCAGTTGGTACCTTTTTCTTTAAACTGGTTATATCAAAAGGAAATGACAGATCTTCTGTGTCTCCAGCAGAAGTTTATTGAAGAAAATAGACCTTACCATTGTGAGCAAATGTTTGTAGGGAATGATGGTTGAGGATTGCTGAGTTTGCTTGTGGTGGTGAACAGTGTATAAAAAGAGTCCATATCTGGGGCATGCAAAGTGAAATAGACCATTTTAAACTCATGGTTAAATTAAAAAGAGCATTTTGGAGTATTAAAAAGGATATTTTAAAAAGTATCTTTTCATGTTCTAACTTTAGTTTTTATTTAATACCTTTATTATAGGTATGGCCGCTAATGTACAGAGGGGTTGAGTAACCAGCCCAAGGTCATACCTCATACATTTTCGTCATCTGGCCTTAACTTACCTTTCCAAATGTGTATGTTCTTCTTCACATACCCGATATCTAAATAAAAGTTAATACTTGTTTTTGCCCATAAATCCCCTCACTTGCCTATCCCCATGCCCTTGCTCATGCTTTTACCTACTGGCAGAAAGGTCTGTGACTATTGCTACATTTCTAAATTCTATCTTTCACAGTCGAATATAAATGTCACCTTTTTCGTGCTGACCAAGGGAAAAAATATATACATTCAGCGTTAAATGTGCTTACTTATGAGAATACGCTGCTGTCTTTATTTGGGAAAGCAGTTTGAAAATGAAAGTAGAGTTGATACTCAAATTTTACATGATAGACTGCCACACGTTATTTAAAAATGTTATATTAAAATAAGTATCTGTAGTACAGATCATCAAATCATAAATTATTTTGTTAGAAGTAGATGCTTATTTCAGTTTTTATCAAGATGATGTTCCAGCAGCAAGGGCTTTTGTTTCCCAAGGAAAACTCAGTATTTTAGACCTCAGACGTAGAGTGGGAGGAAACTTAGCTCTCACCGTGCGGGGCGTTACTGGTTACAAATCATCAACTAGAACTTGCCAGAAATGGCATGGGGTCTGGTGTCTCCCAGGGTTCTTGGTGTAAGGTGAAGCCCCTCTAAATGTTCTCTAGGATGCTGTGCTCTCCCTTCAGCAGCGGCCCTCTTTGTGGCCATTATAAACTGGCGTGCCTCTTCCTCCTCCAGGAGCCCCCCTCACGCCCTGTGCACCCGGCGCCCTTACCAGAAGCCCCGCAGCCGCAGCGCCTGCCCCCAGAGGCCGCCAGCACATCTCCGCCTCAGAAGCCGCACTTGAAGTTAGCCCGGGTGCAGAGTCAAAACGGCATTGTGCTGTCCTGGAGCGTCCTCGAGGTGGACAGAAGCTGTGCCGCCGTCGACAGCTACCATCTGTACGCTTACCATGAGGAGCCCAGTGCCACTGTGCCCTCCCAGTGGAAGAAGATTGGAGAAGTAAAGGCGCTTCCCTTGCCCATGGCATGCACTCTCACCCAGTTTGTATCTGGAAGCAAATACTACTTTGCAGTACGAGCCAAGGATATTTATGGACGTTTCGGACCTTTCTGTGATCCTCAGTCAACGGATGTGATCTCTTCTTCCCAGAGCAGTTAAACCTTGGGGCCTTTATCTCTTCCTCTTTCTTCAAAAGTTCCACATTTGGGTCTCGCTTTAATCTTGTGCATGATACCCATTGTAAAATCCACACTGTGCAAGATTTCTTGGACAGATGTGTATATACATTACATTTGTTTATAATCAGAATAAACTCAGCCCATAAAGCAGAATCTTTTCCTGAACAATTCACGCTTCAAGGTTTTGAAATGTAAATTGCACCTTGCTTTAGTTCTGAGGCTGGGGTATGTGTGTGGGTGTTTGTGCTTTTCTGTATTTATATGTTTATTGCAGTGGAATCTCCCATTTTCATTCTCAAATTTACCTCTCTTCCAGTGTGAAGTAAGTAGATCAAAGGATTTGAGGTATGTATCTGGCATGATTCTGCTTCTCAGAGATCTGTAGGTTCATAGATAAATGATTTAAACTGAATCTAAATGGAACCCAAAGAAAAAATAAAAAGCAAAATGGTTAAATAGTTTAAAATAGGTTAATTTGAACACAGGAAAGGATCTGTTCATCTTTTCTTTTGTCTCTTCTGGGTTGTCAGTTAGATGAAAAAGATCTGCAATGGGCCCTCCCTTTTCTAATCTGGTTTTTCCATTTATTTTGTGCCTTAAAGATTAACGACAAAAGTAAACAGGGCCGTTTGTCCATTATTATTTACTCTTCCCTGACAGCCTTTCACCCTCATCTCTCCTTTATCTCCACCAAACGTAGCACATCTCCCTCAAGTAAATTTTAGACCAAGCCTTTTATAAATAGTCTCATCAGTGACATCACTACATTTAACTCCAAAAATTTGACTTGCTCTTTTCTTCCAAGAATATAAATGCTTTTTATTTTTGCACCACGTTGTGGAAGAAAATTTTCCTTCAAATATATTTTGGTATCTATGTTGCACAAGGTTTTAGAGATGATGAAAGCAATTCTAGTTTACCTTATCACCCAAAGCATAGTATTCTTTCAAAGGAAGTAAATAGTAAAATTCACAAAATACAGTGAGTAAACTATCAAAGGGAAAGCTCCGTTTCTTCTTTATGCTCCTGTCATTCTTCCTGTCTTAATCTTTTAACTTTGTTTTGATGGTGCTAAGTTTTGTCTGATTTACTGTATGTCAGCTTTGGATAGGATTTTTAAAGTATATCCTTTGGAGTCATTTTATGTAACAATTAGATATAACTTCTGTGCATCTCTGTTCTTCTTCAAAGTTTTAATCAAGTTCAGCTTAGGTCATGGATTTTCATTATGAGTGCCAGCTATACGTGGTATCAGGTACATGTTTGAGTGTAGATAGCTTAAGACAGGAGAGGTGGTGTAATCTGGGGGGTGAGAGCGTGGTTGGCCATACGTGGAAAGGAATTTGTGGAGTTTGTGAAACAAATTTTCCAGTCATCTTCCCATATCATATTTGAATTCATACTCCTACCTTCTTAAATAAGTCAGTCATTAATTTTTCCTGGAATTATAAGCAGGAGCTATGGCTTCAATATTAATGCTGCTTTGTTTGCAACTTCGGTGGCTTGTAATAAGGAAGCATTCTAGTTGTAAAGAAACTCTTTAGAGACTTTTACCGGTCAGTGTACTGTCGTGTTGGGTGTGAAGTCTGATTGATGCTCAAGAAAGCCTACAGATTGCCAAAAGTAAATCCAAAATCTTCCTTTTGCTTTCAGAAAATGAGACCACAATAAGAATTAAAGTTTCCACTAATTGTATTTGCCAACCAACTATGTAGACGTTACCCATTCTAGTACTAATGATGATGGTAAAGAAGTTGCCAATGTCATGCCAATGAAACTTTAAAGGGAGAAACTGATGATCTTCTAGATGTGTGTGAGCACCTATCTTATATCTGCATGTATATATGTTTTTACCTGCAATGGTTGCAGTATTAATTATGTGTTCAAGATCATTCCTGTCTACAGAATAGAAAGCCCACGTTCGAAATTGTTCTTTATTGACCGGTTTTGTGGTCACTTGATAATAATTTGCTTACCTAGCCTAGAAAGGTGCCCTTGGTGAACGTTTTTTATTTATATTTACTAATCCTCTTTTTTTTTTTAAAGCTTTCATAGCATTATATAATCAGGTGAAGAAAGCCCAGTAGAATGAAAATATTATTTTAGCCTATATTGTGTCATTTCTGTCAGAGAAAAAAAATACTTAAATAGTAACCCTAAAAATAGATTTTCTACAGTAAAATAAAACTTTATTACAGGTGGTGGAGGGAAGGTACAAAGAGAAATTGTGATTATTTGAGGGAAAAGATATTATGAGATGGTCTCCTTCAGTTAGCCTGCCATGGGATTCATAGGCAGCAGCTATATTGGAGTTACTTATGGGTGCTAGGCTAGAACTCTAGGCTTTTATTTGGGGCAGGTTTTCATGTTGAGGAGTACTTTCTTTTTGTTTGGTTTGTTTCTTTGGGGACAGAGAATGGAGGACTCAACTAGAAATAGCTACTGGTTACAGATTTTTTTAATAGCAGTTCACACTCCATGGTACCTTTTTTTATTTCACAATATCTTTTCACAGAGTGTTATAAATAAACTTGATAATCCCATTTTGGGAATGCAAGTTTGCTACCTTTTTAGCCTGACAATACTTGTGTAAGTATTGCCTTATTGGAAATCCTGGGAACTTCTGATACTTCAGCCTGAAATATAGGATGTTTATATGACATTTAAAGGTAATTGTGATGTTTGTTACTCTCTGCTTTGCACTTTGTCAGAGTAATCTTCACCCTGTTTTAAGTGTAAGCCTCACATTTTAAAATTATGTTCTTGCCAGTAAATTTATAAATTACATACAAAGACATCTGTTGTTAACAGGTAACTTTATGAGGTAACTATATCCCTCTATTTCTCTGGACTCACTTTTTAAAATATGCAGAAAACTGTGTGCTGTTTAACACAGTAGAAGTTTATGAGAGAAGTGAAGAGCAGAGCTTTCTTCCTTGAGAAGTGAGTATTTATTGGGATACCATTTGCCTCACAGAGAGGTGTTCCCCACTTTCCTGACCCCCATTGCCAGATAGTAAATGAAAGGTTTAATTGAAAAAAATGACCTAAAGCAAGGAGCTTGGAATCTTAGGACCACCTGTCAGCAGACCTCCTTAGGTGGGCCGCACCATACAGTTCTCTTGCTATATTGGATTAAGTGTTAACGTGGGTTTTTTTTGTTGTTTGCTCTTTTGCTTACACTTTCAAAATGATCATTTATGCAGCAAGGTGTTAATACTGCATACACTTTTGTCTTATTCTGCGAATTTTCCAGTACTGTACAAGATTAAGAAAATAATGCCTGTGGTATCCTCCTCTCTCACCTTTATACACTGTGATCTTAGCACAGTAGGTTACGGCAAACACTTCCAAGTGTTCTCCGGGACTTTCCTTCTTGGGCTATTCATTACTTTAGCTTTATCATTGGCCTGTTTTATTTTAATTTCCAGAAATACCATGTCCCAGTATTAGATTATTGAAAATAACTCTATCTAAAACCAGTGTATGATTCTGCCTGCCTTACTATTTACTGGGCAAATGAGGCTCCCTCCCCTTTTTTAAAATTTTGGGACAAAAAAAAAAAGATTAGAACAATTCCTATACGGTGTTTTGTTAGTGCGGCAGGTTTATCCAGTTCCTAAAACTTATTCCCCTTGAGCCAGCCAGTGGGGAGGAATAGGATGATACAAATACATGCTTTGTCTTCTGGTCAAATTATTTTATCATGCTAAATAAGTTTTTCATCTTTTTTTTATTTGTAGAGTCAGTTAATACCCCTCATTTATATTTAATTGCCATCTTTTAAAAAAATTTTGTTTGTAAATAAGGTAACTGGGCAATCAAACACCTTTTGGGAAATCCTGGCTTTAGTGTTTTATCAACCATTTCAAATTTAAATATAAAAATAATTCCTTTGTAGTAAACTTGCATCCTGATTTTTCTTTATTGCAGTTGAAAGTGTAAATAATAAGACAATGTAAGACCTTCCTAATGTCTAATAGAAACTGGGCTATAGCAAGTTGCCCTATTTTTATTAGGTTTTGAAGGTTTTTGTGGGGTTTTTCTTTTTTAAATGTACAGTAGAGTGTTGTCTGTATAAGTGTTAACTGTAGTGGGATTTTGTTCAGCAAGCCTGAAATTTATACTTTGAAATAAACTGCTGGGTTTTTCACATCCTGTGTACTCTGATTCATTCTGATTATTCTCAGCCCTTGTGTTTCTTTGCTTTTTCTTTTGGGAGTCTTTCACCTTGTTGAGAGTCACTGTTACACCGTTCAGTATGGCTCGTTTAACTTAACTTGACAGTACCACGGTACTCAAACCACATATAGTTCTCCAGCTTTGAAAGAAAAGTTTGTTATGCAGAGTTGCTCCCAGATTAGATATGCTGCTTTTAACTAATGGGAGACAACGTTAAAGTTTGCTGTATTATGTGCCTATCCTGCGCCAGAAGAAGACTCAGCTGTTGCTTCCTAATGACCAGGAAAAGAACACTATTGGAGTATTCCTATTGCAGGTCCCACCACCCCCTAGAGCTCTGTCATCAAGCACATCCAGCTGGGAGAAGGGGAAACAGCATGAGCAGTACAGGCTGTTAGGGGCCAGGCCTGGAAAAAGTCCACTCCCGAGAACTCCGCCACGTGGCACAGCTGCCCAGGGCAGCCTGGGAGGTGTGGTCTGCGGGCCCAGGCTTAAAAGCAGAGAATGGATTTTGGTGAGCGAGGGAGCAGCTTCTACCATACTTTCTTGTGTATAAGCTGTGCGCTAAAACGGTATTGTCGTTCATCGTATGTAATGTTTTCTTCTACGGTGCTCCACCCTGTAGTAAAAGCTTGTTTTAAACATGACAAAATTGGCAGTGAAAAATGCAAGTGATAGACTGGACTGAATATATTTTAAGACTAAGTCTGAATGGGAAAACGTAGTTAAAATAGTGCCCTTTGTATCTCACCTCCCTCCATTTCATGTCAAGTTACAGAATTGGTTTCATGGTAATAAAATCAAAGTTGTAGGCCTCTGGCATGCCCTCATGGAGAGTTTTGTTGAAACGGCTCCAGTGAAAAACAGGGAGGCCACCTTGTACTGTGGGCCCACTAATGGCATAGGCTGTGTACGCGGACGCCAGGTGGATATCTGCCACCTGCAAAGAGAGGAGAGGGGGACATTTTAGGAAACCGCTGGGCAAAAGCTAGACTACATCCCTGCTGTACTTATCGTTCCTGCTCCTCGTCCAAAGTCACAATATTAGCTCCCCTTAAAGTGAAATCTTACAGGCTTCCACAATAACGTTCTTCTGCATCTATCTGGCATTCAAATGTGCACTGACTAGTAGAAGTGTGTTAAACTAACCGCCAAAAGTGTGAGATCTGGAATCAGGTTACTCACGTTTGGAATTCTAGCTCCAAAACGTATTTTGACTCCGTTTTCTCATTTGTAAAAAACTCTGCTTCATAGAAGAGTTGTCATAAGGATTAATGAGAGCAAATACTTGAAGCAGTGCCTAGAATAGATTAATTCCTCAGTAAAAGTTGTTATGAATCAGGGCACTAACGAGTATTAAAGTAGAAGGAACTCGATGAAAAGTGAGGTCCGTGGTTCTTAAAAACACTTGAACATTGGGGAGCAGCAGATCTTAAGCCTAGAGGGGAAAGCAGGAAACGTCTCATAACTTCTGGTTTTCCTCATATTCAAAATGGCTCAAGAGAAATGATATTTTTAAAGTATATGCTTCAACAGAGACTTTTCTGATGAAAAATTGGCAGGCTCTTGTCTCCTGAAGAAAGTAAAACTTGGCAGATGGAAGCCTGGCTTGGGTTCTCCCCAGTTCAAGTCATTCTCTTTGTGTGTTCTGGAATGCATATAACACTTTTCACACACTTTACTGAATGTTTGCAAATGCCATTAAAAAGAAATAAATGCAAAAGCATTCACTGGGGCTTCGTGTGTGCCAGGCTCGCTACATCCGCTAAATTTTTCTTACACAACATTTTGAGAGTCATTAAGGCTAAAGCTTGGCTCAAACTCTTCTAAGGCATCTTCTGTTTAGACATTAAGCTGATAGAAAAAATAAGGTATGGGGGGTTGGCATTCTTACAGTTATCAGAGCTTCAGACAGAACAGTTAACTCCGCTTGTAACAGATTTCTTCTAGAATTTAGGACTGGAGATGCAAATGAAAAGACATATGCCCAAGCCAAAAGTGCAAAAGGATGTGGTAGAATGATTCCTTCCACCAACTAAATGGCTAACTCACAACCTTGGACATCCCAAATCCTGGTAAATTTTTAACTAACTAGCTCTCTGAGGGAAAAAGACCCCAATTTGTAGTGTTTGCTGATTTCCACGATGTAACTATTCCACCACTTCAAGCTATCAACTTGGTGTCAACTATTTTAACAACTGGTTCTCACAAGCCTATATGAGTGGGCTTCAGCCCCACTGCAAACTTCTTATTACCTATATTGTGGACACATTACGGCACTTAACAATTCTAGCATAGTGAAAAGTCTTTATTGCTTGAGCATCTGGTCCAATACTTGTTCCTTCGGCTACATTCAATTCCTGTGTAACGTGAAATCACACTGCTCTCAGTATGTTCTTTGGACTTTGGGCCGGTCTGGTAAACCTTAAAACCTCCACAATATCACCGTCATCATCATCATGATCGTGTATATTTACAAACAACCCACTAAGTACTGCTGTGAGCATTTTATAGCTATTAAGTGTTGATTCTTCACAACAACCCTTGAGGCAAGTACTCTTACTTCCATTTTTCAGATGAGGAAACAGAAGCATAAAAGATTATGTGGTTTACGGCTGAGTGGCCGAGCAGGAACTGGAAGTTAGGCGATAGGACCTACCACCAGAATCTCTGAAAAAGCTGATTCCTGAATTGAGTTTGTGTTTAGAGACATTATTGTGTTTTATGCCACAAAAACCTCTGCAGCTCTGCCTTTGAAAAGGCCTAGGTGCTGGTAGAAATTAAATTCAAAAACCAGTAATGACTGGATGGGAGGGGAGTTTGGGGGAGAATGGATACATGTTACGTATGGCTGAGTCACTTTGCTGTGCGCCTGAAACTACTGCAACACTGTTAATTGGCTGTACTCCAGTATAAAACAAAAACTTAAAAAAAAAAAAACCAAAACAACCAATAGCGTGTTACCTTGGTGTCATAGCAACCTCCAGGACTTGGATTAAGTGAGTTCAGGTCCTCACGGCAGCAGATGGTATTGCAGGGATCACCGTTACTGTAAGTATCGTTCTTGTAATCTAGGAAACAGTGATGGGGAAAAGAGTGAGCACTGACCATTCTGAGATCCACTTATCCACAGTAAACTGGACCTGTTAAAGCCTAGATGATCAGAGCGTATACCCCAGAGACCTCCTCGGCCCAGCCTGCTCCCATACACAGAAGTCACCTCCGACTTGTACTGGGAAGAGGCAACCACCAAGTCCCCTGCTCCAGGCTCAGCCTGGTCTCAAGAACCTCGCACAGTGAAGAATGGATGGAAGAAAGGTAACAGAGGACAAATGTACTACATTTTTTTTTAACAAAATAAATACAAATCTGACTCGATACTGTTCATCAAAAATAAAGTGTTTATGAATAATCGCTGTTTTAGTAGCTGCTTTTCTCCTTGGAAGGAAATCTGTGTTTGGGACGGTAGGGTATAAAAAGTACCCTACATGGGTTTTTTCTTCTGTGTTTTACATATAACTTTTTCAGTTAAAAAAAAAATGTAGAATCTTCTTCCCTATCATTTTTATAAAAGAGGACAAAATTCTATTTGTTGTGTATATAATATGCATAGTATCAATTGAATACTAAATAATTCAATAACTTCTTATAATTCCTTCTAGTACAGAGATGATAAAATGACATGGATTCTTTATCCATGGGGAAGAAAAGGAGTTTTGAAGAATGATTCTTGAGAAATGTGCTACGTACTGTTGTAGCGCATGATATATTTCATGGATTCCATATCAGTCACTTTCCCTTGGTCACGCCGGAAGATTTTGGCTCGTGAAGCCAGATCGTAAGAGTAGTCCAAACCCAGCTTCTTAACCAGCATTGGATAGCCGCTCCAGTTGTAGATTTTTTCATGGAAAGGAATGTTGTAGGAGGGCCAGTAGCCTAATTTGGAGTGGAAGGGAGGGAAGGGTGGGATGGACAGGGAGGAAGACAGAAGAGAGAGGAAACCAAAGAAATGTTATTCGTGGTAATTTCTTTTGAAAATTGGCACAGCTGTGTAATTACAAAATGATACTACATAGAAAATAATGACTGGGAACCCTGGCAATCAAACAGATCCTTTGACATTTACAGACTCGGTAGACCTCTAGATTATTCCATGAGGGGAAGAAAAGCATCAGGGTTCTTTGGGTTTTCACCCCAAATTCTTAAAGCAATCTATTAAGCAAAAGATTATCTGAATTCTAGGCTCAGGGTTGAATAACTAGACCTTAGGCAGTTAACCTCATTCCCCCAACCCCTTTTTTTTAGCAGGAGGAGGGAAAGGAAGAGTTCATAATGTGAGGGGAATGGAGATGGTCTGTATGGTTCCAGTAGGCATTTAACTCCTCTGACGCTCAACATTCATAAAGGCTCAGCTGCATTCAGAGCTTCACAGTGTGCGAACGACACTAGGCGTCAAACGTGTGACACAACTTTAGTAAAATCAACATTTTGGGAACAGCTCAGATTACAGTGGCCTAGGGTATTGCCTATAGGACAGTCAACCTTCAGCATTCAGGGATTAATTCCCACTCCCATATTCTCTTAGCCCTTGTCTGCCTTTTTCCCTTCTTACTGTTTTATAGGATCCCCTACTCGGGGGTGAACTTATTAAGAGAAAACAAATGACAAGACATTCAACCTTGCTGATTCTGGGGCACAGAGCCAGCATCAGGAAGAAGTGAGATAAAGACAACATTGAAAGTGCAGGCTAAAAGTCACATTTATTATTGCAGTGTACCTAGGTTATACAACTTGGGAGTTAGACTGCCTGGACCTTAAGCCTGGTCCTGCCATTATTAGGTATGTGACCTTACACGAATTTTTTAACCTCTCTGTGCCTCAGTCTATAAAATGTGAACAATGATAGTACTTACCTTATAAGGATCATTGTGAGTGTTAAATGAGTTCAAACAGATGGAGTAGCTTACAACAGGGTCTGGTACTTGGTAAGCACTAGATGAATATTAACTTTTATAATTATAGTTCTCTATGTGAATTCTCTATGTGAATAGCTCAAATGAATAATAAAAATGGCCGCTTTATACTTCACATAAAGCTTCATGACTAAGAAAAGATTTAAAATAGAGTATCTTATATAACAACACAATACCTGCTGATGTATAAATATTGCATCCCTCCTTCTAAAGGAAGAAACAGAGGTTCAGAGAGGTCGAATACCTTCCTTCTGACTAAAATCACCCAGGGCTTCTATCGGCATATCACAGCTGCTTCCAAATACTAGGAGGTTTGCGGGACTTTTTTTTTTTTTTTTAAATGGCTATATGATATCGCTTAATTATTTAGGAAAATCACATGTTTCTTTCTGAGCCTTTCTTCCCTTACAGTAAGACGGTAACGAAACTACTTATCTGGAAATACGTTATGAAGGTCAAACAAAGGAATATAAGTAAAAGGTATGTCAAGTATATAGTAGACACTCAATGAGTTTAACTCTCTGTTCTTCTTGCCTCTGGGGGAAAACAAAACAAAACTACAGACAGATCAGCATCAACTTGTTTTAGTCCCAGGGTAGATTTCTTCATGGGATCTAGGGATGGGATTGCAAAGAACCTGAATCTACCAGCATATAATCAGCGGCTTCCTATGATTATCAGGCTCTGAGAACCAAGTCAGACAGCTAGGTTCTCGGTTTTGAACTGCCACGCCAACCAAGTAGCCACCTAACCATCTGACTTCTCAGGTGGATTTTCCAACAAGAAGAGGAGGTAGGTCCGCTACTTGGTAGCATCGGATCTTCTTGAAGTTGCCCCTTAATTAATTCTGTTTTATGCACATTCTATGCATTTAGCTGGCAGGAGCCACCCTGGAGTGAGGCGGTTCCCTCTGGGTGTCCTTACAAAATGGATTCGAGGACCTGGGAAATGAAGGACCGGCCCTGACCCCCAGGATCCATACCGTGTCTTGGTTCTGTTCCTTCTCATCTCTCCGCTGATCTATTGCAACAGTTTCCTAATTCTCCTCCTGTCTT
This sequence comes from Tursiops truncatus, assembly GCF_011762595.2. Classification (NCBI taxonomy): domain Eukaryota; kingdom Metazoa; phylum Chordata; class Mammalia; order Artiodactyla; family Delphinidae; genus Tursiops; species Tursiops truncatus. The sequence continues at coordinate 91,327,034 of NC_047044.1, read as the reverse complement.
CTCTCTGACCTGTGCGTTCTCCCTTTTCAAAGGCTCCAGTTTTCTAAAGGATAAAGGCTAATTTTTAGTTTTTTAAGGAACCTCCATACTGTTCCCCATAGTGGCTGTACCAATTTACATTCCCACCAACAGTGCAAGAGGGTTCCCTTTTCTCCACACCCTCTACAGCATTTATTGTTTGTAGATTTTTTGATGTTGGACATTCTGACTGGTGTGAGGTGATACCTAATTGTAGTTTTGATTTGCATTTCTCTAATAATTAGTGATGTTCAGCATCTTTTCATGTGCTTTTTTTGGCCATCTGTATGTCTTCTTTGGAGAAATATCTATTTAGGTCTTCTGCCCATTTTTTGATTGGGTTATTTTTTTTTTGATATTGAGCTGCATGAGCTGTTTGTATATTTTGGAAATTAATCCCTTGTCGGTTGCTTCGTTTGCAAATATTTTCTCCCATTCTGAGGGTTGATTTTTTGTTTTGCTTATGGTTTCCTTTGCTGTGCAAAAGCTTTTAAGTTTAATTAGGTCCCATTTGTTTATTTTTGTTTTAATTTCCATTACTCTAGTAGGTGGGTCAAAAAGGATCTTGCTGTGATTTATGTCAAAGAGTGTTCTGCCTATGTTTTCCCTGCCTATGTTTTCCTCTAAGAGTTTTATAGTGTCCAGTCTTACATTTAGGTCTTTAATCCATTTTGAATTTATTTTTGTGTGTGGTGTTAGGGAGTGTTCTAATTTCATTCTTTTACAAGTAGCTGTCCAGCTTTCCCAGCACCACTTATTGAAGAGAGTGTCTTTTCTCCATTTTATATTCTTGCCTCCTTTGCCGTAGATTAGGTGACCATAGGTTCATGGGTTTATCTCTGGACTTTGTATAAAGGCTAAACTGACTGCTCATCAGGATCCAAAGGCTGTATTTTCCTCTGACTACCTATCTTCCGTGTCACAGCCTTCTCTCTAGCTGTCTTGGGCTAATAGTTTCTCCTTCACACCATGGTCTTCATGCCTCTATTTGTTTGACCTTGTCCCCTTGTCAAATGGCTGAGCTCCTTTCTAGCCTGTAAACCTCCACGCAGACATCATCTTCTCTTTCATTTATTTAACAAATATTCAGTGAGGACTTCTTATGTGTGCTGAGCACTACGTTCAATGCAAGATGTTAGGACTTGCCAAGTGTCGGCAATGTGCTCAAGAATCCACAAAAATTATCTCAGTTAATTATCGTGACAACCCTGTGAAATTGCAAAGGTCTACACTCCCACATCGCAAAACTCTTGGGGGCCAGATGTGTTTCAGAACTCAGGGTTTTCCAGATTGTAGAACAGCAATGGTGTGTAAATTACAGATGATGTTGCAGTCTCTGTGGGGAGCCCCTCATAATCAAAGACATTGATAACTCTGTAGCCTGACGTATAAATTCTCTCCAGAGGAGAGGGAATAAATAGAGGCCATAAATAGTTCAAGTTAGTTTTTGCTGCCGAGTGAGTTCAGATCAGGTCATACTTGGCTACCACAAGTGAGCTAGGACAAAAGACAAAGGAACAAAGAACTTACAGAGTTTTGAGATTTTGTAATTACGAATAAGTGACTAGGGACCTGTACCATTACTGTCAGGATTTACAGATGAAGAAAGTGAGGCTTGGACAGAGTGGATAAGATTTTGAGGAACAGATAGTCCAATCAAGGCAATGTGACTCCAAAACCAGTACTTCCAACGTCTGGGCTGTGACCCTGCCCTCCAGAACCGCCTTCTCTCATCCCTCCCACTGACGGCGTCACCACCAGGTTTGCTACACCAGAGCGCATCACTGCTGTTTGCTTTCTGGGCTCTAACAGCTTCTTTAGGTGCCTTGCTTCCCTATCAGACTGTGTGTTGGGGATTCTACATCCACGCTTTTCCAGTCCCTGGCCGGAGTAGCACTCCCATAAATAGTTGCTGAACTAAAATTTTACTTGGGAACCCAGCAGAGAAGGTAATACTGGAACCATAAGTAGTCATAAGATTGTGAATGCCTGGCTCTGTCCCAGTCTACGCATAAAGGTAGATCATGCTGTGACGTAAGAGTTTGAGGGGCAGGTTTTACATGTTGTGCTGAACCTGGTCATTCTTTTCCCTGTGTGACTAGCAACGGCATTCCCCTCCTTCCTTCCCCACCATATACTCCCCGCATCATACATTCACACAGCACATATTACCCATCACACACACACACACACACACACACACACACACACACACACACACACACACACACACACACACACACACACACACACACACACACACACACACACACACACCAGACTTCCAGACTTCTAGCATGAAGAAAATACCTGTCCGCAGAACATCAGTTTGTTCAGAATATTCTACATAGGCAGGAATTTGCTCCACGATGTACAGAGTGCCTTTACCAAGGCTGTAGTTCAGATTTACCTTCTTCAGGTCCAGGACCATGTACTGATTGTTATACGTGCCTGAAATATCGGGAGACATGAAGACAGGGCATGGGTATGGCTTTACTGGTTAACTCCAGATCTAAACGTACGTACATGCCTAAAAGTTACTCTGCAGGGCCACTTACCAGAGTTGTATTTTGAAAAGACCTCTGCCCACTGCTTGCCTCCGTTTGCCATCATATTGGCCACCCGGACTCTTTGCCAGGCCAGGAGAGACTTGGGTACCACGTGCTGCAGCAGGGTTTTATTATACACGCTGTTTGTGGTCTGCAGCAATACCAAACCACTGCTGAGAAGGTAAAAGTCGTCCAGAGACTCCAAAAACCCTACAGGAAACACGAATATACAAATCAGCGTAACACATATGCAAAATACTGAGCCATCAGTGTTAGCACAGAGCTTCGTGTACACAGTGCATTGTGCAGTGGCCGTGATTATTATCCTCTCCCAGCCTTGGTTCCCCTCTGTGGCAGTTACTCAACTGCCGTTTCTAAAGGTGCCAGTGGACCTCCATCCCTGGATCTGCCATTGAAAATTTTTGATTTTATGATTTGGGATGACAAGAATACATTAACTCGGGACTATTCCAAGTTTCCAAAATGACGAACAGAGTAGATCCTCACTTGCTAGGATTTTCCAGGAAAACTTTTAATTAGGGGGAGATATTAGCAGGATTCATTGTTGGATAGAGGGAATACGGATGCCTTCTTTCTTTCTCCTTTTCTGTATTTTCCACATTTTATGTAATGAGTCTACTTAATTTTTTTAAGTAGAAAAAGTATCTACATTTATAAAAGTGAACATGGTTTTGACACTCTGGGTCAATGTGTTTTACAAATGTTGGAAAATCAGCAGAGCCACAAGTCTTTTTAAATAAATTTATTTTATTTGTTTTTATTTTTGGCTGTGTTGGGTCTTCGTTGCCGTGCGCGGGCTTTCTCTAGTTGCGGCGAGCGGGGGCTACTCTTGTTGCGGCGCGCGGGCTTCTCATTGCCGTGACTTCTCTTGTTGCGGAGCACAGGCTCTAGGCACGTGGGCTTCAGTAGTTATGGCATGCGGGCTCAGTAGTTGTGGCTCGCAGGCTCTAGAGCGCAGGCTCAGTAGTTGTGGTGCACGGGCTTAGTTGCTCCGCGGCATGTGGGATCTTCCCAGACCAGGGCTTGAACCTGTGTCCCCTGCACTGGCAGGCGGATTCTTAACCACTGTGCCACCAGGGAAGCCCACAAGTCTTTTTTAAAGGCCTATTGTGTGATTTATTTTGTGATGAGTGTGGTAGAGATCAAGGAATATCAGACACAGCTGTAACAACGAGAGAGGCTATATTGTCGTCAGTAACTAACAGTGATGGGCAAACTGGCGGTGCTACATTAAGGTCAGAGAAGAGCCCAGGGAGAGTTAAAAGGAACCAGGGTGGTGAGCTCCTCCAGGGCTTCGCAAACTCCCACCATTTTTATACTACTTTATTATTTTTGCCATGTCTGATTACTACTTGTATCATGCTTTACTTAATATTTTTCCTTACATGAGCTCTCTTTTTAAACTTAAAATACTTAGCCTTATCACATAAAATAATATCCAAGGAACCATGGGTCTAATGTTTTGGGGGCTTTTTCCCCCCAAAACCAGTACATTTAAGCAAATACATTTCTATTAACATGCAAGAAAATACATTTTCAGGAAGTCCCTAATGTCACCTCACTAGAACTATGCATGTCCTGCACTGAGCAACACCAATGGCGCTCCGAGAGGAGAGGTGATGGGATCTATCCAGGATCACAGAGCCAGCTCCTGGCAGACCTGGGCCTGGAATGCAGGTCCTTGATCCAGTCCAGGGCTCTTCTGCTAAGTCTGAACACCTATGCTCAGCCTCCATGGCGCTCCCTCTTCTGGCTTAATGAAGGCTGGAAGAGGAGAGCTTCATGGAGGAAGTGGATCTGAGTCTTGAAGCTGGTGTAAGTGCTGACCAGGTAGAGAGCAGTGAGCATCACAGGTGGGAACAATACTATGAGTGAAGGTGCACAGCAGTAGATGTAGCACAGGAGAGTGCGTGTTCTGGGAAGCCGGGCAAAGACAGTCATTCATTCATTCACTCAACAAACAAACTATTGTGCATTTACTCTAGACCTGACAGGGATAGGTGGGGTGGGGTAAAACAACGGGATCGCCTAAGACTTCAGAGCGTATATGCTGGGAGTCAGAAGGCCGGCCTTTTAGTTCCCTGCATCGCCACCAACAAATTTAGCACTTCTCTTGCCTCTCTGTTCCTTATTCCCTTCCTCTGATAACCAGGGACTATGTGATGTCATTCACCTCCAATTCTGAATTTTAATTCCTGGAAATTTCTGAGTAGCAAAGTTACATGATGAGAGCAGTGTACAACTAACTCACAATGAGCCTCCACGAGGCTGTCATTAGCCAATACAGAGATTTGCATAAATGACAGAAGGAGGCACACTTCAGGTGGTGCAAAGCTTTATGAGGGGATGGCAGCCTTGAATGAAATTTTAATGGGCAACCCCTCTGAGAAGACACAGTCTAGACATAGGAGGCGTGATTGACAAGCAAAGTATGAGATGAATTTCAATGACTTTTTTAAAAATTTTATTTATTTATTTAGACTGCGTTGGGTTTCACTGCTGCACGCGGGCTTTCTCTAATTGCGGTGAGCAGGGGCTACTCTTCTTTGTGGTGCCCAGGCTTCTCACTGTGGTGGCTTCTCTTGTTGGGGAGCAAGGGCTCTAGGTGCCAGGGCTTCAGTACCTGTGGCTCGTGGGCTCTAGAGTGCGGGCTCAGTAGTTGCGGTGCACGGGCTTAGCTGCTCCGTGGCATGTGGGATCTTCCCGGACTAGGGCTCGAACCCGTGTCCCCTGCATTGGCAGGCGGATTCTTAACCACTGCGCCACCAGGGAAGTCCCTCAATGACTGTTCATTCAGCTCTTGGGCTGAGGTTGTTCTGCAGTGTTTGAACTGTACAGCCATACTTGGCAGCCTTGAGCAAACTCTGGTAACAAATCTCCACAGGAGAGAACTCTGTATTTCTGGCGTGATAAACTTGCTAATTCACTCCTTATTGTAGCAGTCTCTATGGACACAAGAGGGCAGGCGTTCTTTCATATGTGTGAGTGACTAATACTAACATGAAAGGAGCAGTCCTTCATTCAAGAGCAAGACTGTTTGTTGAAGACAAAAGAAATGTAGGCCAGAGTTCTGAAACATAGTTCTGAAACAAAGAAGATAAATTGTCTTACAGAAAACTTTAGTCAAGGAGTTTAACTCTATAGTTCAGAGTTTAAGATTAAAAAATGGAAAAGGCCCAGAGAGGGGACAAAGTCCTGGAACAGTGCATTATAAGAGAAACAAATGTTCCTTGACTGTGTAAAGTTGTATTCCTGCTCTTATCTGTCACTAGTAGCTTTGGAAGGCACACTATTTTAGATCAGGGTAAAGTGAAACACTTCAGTATGAAAGCCAGCCAGCAAGTAACATTTCATAGTAAGCTTCTTGCTAAATTTAATCAAGAAATAAGAGAACCCTTACCGTTAATAAAGCATCTTTCAGGACTTAAAAAATATGTGACCGCTTGAATTGTAAACATGAACAAGGACCACTTTCCTCTGATTCCATTTAGACCTACTGCTTAGTAAAACACAGAAAAGTTTACCCTTACGATCCTATCAAATGTATTTAAAATGTGCCCATTTGGCAGAGTGACATCAACATCATGGGGGGTGTGAGACACTCCCTTTGTCTCTCCCCTTCAATCTACGACCAGTAAAACCAGTAAAACTTCCATGACTCAACAAAGGTTCCTCGGCCCAACACAGCAGCATGCTGGAGAGTTCCACATCTCTGTCATCTAAGGGTGGGTGGACTGGAACACATAAAGTAGGTGGAACCAGAGGGACGGTGAAGGCAGTGCTGGCCATCTCCGTGCCCCAGGTGGCACTGTCAGCAACACCGGCAGCAGCAAGGAACCGACAACCCTGGAGACAGAAATAGTGACAAGGAGGGCACCAGGCGACACCTCTGACACGGACAGTGGAGGGTGGAAAGTGCCAGCTCTCAAAAATAACCAGCACGGGTAAGAGAAACCAAAAACTTGTGCTATAGCGCCACCTACTGGGAAACAAAAGAAAGGCATCTAATTACTAACCTAGTGAATAGCTACAAGCAAGTGAGGAAAAAAAAAAAAAGCTTTACCTAAAGAAGAAACATGTTCACCACTTCAAATGCACTGGCAGAGGAGCACTCATCAAGCCCCATGAAGAACCACGGTAACACAGTACCACAAAAAGAAAATGACAGTCCTCCAGAAACCAAATTTAAAGTCACGGAATGTTGTGATCTGATAGAGAATTCAAAATAGCTGTCATGAAGATACTCAACCAGCTACAAGAAAACTTTGAAAGGCAGTTCAATGACCTCAGGAATGAAATGAATGAACAGAAGGAATACTTTACCAAAGAGACTGAAATTCAAAAAAAGCACCAAATAGGAATTCTGGAGCTGAAGAACTCAATAAATGAGATGAAGGATGCATTAGAAAGCACTGGAAATAGAGCAGACCACATGGAAGAGAGAATTAGTGAGCTTAAAGATTGAAATCTAGAAATGATACAGGGAGAAGAGGAGAGTGAATTAAGATCTAAAAAGTAAAGAAATCCTATAGAACCATCTGACTCTTTTAGGAAGGGCATCATTAGGGTAATGGGTATCCCAGGAGGAAAAGGGAGACTGAAGAGTGCAGAGGGTTTATTTAAAGAAATAATAGCTGAGGACTTCCCAAACCTGGGGAGGGAACTGGATGGACAAGTCCACAAAGCCAAGAGAACTTCTAATTACCTCAATACAAAAAGACCTTCTTCAAGACACGGTATATTAAAACTGTCAAAAGTCAATGACAAAGAAAGAATATTCTAAAGGCAGCCAGGGAAAAAAGGATGGTAACCTACAAAGGAATCCCCATCAGTCTATCAGCAGACTTCTCAGCAGAAACTCTACAGGCCAGGAGAGAGTGGAAGGACATACTCGAAATACTGAAAGATAAAAACCATCACCCAAGAATACTCTATTTAGCAAAGTTATCCTTCAGATATGAAGGAGAAATAAAGACGTTCCCAGACGAACAAAAGCTGACTGAGCTCATCAACATTAGATGTGCCTTAAAAGAAACGTTGAAAGAAGCTCTTCTACCTGAAATGAAAAGGGAAAAGTACTGTACACAAAACTTTGAGTAAAATGGTAACTGGACAGACAGAATAAAAAAATTGCAACTTATTCTATATCAGAATAGGTTGTTAAAAACTTAATTACAGCATAAAGATTAAAGGGAAAAAAGCAGTAAAAATAACTCTAGCTACTTTAATTTAGTAACAAACAACACAAAAAGGAATAATTTAAGACGACAAAAAAGTAAAAAGGGGAGAGGAAAAGGAAGAAACGCATGTAGGCAAATGAAGATAAGATACTATCAGCAGAAAAAGAACAATTTTATCCATGATAGGTTTCATACAAATCTCATGGTAACCACAAAACACAAATCTAGAGCAGAGAGAGGAAACATAAAAACAAGGGGAAATAGGGAAAAACATCATAGAAAACCACCATACTAAAATGGCAGACAGAAACACAAGGAAAAAGGAAAAATGGAGGGAAGCAGCCGCATAGCACAGGGAGATCAGCTCAGGGCTTTGTGACCACCTAGAGGGGTGGGATAGGGAGGATGGGAGGGAGACGCAAGAGGGAGGAGATATGGGGATGTATGTATATGTATAAATGATTCACTTTGTTATATATCACACCATTGTAAAGCAATTATACTCCAATAAAGATGTTAAAAAAAAAAAAAAGGAACAATGGAGATACAGAGCGACCAGAAAATAAAAGATAAAATAGCAGTTCTAAGTCCTCATCTATCAACGATCACCTTAAATGTGAATGGATTGACTTTACCAATCAAAAGACACAGAATAACTGGATGGATTAGAAAATAAGACCCCACTATATGCTGCCTCCAGGAGACATATCTCAGCTTTAAAGAGAAACACAGGCTCAAAGTGAAGGAATGGAAGTTGATACTCCAAGCAAATAACAGCCAAAAGAAAGTGGGTGTAGCCATTCTCACATGGGAAAAAACAGACTTCAAGGCAAAAATGGTAGCAAGAGACAAAGACGACATTAAGTAACGGTAAAGCAGACAATTCGTCCAGAAGACATAACAGTTATTAATATATACTGACCTAACATAGGAGCACCAAAATATATAAAGCAATTATTAACATACCTAAAGGGAGACAACAAAATAACAGTAGGTGATTTTAATACCCAACTTACATCAGTGAATAGATCACCTAGACAGAAAGTCAACAAGGAAACAGCAGCCTTAAATGAACCTTAGACCAGATTGATTTGATAGACATATATAAAACATTCTATCCAAATGCAGCCGAATACACATTATTCTCAAGTGCACGTGGAACATTCTCAGGGATAAACCATATGTTGGGATACAAAACAAGTCTCAATAAATTTAGGAAGATTAAAATCATATCAAGCATCTTTTCCAATCAAAACGGTGTGAAACTAGAGATCAACTACAAGAAGAAAGCCAGAAATATCACAAATATGTGGCAACTAGGCAACATGCTACTGAACAATTATTGGGTCAACAAAGATATCAAAGGAGAAATTTTTAAAAATCAGACACAAATGAAAATGGAAATATGGCTTACCAAAATCTATGGGATGAAGCAAAAGCAGTATCAAGAGGGAAGATTCTAGTAATACTGTAAATGGCAATATTTCTTTTTTATGGCTGAGTAACATTCCATCATATATGTGTGCGCGTGTGTGTGTGTATATATATATATATATATATATATATATATATATATATATATCCCACATCTTCTTTATCCATTTATCTGTTTATGGACACTTAGGTTGCTTCCATATCTTGACAATTGTAAATAATGCTGCTATAAACATTGGAGTGCATGTATATTTTCAAGTTAGTGTTTTTGTTTTTTTTGATATATACCCAGGAATGGAATTGTTGGGTCATATAGTAGTTCTATTTCTAAGTTTTTAAGAAACCTCCATACTGTTTTCCACAGTGGCTGCACCAATTACATTCCCACCAACAATGTACAAGGGTTCCCTTTCTCCACATCCTCACCAACATTTGTCATTTGTGTTCTTTTTGATGATGCCATTCTGACAGGTGTGAGGTAATATCTCATTGTGGTTTTAATTGCATTTCTCTGATGATTGATGATTTTGAGCATCTTTTCATCTGCCTGTTGGCCATCTGTATGTCTTGTTGGAAAAACATCTATTCAAGTCTTCTGCCCATTTTTAATCAAGTTGGGTTTTTTTTTAATGTTGAGTTATATGAGCTGTTTATATATTTTGGATATTAACTCCTTATCAGTCATATCATTTGCAAATATTTTCTCCCATTCAGTAGGTTCTCTTTTTGTTTTGTCAGTGGTTTCCTTTGCTGTGCAAAAGTTTAATTCGGTTCCATTTGTTTATTTTTGCTTTTGTTTCCCTTCCCTGAGGAGACAGATCCAAAAAATATTGCTACAGTTTATGTCAAAGAGTGTCCTGCCTATGTTTTTTTCTAGTACTTTTATGGTTTCCAGTGTTACATTTAGGTCTTTAATCCATTTTGAGTTTATTTTTCTATATGGTGTTAGAGAATGTTCTAATTTCATTCTTTTGCATGTAGCTGTCAAGTTTTTCCAGCACCACTTATTAAAGAGACTGTCTTTTCTCCATTGTATATTCTTGCCTCCTTTGTTGTGGATTAACTGACCATCAGTGTGTGGGTTTATTTCTGGACTCTCTATTCTGTATCACTGATTCATGTATCTGTTTTTTTTGTGTGCCAATACCATACTGTTTTGATAACTGTAGCTTTGTAGTATAGTCCGAAGTCAGGGTGCATGATTCCTCCAGCCCTGTTCTTCTTTCTCAAGATTATTTTGGCTATTCAGGGTCTTGTGTGTTTCCATACAAATTTTTGAATTATTTGTTCTGGTTCTGTGAAAAATACCTTTGGTATTTTGATAGGGATTACATTGAATCTGTAGATTGCCTTGGGTAGTATGGTCATTTCAATATTAATTCTTCCAATCCATGAACATGGTATATCTTTCTATGTGTTTGTGTGGTCTTCAATTTCTTTCATCAGTGTCATAGTTTTCTGAGTACAGGTCTTTTTATCTCCTTAGATAGGTTTATTCCTAGGTATTTTATTCTTTTTGATGCTACTGTACACGGAACTGTTCCCTTAATTTCTCTTTCTGACAGTTTGTTGTTAGTGTATAGAAATACAACAGATTTCTGTATATGAATTTTGCATCCTGCAACTTTATCAAATTCACTGTTGAGCTCTAGTAGTTTTTTAGTAGCATCTTTATAATTTTCTGTGTATAATATCATGCCATCTGCAAACAGTGACAATTTTACTTCTTCCTTTCCAATTTGGATTCCTTTTATTTTTCTTGTCTGATTCCTGTGGCTAGGACTTCCAATATTATGTTGACTAAAAGTGGTAAGAGTGGGCATCCTTGTCTTGTTCCTGATCTTAGAGGACATGATTTCAGCTTTTCACCATTGAATATGATGTTAGCTGTGGGTTTGTCATATATGGCCCTTATTATGTTGAGGTATGTTCCCTCTATGCCCACTTTCTGGAGGGTTTTTATCATATGGATGTTGAATTTTGTCAAAAGCTTTTTCTGCATCCACTCTTGCCACTCTTATTCAACATAATATTGCAAGCCCTAGCCAGATCAATTAAGCAAGAAAAAGAAATAAAAGGCATCCAAAATGGAAAGGAAGAAGTAAAACTGTCACTGTTTGCAGATGACATGATACTATGTATAGAAAACCCTAAAGACATCACCTAAAAACGATTAGAAATAATAAATGAATACAGTCAAGTTTCGGGGTACTAAATCAGTATACAAAAATCTGTTGTGCAGAAAGAGAAATTAAGAAATCAATTCCATTTATAATTGCATCAAAAAGAATAAAATCCCTAAGAATAAATTCAAGCATGGAGATGAAAGACGTGTACACTGAAAACTATAAGACATTGTTGAAAGAAGTTGAAGATGACACAAATGGAAAGATATTCTGTGCTCATTGACTGAAAGAATTAACATTATTAAAATGTCCATATTACTTAAAGCAATCTATGGATTCAGTACACTCCTTATCAAAATTCCAATGACATTTTTCACAGAAATGGAACAAAAATCCTAAAATTTATATGGAACTACAAAAGACCCCAGATAGCCAAAACAATCCTGAGAAAAAAGAACAAAACTGGGGGTGTCACACTCCTTGATTTCGCATGATATTGGCAGAAAAACACAGAGATCAATGGAAGAGAATTGAGAGCCCAGAAATAAACTCACATATACATGGACAATCAATTTATGACAAAGGAACAAACAACATACAATGGAGAAAGTATAGTCTGTTTAACAAATGGTGTTGGGAAAACTGGACAGCCACATGCAAAAGAATGAAACTAGACCACTATCTTACATTATACACAAAAATCAACTCACAATGGATTAAGGACTTGAATGTAAGATCTGAAACCATAAAACTCCTAGAAGAAAACATAGGCAAGATGCTCTTTGATATTGGTTTTAGCAATATCTTTCTGAATATGTCTCCTCAGGAAAGAGGAACAAAAGCAAAAATAAACACATTGGACCTCATCAAACTAAAAAGGTTCTTCACAGCAAAAGAAACCGTTAACAAATTGAAAAGACAACCTACCAAATGAGGGAAGATATTTGCAAATCATATATCAAATGACAGGTTAATGTCCAAAATATATAAAGAACTCATACAACTTAACAACAGGAAAACAAACAACCCAATTTAAAAATGGGCAGAGAAGCTAAAAAAGACATTTTTCTAAAGACATACAGATGGCCAACAGGCACATACAAAGAAGTGCAACATCACTCTTATTAGGGAAATGCAAATCAAAATCGCAATGCGATATCACCTCATGCCTGTCAGATATCACCTCATGCCTGTCAAAATCACAATGAGGTATCACCTCATGCCTGTCAGAATGGTTCTCTCCTTCCAGAGTGATGGAGAGAACGTGGAGAAAAGGGAACCCTCATACGTTGGTGGGAAGGTAAAGTGGTGCAGCCACAGTGGAAAACAATATGGAAGTTCCTCAAAAAATTAAGAATAGAACTAACATATGACCCAGCTATTCCACTTCTGGGTATTTATTGAAAGAATATGAAAACACTAATTGGAAAAAGATATATGCGGCCCTATGCTCACTGCAGCATTCTTTACAAATAGCTAACATATGGGGCTTCCTTGGTGGTGCAGTGGTTGAGTCTGCCTGCTGATGCAGGGGACGTGGGTTCGTGCCCCGGTCCGGGAGGATCCCACATGCTGCGGAGCGGCTGGGCCCATGAGCCATGGCTGCTGGGCCTGCGCGTCCGGAGCCCGTGCTCCGCAACAGGAGAGGCCACAACAGTGAGAGGCCCGCGTACCAGCAAAAAAAAAAAAAAAAAAAAAAAAAAAAAGCTAACATATGGAAACAACTTAAGTGCCCATAAACACATGAATGGATAAAGAAGATGTGGTGTGTGTGTGTGTATCATGGAATACTACTAAGCCATAAAAAGATGAAATCTTGCCATTTGTGACAGCATGGATGGACCTAGAATGTATTATGCTAAGTGAAGTAAGTCAGATGGAGAAAGACAAATATCATATGATTTCACTCATATGTGGAATACAAAAATAAATGAACAAACCAAACAAAAACAAACACATAGATACAGTGAACAGAGCAGCAGTTACCAGAGGGGAAGGGTGGCAGGGGGATGGCAAAATGGATACAGGGGGTCAACTGCATGGTGAGGAATGGAAGCTAGACCTTTGGGAATGAGCATGCTGTAGTATATAGAGAAGTCGAAACATAATACGTAGGTACACAAAAAACTTATACCATGTTATAAACCATTAAAAAATAAAATAAAAAACTTAAAATGTGCTTATTTGCATATCACATGCATTAGCTGCTCCAAACCTCTGAAGACCACACACATTCCTTCCTTCCAAAAGAGTAGATTCAGCGTTGACAAAGGACATAAATGACATACAACTCAGGGTCAGGAGTGTGGATCATGATTGTAAAAATAGCTGTGCTGCATTTCCTCACCCCTCCTTCTATCCATACTCAGCAACGGGACTTTGCAACATCTCCCAGAAAGAGGCATTGTCTGTTTCCCCATCTCTTAGATCTGAGCTGGATCCGGAACTCGCTTCGGCTAACAAAATGCGCCACTTCTGAGTCTAGGCTTCAGGAGACCTTGCATACTTCTTCTCACCTCTTGTAACCCTGTTACAGCAGTGTAAACCAGCCCAGTCTAATTTGGTCTCTGGGATGGGAGACCACGTGCAGGAGGGCCAGCCTCTAGCTGGCCAGTCCCCCGAAGTGCTACAGAGTTCATCCAAGGTCAGCAGAGCTGCACACCCAACCCCAGCCAACCTCAGACCCACGATGTGCCCAGCGGAGACACCAGAAAGAACCATTTAGCTGCCGTGTGGACTCAAAAGCAATAATAATCACGTTTCCAGCACAAAATTTGGAGGTTCAGCAGTAGCTAATATAATAATAATAATCCAATTATACAACATATTTTGCTTTGAAATGCCTTACTGCCATTTGATTTTTTATTTTATTTTGATTCTTTTCTCTCTTTTTTAAAAAAAATTATTTATTTATTTCTGGCTGCGCTGGGTCCTCACTGCTGCCGCGGGCTTTCTCCAGTTGCAGAGAGCGGGAGCTACTCTTCGTTGCGGTGCGCGGTCTTCTCACTGCGGCGGCTTCTCTTGTTGTGGAGCACGGGCTTTAGGTGCGCGGGCTCAGTAGTTGTGGCACGCAGGCTCCATAGCTGTGGCTCACAGGCTCTAGAGCACAGGCTCAGTAGTTGTGGCGCATGGGCTTAGTCGCTCCGTGGCATGTGAGATCTTCCTGGACCAGGGCTCGAACCCATGTCTCCTGCATTGGCAGGCAGATTCTTAACCACTGCGGCACCAGGGAAGCCCTGCCATTTGATTTTAACACAGATGGATGTGACACTTTGGGAACTCTTTTCTTTCTTTTTTTTTAAAAAGAGAAAAAACAAAATAACATCTTGGCGCCATACTCAGCCTTTCTGCTCAGCTTTTTCCCACAGCTGAAGAGGAACTGTATCACTTCTCAGACCTGTGAAAAGCACCCACCTATGCTGGGCTGTCTGATTTCTCTAAGCCAGTCTGACAGTCAATAGATGTTTATTAAACACTTACTGTATCTCAAGCACTGTGCAATGGGTCTCAGCCCAGAGACTGTATCAGAATTCCCTCAGGAGCTTCTTCAAAAGGCATATGCCCAGACTGCCCTCTCTGCCCACCTCTGCTCCCCTCTGAGTCTCCACCAGAACTCCTATGTAAGGTTACTGTCTACAGCTGGAAAGTCTTCCGCTTCCTGCCTAAGAAAAGGCAGCCTGTGCTCTCCTTGTTACCCCAGGACATGAAATCCTCCAGCCGTTTATTCTGTCTACTCTGCAATGGACTCAGTCTTCCTACCTTCCAGAATGGCATTCATTTACTTCTCTTCCTGCCAAGACCCTAACTGGAACCAATAAATTTCCCCTTCACTTTCCAGTAATTATTCTTCTATCAAGTATGTATTTTTTTTTTAGCAGATTTCTGCTTAATCCTGCAATAGGAAGGTGATCAATGAAGGATTCATACTATTAGATATTCAAGCACATGAAGCCATACTTGGGAGTTTGAATATCCTGCAGTGGTCCAAATAAAAGAATTAGTATAATTCTAATTCTAAGATAATAATAATAATCTCTTAAAGATTATAGAAAGTAATTATGAAGAGGTGGCTTACATTTAACCAATATTCTGTTATTATCCACATAAAATTGTTTTTCTTCAATAATAAATTATTTATTTTAGGTTATATTATTTGCTTGTTTACTGTTTCCTTTTCCATCTATCCCATAGCATGTAAGTTCCACCAGGGCAGGAACTTTTTCTGTCTTGTTCACTCTAGCGCCAGAAAAGGATCTGACACATAGTAGGTGCTCAATAAATAACTGTTAAATCCAAGGAAGAAAGAGATGGTGGTCACTAACATTCACTGTGTACCTATGACACACCAGAAACCCTGCTTTAGAAGGATGGATACTATCATTTGATCTTCACAAAAAGAGCACTTAGATGAGCTAATTTAAAAAATATTTAGCTATTTAAAGCTAATAAACAGCATTGTCAGGAATAAATTTAGGACTGAACCTCAACACATGCCTTTTCCACTACAACATACGCCTGACAGATGTGAGGGAAACAGATAGGTAGTCATGGCAAACAGTGACACTTCTACACAATAGAGCAAATGCATTCAAAGCAATTGGGAAGAGAGTAAATCATGGGGGGTTGCATGTTTAGACAGGGTGGAGTTGGGGAAAATCACCTTATGACCAGTCAGTCAAGAAAAGTGTGGAAAATAAGGTGGGATTTCTGGAAAGATAGAAGGCAGGAAGCTTCCTTAGCTAGGTGGGGAAAGATGTTCAAGACAGCTGTGGCCTGGCAGAAGTCATCAATATCCTGGGATGGTGCCAAAGAGGAATACAAAACAAAAGGAAGGTATTGATACTTAGGAAAGCAGAAATGAAGTGCTACAAAATCTATCTATGGTCCTTTGGAATGGGTGCCCTAGTTCTACTTTTATTTCTTCTCCTTTGGTTCTACTTTTTAAAGGCAGAAGATATGAATCTTGGCATGTGTTAAATCACAGATTGTTTGTATATATTTCAGCCTTATGATCAAAGGATCTAAGATAAAAGAGGTAACATGAAATTAATAAAAGTAATTATACAATTACATTAAAAATGTTTACAACTACAGAGGCAATTTAATAACACATGAAAGTAATAACATTATGGATTACGAAGGAGACTTGACTACATTTTCTTGGGGCCTTAAGACTATTCTTTTATCTCCCTGTGCACCTACTTTCAAGTATTTGAACTTCAAACAGGAGAAGGCTGAGCAAAGTCATGGCTACCCAGACCAGAAAGACTGCCAGAGTCTGAAAGGATGGGCTTGGACCCAATATGTTAGAATCACCTAGGGTGCTTGTTACAAATGCACCAGCCCCGCTCAACTAAATAAGAATTCTTACGGATGGCACTTTAGAATCCGCATTTTTAGCAAGCTCCAGAGGAAAATTTAAGGGGTATGTACATGTGTGTGGGAGGTGATGGGATGCCCAGATGTGATGCAAAGTAGGAACACATGCATGCTGGGTGAAACACACTAAGTGTGTTCCAGAGAGCTCCACTTACAGATAGTTAAGCATGAAGCCTCAGCCTCCTAGGGATCATCATTATTTACTGTAATCCTCAATTAAAACACTTTGTTCCCACACAAAAGCTCCACCCACCTGGCATCCCAGGAGGTCCTTTGAGTTCATGGCTCTTTTAGTGTTAGCCATTTAACTTAGATACAAACAGAACCATTTCTGAAAACGAACACTGGGTATTTTATAGTCAGATACATCGTGTTTGAACCCCAGTGCCCAACTCCTGAGCTGGGTATTTAACTTCCCTGAACCTGTTTCTTTATTTGAAAAATGCTGATACAATACCCTCCTTGTTAGGTTTATTATGAAAATTAAGTGACATGATACACACCAAATGTGTATTATGCATACACAGGGTGTCAGTTATAACGCCAGGCACATAAATAGAAGCTAAACAAACATTACTTCTCTTTTTATTTCAATAACAAGTTAAGCACAAACGATTTTAAGGTAACTTACTTAAATCTTGGGTGCTGCCCAATTCCCATAAAACTAGCTGGGTCCTATTCATGTCATTCATAGTCAGGGTGGCTGCAAAGGATTGGCTTCAAGGTCCAATCCCTGTGCTGAACATACAGGTTTGCATCTGAGATGCCTTGATACCAATTCATGAACATCTCGGACTCTTCTTTTCAAATCAAGGGTATAAAAGGGAGGGCAGGATGAAGAGAAAACAATGAGCTTGTGATATGTTGATAGATGATGCTCTCTCAGGCAGCCCCTCCTCCACCTCTCACTGCATTTCCCGTCTGTCTTTCTCCAGTTTCCACCTGTCCACATCAGAAGGGGTTATCTGTAACCTGTCTGCCTGTTTCCTTTCTTTTTTCTTCCCATTATCTTTTCCTCCTTCCTTCCTTTTCTCCTTCCTTGCATAAATATTTGTTCAGTGATTACAACGTGCAAGGCTCTGCTGGCCCTGAGGATGCAGACATGAATACAGAACCTGGGCTCTGAAGAAGCTGTGCACGAGGCACCGAGGAAGCTGAAAGGAGGGGTAGCTGACTCAGCCTGAAAATTAGCGAAGGCTTCGACCAGGAGCTCTTGCGATACTTTTGTTAATATGGAAAACATTTGGGTAAAACGCATTAAAAGGCAATAAAAATGCTCATACCAAGGGTGAGTATTCCAGTGGCAGCACAAAGAAATTTGATGATTTCTCCCACAAGTAAAAAGGATAAACACTGTATAAAATTATGTAAAATAACTAGTTGAAGGTACTAGAAAATGACCAAAGGCAGGGAAAAACTGAGCAGTGATCCTATTAGTTAAGAATATGAGTACGGGGACGTCCTTGGTTGTCCAGTGGCTGAGACTCCACGCCTCCACTGCAGGGGCCACAGGTTCAATCCTGGTGGGGGAACTAAGATCCTGCATGCTGCACAGTGCGGCAAAACAAACAAACAAAAATTTTTTTAAAAAAGAATATGAGTATGTGGCTTCATTGCTTGAGTGCATTCCTTAATCCCCCACTGCCAGCTCTGGTGGTGGGGAACTGCAGCCATAGTGACTTGAGATGGTATTCGAAGTTCAGTGCTGTAGATATCTGAGAAATTAAGGGGGAATTTTTTTTTTTTTTTTTTTTTGGCTGCATCACGCAGCATACGGGATCTTAGTTCCTGGACGAGGGATCGAACCCATGCCCCCTGCAGTGGAAGCAGGGAGTCTTAAGCACTGGACCACCAGGAAAGTCCCAAAGGGGGAAATTTTGAAAGCAAGAGAGAAGTATAGAAGAGCAGAGATCCAAAATCTGAACATAAGTTCTGCCTAGTTTCCTGGCTGACCACTAACTATGCAAGGATGTGAGAGATGCCAAAGAGCTTGGGATAAAACCAGAAAGAATTGAGAGATTTACCCTTGTAAGACCGAATTCTTACTGGAGAGATATACAAATCTGCTGCAACTCTGACAGAGGGTGCTCTGCTCCGAGCTCATACACAGCTGAGACTGCTCCAGCTATCAAAGGGCAAAACCCAGAGCTGGAAGAACAAGTGGAAAGTTAGAGAAAACCTTAGAAACAAGAAAACCACAGAGAGAGTTAGCTCTAAAATCTCAGCTAGTCCCTGCCAAAACCTTTGGCTCTCTATTAAACTACACTGATTAAACACAAAGTAAGTAGAGAAAAAGAAAATCATAAAGATAAGAATGAAAATCAATGAGGAAGAAAAATAGACAATAGGAAACAAATCAATGAAAAGAAAATCTGGTTATTGGAAAATATCAATACAATTTATACACCTCTAGCTAGACAGATAAAGAAAAAAAGACATAATATCATGAATGATTAAAGGTACTTAGCTACAGATCCTACCAACATTAAAAAGTAAATAAAAATATTATAAATAACTTTATATCAATGAACATGATAAATTAGAGTCAATGGGCAAATTCCTTGAAAGACACAAATTTTCAAAACTGACTCAAGAAGAATTAGAAAACCTGAATAGACCTATATTAATGAAAGAAATTGAACTCATAGTTAAAAACTTTCCAACAGATAAAATTCCATGTCTAGATGGCTTAGTCAATGAATTCTTTAAAACATTTAAAGAAAAAAATAATTGCAGTCCTACACAAACTCTTTCAGAAAACATAGAAGGAAAAAATAATTCTAAACTCAGTTTATAAGAACAAGCTTACCCCAATACCAAAACAATTAAAAGAAAAGGAAGCCACAGTCCAATATGTTTCATGAATACTAGATGAAAAAATCCTTAACAAAATATTAGTATGTTGAATAAAAAATAAATAAAAAAGAATAATATATTATGATTAAGTGGGGTTAATCCCAGAAATGCCAAGTTGATTTAATATCTGAAAATTAATCAGTGGAACTCACCATATTAATACAGGATGAATATCACATGATCATAGATAGAAGCTGAGAACTGCACAAAATGCAGCACTCATTCATGATAAAAACATTAAGCAAAGTAGGAAGAGATGGGATCTTCTTTAACCTTATAAAGGGTATCCAGAAAACCTACAATTAACATCATACTTAATGGTGAATGACTGAATACTTTTCCCTTTAAGATCAGGAACAAGGCAAAGATTTCCATGCCACTTCTAGTCTACAGTGTCCTGGAGGTCTTATCCAGTACATTCATGAAAGAAAACAAAGACATACAAGGTAAGAGAGAAGTAATACTGTCTTTATGCAAAGATGGCCTGATTATGTAACTAGAAAAATCCCAAGAAATCTACAAAAAGCTATTAGATTGATACATTAACTTAGAAAGTTCTCAAGAGAACAAGTAAATATACAAAAAAATAATATTTCTATATTGTGGTGGTGTTTAACTTTCCACAAATTCCTTGACAATTTTCCCTTTAAACGATAGATTCTAATTTCCTTTT
This sequence comes from Tursiops truncatus, assembly GCF_011762595.2. Taxonomy (NCBI): domain Eukaryota; kingdom Metazoa; phylum Chordata; class Mammalia; order Artiodactyla; family Delphinidae; genus Tursiops; species Tursiops truncatus. The sequence goes on along the minus strand of NC_047044.1, from coordinate 91,306,798 downwards.
CTTGAATGTGGGCTGATCAAAATAACTTCCTTCTAACAAATAGAATGTGGTGGAAGTGAGAGTATATGACTTCTGAGACTAGGTCATAATAGGTATTGCTGTCTCTGCCGTGTTCTTTCAGATCACTTGGTCTGGGGGAAACCAGGAATCCTGCCCTGAGGATACTTGAGCAGTCCTGTGAAGAGGCCCATGGAGGGGAATCAATTTCCCAGCACCATCTTCTTGACCATGGAAGTGAGTCACCTTGGAAGTACATCCTTTAGCTTTGGTTAAGTTACCAGAGATTTCAGCCCCTCAGTCTCTTGAGTCTTCAGCTAAAACCCCAGATATAGTGAAGTAGAGACAAGCTCTCCTCACTGGGCCCTATCTAAGTTCTTTATCCATAGAGACTATGAGATACTAAATGGTTACTGTCATTTCAAGTCACTAATTTTGGGGGTGATTTGTTATGTAGCGATAGATAACTAATGCATATATACAAGCAATGAACAATTGGAAAAAGGACTAAAAAATTGATTCTGATTATAGTAGCATCAAAAATCATTTAGGATTCAAATTAATTTAAGGTATGTAAGACCCATATACTAAAAACTACAAAACATCGCTCAAATTAAAGAAGATCTAAATAAATAGAGAAACAATATTTGTGGGCTGGAAGACTCAGTATTACTGACAGGTTGATTATCTCTGATTGACTTAAACCTTCAATGCAATGGAAATCAGCAGATCTTTTTCTTGACATGAACAAATTTTATTTATTTTTATTTTTTAATACAATTTCTAAAGGTCACATTCCACTTACAGTTATTACAAAATATTGGCTATATTCCCCATGTTGTACAATACATCCTTGTAGCCTATCTTACACCCAATAGTCTGTACCTCCCACTCCCCCTACCCTATAAACCCCTCCCCCACCTCTCCACTGGTAACCACTAGTTTGTTCTCTATATCTGTGAGTCTGCTTCTTTTTCGTTAAATTCAGTAGTTTGTTGTATTTTTTAGATTCCACATAAGTGATATCACATAGTATTTGTCTTTCTCTGTCTGACATAAGTGAAATAATTAACTTAGTGTAACGCCCTCCAAGTCCATCCATGTTGCTGCAAATGGCAAGATTTCATTCTTTATTACGGCTGAGTAATATTCCATTGTGTATATGTACCACATCTTCTTTATCCGTTCATCTGTTGATGGACACTTAGGGTGCTTCCATGTCTTGGCTATTGTAAATAATGCTGCTATGAACATTGGGGTGCATGTATCTTTTCAAGTTAGTGTTATTGTTCTTTTCAGATATATACCCAGGAGTGGAATTCCTGGGTCATATGGTAGTTGTATTTTTAGTTTTCTGAGAAACTTCCATAATGTTTTCCACAGTGGCTGCAGCAATTTACATTCCCACCAACAGTGTACGAGGGTTCCCTTTCTCAACATCCTTGCCAACATTTGTTATTTGTGTTCTTTTTGATGGTAAGGAGATCTCTGCACTGCAGTGTTCATGCAGTGGTAATGCCCACCTTTTCAATGCCGTCATTCCCTATGGGATTCTTGACTGCACAGCCAAATCAAGAGTTGTCTGTATACAGTATCCTGGCGGAGGACTAGCCAGGGCTTTTATCTTTCTTTGCCCTATCACCTCTTAGGTAAAACAGACCATGGCTATTCAAAACCTTCTTTTTTTGCTTCAATAATACAGGGCCACCTTTCTTAAGAGTATTCAGAGCTTCAGGCAAGTAATTTTTGCAGGGCCCCTGCCTAAATAAACAATTGGATTAAGAAATAGATGACAAAATTCAAGGGCCCATGTGAAGTGTAGGGATTTATTAATGAAGATTTAGAATAATGAGCAGAGAAACATACTAATGTATTTGTCTATCACCCAATCAGTGTATGTGAAGATGCTTTGTAATGTCCAGGTACCACCTCTTTGTATTCTTTATAGTCCGATACATTATTTCTGGAAAATTTTATATCTCCCTTCATGAGAAAAAAGCAGCAATACTATTATTACTCTCAAAGCCATGACTCTTTGTGACCTGTTTGCACTGAAACAACATAGATTTCTTTGCCTCTGCAGTTCCTTAACACCATTTACTTAATGACTCTTCAACGTTTATCATGTCGCCTATGAATACTGAATTCTAATGACTGTCTCAGAAATCATTACTGTGCTTTGTTAATCATGACCACAATAGCAAGTCTTACCCACAGTATTAAGAAAAATGTGAATGATAATTCTTTTCCTGGTCATTAATTACATTCAGAATTTTATACAGTAAACATACATCAACGTATTTCCAACTTTTGTCTGTCTTCTCTCAGACTTCTTATGCTATAATCAGTGCTCTCCTAGAATGCGATCTCTATCCATGCTGCCTATACCCCTACCTTTGATACACTCCCACCTGTGGGTAGGAGAGGTGAGAAGCCTGAGGTAAGAGGCAGATGAGCAGTCTCAGCTGCTCCACAGAATATCCATCCAACTTGTAACCAACTCGTGAAAGCAGGAAGTCACCTCATCAGCTGGAGGCATGAGATCTGTTACAAAGGCCTGGTTGTGTTAGAAAGCAAGGTACGCGGGCCTCCACTGTTGTGGCCTCTCCCGTTGCGGAGCACAGGCTCCGGATGCACAGGCTCAGCGGCCATGGCTCACGGGCCCAGCCGCTCTGCGGCATGTGGGATCTTCCCGGACCGGGGCACGAACCCGTGTTCCCTGCATTGGCAGGCGGACTCTCAACCACTGCACCATCAGGGAAGCCCGAAAGTAAGGTTTTTAAAGCCCTTTTAGGGGCCAGGGCCAGCCCTCCCCACAGCACTGCTGAACACGTGGTGCAGAGCCTGCAGGGGGTGCCGTGACTGCCACAGGGGTCAGTGGGGGAGCATACAGAGTAAAGCTCACTTGTCACCTCCCCTGCTGCCCTTGGGTAGAAAGGAAGCAGCACTGCACTGAGAACACAGGTGAAAGTAGACGCTTAAGCCCAAGGGTAAGCGTGACCTTTGGCAGCCTAGGGCCTAGTGACAGTTGCAAAAACTGGGGCTCCAGACAAGTGAATAAGCTTTTTACCTGGGAAGTGTTGCCGAGCTGTAGTGAGGCCAAGGGGATGTACAAAGATGGTGTCTCCCAGCTTATGTCTCCTGGCAATGTCTCCTTAGCCTCTAGATGCATGGGAAACCTGAAGCCTGTCTGAAGCTGAAGCATCAGGCTAAGTAAACAGGTCTTTTTCACAGGGATACTTGGGTTTTATTTCAGCTTGCTGTCTGTGCAGTGCCCTGGGCGTGGTAGCCTGCCAAGAGCTGTCTTTCTGATCGTTACCGTCCTGTGGAGCTCAGGAATGCCAGGGCCCCTGGCGAGCAAGGCTGGGAGATCAAGAGGTGTCCCCTATGTGGACTGAAAGTGCTCACTGGCTTTAGCAGGTCAGCTGGAGAGTGGAGGGGATGGGGCCCGCTCACTGGCTTCAGGAAGGCAGTTCTTCAGCCCCCCCCCCAGGGGGCAGGGGAGTGTTGCAACCACTGCACGTGCAGACTTCAGCAAGGAAGTAGGACACTGCAACAACCACTCACCGCTGCCCGCTTCGCTAGGCAGTGGGAGGGTGTTGCATCCAGGCTCACCCACCTGTGCTAGCACGCTAGGTGGAGAATGCGCCAATGGCTTCCGCCAGCGCCTCTGCCTGCAGACCGTTTCGGCTGTCCCCGGCCCCTCCAGCCTTTAGATGGGCAAATGAATCTTCCTCACATTTGGCACTTTCCAAACTGTTGCTATTTTGCTGGGTCTTGGGGTGTGTAAGGCCACATGCAAATCCTTTACTGGGGGAATCTCAGTCTCCTATAGCACTTTGGTACCCTTGGACATCAGCCCCGTTGGGTTTCTAAGCCAGACGTTTTGGGAGCTCATCATTCTGGTGCGGATCGCAGGGGCTGGGGTGCCTGGTGGGCGTCACCAATCCCTTGCTCCTCCTGGAGAAGCACCTGTCTCATGAGATCCCTCCTTATCGCGTGTTGCTGCACACAACAAAGTGGGGTCTTTTGCAAGACCATGTCTCCACCTCTCCTACCTGTCTCAGTGTGGTCCTTTCATTCTCTGTTGTGGGAATCAGCTCATCTCACTTTCAGATCTTTTTCAGAGGAAATGATACAAATGTAGCTGTAGATTTAATGTGCCTGTGAGAGCAGGTGAGTTCAGAATCTTCCTACTCTGCCACCTTGGACCCCACCGTAAATCCTTTCCAGATTAGGATGGAGGTTATTATATTATTTCCTTGAATAACTACCTGTATTTTTACGGAGTCAGCTGGGACTCTCGTGAACACAGAGCATGAGACTGGCTTAGATAAGCCTGGGTGAGCTGGGGTCTGCAAATCCTTTTGCAACATCGATGACTGTATTGTGAAGGATGACTATTATTCCTCCTATTCTATGCTAGAGTACAGTTTTGGGAGTGCCCTTCCAACAATTCTTATTAGGCAATTATCCCTCAAGGATTCTGGCAAGGACAACAGGAACACTATTACAATATCAATCTTCCATCCGTATATTGACTGACCATCTGCAAAACTTTATGTGGTTTGAGTTGCCTGGACTGTTGCCTCAGGCTTCTACATGTTCTGTGGGAAGCCTCTCCAGTCCTCCTCTCGTGGGCCAGACATTTTGTAATTCTAAAATGCAAATCTATTAATGTCACTTTCACTTGTAATTTTAATGGTCTTGCACTGCCCTTCATTCCCTCTCCCTGGCCTTCTCCGCACTTCCTCTTGCCCATAGGCCTTTACATGTGCTGCTTGTTCCACAGGGAACATTCTATCACCCCATTATCCCAGGGAATTTACACTGGCCTTTGTGTCTCAACATAAATTTTACTTTCTCTTAAAAGCTATCTATTCATCCCCAAACTAGGCTTCTCTATTATTACCCAAATCACACTTTAGTCATTGCTTTTTTATTTGTGTCTATTTTTCACCAGAATGTAAAGTTTGTTAGAATAGGGGCTGCATTTGTCCTGTTTTTCATCACAAATACTCTGCTTAGGACATTTTAATAGAAAATTGTAGCTGAATAAATTATATCATGACTTGATCTATTGGTTCTGACTCAATAACTCTTAATATCCTTGTCCGTATCAGGAAGAGCCTCCAGGTCCTGCCCCTTAGAATACAAAACTGACACCACGCTCCTAACCCACTCAATCTATCACGGTACTCCTGCACCAAAGAAAAACAACAAGTCACCTAGCTTATTTCTGGCATCAACAGCACATACACATGGCATAAAGTTCATGGTAAAGCTTAGTTTTATGTCTATGCGATGAATTCCGTGTGGCTGATCCCATAACTAAACAATTCTTTGTAATATAAATAAAATTCGACATGTTTGCTGTTGAGAACAAAGCAGTCCAGTTAGAGAAATTATGAATGACATTGCTCCACTGGCTCCTGCAAAAACATCTTGGAGTAAAAAAAAAAAAAAGAGCTCTATTATCTATATGTCTACTTCTAAATCTATCTATTCTGGAAGATATATATGCAAATATGAGCAAGGTCAAAAGTTTCACAGGTAATCCCTCCACGTCCTTCTCCACCACTACCTTTGGGATTCAAGACTAGTAAGACTATGGAAGAACACCATTCTGCAGAGATTTCAAAGCAAAAGTTTCAGGTAACAGCTGGACTTTGCATTCTATCACAAACAAGAGGAAGAGTACGAATATTTGACTGTCTCAGTATCTTGCCGTCGTTACATTTCAGTGCAAAGGAACACAGAAGAATCGAAGCACAGTCTAACTTGGAGAAAGGAGTTCTCAGTCCCCCTCAGTACTAAAACAATTAAGCAAACTATGACAAAGATGAAATCAAAGTGGTCTCAAAGGAAGGATCAGGTCACAAGGACAGAAAGACATCACTTTATTCCCCTGGTCAGAATTCCCAATAGGGTGATGTTAATATTATCAAGAACAACAGTGCCAGAAGGGACAATAATACTCTGACACAAATACTCTTACAAAGCTAGATATGACAGGTGGTTGGTATAACCGCCCTGTAAGTTGCATATATGTAATTAAAGGTCAAAAGTGTCCACATCACATCTGCATCGGACACTTAGATGTTTGGTAAGAATTTCCCCTTTGCCTTTGCTCATGATGTTTCCTGAAGAGGGTGCAAACCTGCAGTTGAGGGCAATTCCAGCTAGCAGACACACGTTTTGGGGTTTTGTTTTTCAAGTCCATATTTCTCTCTTGAGAAGCTAGAGGATATGGAAATACTGATCTCCACATGGCTGGGTGACAATAGTCAGTGGGAACTGACTGGCTCCCTGTCAGTGGACCATGTATTTGCTAAAATTGTTTCCATTTCTATTTTCTTATACCAGCCCCTTTATTCATTTGCATCATCTTCTGTCTCCTTTAGGTATAGGAGTTTGCAATCCCAACTCTACAAAGATCATCCTTCCCATCCATCTCTACCTGCTCAAATTCTAGTCATCGCTCATGGTTCATCTCAAATGTCCACCTTTTTCCTTTTCCCAACAATCAGATGTGAGTTGTCCCTATTTTGAATACTCACAACATTTCTTACACTTCTTTTGTAGCCTAAACAGTATCCAGTAATAATATTGTTCTTATCTGTATAGTACTTATCTTGTCTGTGTAAGATCTATAAGCTCGTACATTCATTCACCCATCCATTCAGCAAAAATTTATTAAGTACTAGGTGCCACATACTAGGTAAACTGCTGTGGATATTGCAAAGAATAAGAGAAATGCATAAATCACCTACACTCCAATTAAAAAAAAGAAATCATAAAAAAAGAGAAATGGAGACAGGCTCTCAAGGAGATGCTGAGACAGGATCTACCTCGTTCATCTTTGATTCTACTGCAGAGCCTAGGCAAGTGCCTTGTGCTTAAATACTCAATTGGCATTTGTTGAAGTAAAGTTTTGTCAACCCTATTAACATAGTTTATGACATTCTATTAAATACAAGTATTAGAGCTATATTTCATAGCACTCTAAAAACCAATTTTGATTAATGTATGCTAATCACTAAACATTTCTTCTTCCATTCCAGTTAAATCACTAAGGTTTTATCCTGAAATAGTACTCAGAGTACTCAGATGTCTCTCTAAATTTATTTACCTGGGTAACTGCTGAAAGAGAGGCGACTACTCCTGGTGTCTTTATCAATGATGTTGAAGTCCCAGTGTTTATATATCCTGAGCATGGCAGCATACGTGTACCAGCTTGAGTGAGCAAAAAAGATGTTCTCAAATCCAGGAAGAACCTATAGCCAGAATCATAGTGAAGTATACAGATAACTGACTACAAATGTAGGAAGTGTAGAGGGATTATGTCTATTAAGGCGTTTACTGCTATTTTTGTTACTGGAAAATTAACCTTTAATGTGCACAAAACAGAGTCTGTCCTAGCTTCCAAAATGGAAGATTCTGGATGGTGGGAGTGGCAGGTACATAGAGCATGGGAAAAATGATGGAAGAAACGGGTAACATCACGTACATCCAATTCCCTCCATCAGTTCCTTCTAGTTCTTAACTTCTATGACAGAGGAACCCATGAGCTGATATGTAACTATAGCTGGGAGTGATGAGATGTTACCATACTTGGGTGACATATAGAAAAAGTCCATATGGACCAGAAGAAGGACGAAGAGAAAGGCTGTCGCATGTCTCACCTTAATAAGAGCAGAGCAATGTCCCATGTCCCATCTCTTAAAAGCCTCCAGGCCGGAGTTTTTTGTGGGAGAAAGTGAGGGAATCAGGTCCAGCAGATCTCCAACAGCATTCAGGAACTGAATCTGGAACAGGGTCATGGGCTGGGAAAAGAGAGAGACAGCACTTAACATTGATTTCAGACACTCAGATGTCATTTTCTATTGTGAGGGCTCCTGTTGCTAGGTATCCATTACATTACTCCTTTGTGAAGGTTCCCTAATGTAACAGATACACTAGATTTTATTGTAGTTTATAAAATGATTTTTATTACTTTATAGTTTGTGAGACATTTTAGCCTGTTAGCCACAGATCTGGGGAGTGGGTCCTATGAGAGTAAAATGAACAGAGCCCTCTGCTTGCATTCCTCTTCAGCAGGTTTTTTCAGTCTTGGCACTAGTGATATTTGGGGCCAAATAAGTCTTTCTTGTTGGGCAGGGGGGCTGGGCATTGTAGGAAGTTTAGCAGCGTCCCTGGCCTCTACCCACTAGATATCAGTAGCACCCTCCCAATTTTGACAACCCAAAATGCCTAGGCATTGCAAAATGTCCTCTGGTGAGAAGTCATCCTTAGCTGAGAAGCACTGCTTTACAGCGAAAATATTCAACTAAGGTGCTTTTGATTTTGATCGTATGTTTAAAACAGGACTAACAGACTTGACAGCATTAAACCTGAAGCAATTATCAGGCTTGAACATGAACTCTGTGTTAACTAGAGAGCACTGCTCCAGCAAGATTCAAACCACCAGAGTCGCCCAGGGCTAGGCATCTACAAACAAATTGGTTTTCGGGCAGAGGTGGTGAGAAGCAAATACACATGACAATTTTAACAAAAGCAAAAGCAAGAAAAGAAAAAACACCTGATTATTTATTTATATAAACATTCTCTTTGTTTTGTTTTTGAATAAGTAATCCATTCATTATTCAATATTTTTTTTAATTATAAGATCTATAGTGGAAATTCTCTTCATTCCTATCCTCTGTTCACTCAAGACCCACCCTGTCTCCAGCTTACTACCACTTTTATTGGTTTCTTGCATATCTCTAGACTTCTAAAAATGTCTTACAAATACATTTTTTAACATAAACGATAGTGTGTTATATGTACTTCTCTTCACCTTGATTTTTTTCTCTTAATATCTTTTCATATCTTGGGGACCTTTCCATATTTGATATAAAAATCTTCCTCATTCTTTTAAATAGTATTCCAATGAATGGATGCATTATAATATTTTTAACCAGTATTTTATTGGTAGACTTTCAGGTGGTTTCTAGTCTTTTGCTAATATAAATAATGTAACAATAGTCAGACTTGGACACATCATTTTGTATGTGTGTGAGTCTGTGTGTGGGACAGAGCTCTAGAAATGATTTTGATTTTAATAGATATTTCCAAATTGTCTTCATAGGGCTTATTTCAATTATACTATTACAGCCTAACAACATATTAAACAATTAGTTTATTTCCAGTTTGATAGGTGAAAAACAGTATCTCATTGTAGTTTATACTGGCATTTCTTCTACCATGAGCACTGCTGAGCATATGTTTAAAAATCTTTGGATTTATTTTTTGTGAACTGTGAATGTGCTTTATCTGTTTTTCTACCAGGTTATTCTTGTTTACCTACTTTTAAGAGTTCTTTAAGTATTAGAGAGATTAGTTCATTGTCTCCGAGATGAATTGCAATATATCTTTCAGTTTGTAATTTGCTTTTAAATATTTTGCCTTTATTTTAAAAATTAAGAATGATACCATACATATGAAAGAATAAAGATGTATATGCACAGTTTAAGGAAAAATAATAAACTCCTATTACCCACCTCACAGTTTTTAAAAAATAGAATATTATACATAATAATATATAATAATATATAATCATAGAATATTATTGTACATTTTATAAAACTTAGACATTTTTCTTAACAAACGTATTGTCTAAAACACTTGCTTTATTAGGTTAATTAAATAGCCAGTACATTCATATGGGGCTCTTTAACCTACCCCAGAGAATAGCATGAATGAGACTGAAAGAACACAGCAACAAGCTGGTTTATTTGTGAGTTAACCTGACACTGAGTCAGGTGCTAGCAATGAGATAGATAAGACAGTTCTTCTGTGCAAGAAATTTATTCTCTAGTCCTAATTTGATCTTCTCCTTAATTGGAATGTATCAATAATTTTAAAGATAATTTTCAATATTCTTGCCATACCATATAAATCCTGAGTAGCTTTTAAAACATCTTACCTTTGTTCCTTCTACTGTAGCCCTCTTCTTTGCCCCTACATATAGCCCATCCATTTGTGCCATAACATAGCCTGTGTGTCTCCAAAACGGGTCATCCTTGTAATTTTTGATGTTAGCCCGGGCCCACTGATCTTGCTTCCTGGAAGACAAATTAGATTTGTACTAGAGGTCTCCATGGTTGTTCATCCAAAGCTAAATTAAACCCAGGTATTTAGAGATTATATATTCAGATACTTATGTTAGCTAGTATAATTTAAATTCTGGATCTTATAACATTCCAATCACTTTGAAAGGATATCAGAGCAAATCCTAAGTGATTTTCAATTTCTCCCAAGGACTAGGACTCTTCCATTATAACTTCCCCCATGCTCTATCTAGAACTATCTAGAAACACAGGTGTAATATTTACTTATCTGTGATACTGAGACCTAAGAAAGTTGAGGATAGACTGGTTCAAATATATCTTATATAAAATCATGTTTCACTAAATCGGTAAGGACAAGTTGATTAACTTTACTTTGTAGATAGAAGTGATAAACAACAGGAAAAAAACAAAAGCTCTTAAGGACAGGGTGGTTTGTATTTGTATTTCTCTCAGATCATTTTCATAGTTTATGGTTTGCCCTATTCCAGTTGTCGCTAATAACAGCCTCAATGCCTCTGTCCTAGGAAAAAGTCTTTTTTTTTAATAGTCCTTTCATTCTCTCTTCTCTATTTGTTGTCTGCACTTTATGCAGGATGAGTTGATATAAATTTGTATACTAAAAGCTATTTCTGATGTGTTCAGGCTATCTCTAGATCAATTTAAAAATACAGTGTCACTGCTTCATGGGATCTAGCCCAGATGCTCTGTAGGACCTTAGCATCCGATGAAGGGGTTGCTTAGTATATAATTTGGAGGGCCAAACCAAGAGCTCCTTTATCCCCAAATTAGTCTCATAGTCTGTCATCCCACAAATATAAAACATATTTTCTGAATATTGAGAATTATTAGTCTTCAGAAAACTTTACTAAAATGGAAATATTCTCAGAGGATGTTAAGAATTATAACTTTAGATATGAGCTAACTTCCCAGCTAAGAAGAGTCACCAGGTCCATGAAATGGAAGCACCTTTCAGAGGGAGAAGGAATGATTTCTGCAAGGAGAGGAGCCCCCAGGTGGAAGGGATCCGGGGATTTGACTTTGCCTGTCTTGCACTGGTGAGATCTTCCTCTAGCTGCGTCAGCAATTGATAATGGGATATTCAACCTGACCTCTGAAAGAGCACAAATTAGAAGGCATTTGTCCACAACCAGTTTTCATGCCATCACCAAAAGGTGCTATACTTAACTACAAGAATTACTCCAGAGTCCTGCCTAAGAGATGGAAAAGAAATTGGTGAAGGAGAAATTGCTGTTTGAAATGACAGATTCAAGCCCTGAAGCCTCAACAGCAATGAGAAGAGGAAAGCTTACGTTAAAGAAAGAGGAATACTTACGTTAAAAACTCCTGTACTTTATCCAACACGGAACGTTCCTTAATCAGCTGTGGGTAGAGGTTTGTGAAGTGGTCAAACATATGTCTGAAAGGAGAGATGAAAATTGTTACATTTCCATTTTTCTTCTTGGATTTTCCCATCACAGTAAATTATCCAGTATTTTGGCTAACTGGGATGTTCCCTATGGCAAACCTTCCCTATCTTCTTTTATACATCAAATGCACAATTTAAAATGGGGAAATATTGGGACTTCCCTGGTGGCGCAATGGTTGAGAATCCTCCTGCCAATGCAGGGAACAAGGGTTCGATCCCTGGTCCGAGAAGATCCCACAGGCCGTGGAGCAACTAAGCCTGTGCGCCACAGCTACTGAGACTGTGCTCTAGAGCCAGGTCTCTGCAATAAGAGAAGCCACCGCAATGAGAAGCCCGCGCACCGCAGCAAAGAGTAGCCCCTGCTCGCCACGCCGCAACTAGAGAAAGCCCGCGCGCAGCAGTGAAGACCCAGCGCAGCCAAAAATAAATAAATAAATAAATTTTAAAAAAATAAAAAAATAAAATTGGGAAATATTCCCAACATATAGAAAAGCATAGAATATAACAAACACCCAAGTATCCACTACCCAACTATATAAAATCATTATATTTTGCCATATTTGCTTCATATTTTTTAAAAAAGATATAAAACATAAGATAGAGTTCAACCGCTGACACTAACTGTCCTCCCTTCTCCCCAGAGGCAACTGCAGTCTTGAATGAGTGATTTATTGTTCTCATGCACATTTTTATACCATCTCTCTCTATATATATATTTAATCATAAATAATGTATATTATTATTAATAATGTTTCAGGACAAATATAAATAAGATCATACTATCTACCACCCTAACTTGTTTATTTTTCTCCACATGATATTTTAAAAGAATTATCTGTTATCATCTGCAGCTTAAACTTATTCTTTTCATGTGTTGATGGTATTCCATGTTATGACTATATAAAAATTCATTTATGCAGTCCTATGATAGACATTTAACTGGTTTTTAATTTTTCGCTATTACAGTGCAACTTCATTGTTGTAAATGTCTCTTTTTACACATTTGTTTTTCTAGTATGTATGTGTATATATACATATACATATAAAAGTAGAATTTCTGGGTTGAATATTCTATACATCTATAGTTACTAGATACTGCCAAATTGTTCTCCACAGTGATTGTACCAAATTACGTTCTCCCCAACTACATGTTAGATCTCTCCTTGCTCCTTACCCTCGCCAACACTTGGCACAGTCAGACTTTCAAATTTTCAACAGTCTGTTGTATGTGAAATGATTCTGTGTTTTAATTTCCATTCCCCTCAGCATTACTGGCTATTTGAGATTTTTTAAAACTTATTTAAAAAGTTAAATGTCCCTCATACGCTATACAGTAAACATTTTTGGTGAGCTACAATTGACATACAACATTGTATAATGATTTGATACATTTATATATTGCAATGTGATTATCACCATAGCATCAGCTAACACCTCTACCATGTCACGTAATTGTAATTTCTTTTTGGTGGTAAGAACAATTAAGATCTAATCTCTTAGAAACTCTGAAGTTTATAATACAGTATTGTTGACTATAATCACTATGCTGTGTGTTGGCTCTCCAGGGCTTATCTACTAGCTGCAAGTCTGTATCCTTGAACAACATCTCCTCAATTAGTTTTTGAATTGATGAAAATAATCCATTTACATCTGTTGTGATTTTCATATACTTGGATTTATTTCTGCAGTTCCTTCTGTTTTCCATTTACCATCCCTTTTTTTTGTTTCTCTTTTATGGTTTCTCTGTTTAAATAACATTTTCATTATCCTTCTTTTTACTTCTGCTAATTTAGAAGCTTTATATAAAATGTACAATTGACTCTTGAACAACATGACTTTGTACAGCAAGGGTCCACTTATACATGGATTTTTTCAGCAAATACATACTCTTTGGATATGGAGGGCCGACCATAAGTCTACATGATTTTTGACTGTGCAGGGTTGGGGGTGAGGACTCAGCATCTCTAATCCCAGCATTGTTCAAGGGTCAGCTGCATTTCTATTCCATTAGTGATCATCATTAAAAATTGTGAAAACATTCATTATTATGCATTTTATTATAAAATATAAATGACTTTTTGGGGGGGGGCAGTACCACGTGGCATGCAGGATCTTAATTCCTCGACCAGGGATCAACCCGTGCCCACTGCAATGGAAGCATGGAGTCCTACCCACCGGACTGCCAGGGAATTCTTATATAAAATCTAAATGAATTTTCTATTTCTCTCCTCCTCCAAACATACATATTTTAGCAAGCTTTACCCATTGACATCACCCATCATGTTATTGTTCGAAGATTTAGTTTTACCTTTTCAATTAAAAAAATATTAAAATAATTTTTATTGTTTAACTTTTACAATCAAATTTTATTAACTTCTTTGTTTTTTGTGTTAACTATTGTTCCTTATATCCCAAATGTTCCCTCTTGCTATTTTTGTTAATGTATGTCCTATAATAGTTTATTAGAAGTCTGTGAATGGTAAAATATTTTAACTTATATATCTAAAAATATCCTTGTTTTGCCCTTGCTCTTGGATAATTTAAACGGTTTTAAAACTCTAGTTAGTTATTCTTCCTCAGTACTTTAAAAATATCATCCTCACCTTCTAGGTCTATTGTTGCTAATGAGAGGTATGCTGGCAGTCAAGCTGAGATGCCTTTGAAATCAATGTTTTTCTTTCTGATAGCTTTTAAAAGTATTCCCTTTATCCTCAAATTTCTGTAGTTTCATCCTGTGTTGTAGCAATTTAATAGGCTGTGTATTCCAACTAAGGACTCGTGTCTTTCTCAATTTTGATCAATTCTCACTGTTACCCTGTCAACTATTGCTTATCTGCAATTCCCTCCAGTTTCTTTTTCTGGGACTCCTAATAGACATATGTTGGAGTTGCTTTCTCATTATTTTTACCCCTTTCTCTTTTGGGGCAGTGTACTGTATAAATCCCTCAATACTAATGTCTGATTCAGAAATTATTTCTCTGAGATGGTCTAGACCAGGGTTTGCCCACTTATTGATATTTTTAAAAATTAATTTCCATAATTTTCATTTATGATATTTCAAGCAGTTTCTTTTAAAATATCTACCTGTCTTATTTCTTCCTTTTTGTTCCATAAATTTTTCAAGTTTTCCTTCATATATGTGTGTGTGTGTGTGTGTGTGTGTGTGTGTGTGTGTGTGTGTGTGTATACATATATTTTGTTGTCATTGTTGGGACCTGCAGCTTGAGTGATCCTAGCTCCCCAATCAGGGACTGAACCTGCGCCCTCGGCAGTGAAAGCGCATAGTCCTAACCACTGGACCACCAGGGAATTTCCAAGTTTTCCTTCATTTAAAACTTAGAGTACCTTAAGCATATTTAAAGTCTTTGTTAAACCATCTACAAAATTCATCTGGAGTGTATTAATGACTTACTTTATTGATTTTGCTTTTTCTTAGCATTCAGTTTCTTTGTGCTTTTTTTTATCATTTTTTTTACATCTTTATTGGAGTATAATTGCTTTACAATGGTGTGTTAGTTTCTGCTTTATAACAAAGTGAATCAGTTATACATATACATATGTTCCCATATCTCTTCCCTCTTGCATCTCCCTCCCTCCCACCCTCCCTATCCCACCCCTCCAGGCGGTCACAAAGCACCAAGCTGATATCCCTGTGCTATGCGGCTGCTTCCCACTAGCTATCTACCTTACGTTTGGTAGCGTATATATGTCCATGCCTCTCTCTCGCTTTGTCACAGCTTACCCTTCCCCCTCCCCATATCCTCAAGTCCATTCTCTAGTAGGTCTGTGTCTTTATTCCTGTCTTATCCCTAGGTTCTTCATGTGTCCATCGTCGGATGAATGGATAAAGAAGATGTGGCACATATATACAATGGAATATTACTCAGCCATAAAAAGAAACGAAATTGAGCTATTTGTAATGAGGTGGATAGACCTAGAGTCTGTCATACAGAGTGAAGTAAGTCAGAAAGAGAAAGACAAATACTGTATGCTAACACATATATATGGAATTTAAGAAAAAAATGTCTTTGTGCTTTTTTGAACTTGGTATTCAGGCATTTTAAGTTATGTGTTTGTTTACATTCTTAAATTCTTCCCCCCCCCACCCCCTTCCTTTCTCCCTCCCTCTTTCTTGCCTCTCATTTCCTTCTAGGTACTTCCATCAGACTCCCTGAGAACCAGGTCTTGTAGCGGCTCTGGGGGACTTCTTTCCTATGGAATGCTGCACGTATATGTGTCCTGGAACCAGCACATGGATGATTTGGTTCTTTTGCACACCCCGCCTCCCGTCAAGCTCACGGTTTCTTATAAATCTCTACACCAGAGTGCACATCAGCAGAAGTTATTGTGTGGCCTCCTATTTTCCAAACAGTCCAAAGCAGCAAGGTTACTTCTGCTTCCCAGCCTTGATTCAGCTCCCTCAGGTCACAGAGGCCTTCACCCACCAGCCGGGGTGGCTGTCTCTGCCTGCTTCATGCCAAGGGCCCAGCAGATCCAGACCCCAGTGCTTTTCTGCTTCATTTCTGGTTCAAGAGATCTTTAATCTTGTTTGGGGGCTCCAGCTATATTACCATGATGCTCTCTTTCTATACATTTTATCTACTATTTGCTCTAAGTTTGGAGCGAAGTGGGTCAAATTGTGAGCCCCTTGCACCCTCTGGACTGGAAGTTTACCTAAAGTCTGAGTTCTGGTTTTTATTTGATGCTTTTTATCGACCTAGAGGTCAGCACTGTAAGCAGGAGGTGACTCGGCTTCCAAAAATGGGAATTTGGCCCCCAGCACTGTGGAACTTTAGATATCTTTATCTAATAGTTTCCAGAACTGAAATTGATGCGAATAGAGTTTTATTGCCAGTGAGGCAAAGAACACTAAAATCCTTTGAAATTTTTTAGTTTATGGTCCTTGAATTCAACAAACTTCATGAGTGCTTTTCCTTCAAATTATCTGTAAATATTTTTTTAAAATTGAATTATCATATTTGTTTACATATCTTTTATGCTGCCACACCTATTCTTCTATCAAGTTGGCCCCTTTTCTATCATCTCTAAAACTGAGGGAGAGAACAGCAATAAAGCTAGACAGGTATGTGGCTGACAGGGAAGGGACCCTCTGCCCTGGCCTCATATTTCAGGTGAATGGAATGCAGAAACTCCAGGTGAGTGGGACAGCTTGATTTAGTTGCTTAGGGAAGCAAAAGCCCTTCAGTTTTCCCTCCGAGGTTGCATGGGGAAGTAGAGATGGCTGCCAGGACTGTCTGGGCTCAGAAGCCAAATGCAGCACCCCTGCCCCCCTCCATGAGTTTCAGGGAGCAGCTAAAGGCTTTCTTGTCTGGCCTGGGGTGGAATAAGAGGACATTGGGAGTTGATGGACCTCCTGGGGGCAGAGGACTTATACTTGGGGTGACTACTGCAACCTCAATGGCATTGATTTTGCAACTGGAGACCAGGGAGACCATGGAAGCCTCATCAGGTGTCAGGTGGGGAAACACCCCAGCTAAAGACTCAATGAGACTGTTCCACTTCAGTAAACGTGCCAGAGAAGGACACAGGACAACCACTGCTTAAACATCCCCCCTCCCTCCAAGATGCCTCAGTAACACCAATCCATTCTGGAAAAAAGTGTTTGGAAGAGGACTGGAACATTCTGAATTGACTCAGTTTCAATGAGATTTTGTCCCTATAGAAATGACTATGGTAACATTTCCTGCCATGAGGAGGAATGGGCTCTTAAAATTAGAATGATTTAAATGGAAATAAAGTTCTCTGTTTTGGGAAAAAATAATTTGTGGGCTATTGACCTACCAATGCGCACTCAGGTAAAGATACAAAAATTCGTACTTTTTACCTAAAGTCTCCATCACTGCACCCTGCCCAGCTCCACCCAGAGCTCCAGATCCTCTCGATTTTTCATTCTATTTCAATATAGGGCTGTTTCTCAACCGGAGTGATTTTTCCCTCCAAGGGGCATTTGGCAATGTCTGGAGACATATTTTGTTGTCACAATAGGGGGGTGGAAGGTGCAACTGGCATCTAGTGGGTAGAGGCCAGGGATGCCGCTCAACTTCCTACAATGCACAACAAAGGATAATTCAATCCCAAACGTCAAAAGTGCTGAGGTTGAGAAACCCTGAAACAGAGGAACATTCATCCTGACTTGGGGGTGGTTGCTGTGGAGGTCCATGTAACGGTAAAGACAGATGTAGATAAAAGAGGGTAACTAGGCCAGAATTACTAATATTTTTTCTTTCTTTTTTGGGGGGGAGGGGGAGGGGCTAAACTTTTTGATTCTGATATTCAGAGCTGCGGAAGAGAAACCTGCACCTTGAGACCAGAAGTGGAGGCTTCACCTGACCCTGCCCCACCCAGAGGCCCTGAGGAACATAATCCATTCACAGTCCCCTGAGAAGGTTGAGGCCCTTCTCTGATCTTTGAGCCTGGGGCCCTATACCTTTGCGAAGGTTGAGGCCCTTCTCTGATCTTTGAGCCTGGGGCCCTATACCTTAGCGTGCTGGAGCAACACAGGACAGCAGATAAGAGCAGAGGCTTTGAATTCTGAACTCAAAGCTTGATCCACTCCTTGTAGGCTCTACAACCATAAGCAGGATTCCCAACTTCACCATGCTTCCGAATTCTCATCGAACAGAGCCAAGACCAGTCTCCATGTCAAGGATGTGTTAGATTTCGTTTCAGCTCCTGTGGTGTGTAAAGTCAGTAAGTTTCCTCCTAAGTTGGCCGAGACTTTGCCCATCTTTCCATCTCTCACACACACTTTGTGACAATCACAAAGACATATGGACACCTACTTTTCCCTGCGTCTTTTTGCATTATGTTAATACCATATCATTTAGTGCTTGTCAGGTGATCTCTCCTACTCTTTCCTAGTTGTTTCAACTTCCTACTTCCTGGGTCTGACACCGTATCAGGCTCCTTTAGTATTTCCCATTGTGATTAATCCACTTGTGTGTGTGTGTGTGTGTGTGCATTTGCACAGACTCCGTAGCTGGACAGCTGGTCTCCAATTCTGGCTGCTGCTAACTAGCTCTGTGACTTTCAGCTACTTATTTTACCTCTCTGTGCCCAAGTTTTCTCTCAGTAATATGGGGATAGTAATAATATATACCTCACAGCGTGGCTGTGGATTAAATAATTTAACATATATAAAATGTTTTGAACAATGCCCGGCATATTTTAAATTATATATATCTGTGTATGTGTGTGTATATATATATAAATATAAGTGCTAGTCGTCATCATCATCATCATCATCATCACTATTTTGTGCTTCATGTTAAGTCCCAAATAATTACCAACTGATGGGTCATTTGATAATTTTGAGGGTGTGACTGTGTCTTACTTATCTTTGCTTTGGCTACAGCCTTGACCTGGAGCCATATTCAGTTTCTAATATCAGAAGGAGCAAGTTGGGGGGTACGGAGGAGATTCTTGAAGTATCTCTCGATGGTAAGACAAACACCCAAAAAGGTTCCGCCTTTGACTAGTCTCTCTACTTGTGCCATAATCTTGCTAGAACCTCTTTTCATCATAGTTTTACCAACTGCTGTGTCAACACATTACCTTAAAACGAGTGGGGAGAGTACTCAGGAACTCACTCCCCACTGTCTCTCTATCCCCAGAGCCCGGCACAAGGTAGTATAACGAGGGTGTGTCGCATTGAATTGTGGCATCCAAACTGGCTAGGTAATTCCAGAGGAGGTCATTTCTACATGTGCCTCAGCAACACAAGAGATCAGCCACTTTGTTAAAAACTAGAGCAGACCAGGTCCTCACACCCCCATCACCATTCTTTCCAGAAAGGTTTCCTGACTTATTTTATTGACTATCAATGACTATTTATCAGGTTTTACATCATTAGTGAGCATCAGAGACTCTTAATTTGCAACTGTTAGGGAGCCACCCAGTAGAGTTAAAAAAAATGAAGACAGAAATTCCATTTGGCCAAGGCTGCTAGACGATGCATTACATGGAAATACGTAGCTGACACTTCCGATTCATCTCTCATAAAACAGGAACAACAGGATTCAATTAAACTTCATAAGCGTGTAGTTAAGTAACCACTGTGGGGGGGGGGGGGCAGAAGTGCTATGCCAGGCGCCTGGGGTATATAAAGATGAATAAGATGGGGACCCTGTCCTCAAGGCACTAACAGGTGGTGGAGGGGAGAGATGGGGCTCTGATCCAGTGGAAATGGAATCAGAAAGAGCTTCATCAAGAAGAGAGCATCATATAACTGATTCAATTAGTTGTACAGCAGAAACTAACACAGCATCGTAAAGCAATTATACTCCAATAAAGATGTATTAAAAAAGGTCATTTCTGGGCTTCCCTGGTGGCGCAGTGGTTGAGAGTCCGCCTGCCGATGCAGGGGACGCGGGTTTGTGCCCCGGTCCGGGAGGATCCCACGTGCCGCGGAGCGGCTGGCCCGTGAGCCATGGCCGCTGAGCCTGCGCGTCCGGAGCCTGTGCTCCGCAACAGGAGAGGCCACAGCAGTGAGAGGCCCGCGTACCGCAAAAAAAAAAAAAAAAAAAAGGTCATTTCTAACAGCTATATGATGTAGCATCATATTGACACACAATACAAAATATTGTAATTTCAAAAAAAGGCATAAAACAAAAAGAAGAGAGCATCTGAGATGGGTCTTGGAGGTTGAGCAGGATCTATTTTTTTTTTTTTTGCAGTACGCAGGCCTCTCACTGTTGTGGCCTCTCCCGTTGCGGAGCACAGGCTCCGGACGCGCAGGCTCAGCGGCCATGGCTCACGGGCCCAGCCGCTCCGCGGCATGTGGGATCTTCCCGGACCGGGGCACAAACCCGTGTCCCCTGCATAGGCAGGCAGACTCTCAACCACTGCGCCACCAGGGAAGCCCTGCGCAGGATTTTGATAGGTGGAGACGGCAGAGGCAGCATCTGGCTCTCAGGAATCACAGTTCTAAGAGATGCTAGGATGGGGCTGTGCGGGAGGCTGAAGGGGCATCACAGCAAGCCTCAGGGGGCCCTCCGAATGCATGTCTGCGTGGTGCATCACGCAGTGAGGGGCTCCTCAGGGGCCGGGGGTGGGGCAGTGGAAGAAGAGGGAGAAGAGAGTGTGAAGAAGAGCAAGACAGCGAGAGAAGCTCCTGAAAATTGTGAATGCCTACCCGAGGCTGTGGGCCTGGTGGATCTGCCTCCGCTGCGCACGGCGAGATAACCCTGCAGGAGCCGCGCAGGTACACCGCCAGGAGCTTCCGGATACAGGACAGAGGGCGGGCCCGGGAAGGTGTCGTAAAAGTGTCGTAAAAGCTCAAAGAAGCAACAAATTGCTGCGTGCTTCGAAGGCAGTGATGGAGGATTTGAGCGTATTTCTTTGTGTTTTGATTTGGTCTCTCGAGCGTTTCATAGGTTGGTAAAAGCAAATTATATTTTCTGAGGCCGTCAAACCAACGTCCTTATCTGCCTATCTCAGTCGTTCATCGCACGATGTTCGTCCTTTCACACATCTCCCCCCGAAGTGCGGCAGAATATAAGGCACACCACTGCATTTTAAATGTGGTGATGTGGGAAAACGTGGCAGCCCTATACTTCCCACTGCTCTTGGCAGCTGCCTGAGCAGCTCTGCAAGATGAGAGGAAAACAAGGCAGTTCTTTCTTTTGGCCTCTGGCACAAACTCACCTTCTCTGCCCTGGCTCCAAGGCTGTGTCTTGGTACGTGGAATTGTCCTTTGCAAAACAGTCCCCAGCAGTATATGTCTTAAATTGATAAAATGATGTCTGTATGAAGATGCTATTGCTTCTCATACAACTGTCCCTGTGTAGCTGAAAACAAAAAACTCTAGCCTATGACCTGTATTCTTTCTCCGCCATTGGTTTGTGGCTACAGTCACAACTTCCAGAGGGTTGACATTTTAAGCTCTTCTGCTTTGCTTCAGAGAATGCTGGATACCTTTGCTCGGAGGGAGCCTCACTGCCTCTCTGCTCAGTTGAGACAGTGCACGGGGTGCCTATTGGTGCAGTCCTTCCTGGGTGGCGCCTTGGGTCTGAGAGTCTCAAGCACATGAATTCTTCCAGCCTCCCCTCTGCCCTGTCTCCCTGCCAGAGCTCTTGTCTCTGTGAGCCCTGATTCTTTACTCCATTTGGCATTTCTCCTTCCTCCAAATTAAACTCTTGGGCAACAGAATGTGTAGTAAGCCTTCACCTCCTAGACCATATCAGAAGAGGAAGGCAGGAAACTGGTAACCACTTCTGTCTCTTCCCTCTTCCCCAACCCACTGCCAGGGGTCTGTTTTAAGCTTGCCGGGTCACATCCCACTGTTCTGAGCTTTGAGTGAAGCACAGAGCAGAGCCTTTGAATGCATGCTGATTCAGAAATTCCCCTACTTATTGGACTTTTCAGCAATGCAGTCAGAATGACAGCCTCTGAAAAGGAGCTTCTGGGAAATGCCCTTCTAAAGATGGTTTTGGTTGTATTTCTTTCTTTTTTTTTTTTTACATAGTAGCATTTATTTATTTATTTAGCCCCACAGCTTGTGGTTATGGATAAAGGAACTCAAGGATAGGTCAGTACTTTATATTATGAATAAGGCAGAAATCATAAAGCTACTTCCCAAAGTGAGATGTTAAAACTTAGGTTTTCCTGAGACATAAGAATAACAGAAGGGTCACTTTTGTCAGAAGTCTCCTCGGTCAAACTCCCTGAGCTCTCTAGTACTGATGACAAAGTCCAAGGAAGACAAGCTTAGGCTCTCAACGTTCAATCTATGTTAGCATCTCTAACACAGATTAGAGATGCTCCACTCAAGTTACATAGCTTCCCTTAATAACTCATATGTATCTTATGCATGACTTCATTGAATATATTTACGTTCACACAACTTCAATCTGAATTATTTCTCCAAACTTGCAACTCAATTTCAAGAATGCAGTCAGAAACCAGTGGATCCCGAAATAAAGATTTGTAGGGGAAAAGAAGAAGTTCAGATTTTTACATGTTGAATACAGTTTTAAACATGTTTTTTAAATCGTATTTAGTTTATAAAGTTTTCTACATCTCCAAACTGAGAGTCCCCTATTAAGGGGACTTGTATGGTAAGGTAACAAAAATTTGGCATAAAAACAAAACCAGGAATTTTTCGTTTAAATTTTAAAAAAGAGCAGCCAGAGTCCAGCAATTAGTCATTCAACATTTGATACAATTGCCAGTACTCATAAACAGATTAAGATCAGCACTGCATTTACTATGACTAAGATGGTAACAGTGCAAAATAAGGTTTGGTTAAACTGCACTCAACAATCTAGGTCACAGAGCATAAAAGAAGAAAACCACGTCCTCAAGACATTTTATATCAAAGGAAGAATGAGGCTTGTTTAAATGAGTTGCAACTTTCCTTTCCTCAAAGATCTGTTCTCTAAAAAGGATGAGTCATGATTGCATTATTATAAGTACATATTTTGTTATTTCCATAAGACAAGGGAAGAACACAAGAATTAAATAACAATAGAGTTGGAAAGAACATTCATGTTAGACATTAAAATTTCAATTTAAAATCTTCCCCCACTTGAAAGTATTGTTCTAAGATGGTTGAAAATAAATGCTCTTACATTTTATTTTTATTTTGAATTAATCTTCTCTGTTTGTGGTCCTCAAAGAGCCACTCCACCTCCATTTGCTTTCTACCTGACAATAAATGACTAGTATGATGAAATGACATAGCAGTCTTTTAAAAGAGTTTCATGAGAGGGAAAGATTTTAAAATGTGTCACAATTGGGGGCTTTGCTCCTTCTAGGCAGGTATGACTACTACAGGTTCAAATGTAATTCTGATAATCTTTCTATCGTATGAGAAAAACCATGGCAAATTTTCAATTCTAGTGTACAATGCCAGGAAGAAAAAACCACTGTTGGGCAAAGAAAAGGACAGAGGTTGCCTGGCAGTTCTCCACCATGACTGGGTACTTACGGGGCAGTGAGGTAACCCTCCAAAAAGCCGGCTGCAAACATGACGATCTCATTGCTCAGGGATCGAGAACCGTACCCCGCTCTGATCTCAAGGATGCCCCAGCCTGTGGTTTTCACAGAGTTATTGTAAAAGCCATAGGCATCCCCATTCCTGTCTAGGACATTTTGGACTTGTATTCTCTTCTCAGTAGGCATCCAGTATGCAGTTGCATAGTAGACCCCTGGAAAAAAAGAAAAACGAATAATGATAGGATGTCATTGAACTGAACTGCTGATACATTTTTTTTTCTTTGTAACCAACAATTCCAGCACATTTGCTTTTAAAGAGTTCTGTTCTGTTACAACAGAATTGGGAAATCTGCCACGCTATAGTCTGTCCTTGTTACAAGTGGGAAAATACCAGAGCCTTGACCAAGGGGGATGAGCCTAGAGCACAAAGAACCAGGTCAAAGGTAGGGGCGTAGCTGGAGCATCAAAGAGGTGGGTCTAAGTGCTTCATCCTTAGAGATGGGATTCTGGGCAAGGCAGGAGCTGGAGCTCTCACCCACCTTGTCATTCAACCAAGAATAGGGTTCACATCCCTGGTCTGCAACCCTTTCCATCCCCCTCAATAGTTGGACCAAAGCACCCGTATTCTCTCACTTTCTATCCTATCTCTCCTGCTTAATTCTTTTTGTTTTTCCTTATCAAAAATACCTTATTTACAAAAAAATTCAATTATACTGTACATCCTACACTGGAAATGCATTGAATAATTGCTAGAATAAATATAGGCAATTAATTCCATGTTTTATGAGAATGAGAGAAATTGACATTTGAATGTTATCAAAGCTTAACTTAGAACATAAAAAGTCAAAAAGGCAAACTCAAGTTTTAGTCTCATTTAATGGCATGGTCTGTTCGTTTCTCACAAGCTCTCCAATCAGTGAGAGTCTAAGTTGTAGAACATTATGTAAGTTTTTGTACTCTGAAGGTAGAATGTGCAGTTTTTTCTTAAGCAGGATGGATGGAATATAGGTGTCTGCATAAAAAGGAAGCAGAAAGGCAAGAAACACATGGTTGAATACTTCTCCCCATTTATGCTTCCTCACAATACTTTTTATGCGACTCTTCATGTGTTCAATTGTTTTTAAACACAGGTCTACACAGCACCAGCTACAAGGCAAGATGGGTCATGTCAAAAGTCAAACTGGATAACTAAGACCCCAGAGTAGCTAAATTAACAAGGCTGAGGATACCTGGTCCATCAATTTTTTATGTGCCAATTCTTTTTTTTTTTTTTTTTTTTTGAGGTACGCGGGGCTCTCACTGCTGTGGCCTCTCCCGTTGCGGAGCACAGGCTCCGGACGCGCAGGCTCAGCGGCCATGGCTCACGGGCCCAGCCGCTCCGCGGCATGTGGGATCTTCCCGGACCGGGGCCTGAACCCGTGTCCCCTGCATCGGCAGGCGGACTCTCAACCACTGTGCCACCCGGGAAGCCCTGTGCCAATTCTTGATATAACTATTAAGCCTTGATATCATGTCTACTATGTAAACACATTTATGTAGGCCAGGAACAGAAGAGATGAAGCAATTATCTGTATAATTCAGAAAAAAATCTTCCCTAGCAAGTTAAAGAGGACATGTGGAGCTTGATTCTTCCAATTTTAAATCTGTATGCCTTAGCCTTATTATAATTTATCCCACTCACCCGTATAAACCTCATACTAACATGTAAAGTGAACTGACAAGCTGGAAAAAAAAAAAGGGTAGGTAAAGTATGTTCAATATATAGACAGGATCCAGTGAATACAGGTCACAGAACAAAATGATGAACTGCTTTGTATTTGTCCAAATTGTACAGATAATTTTTCCCACTTTCCTTTTTACTTAGCCTGGGAAAACACTGTGAGAATCTCCAAAGACTATCTTTAATACCCAGATTTTGTCCACTGCTGGACGCCTAGTGTTTTCTTTTGAGAACTAGCATTCCCTTTTTTTTCAATCTTATGAAAAAATTGTACTTTTCTACCCCTTTGGCCTTGGTTTTCAGTGACTTCTTTTTTGTACACATAAGTATGAATTTCTCCTCCCAAAGTGTGACAGGTATATTGGCCTTTTCTAAAGAAATGAAAAAAAGTTAAAATATTGAAAGTTTAAATACTTTTTCACAGAAACAAACTATTCAATTTTAAAGAGAGAGAGAGAGAGAAACATTTTATTCTTTCTATCATGAACAACATAAATCAACCAAGCTTCACATTTTGGGTAGAAATTTTTTAAGTATGAATTTTTTCAGAACCTATTTTATTTAAAAAAAAAAGGAAGAACAGGTGTATTTTGGCAGAGAAGTAAAATATAAAGTATACAAAATTTGTTTTAAAATTTGCATACAAAATTTTAAAACACAGTACAATTATATAAAAATATAGCACAGACAACAGCCTGTAAAATTTCCTTCGGCCTTTCATTTGGTAGAGTTAAACAGAAAACCCTTCCTTAAAAAAAAATTAGCATCAACGCAGTCCATAAGTTAGGTTGTATATGTTGAAAGAACTTTTCCTTGAGCTTCCAAAATCCTCTTCTTCCATGGTTACCCACATAAAGCATGACTAGTGAGGTATATAGGGCAAAACACTGTTAGGTGGATGTACAATAAGGAAAAAGTGCATAAACAAAGAATTCTTCCCATTTTCATAGAAGTATCAGATTAAATGTGAGTTCTTCTTCTTCATGTATCATTTTACTTTGGCAGAATTAAAATAAACCCCTACAAATGTCTTTGTTCAAGTCCCAGCAGCAGTGATGTGTCTCCTTTGGTGGCATTATCTGATGCCACAACCATACAGTCCCTAGAGGAAGTAAGGTTTTGTGTGTGTCTGCATCTGTAACTACAAACATCAAATGTAAGATCGTACATCAAGCACCGTGTCATACTGTTGTCCCTTCTTCCGCCTGCCACAGTTTTTGATGAGAACCACATACAGTGTCGAAAACATGACCCAATAGCATGCATAGAGCAATGTTCCAACAATTAAAACTGTCTGTTTGGATTCTGAGAATGGCTTTTTAGATTCCTTATAAATGGTGAAAATCACACCACCCAGGAGGACTGTATACCAAACTGATACTGGAATGAGTCCTGTGAAATTAACAATGGATTTCCTTCCAGATGTGCCCCACCCAGCTTTGCTTATTGTTGCAACTGGGAACATCTTGGCGGGAAGTAAACTTGACATGTATAACATTGAGTAGAGGGACATGAAGACCATGATGATATTTCCTCTAAGGCAGCTGGCAGAAGATGATTTTATGAGACGCACTAACTGGACAGTTAACCAGAAAAGGAGGATGTTCCAAATTTTACCCCTGTAGAAGAGCTGGATTACTGTGGCAATGAGAAAGAAAGGGAAGAACCCAGTGATGACTGCTTCATAGGTCATCCGCAAGTGATGTTTATGAAACCACATTGCATTGTACAGCCACTCTCGGATGCAGGACTTGCTCCAACAGGTCTGCTGGTTTAACCATCTGAGATATCCCTTAGGTGTTTCAGTAAGGCATTTGGATCGAGCTGTGTATTTTCTTGCATAGCCCAGGCTCAGCACTCAGTTTGTTAGATGCCTGTCATCTCCAAAACCACAATGGCTGCCCATAATTTTTTTTTAATATTTATTTGTTTATCATTTATTTTTGGCTCACGCGTGTCTTTAGTTGCGGCATGCAGGATCCTTAGTTGCAGCATACATGTGGAATCTAGTTCCCCA
This sequence comes from Tursiops truncatus, assembly GCF_011762595.2. Taxonomy (NCBI): domain Eukaryota; kingdom Metazoa; phylum Chordata; class Mammalia; order Artiodactyla; family Delphinidae; genus Tursiops; species Tursiops truncatus. The sequence goes on along the minus strand of NC_047044.1, from coordinate 91,279,568 downwards.
ACCAGAGACAGAACCCGGGCCCCCTGCATTGGGAGCACAGAGTCCTACCCATTGGACCACCAGGGAAGTCCCCTGCCCATAAATTTTTGATTGTACCAGTCTTCCACAAATTCATGCAGTAAGGAGTTTCTGTACATTCCCAGAGGTCCACTGATGCACTGGACGCATCCAAAATAAGACTGACAGGCCCTTTCTATGTTAAAAGCCATCCAGTATCTCAGTCTGCTGAGGAAGGAGATCTAGGAATCACACTTGTTTAAAATCTGGACATCTCCCCTGACACCTCCAACCATGGGATCTTCTAAAACTTTTACTGTCTCCACTGATGAGGCAGGGTCAAGCATGGTGTCTGAATCACCAACCTGTGCATAATCCACACTTGGTCCCAGTGCTCTGAAAGCCGTGGACATGACTTCTCTTTTTCCACCCCATTTTTGTTTTTTTTTTTTTTTTTTTTCCACCCCATTTTTGCATGATGCAAATACTCTTGTTGGACAAGACCAACTGGGTGACATGTTGTGAGCTTTCTTTATGTGACTCATCTGTCTCACCAGGACCCTTCATGTGGAAGTTGTTCTTCCAGATCTAAGTGGCTGATTTGTCCCTGCCCATGACTGCAATGAAGATGTCCATCATGTAAAGATCATCTTCTGAATTTCCATCTATGACCATGACAACTTTAATTCCAGGGTAGGTTGGCCTTTTCACAGATTGCAAACATTTCCATAAGTAGTCTGGATCTTCTTGATAAACAGCAATGCAAAGAGTTTTCTCATAGTTTCTGAACTATGAAGAGGCTTTTTTTCCAGGTCTCTCTGACCTTTAAACCATTGTTCATACTTTACCAGAGTGACCTTTCTAAAATGCAAAACTGATTTGTTTACTTAATTACCCCAAATCTTCAATGGCTTCTACTTCCTAGAATTAAAATTCTTTGACTTACCCTCTTGACATTCATGACCTGCTTTCTGCCTACCTATCTAGTTTCATCCACCACTCCATGCACTTTGTGATCTTGAAACCATTGCACACACAGCTCTCCAACCTGCCATGAGCTGGTCCAGCACCTCTGACTTTGCATATGCTGTTTCCTATGTCTGACATTTTCTCCCTTGTGAAATACCTAGCAATCTCAAAATTGCTATTTAAGACTCAGGAAGCAACACCCCCTTTGTAGGGACTGACTTGCTCTACAAGCTCCATGTACCTTGAAAGCAGGTCTTCTTCCAGTTGTATCACATTGTAATGCAATTTATACGTCTGCCCCTGCTTCTAGCCTGTGAACTCGAGGCCAGAGATTGTTTCCTCAGCACTTGATATGGTGTCTGACCCACAACAGGTGCTCAATAAACATCTGTGAAAGGAAGGAAGACTTAGGAAGAGAGAGAAAAGAAAAAAGAAGAAATGAAGAGAAGAAATGGTATGTAGTGCATTTATCTCTCTGCCTAAGAAACCACTGTACAGCTGCTCAGGTTAAAGACAAACTTATTAAGGTCATCAAAGAGGTGGGAGGAGGCCAGAATGACTCAGATTCTAGGCTGTGACTCAGTGGATGGTTGTTGTATCATCACTGAGAGAGGGAGCAGATGGGAAACAGGTCTGGGAGGGAATATGAGTTTAGTTTCGGACACACTAAGTTTTTAGTGGTTAAGATACTATAAAGCTCAGATTAAATATTTATCTATGGTTATCTATTTTCCACATTCAAAACTGACTCAGTATTTTATCTTTTTTGATGCAAAGATTGTCTATGAAAATTAGCACTAAAATTAGAAACTTAATACTAGAGCATCGTGGCACCTTGGCCCAAGAGGGTGATACACTGGGACTTGGTCAAGACGCTAATCAGCTAATGCTGATTATGACCCTTAAAGAATGATCTTGAGCAGGAAAGTCAATTTATTCTGAACTGAGTCATGACCATATTGAAATCCATATTGGATTTCTTTAAAAACGGTAACGTGGAAGTAATGGCACTGATAAACATAGGCAGGCGCAGAATACATGTCAACAGGCTGCTGGTGATGAATGAGTCTAACTGTTACTAAGTCAATTGACCACAGTTGGACAATTGTTGGCATCATCCATAGATATGTCCTTTCTTCTCCTCCCAAATATAATAAGTATGTTTTCCAAACTGATTTTGGGACACAGCCTCAGCCCCTCTCCAGCTTTTCTCATGCATTCTCTCCCACCCTCACCTCCAGTGAGCTTTGTAGGAAATGAAAAAGGGTGGCTGTTTCACTGTTACTGGTACTATCTACTTTTCTGACCACAAATAATAAACTTCTGTAAATCTGTGCTTTTTTGACACTCATGTGCCCCCATGCATGGAAAAAAAATCTTTTACCCAGTCCTCAAGAGAATTCAATGAGAAAAATTTACTGCTAACACACTGACCAATTTACTTTTTTTTTTTTTTTTTTTTTTTGCGGTACGCGGGCCTCTCACTGCTGTGGCCTCTCCCGTTGCGGAGCACAGGCTCCGGACGCGCAGGCTCAGCGGCCACGGCTCACCGGCCCAGCCGCTCCACGGCATGTGGGATCTTCCCGGACTGGGGCACGAACCCGTGTCCCCTGCATCGGCAGGCGGACTCTCAACCACTGCACCACCAGGGAAGCCCCACACTGACCAATTTAGCAAATGCTTTGAGAATTAAGCCAAAATCTGAGTTTCTCCTGCTACCCCTAATTGATGTCCTCCGTTCCTCAATGTTTTCTCCATGTATCAACTCTTCCTGGTTGCCCAGTCCCATGCTTTTTTCTGATTTTCTTAAATCCTCGAATAATTTAAGCCTTATGCTTTTCTATTTTTAAAAAAACATCATGTTGTGAGGCGAATGGTGTGGAAAGGGCAATAGCAAAAAGGTAGAAAAATATCACATAATTCTAATCTCAGTCTAGCTCGATACAAGCTCTGTGAAGGCAGGGACCTCTTCTGCTTATGACCCTATATCCTGGGAGTGCTGTAGCTGGCACAGTAATGTTTCTTTGATGAATCTCGTTTAATTGTGTGTGTTCTTGACCCAAAAGTGAAATTTATCTGAACATTCACGGAAGTTAATCTAAAATAACTCAAGTCGTATGTCTTCGTGCTTGGGTAAGGAGCCTAGAGGACGTTCAGATGCCCAAGGGACAAGGGCCACGTGTTGATATTTTCTCTAGAGTCATGAAAATGAAAATGAGATTTAAACTTTTTTTTTTTGGCTGCGTTGGGCCTTCATTGCTGTGCACGTGCTTTGTCTAGTTGTGGCAAGTGGGAGCTACTCTTCGCTGCGGTGCATAGGCTTCTTATTGTGGTGGCTTCTCTTGTTGCGGAGCATGGGCTCTAGAGTGCGGGCTCTGTAGTCGTGGTGCACGGGCTTAGCTGCTCCGTGGCATGTGGGATCTTCCCGGACAAGGGATCAAACCTGTGTCCCCTGCATTGGCAGGAGGATTCTTAACCACTGCGCCATCAGGGAAGTCCCAGATTTAAACATTTTTAACATTAACATCCTTAGAATCAATGCACTTGATAAATATTTGTTGAATGAATGGGAATATTACTTTCTAAAAGCAGAGTATTTTTCTTCTGTAAATAAAGATGAAAGAGGTCCCATCATTTTCCTATTTCTCTCTAAAAACCCAAACACCCAAATTGAATTTCTTTTATTTACCTGTTTATTCTAATATTTTCTATGAGTTAATTGTTTTCAGTTGAAAAATAATTCCTAACCCTGTCTTAGAATTTGTAAAATAATCATAAGTGGCCTAAATCACTCTTTCCCATATTTGGAACCTAAGTTTGCTAGCACCTCATTTATGAAAGAGGAAGTAGTTTTCAACCCTGAGCAATACAATTTTTGCCTGATGTAGTCAGTCAGTTAGAGAAAAAAAGAAGCATGAGAAAGCAGAGGCAGAATATGTCAGAGAAAAATATAAAAACAATAAAATTGCAACTTAATCTATCCAGATTGGTTTTAGCTAATAGTTTACTGACTGTGATCCTTGAATTGCTTTTCTCTTTTATGCTCAATGAGCATGGTCATTCAGCATCCCTCTGTGTACCTTGGCTTTGCACCTTTCCTTCTTCGAAAGGGCTTTCAGTAAATTGATACCTTGTTTTAGATTTGCTTTGTCTCTTCATCAGAGTCATTAAGAAAATAACTGATTCATGAATAATCAACCTCTAGGCAGCAAAACTGTAAGTAGGTATTTTAGCTCTCACTCCCTCCAGAAATCAGAGCCTGGGATTGTTGATGAAAGGAGAATTATTTGGGGAAGTGCTCCCAGAGAACAGGATTAGGGGGCCAGGAGAGTGAAACAGGGAGGGAGGGAAAGCAGGAGGGTGCATTTTGAGATGGTCCAAAGAGGTGTGCAGAATAAGCCTCTGAAGATCCCATCCCAGGGATGGAAGAGGGAGCATTTATCCAACTGCTCCCATCCCACATAGGTCAAAGGGAGTGTCAAATGAGGTGCTAAATCCTTCACTCTCAGGTTTGCACATGCTCCAGTGTTAAACAGTTATGATTTCGGAGGAGCTCTGAGGTAGAAAGCAGGGGGCTCCTGCAGTCTGGCTGAGGTGAGGTGCCTCAGCTTATATACGAGAAACTAGAATAAAAGGCAGGTGAGAAGATGTGAGGTGGGATGAATAATGTGCCTGATACACAAGGCAGGTTGAAAGGGATTAGTTTAAAAAAAAAAAAAAAAGAGCTTCAAGGAAACAAAATACTAATACATTAAAATGCTGGAGATTTGCTTGGCTCTGGAATGATCTCTTTCCTTCATCTCCTAAAAATGTACCTATTCTTCATTGCTGGCTTAACTCAGAGTTCTTGCCAAAAGTCTTATCAACAGAAAGTCAACTTTGCCCCATTCTGATTCGGCACCCAGCTCACTGCTCATCTAGATCACTCTTCAGTTACATGTATTTGTGTGTATTTGGTCCAATAAATTTCATTACAAACTTCTTAAGAATGAGGGGTAGCATCTTAAATTTCATTGTATTGGCTCCTTTGGGCTTAACACAATGCTTTATTATATGGCCACGTAAATCCCCAACTTTCACACTGGCTGGAGGGTCACCATTGGAGACAGATTCACATCACATCTACAGTATATTAATTCTTAATTTCTAATTGCAGATTAGAATTTTGATATCTTAGGTCTGGTTTGAGTAACTCGACACTACCTTATATTGGAATTGTAGCTGTGTGTGCAAGACTGAAGGACAAATTTCAGAGCAAGCCTGTCTCTCTCAATCAAGAGACTTGCACAATTTTCCCCAAGAAGATGATAACATATCTGTTGTCTATACAGACAGAGAGTTTCAAATTTTCGACGCAAGGTTTCCTCATAATTTCACTACCTCTATTAGTTTCATTTTTTAACCACATTAAGTAAATTCCTGTTTCACAGTAGTACAAAAAACCTACATAATAACATTATTAATACATTTTCTAGCCACATCTTAAAGCCAAATTATCAAAAGATTGTGAAATATAAGTTGTAGGAGCAACTGGAATCTTCTCTATTAAAAAAAAAAGGTGAAACAAATGCATTTTTTTAAAAAACTCTTAAATGTTAAACAAAATTAATCCCTTGAGATTCATTCCATTATTGTTGCTACTACCTTTTTTGCTATTTCAATAGTAATGCTTTGAAATTTGGAATCCAACAAAACATAACAGGTGACAAAAGTAAAAATAATGTCTAAATAAGTGTGAAAACTAAAGTTTCTATTTTGCGTGTCAGAACCAAGACCCAAGATGAAGTTCACGTGATAAACAGTTAATATATCATGGAAAGTAAATCACCATGAAATAGTTACTTAAAATGTTCTACCTCAATTTCAATACTGAAGGAAGATCTTTTAAATTTTCTTCCAGAGAAAGTTTTTGATCTTTGCTATCAGATTCAGGACCAGGAAACAAAATTTAATAATAAAGATTCATAAGTACTTCTCCCAGAAATTCTTCTGGAACTTATCTATTTGAAAAAAAAGTTTTTTGCTAAGGTCTAATCAATAAACGTGGTGTTACGCTTGTCTCTGCCCTGTCAAAGTCTACAATAAATGTTCAGTCAAAATATGTGTAGGTTAATCTTTATGAGAGAACCTCCCTAAATTTTCTCAAAATATTCCAAACTCCATGTGTCCCAAACTAAAGTCACCCTGTTCCCAGTCCTCAAAAAAGTGCCTTTTCCTTTAGTTCTCACCTTGATAAAGGCAAGAAACATCCACCACTTTGATCTGGAAGTCATCCCTCCTGGCCATTTACCAAGTCCTCAGGCTTTTATCTATTTCCTTTTCTTCCCTATGTATCACTTTAGTTGAAGCTCTTCCCATTTCTGGAACTGATCTTGTATACATTCTTATAAGCACCCTAGTATAGAGCTTGGATTGGTTCAAGATGGTGGAGTAGAAGGGCATGCACTCACCCCTTCTTGCAAGAGCACTGGAATCACAACTAACTTCTGAACAACATCAACAGTAAGTCGTTGGAACCAACCAAAAAAGATACCCACATCCAGAGACAAAGGAGAAGCCACAGTGAGAGACTCCACTCTTGGAGGGCACACACAAAGGCCTGTGTGCATTTGCACCCAGGAGAAAGGAGCAGTGACCCCATAGGAGACTGAACCAGACCTACCTGCTAGTGTTGGAGGGTCTCCTGTGACGGGGTTGGGGGGGGACGGCTGTGGCTCACCACAGGGACAAGGACACTGGCACTGACAACAGCACTTCTTGGAAATACTCATTGGCATGAGCCCTCCCAGAGGCTGCCACACCAAACAGCCTGTAGGCTCCAGTGCTGGGTTGTCTCAGGCCAAACAACCAAGAGGGAAGGAACACAGCCACATCCATCAACAGACAAGTGGACTAAAGTTTTACTGAGCACATCCCTGCCCACAAGAGCAAGACCCCATAAGGTTAACAGCTGATCTTTCAGCAGAAACTCTGCAAGCCAGAAGGGAGTGGTAGGACATATTTAAAATGATGAAAGGGAAAAACCTACAATCAAGATTACTCTACCCAGCAAGGATCTCACTCAGATTCAACAGAGAAATTAAAAGCTTTACAGACAAGCAAAAGCTAAGAGAATTCAGCATCACCAAACCAGCTTTACAACAAATTCTAAAGGAACTGCTCTAGGCAGGAAAACAAGACAAGGAAAAGACCTACAATAACAAACCCAAAACAATTAAGAAAATGGTAATAGGAACATATATATCGATAATTACCTTAAATGTAAATGGATGAAATGCTCCAACCAAAAGACACAGACTGGCTGAATGGATACAAAAACAAGACCCATATATATGCTGTCTACAAGAGACCCACTTCAGACCTAGGGACACAGAGACTGAAAGTGGGGATGGAAAAAGATATTCCATGCAAATGGAAATCAAAAGAAAGCTGGAGTAGCAATTCTCATATCAGACAAAATAGACTTTAAAATAAAGACTATTACAAGAGACAAAAAAGGACACTATGTAATAATCAAGGGATCAATCCAAGAAGAAGATATAACAATTGTAAATACATATGCACCCAACATAGGAGCACCTCAATATATAAGGCAAATACTAAGAGCCATAAAGGGAGAAATCGACAGTAACAGAGTAATAGTTGGGGACTTTAACACCCCACCTTCATCAATGGACAGATCGTCCAGACAGAAAACAAATAAGGAAACACAAGCTTTAAATAACACATTAGACCAGATGGACTTAATTGATATTTATAGAACATTCTAACCAAAAGCAGCAGGATATACATTCTTCTCAAGTGCACACAGAACATTCTCCAGGATTGACCACATGCTGGGCCACAAAGAGAGCCTTGGTAAATATAAGAAATTTGAGATCATATCAAGCATGCTTTCCAACCACAACACTATGAGATTAGAAATAAACTACAAGAAAAAAAGAAACTGTAAAAAACACAAACACGTGGAGGCTAAACAATATGTTACTAAACAACCAATGGATCACTGAAGAAATCAAGGAGGAAATCAAAAAACACCTAGAGACAAATGAAAATGAAAGCACAATGACCCAAAACCTAAGGGATGTGGCAAAAGCAGTTATAAGAGGGAAGTTTACAGCAATGCAATCTTACTTCAGGAAAAAAGAAAAATCTCAAACAACATAATCTTACACCTAAAGCAACTAGAGAAGAACAAACAAAACTTAAAGTTCGTAGAAGGAAAGAAATCATAAAGATCAGAGCAGAAATAAATGAAATAGAGACGAGCAAAGATCAATGAAACTAAAAGCTGGTTCTTTGAAAAGATAAGCAAAACTGATAAACCTTTAGTAAACTCATTAAGAAAAAAAGGGAGAGGACTCAAATCAATAAAATTAGAAATGAAAAAGGAGAAGTTACAACTGATACCACAGAAATACAAAGGATCATAAGAAACTACTACAAGCAACTGTATGCCAATGAAATGGACAACCTGGAAGAAATGGACAAATTCTTAGATGGTACTGGCACAAAAATAGACATATAGACCAAGACTGAACCAGGAAGAAATAGAAAATATGAACAGGCCAATCACAAGCACTGAAATTGAAACTGTGATTAAAAAACTCCCAAGAAACAAGTCGAGGTCCTGATGGCTTCACAGGTGATTTCTATCAAACATTTAGAGAAGAGCTAACACCTATCCTTCTGAAACTGTTCTGAAAAATGGCAGAGAAAGGAAAATTCCCAAACTCATTCTATGAAGCCACCATCACCCTGATACAAAAATCAGACAAAGATATCACAAAAAAAGAAAATTACAGGCCAATATCACTGATGAACATAGATGCAAATATCCTCAACAAAATACTAGCAATTCGAAAGCACAATTCATTAAAAGGATCATATACCACAATCAAGTGGGATTTATTCCAGGGAATGCAAGAATGTTTCAATATCTGCAAATCAATCAGTGTGATATACCACATTAAGAAATTGAAGAAAAACCATATGATCATCTCAATAGATGCAGAAAAAGCTTTTGATAAAAATTCAATATCCATTTACAATAAAAACTCTCTGGAAAGTGGGCATAGAGGGAACCTACCTCAACATAATAAGGCCATATATGACAAACCCATAGCTAACATCATACTCAACAGTGTAAAGCTGAAAGCATTTCCTCTAAGATCGGGAACAAGACAAGGATGTCCACTCTCACCACTTTTATTCAACAGAGTTTTGGAAGTCCTAGCCGCAGCAAGCAGAGAAGAAAAAGAAATAAAAGGAATCCAAATTGGAAAAGACGTTAAACTGTCACTGTTTGCAGATGACAGGACACTAGGCATAGAAAATCCTAAAGACACTACCAGAAAACTACTAGAGTTCATCAATGAATTTGGTAAAGCTGTAGGTTACAAAATTAATACACAGAAATCTGTTGCATTTCTATACACTAACAATGAAAGATCAGAAAGACAAATTCAAGAAACAATCCCAGGCTTCCCTGGTGGCGCAGTGGTTGAGAGTTCACCTGCCAATGCAGGCGACATGGGTTCGTGCCCCGGTCCGGGAAGATCCCACATGCTGCAGAGTGGCTAGGCCCGTGAGCCATGGCCGCTAGCCTGTGCGTCCGGAGTCTGTGCTCTGCAACGGAAGAGGCCACAACAGTGAGAGGCCCGCGTACCGCAAAAAAAAAAAAAAAAAAAAAAAAAAGAAACAATCCCATTTACCATCACATCAAAAAGAATAAAATACCTAGGAATAAACCTACCTAAGGAGGCTAAAGACCTGTACTCTGAAAACTATAAGACACTGATAAAAGAAATTGAAGACGACACCAACAGATGGAAAGATATACCGTGTTCTTGGATTGGAAGAATCAATATTGTCCAGATGACTATACTACCCAAGACAATCTACAGATTTATTGCAATCCCTATCAAATTGCCAATGGCATTTTTCACAGAACTAGAACAAAAAATCTTAAAATTTGTACGGAGACTCAGAAGACCCCGAATAGCCAAAACAATCTTGAGAAAGAAAAACGGAGCTGGAGGAATCAGGCTCCCTCACTTCAGACTACACTACAAAGCTATAGCAATCAAAACAATATGGTACTGGCACAAAAACAGACATATAGATCAATGGAGCAGGATAGAAAGCCCAGAAATAAACCTATGCATCTATGGTCAATTAATCTATGACAAAGGAGGCAAGACTATACAGTGGTGGAAAGACAGTCTCTTCAACAAATGGTGCTGGGAAAACTGGACAGCTACATGTAAAACAATAAAATCAGATCATTCTTTAACACCATACAAAAAAATAAGCTCAAAATGGATTAAAGACCTAAATGTGAGACCAAACACTATAAAACTCCTAGAGGAAAACATAGGCAGAACACTCTCTGACATAAATTGCAGCAATATCTTTTTCGATCCATCTCCCAGAGTAATGGGAATAAAAACAAGAATAAACAAATGAGACCTAATTCAACTCAAAAGCTTTTGCACAGCAAAGAAAACCATAAACACAATGAAAAGACAACCCACAGAATGGGAGAAAATATTTGCAAATGATGTGACCGACAAGGGATTAGTCTCCAAAATATACAAACAGCTCATGTGGCTTAATATCATCAAAACAAACAACCCAATCAAAAAATGGGCAGAAGACCTAAATAGACATTTCTCCAAAGAAGACATACAGATGGCCGAGAGGCACATGAAAAGATGTTCAACATCGCAAAGTTTTAGAGAAATGCAAATCAAAATTACAGTGAGATATCACCTCACACCAGTCAAAATGGCTATTTTCAAAAAGTCCACAAACAATAAATGCTGGAGAGGGTGTGGAGAGAAGGGAACCCTCCTGCACTGTTGGTGGGAATGTAAATTGGTACAGCCGCTATGGAGGTTTCTTAAAAAACTAAAAATAGAGCTACCATATGACCCTGCAATCCCACTCCTGGGCATATATCCAGAGAAAAACATGGTTCGAAAATATACACACACCCCAATGTTCACTGCAGCACTGTTTACAATAGCCAAGACATGGAAGCAACCTAAATGTCCATCAACAGAGGAATGGATAAAGAAGATGTGGTACATATATACAGTGGAATATTACTCAGCCATTAAAAAGAATAAAATAATGCCATTTGCAGCAACATGGATGGACCTAGAGATTGTCTTACTGAGTGAACTAAGTCACAGAGAGAAAGAGAAACATTGTATGATATCGCTTATATGCGGAATGTAAAAAGAAATGATACAAATGAACTTATTTACAGAACAGAACCAGACTTAGAGAATGAAGTTATGGTTACCAGGGGCTAAGGGTGGAGGAAAGGGATAGTGAGGGTGTTTGGGATTGACATATACACACAGCTATATTTAAAACCAGTAACCAGCCAGGATCTACCGTATAGCACAGGGAACTCTGCTCAATGTTATGTGGCAGCCTGGATGGGGGGGTAGTTAGGGGGAGAGTGGATACGTGTATGTCTGAGTCACTTTGCTGTGCACCTGAAACTATCACAACATTGTTAATCAGCTATACTCCAATATAAAATAAAAAGTTCAAAAAAAAAGATACCACATTAAAAAAAACTAGTATAGAAAGAGCACAAGAAAATGTTTGAGTTCACACAGAGCACTGTCTTCTTTTGGGTCTAAAACACTAAGACAATGGGAATGAGCTGTAGGAAGACTTAGTGAGTCTCAGAAAGACAGAAAAGTGTTGGGAAATTCTAAAGCAGCCATGGTTAATAAAAATTGCACTGTGGCAAAAATAATCAAGATGATTTCAGACAGTTATAACCAAGGAAAGTGTTTTCTGAAACAGCTGCTTAATGTGCTGGTATGGACCCCAATGTTAGGCCATGATTAAGAAAAAATTCTGTTTTTATAACAATCTTTTTGCAATCCTTTTGCCTTATCAAGAGATCCACGACGCCTTTTCAGAGAAAAGCAATTCCAATGGCTGGTCAATTTTATAGCCCCTACTATGTGCCAGGCACTGTTCCTCACAACAAACTTATGATATAGATATTATTATAATACCCATTTTACAGATGAGGAAATTGAGGCATGGAGAGGTTAGATAACTGACCGAAGGTCATGTGGTTAGTAAGTATTGAAGCCAGGATTCAAACATAGGCAGTCTGGCTCTACAGCTTCTGTCTTGGAATTCCATCATATCTCTCTAATACTTGACTTCCAAGAATGAAGACCTGCCATAGAAAGAGTGAACATATGGAGCAACTTCCTCAGGGAATCTGGAAACAAGAAAGTTCTCAGAGATAAAGGATCAATTGAGATTGGCCTCAGCCATAGGTCTGCTACATCAGTTAAGGAGACTGAACAACTCCCAGGACTGTAAACTCCTCGACAGCCACATAAAGGGATTAGCTTCTTTAGAGAGGCAATCTGTTAGTCTCACGTGGCACTGGTGAGTCATGGGAGAGTGGAAAAGGAGTTGGTGACCAGGTTTTTGGGCAAGCAGTGTCTGGTAAGGAGGACCCATGGGCTGACTGAAGTGTCCAGTCCTAGTGAGATGCAGATGAATCAGGTCCCCAGCCTAAGAATCCCTGATATTCTTTTATCTTGTGTAGTTTGATTGCAGTGAGGATGTGCCTGGAGCAGGCTACACAAATAACCAGTCTGATAAAAATGAACAACAATTAGTATTTTGATGAATAGACGTGTGTTTATCAGGACAAATCAGCTTCCTTGTATCTGATCAGCTCTGGAGAACTGGAAAGAATGAATTTCTGGAGTCTAGCCCTGCAAGTCCCAGGGCCAGATCTGGAACCAGTTTTACAAGGCACATGCCACCTTACGAGTCTCTTGGCAACCAACCCACCTCTTTCCCTGGTGACAACCTGACTGCACTATACATACGACTTAGAAAAACTGGTAATTCCCTGGTGGTCCAATGGCTAGAACTCCGAGCTTTCACTGCCAAGGGCTCGAGTTCAATCCCTGGTAGGAGCTGCAAGCTATGCAGCAAAAAAAAAAAAAAAAAAGAAAAGAAAAGAAAAGAAAAATTATACAAGACATCCTAAAAACACATGTGGGGCTTGAAAGTCTGGAAAGATAAAGGCAATGCGATTATATGTCTGAAGTCTTTAATAGTTTGAAATATATGGCTAGGATGAATTGGTAGTTGTTTGCCGATTTCTAGAATAATGAAACTACAACGTAACTTTCAAAAATTAAGGAAGTTGGTTTTGGATAAAGAGGTGTATGTTAGCAGATACAAAATTCATTCCAGGGGGTTGAAAATACAATCCCTTTAGTGTTTATTGGGCACTCGTTAAATGCTGAGTACTGAGCTGGGCATTTCAGAGAGAACATGGAAAGCAAGGGGTAGCAAAGGCCCCATTTTCTGCCCAAAAGTTGTTGGCAGTCCAGCAGTTGAGGGTAAGACAAAGACCCCAAAAGCTGCACTAGAATACAGGTTAATATGGGTGGAACAAAGGAAACAGAGATCGCATCTTTTGAGATAGTCGGGGTGGGCATCACCAGTCATTCCTCAATGCCATGATAAGACGTCTTTCTGGATGGCTGGGCACAGTGCCATCAGGACCAGTTGCGCAGAAGTGCCCTCACTCTTTGCCTTGACTCCCTCCACCTGGCATGGCTTCAGCTTCTTATTTGGGGAGCTCAGTTTAAGAAGCTGTTTCTTGTTGGCTGATATTTTCTTGAATAAACGGTGCCCCATCTTCAGAAAAACAACGTCTCCACCTCACTCCTTAGGCTGCCCCTCACATCTACAGAAACATTTAAAACAATCCCAATAATCCAAAAGAAGAACAGAAAAGGGAGAGAAGATTCCGCCAGCACTCCAGACACAGAAGCCATTTCCATTTCCAGGGCGCTCCCTAGCCTGTCCCAGGTGTGTCCTAATGAGCAGTCTCAATGGGCTAAGGGGTGGCATGGGGACTCCACCACTTCCAGACTGTGCAGGCAAATCATGGGTCAGGAGCCTGGGATTGGTCACTTCTGAGCGCAGAAGCCCAGGCAGCTTCAAAGACTGGAAATATTTAAGAATGATAAGTGGGCAAGTTGCGAAAGCAAAGGTCTTGAAATCTGGACTGCACACACTTGCTGAAGGAAGGTGGAGGAACAAGAAGCAGTAGGTGCTTTTAGGAAGGGGTTGCTCTCCCAAACCCCACCCTAGTCTTTCACAAGGTCAGCACAGAAAAGGGATTAGGAAATAAAATGAAATGAATCCTCTCTTAATATTACTTTTCAAGTCTTTCAAGTTTTTTTTTTTTTAACTTAATGTTGGTTTTACTCATTGGGAATGAAAGTGACAAAGCCCAAACTTTTTTTTTCTTTTTTAGGCAAAGGGTCAGTGTCCATACCTGTAGGAATAAAACAGTTTTAAAACCTGTTTTACTAAGAGGGGAGTAGTCAAGTAAATGGCCTTTTGCACTTCAGCTCTGCCTTCACTGGCCGTGTATCTTTATGCAAATTACTGAAATCTCTCAGTCTCAAACTTTCTCATCTGTATTATGGGGATAATAAGCCTACTTAGGATTGTAGTGAGCATTATATGAAAGAACACACATCCTTCCGCACGCTGCCTGGCACATATCAAACTGACAATACCAGGCTGCACTTCTCATCATTTTAAACCAAAGTCATTGTCAATTAAGGAAAAAAAAAAAGTGGCATTCTGGGATCATACCTCTCTATGGTGCGAATAAATATATTCAGATGTCCTTTGGCTGACGCTTTTAGGACCAGCCAAGGCTCAGCAAAGCCAAGAGTCGTGCAGGAGCGAACCGATTTGTCTGCCAGGAATTCTGGCCAGCGCTTCTTAAGCTCGCAGAAGCACACACCCTATGCCCTCGTCTGGGGCCATCCCCGAGCTCCAGCAGGGCTGGAGCAACCGCGGCAGAAGCGCGTTCCTTGGCGTCCACCCAGAAGCCAGACGGACACACCCGCGGGAAGTAAACTTGACCCGACTCTGGAACTCACCGAGCGGCATGGGCTCAGCGTGGAGCGCGCGGGCGTCCAGGGCCCCTCCCGGCGCCCCCCGCCCGGGCTGCCCGCGGGGCGCGCTGCTCACCTGCCAGGCCCGACGGCACCACGGCGGCCAGAAGCAGCAGCAGCAGCAGCAGGGCCGGCGGCGAGAGCAGCCCGAGGCTCCCGTCCGGGCTGCGGCGGGACATCGCTCGGCGGCCGCGATCTCCGCTCGGCTGGACCAGGCGGCTGTTGGCAGAGCGGTTCTGCTGCCGGTGGTGGGGCGCAGCGATGCAGAGGTTGGAGCGTCCTTAACTTTCCTCTCTCCTGAGCCCGACCTGTTTGGGGCTTTTAGAGGCGAGGAAGGCTCACGTGGCCTTGACGACAACCTTCGCCCTGCTGGGCCCCAGTCGGGGAAGGGCGGGACCTTTCTGACCCTCTAGCGCCCTGTGGGCAGGGCTGGGACAGTTCCCCTGCTCAACTTCTGGGGCCTGCCGAGGCTACGTGCTGCTTTCCCCTCACTCGTCGGGCGGTTTGGCGGCCCTGGGCTGGAACAAATCAGTTCATCTCCACACGGCTAGCCTCTAGGGCCGGCCACTCGTCTGCAGCAGCTGGGAGGAGACCCCCTGGCCGTGGAGAAATGCATACCCCTGCCTACACGCAGCTCCGATTCTTCGCCATTCTGGAGAGGTCTTCACTGGTCCTTCTAACTCCAGGTCAGTGCCCTTCCATCTCAGGCTGTTTAACCTAAATCCGTTGACTGTTGCTCAAGACTTTGGATCGTTTGCTTTTCTCTTCATTGGCTGGATCCACCACTGGCGAGTGATTCAGATGGGTCTGAAACCAGATATATCTCCAAACCCTCTGTGAAGTCCCCATTTCTGTGCGGGACCAGTTGAAAGAGACATTGTGAAGTAGGCAAAACTATGCCTTGGGTAACATTGTGAAGTCGGCAGAGGGTGCCCTGGGTGACACTGTGAAGTAGGCAAAAGGCATTTTATTTATTCAGTAAGCATCTGTTGAGCCCACCTTTTGTGTCAGGTACCAGTGATATAAAGACCATTAACAGCATGTCTATGACAGGCAAGTAGGGATAAAACTGTATAAATAAACAGGTACTGGAAGCTGACGTTATTGCCGCAATAAAGCTCTGCTTAAGGGTCTGTGAGGGAACCCAGCTGGGGGCCTAGACACTCCCTTCTTCTCCATCTTTCTTCCAAGCTTAACTGAAGTGTTAATGGGAAGGGAGGAGAAGAGGCACATTTCCTAGAAGGGGAAACACATTTGTAATCGCTAGAAGAGATACAGAACAGTTACATCAACTCTCTGTGCAAAATGTTAAACACGAGTCCTAAGTCATAATTTTGTTTGGTGACAACACCTATCACAGTACTTGGATGATAATATCATGTAATGAATAGACATGAATGAAGGAATTGAGGACACTGTAAAAATTGCAATGTCCGTTTTTCTTTAAGTTAGAAAATAATAGTGAAGGAAAATGATGAACATTTTGATTGTGCCATGTCGAGAAGAGAGCTACAATAGGACATTCAGGGAAGTCAGAAAGTAAGTCAGAAAGAGGAAAACGAATATCGTATATTAACGCATACATGTGGAATCTAGAAAAACGCAAGGCAGAAATAGAGACGCAGTTGTAGAGAACAAACATATGGACACCAAGGGGGGAAAGCGGGGTGGTGGTGGTGGGATGAACTGGGAGATTGGGATTGACATATACACACTAATATGTATAAAATAGATGATAAAAAAAATTTAAAAAGGAAGTTGTGTCACCCCAAATATTTCAGTCATGCTACCCTCCACCACCCTCTTTCACCTTATAACCCTTCCAATCCAAGAAGCAAGTGGTTGGATGCGATCATGTGTAAGATGCAGAGACACTCATTCATCTATTATTTAGTCATCAAATACTTGCTGAATTCCACGTTCCAGGCACAGAACAGTAAACAGGACCAAGTCCCTGCCCTCACAGAGCTTGCGTTCTAGTGCGGGAAGCAAGTTATACATGTAAACAAATTAAGTGGATCAGGGTTTAGCAGCCTCAGTGCCGAGACATTTTGGACCACTGCAATTCTTCGTTGTGGGTGTGGTCCTACGCATCCTCTGGTCTTTATGCACTGGAACCTCCCTCTAAGTTGTGACTATCAGAAACGTCTTCAGTCATTGCCACACGTTCCCCTAGGGAGCAAAGTTGCCCTCAGTCGAGAATCACTGAATTCGAGGATGATAGATCTTGCCTTCTTTAAATTGTCAGTTTACATATCCAGGAGGGAGATGAGCAGCTAAACTCAGCAAAGCTGAGGGGAGGGGGACCAAAGAAGACGTTGACTGTGCAATGTTTTTATCACTTCTGTAGCAGATAGACACGTGCGGTTTGGGCTACTCACCACTCATTACCCAGTTCCTATTACCAATTTTTCATGAATCTGGACCCTATTGGTTTTGAAGTTTCAGTGAGCAAGGGAGGAGATATGTTTCCACCAAGAGACACAATAACTGTTTCACTGAATTGGAATTTTAAATTTCTGCCTGGCCTTTATTGGGCTCCTGTGAAAGAAACAGGCAAGAATAGGATTGTAGTGTTGGTCAGAGTGAGTGAGCCTGACAATTGAATGAATATAGCACTGCTACTCAGCAGGAGGGGGCAGTAGAAGGAGCTCAGGAGAGTCCCTTGTATCACCATGTCCTCCTGAAAAGGTTAACTAGAGTGCTGTCACCTCTCCTAGGCCGCCCCTCCAGTGACTCAGGCCCCTCACTCCAATAGGCAAAGAACGCCAACCAGCTGGGATGCTGGCCCAAAGCAAAGGGAACAGGAAAAGAGAAGTCATGAATAACTAGAGCTGGGGGACCAGTTGTAGAAACAGAGACAGTGGCCTCTGTCTATGTTTCTTCCCTTGCTGTAACATATATGTGGTGGATTCAAAATCTTACAGTTCCAGAATAAAATGTACATCATGTAAATTTGTTTTTTTTCCAAAAGGTATGATTAGCTTAGCATTCAAACACTTATCCATCGATGGTAGAAATTTGAGAATACCAAACTTAAGGTTACTCCGTCTCATTTGGGCTAAATTCTAAGCAAACTTCACCTCCTCCTTATTCTTTCCCCCTTTCCTGAGGCTGATCGTCATTTCAGGGGCTTATGTATTGACTGGGCATTGAATAGGAGGCATCTATTCTGTGAGCCATCTTCTTGGCTTGGTGGACTCCAGTGAGATGAAGTTCATCTCTTCCGTCCTCCTTGTGGTACAACAGTGGCAGGAATCCACTGTTGACATCTGAGGCTCTTGGCCTCAGGCCTGGATTCCTATGTGCTCTGTGTATTAGTTAGGTAATGACAAAGTTCAATGGATTAATGCAACCAAAATGTATTTCTGACTCATATTCCAGACCAATGTGGGAGTTGCTTAGTTGCTGGCTTTCTTTCATGTAGAAATGTAAGAATCCAGTGTCCTTTCACCTGTGGTTCCACCATTCTCTAAGGCAGATGTTCTAATCTTTCCTCGCTCATATAGTGCCCCGAGCGTCTCAGTAATACAATCTTGGGGCTGCAGGCCCAAAGAAATATCTAACAGTTTCTTTCATTAATTAGTTAGGGCCAAACAATTTAGAAGTAGTAATGTACTCGGTGTCCCAGATGGTACTATGTTTTCCTCAAAGATTTATAATATCTCAGGTGCCCCCTTTAGTCCCCTGTGGTATGTCCTGCTGATAACATTATTTCCTGTGAATATTTAGTATATCCTAGGTACCCCTTGTGAATTCATTGTG
Source organism: Tursiops truncatus (assembly GCF_011762595.2). NCBI lineage: Eukaryota > Metazoa > Chordata > Mammalia > Artiodactyla > Delphinidae > Tursiops > Tursiops truncatus. The sequence continues at coordinate 91,260,846 of NC_047044.1, read as the reverse complement.
GTTGTCAAACTGTATGCAGGAACAATCACTCGGGGTCTTGGAATGTTTTCTTCCAGCCAGAGAAGGGGAAAGAATATGGGAAAGTTCTCCTGCTTCATTCCACTGGCGATAACTAGACATACTGCCACACCTAGATGCTGAAGAGGCTGGGAAATGCAGCCTCCAGCTGGGATGTCACCTCTCAGTACGGAAATAAAACACACATTTTTTTGGAAGTCAGCCAGCTGTTTTTGGTACTCTTGGCAACCTCTCCAACCAGACTTGGATTCTTCTGGGCCCTCTGGCTCACTATCAGACCCACCTGAGCCCTGTGGGGGAGTGTGTGGAGTAGGGAGTCAAAGATACTCCGACTTGGTGTGTGTCAGCCAGTCTCCCCAGATGCCACCTTCGGTCATTGCTTTTCTACAACTCAGATGTCATGTAGGAGACCTAACTCCTTGCAAGTTCATGAGCTACATTCTGGAAAGTTTAAACATAACCTCCTCTGCTCTGGTAACTCTAGACCTAACTGGAGTTCCTATTACCAAATGTTCCCACATCCTACCCCACCCATCAAATAGGCAACTCAACCCCTAGGGGAAGGATGGCGCTGGTCCTTGCATCAAACTGCTGTGTATTTCTCTTAACCACTCTTCAAACATTTTAGTTGCTTGGATAAGAGTTATTATACATCCTTATAAATTATTACCTTACAGACATTTATTATCTACTAAATACCTTATTATATGTCCTTATTCCACTTTATTGCTCTTGAATATACTTTATGCCCTTTTATTTCAACTGTGCCTTTTAAGCGTCCAAGCCAAGCTTTTGAATATTTCAAAACATTTTTCTTTCTCAGGTGCACAGACCTTACATTTTAATGGCTTTGAAGATTATGGTTTGTGTCTACGCAAGACCACAAATTTTACTCTTTGGTCTTTTTGTTTTCTTCTTCCTTGAGCAATAAGCCTCAGCCTCTCCGAATTAACCTAGTAGTGCAAAATTTACTAAGTTAAACATGAATTTCTCGGAAGAAAAGTGTGTAGGGTAATATTTTAGACTACTATTCAACTTCTCTTCTGTGTGTTTACTTCCGTAGTTAATTTTCCCTTTCTTTTTTGTTCTTTTCCTCCATTTGTGTGTGTGCAGGTTGTTTTGGTCGTTAAACTGATCATTTGGTACTTGGGGATCAGAATATTGAGTTCAAATTGCTGCAGAACCAAAGAAAAAAATGGACATTCCTCAGAAATCCTGGGCTCAAGCCTGATGCCTGCGGAGCTTGTTTTGGTGACTTATTTTTTTTTTACTTAATTGATTTATTTATTTTTGGCTGCGTTGGGTCTTCTTTGCTGCACACAGGCTTTCTCTAGTTGCGGCGAGCGGGGTCTGCTGTTTGTTGCCGTGCGTGGGCTTCTCATTGTGGTGGCTTCTCTTTGTTTCGGAGCACAGGCTCTAGGCGCATGGGCTTTAGTAGTTGTAGCACGTGGGCTCAGTAGTTGTGGCTCGCGGGCTCTAGAGTGCAGGTTCAGTAGTTGTGGTGTACGGGTTTAGCTGCTCCACGGCATGTGGGATCTTCCCGGACCAGGGATCAGACCCATGTCCCCTGCATTGGCAGGCGGATTCTTAACAACTGCGCCACCAGGGAAGTCCCTTGATGACTTATAGTGCAATTCTGTGCTGTCTGCCTATCCTCTCTTCGACTCATTTGCTCGTGCTTTAAAAAGGCTGCAATCCATTATAATTTCCAGACTGCAGGTGTCTTGTAAATTGGGTACAGAAAAGTGGGGTTGCCATTGGTCAGTGATCGTAAGGCCACTAGCATGTCTTGGCTTTGGGACAATGGTATAGGGGCGAGATGTGAATCAAGCGTGGGCTGACTGAAGCAGAAAGAGCAGAGGTTAAGAGAGAAGTTTCTGTACAAGCTGAATACTAATTAGATGGTTTATTATTATTATTTTTTTTCCTACAGATGACAACTATACACTTTCTACCCTGCTGACAGGCATCTTGGTCTCCATCTTTACTTCCAAAGAGGCTGAGAAAGGCACTCCTGAATACTTTTGGGGCCAAGAATATTTTCTGCATTGTTTAAGGGATGTAATCTTTTTTTGCCTGACAGCTCTTTTTTTTTCATGATTTCTCTTTTTCTACCTCTTTTCTAAATTAAATGGCTATATCCTGGAGTAGCTGCCACCAAGTTCCTCAATTTACGTTTCTTCTCCCACTCTTAACATCTTAGCATTTTCTCCTCATTCTACAGACAGAAGTACAAATGCCAAATAAAAACAATTAGCAAAACACAACCCCTTCGTAGTGGTGTTTAACCTTGACTACGGATGCAAAATATTCCTGTGTTAAATGTCCCCGATCTTCTTTCAGGTTATAAGGAAGGATTTAAGCCTGAATGGTGTGTAACAATGAATAAATGAAAAGTGCTTGATCAATATTTGGTGAGTCCAGTTTGCTATTGATAATTTTCAAACGAAGACAGAAAGAACACAAATCATAGGCAGTTAATTCTTGGAAAGTGGCTACAAATTAACATGTAAATATAACCCGGGGTCAAAACTCAAGATAATGCTACTTGGAAAAGATCCTAATTCAGTCTAGCTGAGTAAATTAGATGAACATCTCCTGGATACAGGGAATTTTGATATAAACTGTGCATATCAATCTTTCAGAAAACTGCAGTTTGAGAAGGGAGTTCTGAGGAGTGTTGCCAAGAGAAATTTGAATACTGTCTCTGTTGAGAAACATACACTGTCTGCTAGCTCTTTCAATGTAAAGATTTCAATTTAAATCAGAAACAAGAACCAGAACTCCACAACATGGAGTCTGAAAAATATTGCAGACCGAGGGGAAAGGAACATCACCCTGAAAGCTCAGATTTCTAGACGCTCCCAATTTTAGGCACCCAAAGGAATTTTAGAAAAAAAATTTAGCATATTCTATAGGATATGAGAAAATAGCCTCTCTTTCCCAAGAGAAGAATGTTTATAAAGAAAAACAGGTTGAGAAGAAAATGCATGAGATGAAAGGGGAGATGGATAGAATAAGAAAAGGTTGATAGAAAACTAAAAATTTCATAGTAGAATTGATATTTCCATTGGAGGCTAATAGCAAAGAGCAGGAATTGACACTGTTGAAAACTGAGTCAGTCATTTGAAGGAAAAATTGATGAGGCCCTCCAAAAATTAGAGGGAAAAGATAAAAAGGAAAAGGAATGTCAAGGTGAGAGACACAAAAGAATTTAAAGTCCAGCCTAAAAATGATATTCTTACTGAAGATGAAATCAAATTAAATATTGAATAGAAGCACTGATCAAAACACTATCAAGAAAAAAAAAAAAAAAAAAAAAAAAAAAAAACACTATCAAGAAAACTTTCCTGAACTGAATAAACAAACCTTAGTGTTTTTTCCTGATATGATGTGATGGGAGGTGCATAACATCACCTACGTAGTAGTCTTGGCAAAAATGTTTCACCTAAATCAAATCATGGGGATCACATTTGGCTGGGGCTAGCTTCATAGGCACATGACATGTTCAGTCAAATATACCCCATCTCTCAAGCCTAAACCCATCAGTCTATGGGCCCTGGTCCTGGAGGTTAAACCTTTACGTTTTAGGCTTATCAAAACCTTTGCTCAACAAAGGTAAGTCTCTCCCTAGGGGTAACTGCATACCAACTATTAAGAAAATAGTAGTCTCTGAATTGGTACATAAGGGGGAAAAAAAAAAAAAGGAACTGTGAACGTTCCAGTGAAGGGAAAGTGGAAAATGTTACCTGCAAAATAGTAAAAATCAGATTGATGTGGCCGTTGAAGAATCATCTGCAGACTCTGTTGAGAGAAAACGTTGTGACCATGAAATTTTATACTGAGTTAATTTTAGTTCATGTGTTATGGTAGCAAATGTTTAAGGACTTAGAAAATAGAACTTCTAGGAATCATTTTTGAAAGAATTACTTTGATATACTTAGAGAAGAATTTAGAGAAGAATCTTTCAGTCAGTTTAATAACTTCAGCACCCCACATTTAGGAATTGAGTGGGTTCTGTATTCTCCGGTGGAGTCTTCAACCTAGGCAGCAGCTTGCCCTTCAGTGATTCCATTAGCAAGACTGTGTTTTTTTCTGCTTCCCCTTCTTGCCCAGTGACACAAGGTGTATTTCTCAAGCTGCATTCTTCACAGTACAACCCAGATTGAGTCCTTGCTGTGGTTGATAACTTGTAGGTGCTTTCCTGCTCAGCACTTGCTACCAAGTAATTTGGTTGAAACAGTATTTCAACAAGAATTACATAACGGAAGGAAAGTTGCATAAAAACCATAATGGCCATTTTCATCGCCAAGTAAACTGAGCAATGATTTTCTACATCCTGACAACCCCTCTTGAATAGTGCATCATGTTTTTAAAAATTGGCTATGAAAAGCAAGTGACTCAGGGGCAATCTATCAGCAGTCATGAAGCTCATTCTCTCACTGTTCTTCTAGGGAATGATCAATATTTTAAATTATGCTTAGGTAGTGTGGGTTCTTTGGCTGAGCTAAACTAGGATTCATGTTTGGATGTGTCTGGTGAATGCATGAGTCCACATGTACCCATCTGCCTGAATCGGGTTGTACTGAGGAAGGAAACTGGAAAAGCAGGTTTGTGTGTGGGCAGCTGGGGGAAAGCAGAGCAGGTGGAGAGAAGGATGAGGGGATGGAGAGAAAAGCATGGTGTCTCTTCCATAATTTGCCTGCTTTGTTAACTTGGTTTCAGCTTTTGAAAGAGAAAGGGGTCTCAGGCAGAAGCAGAAGAAACAGATTTCAAGGAGTTTTTGATACTTGGGGCCATTAGAGCTTTGTTCTGATGCCGGATGACAGCATGGGCCATGGAGTGGAGAAAAAAAGCACGGCTTCCACTAAGTAAAAACTGCATGGGGAGCCCAACTGCATTGACACTGTTAAGATAAAGTGGATATATATGGAAACCCTACGGTAATGCTATGAAAAGAGTCCCCAAATGAAATAGTTTAATATCACAGACACCCGTTTGCAAGGTTAATGCAATGAATAATGGTGACCGGGGGGAGGAAGGGAATCAATTGCAAATTGTATGATAACCAGGTTTGTTTTACTGCACACGTTTATATATACATTGTTATCTACCCAAATGGATATCATTGTTAAATGCGGATGGGGAAGCGAAGCTGGCTAAGCAAAGGAAAGAAGGGGGAGGGGATACGGGGACCTGTGTGTGCATATGGCTGTTTGGCTTTGCTGTGCAACAGAAACTAACACAGCATTGTGAAGTAATTATACTCCAATGAAGATGTATAAAAAAATTAGGTGAGCATATTATAATGGATGTCTCTGTATGGTGGGCTTGGGGGTGATTTTTCCCCCCACCTGTCAGTATTTTCCCAAAATTCAATGACAAGAATGTGGCAGCTTTCTCATCTAAACTTTTAATTTTGCAATATCCATAGGAAATATCATTTTATATTAAAAAATACTTGAAGGTGTCTTGACTGAACAAACCCTCTTACTAGATTCGAACTAGAATCAGGAGTTTTAAATTGGCTATTGTACACTTTGACACATAAAGTATATTTCAGATCAAGCCTTTTCACTTTGAATAAACGCTTCAACAGTTCCATTCATATAATTTTCGTAGTTGTTGTTACGCTGTTATTTCAAAGCCTTTCGATGGCCAGAAGCAGAAGCTGGGTGTATGAATCATCTAGGAAGCATTTTCAGAATAATCATGGTTGCTTAATGTCCTGCTATCAACCTGATCTTCTCTGGGCTGGGATTTCAGAAACCTCAGAAGAACTTCCCCTAGCCTGTGTTGTTGAAAGTTACCAGCCCATATGAGAAAGTTGAAATTTCATAACTTAGCCTTAGCAATATGACTCTACATGCCTTTCTATCTCATTTTATCTTTCCTGGGTGAACCCCCTCCTGCTTGACCACTGGATCTGAAATATCTTGCCCTTTCTTTCCATTTTTGATGAGATTGTTCTCCTAGCTTATCCCTTTCCTCTCTTCCTTTCCAAACAATCTATCATTTAAAGGTCAGCTCTAGGCCCAAATCAGACACCTTCAAACAAGCATTTTGGAACACCTGGTAAAAAGTAAGTTTATGCTAGATACTGTAAGAGTTCCGGTTAGAAAGTTTGTGGCTACTGTCTTGGATTAAGAACTCACTATCTTGTAGTGGGATTTAGGTAAGCACACAAATCACTACAATGCAAGACAGAATAATACTAAGTGCCAATGCAAGTAGGAGTTCTATGAGTTTCAGAGAGGGAGGAATGAGCTCTACTCTGAAGCTGCTTTCATCCATATTGACCTTTTCCTTCCCTGAACTATTGTTGCACTTATTATTTATACCACTAATTTTGGCCCTTATTCTCTATTTCATGTGTGTTTTATGTGTTTGTACTTTCCTTAAACACCTTGAAATCAAGGGAAAGTCATAAATGAATTTTGTTTTCCCCCAGAGTAGCCCAAAACAGTAGGGTACCTGGGTTGTATGGAATTGAATTCCAGCTTAGGTGGATTACATAACAGTGTGGAAGACAGTCATGCAATCATTCCACTGGAGTAATGACTTTAAATGCCCCAAGCTTTAAAAAAGAGACTCCACCGAGTCTCTGCAAATAAACAATGAGCTAGGTAAAAGCAATGAGCTTGCTCTTGGATCTCCAAGATTGGTCCCTGGCTCTTCCTCTCAACCACATTTTGCTTCACTAGCTTCACATATGTATTTACATCCTGAAGCTCTTAAGAGAATGACACTCTGCCTTTTGAGCCATTATGTTTTCCATCAAGCAACTCTTGTTGACACTAGGATCTGATGGCCTAGGGAATGACTTATTTTTGCTTCCCTTCTTACCTCCCTTATTCTTTTTTCTTTTCTTTTGGCTGCGCCACATGAAATACAAGATCTTAGTTCCCCGACCAGGGATCAAACCCATGCCCCACGCAGTGGAAGTGCAGAGTCTTAACCACTGGACTGCCAGGGAAGTCCCACTTTATACGTTTTAGATATAGGACTTTTACTAGATATTAGATCTGCAAATGTTATCTTGCATTCTATGGCTTGTCTTTTCATTCTTTTAACAGTGCCTCTCAAAGAGCAGAAAGTCTTAATTTTGGTGAAGCCCAATGTTTTCATCTAGAAGTTTTATTTACAAATTAACTTCTGTACACTATGCAAATTTTGTACACTATAACAAATTAACTTTTGTACACTATGCAAAATTTGGTGAATGTGTTTCTTTCCTGCCTCCTTCCCTCCTTTTTCCCCTCCCCCGTCCCTGCTCCCCTGCCTTGTTTGTTCATTTTCTTCCTTGCCAACTCCTTCATCGTGGTTATGCCATTAATTTGTAATACATCTAAGTTCCTTTATCACTGTTGTTATTCCAGTTTTAGTCTGTCCTCCCTCCCTAATCCTGGTTTATAAATTATATATATTTTCTGAGTAGATGAAACCTTTACGTGTTTCTAAAGGTCAGGACATAGAATGTTATACTCAGAGCATTGTCACGCCTCCCCTCCCCTCCCTTTTATCTTGCTCCAATTCCCACATGTTTTTACACTCCATCCCCATCTACCCCTGTATATAACCAGTATTATTAGGTTTTGGTTAATCCTTCCTGTTTCTTTTTTTATAAATAAGCTGATATACCCATTTTTTCCTTTTTTCTTACTGAAAGATATCATACTAAATACTCTTTTACACTTTGCTTGTTTCACTTAAAAATATATCCATGAGCTGTGGGAACATATGTATATGTATAACTGATTCACTTTGTTATAAAGCAAAAACTAACACACCGTTGTAAAGCAGTTATACTCCAATAAAGGTGTTAAAAAATGCAAATCAAAACTACAATGAGATATCATCTCACACCGGTCAGAATGGCCATCATCAAAAAATCTAGAAACAATAAATGCTGGAGAGGGTGTGGAGAAAAGGGAACCCTCATACACTGTTGGTGGGAATGTAAATTGATACAGCCACTATGGAGAACGGTATGGAGGTTCCTTAAAAAACTAAAAATAGAATTACCATACGACCCAGCAATCCCACTACTGGGCATATACCCTGAGAAAACCATAATTCAAAAAGAGTCATGTACCACTATGTTCACTGCAGCTCAATTTACAGTAGCCAGGACATGGAAGCCACCTAAGTTCCAACGGCAGATGAATGGATAAAGAAGATGTGGCACATATATACAATGGAATATTACTCAGCCATAAAAGGAAACAAAACTGAGTTATCTGTAGTGAGGTGGATGGACCTAGAGTCTGTCATACAGAGTGAAGTAAGTCAGAAAGAGAAAGACAAATACCGTATGCTAACACATATATATGGAATCTAAGAAAAAAAAAAAGATCATGAAGAACCTAATAGGTAGCTAGTGGGAAGCAGCTGCACAGCACAGGGAGATCAGCTCGGTGGTTTGTGACCACCTAGAGGGGTGGGATAGGGAGGGTGGGAGGGAGGGAGATGCAAGAGGGAAGAGATATGGGAACATATGTATGTATATGTATAACTGATTCACTTTGTTATAAAGTAGAAACTAACACACCTTTGTAAAGCAATTATACTCCAGTAAAGATGTTAAAAAAAAAAATATATATATATATACATATATATATATATATATATATATATATATATATATATATATCCATGGCAGTTCATAGAGACCATTATTTCTTACAGCATTTTCTGGATTACCATCGTTTTTAAAAGAGTTTTCAATGTATGGGCATTTAGGTTATTTCCAATATTTTGCAATTACAGACGAAGGTGCAATGTGCATATCTCTTTTCATATTGTTGGAAGCGCATCTTTAGGAAATCCTCGAAGCGGGATTGCTGGGTCAAAAGGTAAGTACATGGGTAGTTTTCTTATACTAACTTGTTTGCCTAATTCCCCACCAAAAGGATGTACCTGTTTGTATTTCCACCACCAAATAAGAAGGTGCCTGCTTCCACAAGCCTTTTCATCAGAATGTGTACCAATCTGACAGGTGAAAGTTGGTATCTCAGCATTGCTGTAACTTACATATCTCTATGAATAAGTTTGAACATTATTTCATATATTTGAGTCATTTTTATATCTCTTTTTGCTAACTATCTGTTCATAGCTTTTTCTCATTTTGTTATTAGGTTTTTTTGTCATTTGTTCCTCAAATTTTGAGAGGTCTTCATGTATTACGGATACTAGATCTTTATTGGTAATATGTGTTGCAAATATTTTTTCCCAGTTTGTAGCTGTGTTTTGGCTTTTTTTATGGTGAATTTTTTGCCATGCAAAATTTTGTATTTTTGCATAGTCACATTTATGAATCTTTAATTTTATTGCCTCTGGATTTTGATAATTTAATAATTTTGATAATTTCACGTTTTCCCTATACTAATGTTAAAGAAGAGTTTACCCATGTTTTATTCTAATAGTTGTATGTCTTTGTTTTTTATTTTCCTCATGCATTTGAAGTTTACTCATATGCGTGAGTAAATGTACTCATTTTCATGAGTAAATGTACTATTCATCATGGATATAATTTTTTTTCCCAAGTGGTCTAGCTGTTATCCCAGAATCATTTATTACAAAAGTCCATCTTTATTACAAATGATTTGAGATGCCGTCTTTATCCATACTAATCTCCATATGTACTTGGTTTTATTCTATGCCACTGGCCTGTCTATTCATCTTCCAATTACCACATTGTTTTAATTATAGAGGCTCTATAACATATTTTAATATTTGATTGAGCTAGTCCTCTTTACTTTTGTTTCTTTTTGTGTTGTGTTATCTATGTTTTTTTTTTTTTTGGCCATGCCACGCTGCATGCAGGATCTTAGTTCCCTGACCAAGGATTGAACCTTGGCCCCTTGCAGTTGAAGTGCAGAGTCCTAACCACTGGATTGCCAGAGAATTCCCTGTTTTATCTACTCTTGAATGTTTATTTTTTCATATGAACTTTAATAAAACTTAACTTTAATAAAAACTTATCTAACTCCAAAAAACTTTTGTTGGTATTTTACTGAAATTTGAATTTGTTTATTTTTGTGTTCATTTTATGTTACTTTAGAGAGAACTACTATCCTTATGATGTTGAGTCATCTTATCCAAGACCATGGTTTCTAAGAATAATTTTATTATCTCAATAGCAAGTCATATCGTAACATTCATTCACTAAACACTTATTATATATTTAACATGTGTCAGGTAATGTGCTTGGTGCCAGAGACAGGGTGGTGAGTAAGATAGTTTAGATTTTATATAACATAGATAAATGAAAGCACAAGTTTCTCCATTAGAGAAACTAGCACACCATTGTAAAGCAGTTATACTCCAATAAAGATGTTAAAAGTATATATATACATGTCAAAGTAGCTGAGTCCTTAGATCTTTGTTGTTTAATGTGGTGAAGGTTTGCTATGGTTCTATTTTATGTTCATACTTTTCTAAATGAAACTCTTTGCATTGTAATGGTTTACCTTGAAAAGGCCTGAACTGGCACCTTTGAGTTGCTGGAGCTTCTGCAGGACGACCGTGCATCACTGTGGACCTAATGAGACATTCTTAAAGGCATCATAATTACCAGCTTAACCCAGTTGACAAAATACCTGGATGAATCCAGCTATATGTTTGGTCTGGGTCTCCACTCCACTGTCTGAGCTCTGAAGGAGAAAACCAACCAGCAGAAAAGTTTGGTGCTGTTAAGTATTCATAAGTCTCAACCTCAAACGGACCCTCAACTCTACCTAGCCAAGCTATTATGGTTGTCAGTTGGCTTTCTCCCTTCAAACTGCTGCAGACCTTCTTCACTCTCTTCCTAGTTCCCTTGTTATTTCCCTTGTTCTGAGCAGATGGCCCCACCTCCTACTACAGAGAGAAAGTAGAAGTCAAAATGTCATTTTCCCTCTTGCAAGCTTACACAAGCACCTGGATTTCCGCCCATCTTGTCATTCCAGGCTGTTACAGTAAAGGAGGAATTCTTCCTCTCATCATGTAAGATCAACATCACCACTTGTGTCTGGTCCTTCTGTCTTCTCTTCCCCTTCTACCCCGAATTCAACCTAACGTTATCAAGTGTTTATGCTCTGTTCTCCATCTTTGGCCTCATTCTTGACTCTTTTGGCAAAACATGTAAACCTGCTCAATGGCCATATTTTACTCTTCTCCTTCATAGCCTAATTCCTTAGGTCATAGGATTTTGTGAGCCTAATTAGAGACAACCTTCATGAATGCAACAGTATACAGTATACAGTTACTGAGAAGAGGGAGAGCCTGAAGAAAATATGGGGACAGCTGCAGGCCACCACAGTGTACCAGGGCTTTGGGGCTACATTTGATCTGTGGGGCTCGTGCCATAGGTGAAACAGAAGACTTGCTGGCCTGTGCTGAACTAGGCAATATAAGCAATACAACATATGTGTAGGTCTGAAATCAGTTTCTTTATTTGAAAATTTAAAATAACAATAGCAACCCTGCAGCGTTGTTTTGCGGATTAAATGAGCTAATGGGTATAAAACTACTTACCATGCTACATGCCCAATGAATGTTACCTGTTATTATTTTTGTAAGTGTAATTATGTTATCAGAGGGGCAGGTTTGTGCAACTAAATATGAAAGCATACATATTCAATATGGAAATAAACATAAAGTAATACAGCTGTCTTTGACCTTCAAGTTTGACTAGTGTTTTAAATATTCATTTATTCATTCATAAAGAAACATATGTATCAGGAACTTTGCTAGACCTTACGGATTACAAAGAAGAATAAGACAAAATCTCTGCTTTCAATGATGTCACAGTCTCAGAGCAGTCAAGGCATAAACCTGTAATTATAATACAGTGTGGTAAGCTCAGTGACTGATAAACACGGGGTACTTCTGGAAGTTCAAAGAAGGATGTATATAGCTTGGGGTGAGGTGAATCAATGAAATCTTCCTGATTGAGGTGAAACTAGAGCTGATTCTTAAAGTGAGTAGGTCTGAGCAAAAGAAAGACTAGGCTCCCTTTTATTTCTTTTTCTTCTCTGATTGCCATGGCTAGGACTTCCAAAACTATGTTGAATAATAGTGGTGAGAGTGAACATCCTTGTTTTGTTCCTGATCTTACAGGAAATGCTTTCCGTTTTTCACCATTGAGAATGATGGTTGCTGTGGGTTTGTTGTATATGGCCTTTATTATGTTGAAGTAGTTTCCCTCTATGCCCACTTTCTGGAGAGTTTTATCATAAATGGTGTTGAATTTTGTCAGAAGCTTTTTCTGCATCTATTGAGATGATCATGTGGTTTTTATCCTTCAATTTGTTAATATGGTGTATCACATTGATTGATTTGTGTATATTGAAGAATCCTTGCATCCCTGGGATAAATCCCACTTGATCATGGTGTATGATCCTGTTAATGTGTTGTTGGATTCTGTTTGCTAGTATTTTGTTTAGAATTTTTGCATCTATATTCATCAGTGATATTGGTCTGTAATTTTCTTTTTTTGTAGTATCTTTGTCTGGTTTTGGTATCAGCATGATGGTGGCCCCATAGAGTGAGTTTGGGAGTGTTCCTTCCTCTGCAGTTTTTTGGAAGAGTTTGAGAAGGATGGGTGTTAGCTCTTCTCTAAATGTTTGATAGAATTCACCTGTGAAGCCATCTGGTCCTTGACTTTTGTTTGTTGGAAGATTTTTAATCACAGTTTCAATTGCATTACTTGTGATTGGTCTGTTCATATTTTCTGTTTCTTCCTGGTTCAGTCTTGGAAGGTTATACCTTTCTAAGAATTCATCCATTTCTTCGAGGTTGCCCATTTTATTGGCATATAGTTGCTTGTAGTATTCTTTCATGATGCTTTGTATTTCTGTGGTGTCTGTTGTAACTTCTCCTTTTTCATTTCTAATTTTATTGATTTGAGTCCTCTCCCTCTTTTTCTTGATGAGTCTGGCTAACGGTTTACCAATTTTGTTTATCTTCTCAAAGAAGCAGCTTTTAGTTTTATTGATCTTTGCTATTGTTTTCTTTGTTTCTATTTCATTTATATCTGCTCTGATCTTTATGATTTCTTTCCTTCTACTAACTTTGTGTTGTCTTTGTCCTTCTTTCTCCAGTTCCTTTAGGTATAAGGTTAGACTGTTTATTTGAGAAATAAAAGGAATACAAATCGGAAAAGAAGAAGTAAAACTGTCACTGTTTGCAGATGACATGATACTATACATAGAGAGTCCTAAAGATGCTACCAGAAAACTACTAGAGCTAATCAATGAATTTGATACAGTTGCAGGATACAAAATGAATGCACAGAAATCTCTGGCATTCCTATACATTAACAACAAAAGATCAGAAAGAGAAATTAAGGAAACAATCCCATTCACCATTGCAACAAAAATAATAAAATACCTAGGAATAAACCTACCTAAGGAGACGAAAGACCTGTATGCAGAAAACTATAAGACACTGGTGAAAGAAATCAAAGATGATACAAACAGATGGAGAGATATACCATGTTCTTGGATTGGAAGAATCAACATCGTGAAAATAACTATACTACCCAAAGCAATCTATGATTCAATGCAATCCTTATCAAACTATCAATGGCATTTTTCACAGAACTAGAACAAAAACTTTCACAATTTGTAAGGAAACACAAAAGACCCCGAATAGCCAAAGCAATCTTGAGAAAGAAAAATGGAGCTGGAGGAATCAGGCTCCCAGACTTCAGACTATACTACAAAGCTACAGTAATCAAGACAGTATGGTACTGTCACAAAAACAGACATATAGATCAATGGAACAGGATAAAAAGCCCAGAGATAAACCCATGCACCTATGGTCAACTAATCTATGGCAAAGGAGGCAAGGATATACAATGTAGAAAAGACAGTTGCTTCAATAAGTGGTGCTGGGAAAACTGGACAGCTACATGTAAAAGAATGAAATTAGAACACTCCCTAACACCATACACAAAAATAAACTCAAAATGGATTAAAGACCTAAATGTAAGACCAGACACTATAAAACTCTTAGAGGAAAACATAGGAAAAGCACTCCTGGACACAAATCACAGCAAGATCTTTTTTGACCCACATACTAGAGTAATGGAAACAAAAACAAAAATAAACAAATGGGACCTAGTGAAACTTAAAAGCTTTTGCACAGCAAAGGATACCATAAACAAGATGAAAAGACAAGCCTCAGAATGGGAGAAAATATTTGCAGATGAAGCAACTGACAAAGGATTAATCTCCAAAATATACAAACAGCTCATGCAGCTCAATATCAAAAAACAAACTACCCAGTCAAAAATGGGTGGAAGACCTAAATGGACTTTTCTCCAAAGAAGACAAACAGATGGTCACAAGGCACGTGAAAAGCTGCTCAACATCACTAATTATTAGAGAAATGCAAATCAAAACTACCACGAGGTATCGCCTCACACGGGTTAGAATGGGCATCATCAGAAAATCTACAAACAATAAATGCTGGAGAGGGTGTGGAGAAAAGGGAACCCTCTTGCACTGTTAGTGGGAATGTAAATTGATTCAGCCACTATGGAGAACAGTATGGAAGTTCCTTAAAAAACTAAAAGTAGAATTACTATGTGACCCAGCAATCCCACTACTGGGCATATACCCAGAGAAAACCATATTTCAAAAAGATACATGCACCCCAGTGTTCACTGCAGCATTACTTACAATAGCCAGGTCACGGAAACAACCTAAATGTCCATTGACAGACAAATGGATAAAGATGTGGTACATATATACAATGGAATACTACTCAGCCATAAAAAGGAACAAATTGGGTCATTTGTAGAGATGTGGATGGACCTAGAGACTGGCATATAGAGTGAAGTAAGTCCGAAAGAGAAAAACAAATATTGTATAATAGTGCGCATTTGTGGAATCTAGAAAAATGGTACAATTGAACCAGTTTGCAAGGCAGAAATAGAGACACAGATGTAGAGAACAAGCGTATGGACACCAAGTGGGGAGAGGGGGGTGGGTGGGATGAACTGGGAGATTGGGACTAACATACATACACTAATATGTATAAAATAGATAACTAATGAGAACCTGCTGTATAGCACAGGGAACTCCACTTCGCTGTGCAGTAGAAACTAACACAACATTATAAAACAACTATACCACAATAAAAAAATAAATAAATAAAACAAAGTAAAAAATAAAAAGAAGAAAGAGGAGGCAGACAGGGGAAAGGTTTTGAAGTTCCTCTGTCCACACAGTTTACTCAAAAGCACGAGAATTCCATGCTTTATTTAGTTGAAAAAATTGTACTACTAAAAAGTTATTTGAAATTCATTGGCCTATCATTCAAATGATAGGTAAAGAATAAGGTATTAAGTGATAATACAAGGATGAGGCAAAACTTTTGTTTCATTGGGAGTGGAACTTAGCAGGAATTGCTGTAAACAGAGAGATACAATGTATCTCAAGGAACCTCCTGGCTGGGAGCCCAGATAGGCTACTACCAGTGATGAAATTGCCTAAGTGATGTCACATGGTCCTCAGCTTTGAAGGTGCAGGAAGTTGATTGTCAGCTAATAAGAGATGACCAATCTCTTGAGGACCGCTTCAATTTAAAAATAGGAGATGAGGGACTTCCCTAGTGGCGCAGTGGTTAGGAGTCCTCCTGCCAATGCAGGGGACTCGGGTTCGATCCCTCGTCTGGGAAGATCCCACACGCCACGGAGCAAATGAGCCCGTGTGCCACAAGTACTGAGCCTGCGCTCTAGAGCCCGGGGTCCGCAACAAGAGAAGCCACCGCAATGAGAAGCCCGCACACCGCAACAAAGAGTAGCCCCCGCTTGGCGCAACTAGAGAAAGCCCGTGTGCAGCAGTGAAGACCCGACGCAGCCATAAATAAATAAATAAATAAATAAATAAATAAATAAATAAATAAAATAAAAAGAGGAGATGAAAGTAAAAGCTACAATGCATTCATTTATAATAAGAGATAGGAAATTCGTGCAAACTGAAATACCCATGTTGTCGTGACTGGTACACATGCTCCATATAGGCAGGCTAAGCAGTTGTCTTGAGCTCCTGAAGTCAGAACAAAAAGAATTAGCTAGAGTGGGCGGCTGCCTGGTTCAGAACATGGACTCAATTTCCTGTTCTGATTCTTCAAAACCTCAATCTGTGTGATTTCTTAGATTTAAAAATTCTCATGATTGCGGTTATTTGAAAGATGAGATCTCGGGAAACAGGGGTAGGTCTTAGGCAGATAAGCATCTAACCAGAATGTATTTTGGAATAGACACAAATACCACCTGCTGAGGCAGCATCATAAGCTGAGGTCATGTTGAGACATCAGGGGAAAGAAATTAGCAAGGGAACATATACCTGCCAAATTATTAGTGCCACGTTGGCTGTGAAAGTGGGATATCTCTGAACCTTTGAGAGCTAGATAAATCATATTAACATAAATTCAGAGTATTATGCATATTATCCATTTACATAAAATAATTAAGTGTGGATGCACAAGTATGGATGTATATATAAAATATTAGGAGTGGTTTTCCTATATAAAGAAACCTATGTGAAAACATGGATGTTCTTTATTTTCTTTTTGCTTTATCTGTGATTTCAAAATTTTCTAGAATAAAAATGTGCTACTCATGGAATAAAGAAATAGAAAGTTAGAAAAAAGTAGCATGAGAGAAAAAAGACTGAATGTCTCCCACATTCACTGGAACAGCTAATAGTAGTGCAGCTTGGATGGTGTTAGATGTGAACAGGTTAAGACCATAGGGAACACTAAGAAGGGTAGTGGAAAGGGGTGTATTTAAAAGCATGTAGAAAGGGCCATGCTGCTGCACAGAAAGGAATTTCTTTTCCATTTACACTGAAAAACAGGAAGGGACTATTTTTAGTAGGAGTTTTAAATGCCCCTCCTGTTGGCAGAGCCAGCAACAAAAATATTTATCTTGCATAAAGAATGCACACATTATTTTTCGAGCACACTAGAGTCATTTATGGAAATCGAGCACGTTCTAGGCTATCAAGCAAGTATCCACAACTTACAAAGAATTAATAGATCACAATAAAATTAAATCAGAATCAATAACACAAAGGTAACAAAAACCTCCCTCAAACATTTAAAAAATTTTAAAATACACATTTAAATAATTCATGGATGACAGAAGAAATCATAAGGGAACTTTGACAATACTTAGAACTCCGTGATACTGAAAATGCTACTTCTCACAACTTGTGGGATGCGGCCTTTTATAATGCATGTTTCTCTCAGCAAAGTTGTGGGGTGGAGCTTCCAATGTATACTAAGGCATTTAAAGTAGGCCACATCAATTTCATTTTCTACATTATTTATATTTATGTATGGAACGGAACCTAGTATATATTGCTTTGCCAAATTAAAAATGACTTTTAGGGACTTCCCTGGCGGTGGTTAAGACTCTGCGCTTCCACTGCAGGGGTCACAGGTGCTATCCCTGGTAGGGGAACTAAGATCCCCCATGCTGCGTGGCATGGCCAAAAAAAAAAAAAAAAAGGATTTTAATATAAGGGCCAATTTACAGACGTTAGTTTGATTTCAATTAGAAGTTGTATGACAATTAAGTGACGAAGTTTTCCACCGGGAGCCAGGGTCGGGGTGAGTGTTCTCTTAGGACTCACTTCTAAGGAGTGTAGAAGCCTAACAAGGGTGAGTGAGTATGGTTGTATCCCAGATATCTTCCAGACTTTTTCAACAGGATTCCTTGAGAAAATCTAGCCCTAAAGGGCCAAAGACGTCCTTTGCATGTAATGAGTTAACCTCTCTCATGCATCTAGAACGGAGTTAGTTATGTACCATCTTTGGGGGAATTAAGAAAATAGTCACTCAAATAATTTTCTGCATCCTGTGGTTTAGACGATGAACCCAAGTCGAAAAGGGCTGTGTGACAGTGGAGTAAATCCTGCTCTGGCCCTTCGGGGCCCTCATACCTGGGGTTAGTCCAGAGGATCCTCATCCTGGTTATGAGGCAGGCGACTGGGTAGTCAAGGGGAGCTAGGTGAAAGGGCTAGACCCTGGGCTGATGGCATGCATGCTTGAGAGACGCATCTTTGAGCTCATACCTAAGATTTTTCCCTTGTCCTCAGGGCCACCCTGTGTCCTCCTTCAAAATCCTCTCCTTGGCTTTGGAGCCAAGTTAAAACAATCCAGTTCCTTGTATAAAAAAAAAAAGAGAGAGAGAACTCTACAGGACATAGGAAAGAATGATCACTAGTCTAAGATTGAAATTGTAGCAAGAAAACAGAAACTTAGACACAACTCTCAGGGCATTATTTTTTAAAAAAATAATAAACATTAGGAAAGTTCTGATTATATCACAAATACCAGTTCTAACAACCACCAGCATCACAATCACCTGAGATCCTTATCAAAAATACAGAGTCCTGGTCTCTATGACATCAGAATTGCTACAGTAAGGCTTGGGAATCTAATTAAAGACCAAGAACCACTGACTCAGGTAGATTTGTTGGGCATGTAGCAAAAGCCTTTACCCAACCCTTGTTAGATCTTAATCAGGAGGCTCCAGAGTGGTTTCCTTTGATATACAGAAGACCTCCGCCATTTGTGGATTCAGTAATCATAGTTTAAATGATCAAAGACAGGTCCCAAATATCCAAGACATGTAGTCATTAGGGGTTTCGCTGAGGCACAAAGTCTAGAGCAAAGGGGAGGACGTCAGCAGACGGTCCCAAAGACCCAGCACTGCAGCACGACTTTGTAATTCTCTTTGTCGGCATGCATTCTGTAGGAGGAATTCTTTGCTAAAATGTAAATTATGATTTTAAGGATACACCAAGGTCTCAGGGCAGGCAGGAGTCTTTTCCCATCTGATAGCGAGCCCTTCCCCCATTCTCCAGGAACTTCTTGAAGTTCCCAAGTCTACTGCTCATTGCCATACCATTGATTTTTTAATGTAAATCTGGATTCGATTTGCCCCCTGCAGTGTCTGGCTCAGGTGACAGGTCCCTATTTTCAAACATCCTCCTTTTTTGGTGTTTATGAGGCCACCTCTTATTTTCTTTCACTCATTTTCATTGACCTTCTGCTTCCTGCCTCTATAGGCAGACTTCAAGTTCCTGTTCTCGTCCTTCATTTTCCACAGAGGTTTCATCTATCTTAGTGACCTTGTCTGTGCTGGTCTCAGCCTATCAATAACCAATGTTATTGTTGTGGTTCTTATTGTGATCTCAAGACGCCCTTCAGCAATAACCATCAGGAAACTCTGAAAAAAAAAAAAAAAAAGCCTCACTGCTTACAGGACCTAGAAATTACACAGCACACCAGGGGCCGCACAGTGAGGTCACGGGTAGAGAAAGACAGTTGAGAGGCTGGCGTCCTGTTTTTACTGGGGTCTAGGGTAGGGGTCCTAGGGCTTTGCAGGCTCACTCTTTATCAGTCACTTTAAAACATAAGAGCAGGAATTTAAAGTGTGAGAAGAGAAAAAACAAGTGGTTCCAATGGTCAGCTACTGAAATCAGTCAAGACCTCTAAGACAAAGGAGCCTCAGGGCAGGGAGGTGTCTGGCTCTTATCCAGTCATGTGGCTGGCCGTGTGTTTATTCGGGATATCTGCCTTTGAAATGGTTGCCTCAGCAATCAAAGCGTAAGTCAGGCACTTGCAGTACAAAGAAGAAAAAAAGAAATATCTGTCAGGGTTTACACTACAGACCTCAAGTAATACCTTGCAAATATTTAAGTTTACAGTGTCTTGTTATCATTTCCTTTCTAGCATTAAGTTCCAATCTGTTCCATCATCTCCTAATTTGTTTATTCAATCATTTAAAAATACTTAACAAATACTTTTGGCTTCCTATCATGCGCTTGGGATGTATTTGGGTGAATAAAACAAGGTCACCACCCTGCAAAAGCTCAAAAGCCATACTCAACGTCATGTCTCCGGAGGTAACAGAACTTCTGTGTTCCACCAGGGATGTAATATCTTCCACTCATAGTGGCGCAAAAACTTGGGAGTTCCATTTGACTTTTCCCATTTCCTCATCCCCCAGTTCTAATCAGTCACTAAATCCTGTCGATTCTCTATTTGGATTTTCAAATTCTCATTGCTGTCATACCAGGTACATGACTCTGGTAACAGTGTGCTCACAGATGCTGAAAATGAAAGAGGCTTTTTGTTCTCTGCCATTTTATTGCATCTTCCTTGATGTAGACTTCTCTTCCTTTGTGTCATTCTCTGATCGCCCATTACTTTACAAAAACCAGGCCAAAGCCATGAATGTAAAGTTCAAGGCCCTCTGTGATTTGACCCCATCTTCTTTTCACGCTCAAGCACTGCTATCACCTCTACTGATTCCTTCAAACTGCTCCTCCCTCAGTCCTCCTCAGCTTAGTAAAGGGCCACTCCTTTCCTACAGTTCCTCAGGACAAATACCTTCAGTTGATCGAATTGACCTTCACTCTTTTATCTCCACTTCTAAACTGTCAGCCAATCCTGCTGGATCTGCCTTCAGAATACACCGAGGATCTGACTGCTTCTCATCCTCAATGCCGCCATTCTAGGCAGATTGGATCTGGAGAACAGAAAGAAGATATCCAGCCCAGAGAAGTATAGAAGAAACTTATCTCTCTAAACTTCTGTATCTGCGTGACAGAAGAGTGAAGGAGGTGTAAGACAAATGTCCTGCCTGCAAGAAACTTTTAGACCAATCAATAATGACTGTGTACATATATCTCCAATATGATTAAAGAATAAATACAAGTGCCAAATGAGTAGTACTGAGAAGAGAGAGCGAATAATTACCCCAAAGTTTCAATTCTGTCATTGGCTTTGGTATCTGGGCAACCTATGTCCCAATACTGGCCTGTACTTTCAGTACTTGTTTAATGTGAGGCAAATTGCTCATCTTTATTGCTACAGAGTCTGTAAAGCAAGGATAATGGTTACTTAAGAGGTTGTAGTGGATTAAATTAAAGGATATCCCTAGTAGCTATGTTTAACAAACATAGGAAAACTGAAGAAAGCTGGGGTTGCAGACAGAAATGGATGAGTTGGGAAAAGGCCTTTCTTTTTTTTTTTTTTTAAAAATAAGTGAATGATCTTTATTTATTCATTTATTTATTTATTTTTGGCTGCATTGGGTCTTTCCTTTCTCTAGTTGCAGTGCGCAGGGGCTACTCTTCATCGCAGTGGCTTCTCTTTTTGTGGAGCACAGGCTCTAGGCACACGGGCTCAGTAGCTGTGGCTTGGGGGCTCTAGAGCGCAGGCTCAGTAGTTGTGGCGTGCAGGCTCCGTAGCTGTGGCTCACGGGCTCTAGAGCACAGGCTCAGTAGTTGTGGTGCACGGGCTTAGTTGCTCTGCGGCATGTGGGATCTTCCCAGACCAGGGATCGAGCCTGTGTCCCCTGCATTGGCAGGTGGATTCTTAACCACTGTGCAACCAGGGAAGTCCCAGAAAAGGCCTTTCTAATTTTGTAAGATCTCTGGAAAAAGGGAAATGGTTATCCCACAGTTTTAGATGTCTTGTGGTCAGGAGGTTTTCCCCTTACAACTCCATAGACGGCTACTTCCGCTGAGTATCACCATTCTTCACAGAATGCTATTCAATTTCCCTGCTGGGCTTGACACATTTAGAGACTTTGCAGACAGGCAGCCTTGGTTTCAAGCCCTGTCTCCACCAATTGGTAGTGGCAAGTTGTTGCTTTAAGTCCCCGGAGCCATAGTTTTCTCAGTTACAAAATGCAGTATCGCCATGAAACTTCATGAGACAGTGTTGATAAAATGCCAGAGGGGCGTTCAAATTTCTATCCGATCTGCCATTCTTATGAGTGGAGCTGGACTTAGGAATCTCAATTTCTTTCACCCTTCTCACCTAAAGCCTAATCATTTCCTATCTCCAGCAGCGAGCAGTGTGGTACTTTTCGATGGATTTTACCCTTGTCCTCTGGGCCTTCCTGGTCACAGAAGTCTGGAGCAAGAGAGTCAAGAGGAGGAAGAAAAGAACAAGGATCTGCATTCATGTCTCCTGCAGGGATGCTCTCTGGTTCCACACTGGCTTTCATCCAGACTTGTGTCTAAATTTCTCTGCCTTGCGAATGAATAAAGTAAAAGGGGAAGGCTTGTGCCCCCCTTTTGAAATTATATGAGTAGCGCAAGATGTATCTATAGTAGGTCAAATCATGGCCCCCAAGATATGTCCATGTTCTGTGAATGTGACCTTATTTGGCAAAAGAATCTTTGCAGATGTAATTAAATTAAAGATCTTGACAGGAGATCATTCTGAACTATCTGGATGGGCCCTAAATTCAATGACAAGTGTCCTTTTAAGAGACAAGAGACAACGAGGATAGACTTGGAGAGAAGAGGAGAAGGCCATGTAAAAACAGAGGCAGAGATTACTCCACCAGAAACTAGAAGAGATGAGGAACCGTCTCCCTCAGAGACTTCAGAGGAAGCACAACCCCCAGACACCTTAATTTCAGATGCCGGTTATGTAGAACCGTGAGAGAATAAATTTCTGTCGTTTTAAGCCACCAAGTTTATGGTTTTGCTCCAAGCAGTCCTAGGAATCAATGCAGTACCCAGTCAACAATCATAAATAATGAGTATAAGTACTACTGCTACTACTGTCTTCCATCTGTTGAGCATCATATTTAAGATAGCAGTTTCTGGGAGCTGCAAGTTAGCTCCTAATTCTATTCCCAAGATGTCCCCCCTCAGCAAGCCTGACAGTGATATAATTAAAAAAAACTATTCGGTCTTTGTTTCTGTTCCTGGCACAGAGCTCCTAAAACCCTGAGAATTTCCTGAGCAGTTAAGAGTATCTTTTGTATGCTAATGAGATGATCCAAGGCTGGGGGCCCCTCGATAGTTTCAGGATGAGGGCTGGTCACCAGAAAAACCAACCAGGGGATTAGAGGGTTAGAACTTTCAGACTTGCCCCTCCCTCCACCTCTGGGGAGAGGAGAGGGACTGGAGATTGAGTCTGGCTGCCATCTGGGCAGCAAGGAGGACCTGGTACAGTCCCTTCTAAGGAGATTCAAGAGTAGTCTCTGTTCTTAGTGATTCTAAATTAGAAGGGTGGGAGAAACATTAGTTTGGAAAGTTGTAGCCAGATGTTTGAGGAAACTAGAAGAATTCAGGATCCAGTCCAGTTTACAGGGAGATAGCAAAACCATTAAAGACTAAAATCTGATATCTAAAAAGGCACAAAAATAACTTTTTTTTCTACACTTGCCCCCATTTTTTAATCAAAATAAAACTAATTTATTTGCATTAAACCTCATCTGATTATTTACATGAGTGCAGCAAGACTATAGTGCTTGACCATATAAGCTTCTTAAAGACTGCTTTGCTAGGACTTTTTATAAGGAATAATAGATCGAACTCTTAAAAAATCTCTCCTGGTCACGTAGCCAATCCAAAGTTCAAGCAGTTCCTTAAAGCTGTCTGGTCATATCTGAGTCTATGCATATCTGTCTCAAATTTGATACTCCAGTCAAAGCCTTGTTGATATAGTCAGTATTTCCAACTGTGTTCTGTTACAAGGAGAACAGATTCTTACCGAATTTGGCAAATAACTAACTCTTTTGCCATGAAAAGAATACTTAACAAGTTTGCAAATTCTAGAGGGATTAGGTAGGAAGAAAAAGTAAATGTTTCATCTTTGTTTCCAAAGGCGTATCTTACTAAATTCTTGATAGCTTTAAGAGAAAAGTTTCCTTAAATCTGGAAAAGCAAAACATAAAAGAACGAGCAAAATTCGTAAAACTTATAATCATCTTCATCATTTCATTTAACCTCATGTTATTAATTCTTATTCTGCTTGAATTGTTTTCCCAGTAATTCTGGAAATTTTTACCCAGTTCAGTTTTATGATCTTAAAGTGATCAGAAACCTGTATTCTACAGTACCTGCCAGAGTACTTTCTATGAATTTTTCTAAAGCTCAAACACCTTTGTAGGAACACTTTTGCAAAATTGTTGTAGTAAACAACAATTGCCTGTAAATGACAAAAGGCTTAAAATGCCCATTGTTAAAGATCTGATGAAAGTTCATTATAATGGAATTGACAAGAAAATTTCTTGTTATTTCTGTGACACATAACATTTCAAGATAACTAGATTTATGACAGATAACATTATGGCAGGACATATTTGAATTTTAGGAATTTTATACAATGTCTAGAACACTTATATTAGTAACATTCACCCACATAATATAACCTAAGGTTGATCATCACTTATTTAACAATGCTTCTCATGTAATTTAATATGCCGGATAAGTCCAATTAGTGTAACATCTCTCTTTCTATAAGGAGAAAGAATGAATCTTTTCAGATGTTCTAACTTGGGTTTTTCTAAGTTGGAAAAACCCAAATTAGTTCAAGGTCAAGAAGACATTATTTAGAATTTGAATTTTGGAAAGTTTGTCAAAAATGTTTTAAAGCACTTGGTCAAATATAAGATCATAGGTCACTGTGAAACTATACTCAGTTATCTACTTAACCAAAGTGACAAAGACTTCAGAGGCAAATAAAGAAAATTATACACTTCTGAGTAAAATTTATCTCTTTTCAATACTGAGAAGATAGGTTTACTTAAGTAATCAAAGATCCAATGATAAAGATAACATGAAGCACAGGAAATTATTTTGATAAAAGACAAAATCTTTGTTTTCTGGGTACGTAACTTAAAAGATAAAGAAAAATCTTTTACAATCTGTTATTATCAAAAGCAGACCAAAAGTTCAAGAAAACTTTGTAAAAAAGAGAGAGAAAACCAAATTATAATTTTGAACCAGCTTAATTTTGATATGAAAGCTCATTTACTTAATTAAATTTATTTTAATTCATAGACTGTCCTGACTACACCTAAAATTCTTTTTCGAGTATTCCTGTTCCACAAACTTCCAAATTTTCTTTTTGCATGCATACATTTTGGATTCATTTTTGTCCTATTTTTTCCCTTATTCCCAGCCAGGACAAAATTACTTTCTTTTCCTTTAACAAAATGCATTTCCATTCCTTATACCTAGTTTACTGAAAACACGTATCTTTTCTTGTAGCTTCAATCACATATACTAGAATTATTTTTAATCCTTAGAAGCCCTTAATTTTTAGTAAAAGCTAAGAAGTAAGCAATTGTAAATGGTCCTTTATATTAGCATTCTGTGGCCTGGCAAATTTATACTTTCTGTAATTTCTGGAGGCATGCTTTTTATAGTAAATTTCTCAGCTTGGCACAAAACATGTTTACTAATGGATCCAAGCATGTCTAATTCCTCTATAAAAAAGGAAACAGAAAGTGAATAAACTTATGTCAGTAATTAATATTTCAGTCTTTTATTTAGAAATGATCTAAATATTCAATGAATTTCCCTCATTTAATTTAACTTAGCAAAGTTCTAAGGTTTTAGGTTATCAGAAAGATTTGGAAAAAATGGCTTAGAAAGTTTACCTAGAAACTCTTATTTATTTAATTTATTTGTTCTCAACATTTAGGTTAAGCTACCCACAAGAACTTCATGGGACAGTAGACAGTCATCCATCATCCAAAGTTATTTTTCTGGCAGACAAATTTTGTAACAGAGATCATAGGACCTTATTTGATTAGTAAACCCAGGTAGAGTAAAAGTTTTACATTTAACGTTGATAACCCTAAAGACATGCTTGCTTTCATTAAACCAGCAAACTTAAACTAGCGTGAATACTGAATATTTTCCCAGATAACGTGAACCTGAAACGCATTTCGGTTAGTCTCTATTATATTTATAAGAATTTTTATGAATACTAAATTTACAGAAGCACTTAAGCCAATTAAATAGAGCTCTTTTACAAACTATTAATTTTAGTAATACCGTCCAGAGGTAGTAAATGCCACACATCTACAACACAGAAACACAGCCAAACACAAAGAGACCTAATAGTTTTCATTTCACTAGTCATTGAAGAAGTTGGATCTAAGTTGTTGGGGTTTTTTTTTTTTTCTTGATCCTGTTTCAAATGATCTTCCCCCTTTCATTTTTCTTATGATAAGAATTACTTCCCTGAAGTTTGTGCTTCAACATGTACATCTCAGAGACAGAGGGAAACAATGTCAGTTACAAGCTTTTGAAGATAAATAGGGGAGGTTTGGGGATTGATAAAAAGGAACAGTGAACTTTGGAATTGCCTCTAGAGCTGTCTTCCTAGGTTTGTAAAGATTTGACAGTTGTTCTCAATTCCATAAGAAATTGGGTTGAGGCTTAAATGATATTATGGATTGATCTACTCATCCAACTGCATTATCTTTCATTTCTTTAGGGGAGAAGGCTTTAAAAAAATTCCTATCAGGATCTGAATATCAGCTTCTAATCTCTGAGCAACTTTTGACCACAGAGCTACTTAAAAATTCTTTTAACGGTCTTGTCAGTTTTCAGCCAGGACTAACTACATATTTCTAGCAAAATTAAACAACTTCATGGACCCAAAGGCATCCTCAAAGAGGGTGAAAAAGGTACTACTGCCTTCTCAAGATCGAGTCACTCCCAAAGATAGCCAAAAGAAAGAACCAACAGCCTGCATGTCCCAGGGAGGCAGAAAGTCAGGCCAAGCTCTTTGAAAGGTAACTGTTTAATAAGTCTTTTCAGCATAGAAAGGCAATTCAGACAGAGGATTGCTAGAATAAGTCCTCAAATAAACGAGGATAGAGCGGAGCAGTAGGAATTACATCAGTCCTACAGTCTTTTGTTTTAGGTACCTTTTATGTCCTTACTTTTTTCATTTTAGCCTTTTGCAATGAATCTTTTAATGGGCTATTTTGGAATTTTGGAGGCTTCTTCATACCAATTAAAATATGCATTCCTTGTGTTTAAATGCACTTCTTAAATGATATTATCCAACTGGAACATTCCTCGTAGTGGCCACTGTGATTTCCCTGAGGGCCGGCGGCAGTTTGGTAGGACCCTTACCAAATGGCGTTCAACCCACATTTCTGCCCAGGCATATCTAGCCACAGATGGGGTGCAACCCACATTTCTGTCTGGCCATATTTTGGGGCCACCAATCTGACGGTTACCAAGGCAAGTTCTCAGGACACAAAATTCTAGATTGTCTTTAGAGAGATTTTGACCATTTTTGGTAGATATTTATAGCTTCTTGGACCACAGTTCTTAAGCCGGTATATAGGAAGGTGGCATGCTTAACTCTTTGGGTTTTAAGGATTCCCTTTCTTTTTTTTTTTTTAAGAGAAAGTTTTGGGTCTTTCAGAGCCAAAATAATACATAAAAGAGATGTGCTGCTGGGTTGGGGATTGTGTGGTGTTTTGCAGGGTACCTCACAGCACAGAAGTTTTCTTGAGGTTGGCAGGTGACCTAGTGTTGATCTAACCCATTCTGTGACCAACTTGTCCTAACACCAGAGTCTTTGGGTTAGGTGGTGAATATTCTAACAGCTTCTATTAAATGCTCTTCCCATGCTCACCAATATTGTGATTTTTTTTTTTTACTTCTGAGATTCCCATTAGCTATAGCCTTTACTTAAAATTTTATTCACTCAAGGCCTCACACTGAACCCAGTCCCATTTAAATCAGATCTAGTCTGAATCCAGATCTAGTCCGGTTTTTAAGTCAGACCCAGCCCAACTCTGGCTAATAACTACCTGCAGTTCCCGACGTGGAACTGGGGATCTGGGGACAAAACCAAGGGCTGGAGTTTCCAACCAAATAAGTAACTATGGAAAAAGCCAATTAGATTAGGAGCTCCGTGCAAGGAGGGCAGAGCTGAGAACCAAGAAGGGACTTACCCGTGGGCCTTGGGAACGGTGAGAAAGACAGTGAACTCAAACAGGTCACAGGGTACCACTCCTGTGTTTCTCCTTGTCTTTGAAGCTGTCGAAAGTCTCCCTCAGTCCCGCTGCTGCCATCAAACTATTAAATAACAAAAATACAACTAAGTAAATTTAAGGATCAAAGTGGCTTTATTAAACAATTAATGAATCAGGCAGTATCCCATCTAGCAAATAGAAGGGAGTTCTGCTAAGCTGTACAAAAGGAAAGATTCTTAAAGGCAGAAAGGGGGAAAATTATTAGCAAAGAATGCATTATTTCAGGCAAGGTCACCTCCTAAAGGGAATGGAAGAGCCTATAGGGAGGATTACCTCACTTAGGGCTGACTAGGTAATTCCAGGTCGACTAGTTGAAGTTTCCTGAGGGGTTGGGACTATAGTTCCAATAGGTTAGGTATTAAGTCTTACTTCGGTGACATGGGCTTAGCACAAATGACTCCATTTGGGGCCTGTTGTTTCTTTTTAACAATAATAAACTGGTAAACATAAAGTGTTTTCTCAAGTTCTGTGAATTGTCCTAGCAAATTATGGACCCTGAGAAGGGAGTCATGGGAACCTCTGGATTACAGCCCTCTGGCACCTGTGACAGGCAACTGCTGTGGAGACAGTCTTGTGAGACCGAGCCCTTAACCTGTGGAGTCGGTGCTAAGTTGGTAGCTACTGTCAGCATAGAATTGAATTGTTGGTCACCCAGTTGGTGTCAGAGAATTGGCTGTTGGTGTTGAGAAGAAAAAACTCACATATTAACTTTTGGGTTTTTTTTCTTAATTACTCTTTTTTACAGAAGAACTGCATCAGTTTTTCCAAGGTATAGGTAAATTCTAGGTCAGTTTTGTTGGCTTCTCCTGATTAACTACAGGAGCATGCATTCCTCCTTCCCTTTAGCTGAGCTATGGGTCTGGACGCCTCTCTCAGCAATTTGTCCCTAGAGGGATATACTACCGTGTGCACATCCCTGGAAAGCCTGGGAGGCAGCTGTGACGTTCTAGGTTATTGCTTCTGTGTTTTGGTTTTTTAATACTGAGGAGGTTGGGTCCTAGTTAAAAACTTATGTGTGAATTTTTTCAGGCCCGCCCGTAGGCAGTTCCATAGGCTCTTCCTGGCAGGCCTCACAGGGAACGTTGCCTGCCCTATACCAGGCCTGGTGCACAGGTCGTGCACTGCTATCTCTGGAGGGAGGTGAAGTCAAGGACTCAGGCCCTCAGGCCACTCGTACTGTTTGCACATTTGCATTCCTGGCCCCGTGCCTACATTCCTAGGTCTCTTTATCTGAAGCCTTGGCTAGAGAATCCCTCCGGGTGTTTCTGTGGAGACCTCCTTATCAGGAGGAGGAAGAGGAAAACTTGAAGACACTTTACCCCATTTTGACCCAGGACCCAGTACTTTTCCACTCCTGGCCCTGCTCCCTTGCCCTCTCTTGACAGCCAGAGCCTTTTGTTGGAGGCTCCCTCAACGGTGAGATGATGCCATCGGTGCTGGTCCCCCTGACCCTTAACAGGTGTGCTGTTCCATGGGGGAAAATGCAACAGGGGGAGGTGGTGTTTTCTCTGGTCTCAGACTCTCGTACCATCTCAGTAAATGATCAGAGGCTTCGCTCTCTTTGTTGGCTTGCTGCTTTAATCAGCTACACAGATGATGAGCAGCTCAGATCTTTCTCCCAGCCTAGCGAGCTCCTGACAAATCTCGGACCCAGCTGACCTTAAGCCAAAGGATAGTTAAAAAATCAATTTAAATCACAGTTGCATTTCAGCAAGCACGTGTGAAGTGCCGACCGTACTCCAGGCACTGTGCTAGGCTCTGTGGCTAGAGATGTATGAACCATAGCCCCTGCCTTTGAGGAGATCATGGTCTGAAGGGGCCTAGAAGGTCAGCAGTTCACTTCACGGTGTGGTAAGTGCTGTGGCAGAGGTAAGCACAGGGCGCTTTGGGGGGCGCAGAGGATGGGCACTGAGCATGGAGGGGATGGGGGAGGTCACAGAAGTCCTGCAAGAGGAGATGATACCTGAGAGGAATCTCAAAGCACAAGTGAAGAATGTGGGAGAGATTTCTAGGCAGTGGAATCAGCAAAGTCATGATCAGTATCAGCAGTGAACTCATCAACCTGTGTCATTGATTACCTCCTATATGTAATGCTACGGGATGGGTTTTTTGTTTGAGTTTGTTTTTTTGCTTTGTTTTTGTTTTGGGTTTTTTTTTTTTAAGGCCTACATGGCTTCCTTCTCACTGGTTGAGACAGGTTGGTGGTGGCCTACGGCATGTCCATATGAAAATGGAGCAGATCATCCTGGAAAACTTGGAGCAATGAGAGAGGTGGCCGTGTTTGGGGAGATGGTATTTTCAGCATGCATATGGCAGAAGCATCTGGTCCTTTGGGGCAAAGGTAGTGGGTTTCTGGATTACAGTTCTTAACAGTGGTGGGGAGCAGGGTCCTGTGGTGTTTCGCTGAAACGGTTCTCTGTTGTGACAATCCAGGTTTCATTTTTGCAGACTCCTGGTTTTGTGGCCTCTAAGTCGGCTCCTCCTGCTCTTCCAGAGACTGGGGGAGCTACTGATGAACTCCTTACTTTTAAACTAGCTGGAGTAGACTCTTTTCCCTGTAGCTGAGAAACAGGGCCTTCTCACTGGGGAAGAAGTTTACAAGCAACAAGGCAGAATCAAGGCAGGACACTGTTCCTCTGGACAAAAAGGCCCCATGGAGGGGACTGGGTGGTGGGATGTAGGACTTCTTACTCCCGTGGTAATGCCAAGTCCCGTGGCCAACTTGCTGGTCAGGATTCACAAAAGTTCTCTTCCAAGTGGAGCCTGTAAGTGTCCAAGAGCAGCCTTTGTTCGGATGTCTTCTTATCAGTCAACCCAGGGAGCCAAGGGGGAGGAGACAGAACGGGCCAGGCACGATCTGCTCTATGCCCAGCTCCTAGAAACCTCTTGGCACTACACTGTATCCATACACTGTCCACCCTTCTGGCTTTATTTAAACAAATGCATCAATATACAGAATCATTAAAGTTTAAAGTACTATACAGATCACTCCTTCAATTCTCTTGGAGTCTGATTGAAATTGAGGTCCAGAGAGGTTCAGAATAATAACTAATATGAATATAGTTCTCCTCTCTTTACAAAGCTGTCATCTATAAAAACTCCTTTGGTCTTCGCAGCAGCCCTGAGGGTTAAGCAACTGGCCCAGAAGCTCTTGGTTTAGTTTGTGGCAAAGCTGAGACTGAAATCTACATTTCTGAATGTACGGTCCTCTCTATTAGGGGCTCTGCAGACCGGTCCTGGTTTGCAATGGCAGATGGACATTGCCATAACATCTAAGCGTGTGCTTCTGCGTTTTATAAAACACAGTATCATTCTCTGGTCACAGTATCATTCTCTGCTCAGTTTGAAATGAAAAAGGATCCTTGATCACAGAATCAGAGTGAGAAATACTGCTCTATATAATGTTTGTTTCTAAGCTGAATGAGTGACTGAGTAATTTAGGATCTCTTTAGAAGTTGCAGAAGGTTCTTGTGCAATTCCCACTCTTACCAAACATCTGCCCTATCACAAACCGCAAGATTTGGTTATTTATTTCAAAAGAAATATGGAACTGGAGGCGATAACTCATGTCTTTTGTAACAAATGTGAGTTTTGAGTCATGAGTCTGCCCAGGTATTAGGACATAAACCAGGAGTGTGTCACTGGTTTCTCTGCTGTGAGCTCTATTTACACTGCGGTCAGGTTAACACATTAAACAATTGGATGGAATAATCTACCCAATGTTAAACTGCAATTATTTAAAGGTGCTAGATAAGATGTGTTTTAACTGGGACTGCATTGTATGATATATGTGTATATGTAAGCACATACACAAAATTTTATATTCTATAAAAATACAGAAAAGAAGATAGTGGCATTTTTAGCAAACATGAAAACAATGTGCGATTACTGCAAATACAAAGCCTCCATGAGAATTCTAGGCTGGAAAGTCTTCTATTTCTATAATGGTTAACTTATCACCACTTAATAAAACAAGGTCATTTTCAGAACATATTATCCAACATCTGGTCTACCATCTGCTGGCTGAATAAAAATTCATGTGACTCAAGCACAAAAGGAACAATTTCCCACATCATTTCTGTTGTTTTTTTCTCATTTACAAAAACAAAGGCTATGTGATCATTTAAAAGATGCTCTCAGAAAGACACGTGTACTTCATTTGTGCAATAGGTAGTTTTCTGAAAAAAATTTGCACAAATAATTTTTTCCTTGTTTTATTAAATCTCATTTTCTATGCATGGGGAACATCTGATTTTTAAACAATTTTATTCTGAGTCTTTCAAAAACATAGGAGTCCCAATTTTTATGGAATACTATCTGTTATTTATTTTTGTATTTTTTAAAATTTATTTTTATAGTCAATGTATAACATTATATGTTATAGGTGTACAATATAGTGATTCACCATTTTTAAAGGTTCTACTCCATTTATAGTTATTATAAAATATTTGCTATATTCCCTGTGTTGTACAATATATCCTTGTAGCTTATTTTATACCTAATAATTTGTACCTCTTAATTCCCTACCCCTATATTGCCCCTCCCCCTGTTATTTAGTTTTTTAAATAATCTAAGCAATTAATGCACATAGTTTAAAGAATATGAATATAATCAGTGTTTATAATGAGAAGCAAATCGCCTGACCTACACTTCTCTTCCTCTAGTACAATGTCTCTGAGGTTGTCCCTTGTTACTATTTCTGTTTTTAGGTCTTCTGAAGGTGTCAGCGTCAATCAAGCCAATATGCCTATACTATTGTTTCTCGTTTTATCAATCCGACATTATCTGACTTCCTGCTAGGATAAACGAAGAGTTGGCTCACCTACAATACTCTCTACCTTGTTCTCTACCTCCTTCCATTATCAATGGTATCAGCACCTCTACTGCTATAAACTTCCCTCTTAGAACTGCTTTTGCTGCATCCCATAGGTTTTGGGTTGTCGTGTTCTCGTTGTCATTTGTTTCTAGGTACTTTTTGATTTCCTCTTTGATTTCGTCAGTGATCTCTTGGTTCTTTAGTAGCGTATTGTTTAGCCTCCATGTGTTTGTGATTTTTACAGTTTTTTTTCCCTGTAATTGATTTCTAATCTCATAGCATTGTGGTCGGAAAAGATGCTTGGTGCGATTTCAATCTTCTTAAATTTACCGAGGCTTGATTTGTGACCCAAGATGTGATCTATCCTGGAGAATGTTCCGTGTGTACTTCAGAAGAAAGTGTATTCTGCTGCTTTTGGATGGAATATCCTATAAATATCAATTAAGTCTATCTGGTCTAATGTGTCATTTAAGGCTTGTGTTTCCTTATTAATTTTCTGTCTGGATGATCTATCCATTGGTGTAAGTGGAGTGTGAAAGTCTCCCACTATTACTGTGTTACTGTCAATTTCCCTTTTTATGGCTGTTAGCATCTGCCTTATGTATTGAGGTGCTCCTTTGTTGGGTGCATAAATATTTACAATTGTTATATCTTCTTCTTGGATTGATCCCTTGATAATTATGTAGTGTCCTTCCTTGTGTCTTGTGACAGTCTTTATTTTAAAGTCTATTTTGTCTGATATGAGTATTGCTACTCCAGCTTTCTTTTGATTTCCATTTGCATGGAATATCTTTTTCCATCCCCATCAGTACCTCTACTGATTATCTCTGTAACTTCAAACATTTTTCATTTCCTAGTCCTTCAACCTAGGATAGAATCTCCTAAGCTAATTCTCATAGGGTCTCACTAGTTCCTCCAACTTTATTCCTAGAACTGGTCAAGTATTTTGTAGAATGTCCCTCAATTTGATTTTGTCTGATGTTTCTTCATGATGAGATTGAGGTTATGCATATTAAGGAAAAATATCACATAGGTGAAGAAACCCTCTCAAGACATTGTATGAGGGGATACAGGATGTTAATATGTCTTGTTACTGGTGAAGTTAGGTTTAGTTATCTGGTTAAGGTGGTGTTGGAGGCTTTTCCACTTTAAATGACTACTTTCCCTTTGTAATAATAAACATTCAAGGGGAGATACTTTGAAACTGTACAAACATCCTGTTTGTCCTTAAACTGTCACCCACTAATTTTAGCATTAATTGATGGATCTTGTCTGTAAAAATTATTACTCTGGTGTTCTCATAGCCATTTTCTTTTTCCTGCATTTTTCTACACTTCTTAATTGGATTATCCTATAAGGAAGTGTTATCTCATCTCCATCATTTATTTGTATATTTAATCACATTTATTTTGGTATGGAATCACGGATATCTACTTTATTCTTTAAGTTTCATTATTTATTTTATTGCTAAATTTCTCCCAGCTTTAACCATTTGGGAGTTCTTTCAGGTTGGCTTCTGTGTCATTTTGACATGTCCCCAACTTTTTTTTGTTTGTTTTTGAGCACTTCATTACCTTCTGTCAACACAAGGTGCTCCAGGTTTATTTTGCATTTTTCCTGCCCTAGTCTTTTTTTTTTTAGGGGTATTTTTCTTTTCTTGGCTGTGCCACATGGCTTGTGGCATCTCAGTTTGCCAACTAGGGATTGAATCCAGGCCATGGCAGTGAAAGCCTGGAATCCTAGCCACTAAGCCACCAGGGAACTCCCTCCTGCCCTAATCTTAAAATCAGTCACTTCTGCAAGGAGCCCTCATTCCTTCTGGCAATGGTATTTAGAAGCAACAATCTGGACACTAGTTGTGTTCATTGCTATTTGGGTGTCACGACTTCTAGGTCCTACCAGTGGGTTAGTATATAGAACACATGTACATTTATCTATATCTATCTATCTATCTATTTTGTTTTAAAGTCTACTTTGATAAGAGTATTGGTACCCCAACTTCCTTTTCATTTCTATTTGTATGGAGTATGTTTTTTAATTCCCTCAATTTCAGTCTCTGTTTATCTTTAGCTCTGAAGTGAGTCTCCTGTAGGCAGCATATAGACAGGTCTAATTTTTTAATCCAATCAACCACACTATGTCTTTTGATTGGAGCATATAGTCTGTCAACATTTAAAGTAATGTCTGATAGGTATGTACTTATTGCCATTTTGTTACTTGTTTTCTCATTGTTTTTGTAGTTCTCCTCTGTTCTTTCCTTCTTTTAGTCTCTTCCTTTGTGGTTTGGTGACTCCTTTTGTGTTATCTTTTTTTTTTTTTTTTTTGTTGCGGTACGCGGGCCTCTCACCGCTGTGGCCTCTCCCTTTGCGGAGTACAGGCTCTGCACGCGCAGGCCCAGCGGCCATGGCTCACAGGCCTAGCCGCTCCGCGGCATGTGGGATCTTCCTGGACCAGGGCACGAACCCATGTCCCCTGCATCGGCAGGCAGACTCTCAACCACTGCACCACCAGGGAAGCCCCTTTTGTGTTATCTTTGTGTTCCTTTCTCTCTGGTTTTTGTGTATCTATTATAGGTTTTAGATTTGTGGTTCCCGTGGACTTCATATACATTGAACTATAACTATATCTACTAGTTTTAAAATGGTAGTCATTTACGTTCATACACATTCTAATAGATCTACATTTTTTACTCTCTTCCCCCATTTTGTGTTTTTGATATCATATTTTACATTTTTATGTTTATCCCTTAACTATTTATTGTAGTTACAGTTGATTTTATAATTTTTGTCTTTTAACCTTCATACTAGCTTATTTAAGTTGTTGATCCACACCCTCTACTATATATTTGCCTTTACCAGTGGAATTTTTCCTTTCCTATGATTTCTTATTTTTTTGTTGTAGCCTTTTCTTTTTTCACTTAAAGAAGACCCTTTAACACTTCCTTTTTTTTTTTTTATTTGCGGTATGCGGGCCTCTCACTGCTGTGGCCTCTCCCGTTGCGGAGCACAGGCTCCGGACACGCAGGCTCAGCGGCCATGGCTCACGGGCCCAGTCACTCCGCGGCATGTGGGATCTTCCCGGACCGGGGCACGAACCCATGTCCCCTGCATTGGCAGGCGGACTCTCAACCACTGCGCCACCAGGGAAGCCCCTTTAACACTTCTTTTAAGGTTGGGTTAGTACTGATGAACTCTTAGTTTTTGCTTTTCTGAGAAGCTCTTTATCTCTCCAATTCTGAATGATAACCTTGAAGGTATAGTATCTTAAGTTGTAGGTTTTTCCTTTTAAAACTTTAAATATGTCACGCCACTCCCTTCTGGCCTGCAAAGTTTCTGCAGAAAAATCAGCGGTTAGCCTTATGGGGGTTACCTTATATGTGACTCTTTGTTTTTCTCTTGCTGCCTTTAAAATTCTCTTTAGCTTTTGTCATTTTAATTATGAGATGTCTTATACGGGTCTCTTTGCATTCATCTTGCTTGATGACTCTCTGTGCTTCCTGTACCTGGAAATCTATTTCCTTCCTCAGGTTCAGAGAGTTTTCAGCCACAATTTCATTAAATACACCTTCTACCCCTTGCTCTCTCTCCTCTCCTTCTGGGACCGCTATAATGCTAATGTTAGTATGATCGATGTTGTCCCAGAAGTCCCTTAAGCTATCCTTATGTATCCTCATTTTTTAAATTTGTTTTTCTTATTGTATTCTGATTGGGTGATTTCCATTATTCTGTCTTCTAGGTCACTTATGTGTTCTTCTGTATCAACTAATCTGCCGTTAATTCCTTCTAGT
Source organism: Tursiops truncatus (assembly GCF_011762595.2). Lineage (NCBI taxonomy): Eukaryota > Metazoa > Chordata > Mammalia > Artiodactyla > Delphinidae > Tursiops > Tursiops truncatus. The sequence continues at coordinate 91,224,396 of NC_047044.1, read as the reverse complement.
ATATTTTTCATTTTAGTTATTGTATTCTTCAGTGATGACTGGTTCTTTTTTATATTTTCTAGTTCCTTGTCAAAATTTCCATTATGTTCATCTATTCTTTTCCCAAGTTCAGTTAGCATTCTTATTACTAATGCTTTGAACTCTTTATCTGGTAAATTATTTATCTCTGCTTCATTTGGGTTTTTTTCTTTCTTGTTCCTTCATTTTAAACAAATTCCTTTGTCTCCTCAATTTGTTTAACTTTCTCTGTCCCCATAAAATTAGTGAAACAGTTACTTATTGTGGTCTTGAAGGGGTGTCCTTGAATGGAGAATCCTGTACAGTTTCTGGTACCCAGTGGCTTTGGTGGGAGAGCTGGATATGAAATGAGCATGTCTTCCCACAGGTGTGCTGGCAGCCCCACCTTGGTAGGAGGTAGGGCTGGAGCTGGAGCAGCTAGAGCCAGAGGCAGGTGCAAGCTGGAGCTTCTCCTATGCTCAGTGGCAGTTATCACCCTGTCGGGAGTGGAGTTGGGACCCAAGGGGCTGAAGCAGGAGCCCTGAGGGAGTTGGGTTTCTCCCAGATGTGGTGGTAGTCTCTCCCTTGGTTGCATCACAGCCAGGGCCTGAGGGTTTGGGGCTGCACTGTTGTGCTGGCTTCACTTTTTCCCTGGTATGTGTGACTTGGTTAGAGGCTGGGTCAGGGCCAGTGAGGCTGTTGCCACACTACTCAGCTGGTTTCGCTCCCGCTGGTTTCGGTGGTCTCCTACCTGGAGCTAGTTCCCCTCCTCCCAAGTGTGGGCAGGAATGTGCGTGCTGGCAATGGCTGCCTCAGCCTTGGTCAGAGGCAGAGCCAGGCCAGGGTTTGAGCTGGCTCCCTTCCCCCTAAGTCTGTGTACTCTCATTGGCAATGGTAGCCTCCACCCTAGTGTTGATTAACGCTAAGATTCTCTCTTGCCCCTTTATCTGCTCCTTCTGAGCTTGGAGCTCCCCCAGAACCCTTCCTACCTTTTCCATCAGTCCTCTTCTACAATTGCTTTGGGCTACTATTCTCTCTTTTAGTCTGATCCCATCTGTTTTCTGTCTTTCAGAATTGCCTCATAATTTCCGGTTCACCAAGGATATTCTTTCCTGTTTCCCAATTCTTTGTAGAAGTAATTTTCTGTCATTCTGGGGGTTTGAGGTGGGAGTGGGTGATTAAAACTAATGCCAAGTGTGCAATTATAATCTAGTCTCATTACTGATCACTGGAGCTGGAATCTCAGTGTATTATTTTCCACATCTAAATTCTCCTTTGGGAGACTGGCTATATAAATTATCTTGGGCAAATATTAAACCTGACTCTAATTATCTTCTGGGTCTAACTACCAAATTCCAGGAAATATGGAAAATATAAGAACAAATTAAACATAACCATGAATATTCAATCAGCTAAATTCATTGAGGAACTATGTAGGAAAAATGACTCAATTTCTTCCACAAATAAATGTCATAGGAAAAAAGTGTGTATGGGTGAAACAGTATAGGTTAAAAGAGACTAGAGTGATGTTTCAGGCATGTGTAAACATATGGACCTTTATGGACCCTGACTTGAAAAAACTAATGTAAAATATTTTTTTGAAACAGCTAGGGAGATTTTTAATAAAATGAACCTGTTATTAGTTGATATTAAGGACTTTTCATTAATTTCATTTGCTATGATAATGGTATTTTAGCTATGATTTTAAAAAAATCCTTATCTGCTAGAGCAAGGTTAAGCAAACAATAGCTGCAGATAAAAATAAACTTTTATTGGAACACATCCTGCCCATGGCCTTGCATACTGTCTGTGGTGACTTTCGTGCTACAACAGCAAAGGTGAGTAGTTGCAACAGAGAGAGGGTTGCCTGCCAAGTGTGAACTATTTACTGCTTGGCCCTTTAAATAAACTGTTTGTCAATTGGTTAAGGGGGGAGAGGGATAAGTTAGGAGTTTGGGATTAACAGACACACACTACTATATATAAAATAGATAAACGACAAGGACCTATAGCACAGGGAACTATATTTAATATCTTGTAATAACCTATAATGGAAAAGATCTGAAAAAGAATATATATATATGTTTATATACATATATATGTATATATAAAACTGAATCACTTTGCTGTATACCTGAAACACAACATTTTCTATAACTATACTTCAATAAAAAAAATTTTTAAAAAGATGTATTGAGGTATTTATAGGTGAAAGACAGGATATTTGGAAGTTCTTTTAAAACAATCTGGTAAAACAAACAAAGTTGGTAGAAGATAGATGAAACAAGATTGGGAAAATATTGGTAATTCTTGAAACTGATGATGACTCGATGGGGATTCATAAGCGATTCTCTCTACTTTTGTGTACATTTGAAAAATTCTATAATCAATTCTTGAAAAAAAATCATCTTAAGTACGCTTATTGCACATGAAAGTCCTGTGTTTGAAATGCTTTAGTTCTGACTAATTAAGCAAGTAGAGAGAGGGGGGAAAAGTTGAAGGTAGAGGTTATATGTTGAAAATCTACTATATGAACCACTGTGCTAGGTTCTTGACAAATTTCATTAAAAAAATCATTATAACAACTCCTTGAGGTGGATATTATGATTAATGATTTATTAATGAAACAGAGGCTTGGAGACATTAATTAATTTACAGCTAGAAAAGAGCAGAGAAGGAATTTGGCCGGCACTATTCTTAGTCACTGTCATCACTGGTGTTATACATCCACACTGTTAAGTGGTCAAGCCGAGGCCACACATCTGTTTAAAGGTCAAGAAATATTTCACAACCGCGTAGAGTCTATAATAGAATACAAACACGGGAGCCTTCAACTGAGAAGTTTGTCATCAATGCCCTGTGAGCATTAAAAACAATTTTCTGGTCGACCTTAGAGTTGCTAAGTTTGCCTGTTGTCAAGGATGCTGCTTGGTCCCCACACCCACTTATCTCTTTCCATTTCTCTCTCTCCTATAAGATTCAAGGTTTGGCAGAGACTGTATGTCTCTACCGCCTACATTAAGCCCAGTCCCTGGAATAAAAGGAGAAGGTCAAATGTGTTTCCTGAATGAATGAATGACCAAGAACTTCCATGCCACGACCTCATCCCTGTGTATAGTCTCCTTGTGCTGGACACAGAGGCACAGACAGATTATAAACCTCCAGATTCCAAGGAAGGACTCTTGCTGCATATTACGTGTTCAACCTATATATCAGGAGATAATTTATTACTTTTTTTTTTTGCGGTACACGGGCCTCTCACTGTTGTGGCCTCTACCGTTGCGGAGCACAGGCTCCGGACGCGCAGGCTCAGCGGCCATGGCTCACGGGCGCAGCCGCTCTGCAGCATGTGGGATCCTCCCGGACCGGGGCACGAACCTGTGTCCCCTGCATTGGCAGGTGGACTCTCAACCACTGCGCCACCAGGGAAGCCCTATTACTTTTTGATTGTCTGCTTTTCCAGGTGATGGAGAAGACATAACCTGTTTCTTAATCTCTGGGGTGGCTTTTGTGGCAGAGGCCTGGGGAGGCATGATGTGGTTAGAGCAGTTGTTTTAGTGGTTTAGTGCCAGGGTGTTACATGCTTGTTCTTGCCCTTGCTGATACTAGTCTACTCAACCTGACTTTTGTCCTTTCCCCAGAGATTTCAAGCAGACGAGTCATGCTGGAGTGCCATTAGAAGGGGCAAGAGATTGCTGCTGGATGTGAAAGGGGATTTGAAGAGTTTGAAGTAATGTGTCTTTACAGGTAAACAGGATTTGAATTTAGCCCAGCTCCTATGGTAGAGGCCTAGACACAAAATTACCACATGCACACAGGTAATGATAAACGTCAAGGTTCGTATCCCTGAGCAATGATGCTAGCTTTGCCCTCCTTTAGTGCAGGGGAATTAAGTCAGTTTTTCAGTGAGTGCAAGGCGATGGATGGTGCATTCCAGGAAAAATGGGTGGAAAAGATGGAAACACATCCACAGACCCAGGAAACACTTAACTTTTATTGCTACCTCATATACTGCATATTTTCTGCAAAAATTATGAGTTAAATATAATTTAATGGAGACAAAGTACTTAAAATATAATTGCGACAATTAAAAAAAGAATCCTATCACGAATACAGAAGGAAAAAGAGCCAGTAAACAAAACAAAAATAGGCGAAATAAGAACAAAATCTCCTCAACTTCGAGATGGTACATTCATTCCTCTTCTTTCCCAGGTCGAAGCTCCCTGGGGTAACTGTTGAGATTGGGCCCCAGAGTAAAAGGTAATTATCGCACTGAGGGCACACAACTGATTCACAGAAGCAAGTCTATGTTCCAGACAGGGCAGCCGAGGCTGAAGAGGTTGCATCTAAGTCTTCTTCCGTTCCTCTGAGGTGTCAGGGAAATGGAAGCTTCAGGACACCTGCCCAAGTGCAGCTGGGCTTAGTTTGCCCGAGCCCTTAGACTTCACTGAGGTTTAAAAATGGGTGCTCTCCTTGTCTGTCGTGTTCAGCTGCAAGTATTCCAGGGTGCCCTTCTTGTAGCTGGCTACCCGGGTTGGTTTTCTGTTCCTTATCCCTGAGGCCTGTCTTTTCTGTAAAGAGCTGGCGATCATGTCTACAAACTCGGCTTGCAATCGCTGTTGGCTTTCCCTGGAGAGAGAGTGCGGAGGGAAAACGGATCTTCTCAGCAATTCATACAGACTATCCCTCAGCTCCAGAACCGCCAGTTCCATTCACGGAATACTTGTTGAACACCTATTCTGGGCTGAACACAGGAAGTCCAGAGCACACAAAATGATCCTTGCCTTCTCTTGATGAGCTTAAAGATCTGTCATCCCTGCTCTGTGTAGTTGTAGGAAAAGCAGAATATATTTCGAGCAGGAAATTATTGATATATTTCAATTTCAAAGTGAAACAACATGCTGCGGAATTCGGAGGCACGGTTAGGTTTACACATACCTCTGCAGGGAGGGGAAAGGAAGCCAGGCGGGTGCTAGGCCCCTGCCACCACGAAACTCTGAAAACACATTGGTCCCACACCTTCCTAGGGGTGTGGCTTGTCTGGGGAGGGCTCACAACAGGTGGAGGGTTTCAAGAGTTTAGAAGGGACCTGGGGTGCTCTTAATAAGGGGCCAGGTCCCCTGTGACCCAGGGACGATCTGGGTTGACTTGGCATCTCTACGGTCTTCCCCATGTGTCTGGGTCCTGCGTCTAGGAGTGTGCAAAACAGGGTTTCTCCACCACAGCAAAAGCCATTCCAACGGCCACAGTGACTGATCGCAGTGGCCAAGGTGCAACTGGAAGACCATTTGAGTCATCTTTAGGGGAACCTGAAACCGGTTACTTGGACCTGAAACCTGTCTTCCTCATCTCACGGGGAACACATGCTCCACGTGAAGACCCAGACCCGCAGTCCTGGAGCTGGGGGCGTTCCTGTTTCATCGGGTGACGGCAGAGCACTGCAGGCACGGGAGGCAATGCAGTACAGTGTGCTCCACTGCTCTACTTTTGTTACGACCAGAGGGGCAGGGAGGGAGCCCTGAACTGTCCTCTGGTCTCCTGAGCAGACCTGAAACCCTCCAGCAGTCAGAGAAGGGAGGTTTCCAAGCTTTTTCATGTGTGTAGTCTCTCACCTTGTATTCATTGCATCACTGCCACTGGCAAAGCACTCGACCACAGTTAAACCGGCTGCACGTAGCACAACTTACAAAGCCAAGACCTCCCCTCCCCCACCCCTCCCCATCACAGCCCCAGGCAGCTTACGCGGTCGGAGGGGTTGGCAGGTTGTACTCCTGGTCCTTCCCCCCGGTCAGCCAGTAGGTGGTCTCAGTTCCTCTTCCCTAGAGAGAAGAGAAAGGTGTGTACCATGGAGACCAAGAGAGTCGACTCTAGCCCACCGTTCTGACAAGTATCTGTTTCCAAAAGACATTTCACCTCTGAGTTTCTCATCAGCGCCTATATTTTAGGACAGCACCTGTTCCTGATATGATTTGCATTATCTGTACACCGATCTTTATGTCTAAGTGCCTGTTAAAAAATAAGTCTCTCATCCACCAGACGTGTTTTTTCAAAGTAGAATTTTCTTTTTTCCCAAAAGATATTTCAAAATATCACCACAGCAACAGCACAAGAGCTCTAAATGAAGAAGGAAGAACATTCCTCTGCAATCCTGCTACACCAACGAATCCAACTGGTTTCTGTTGTCTACGTTTTATTCCGGCCCTTTTTGTCCCAAAACTTTGCCATGAAACTTGTGCCACAGTTTCCCCACATTAAGTGTGTAAATTATAAACGCATGTGCATCGTAATAAACATTCACTAAGTACCACTGGCTGGGCCCATCTGGAGGCTATAAAATAAAGGGAAACACAGGCAATTCTGGTTTTGCTAGAGCTTGTATTTGAAAAGGAGACTGGATGTTTATATTTTTAAAAATCACTCATTCAAAACAATTGTGGCTCTGTTTGGACTGTAATAATCCTTAGACCACTTCTGTTTTTGGGGGAACACCCTGCAGAAAATGTATTTACGGAGAATTAAAAAAGCAAGTGTGATGTTTGGACACAACTACCTGAAAGGAGGCTCTCCCAGTTGTCACAGAGTAGAGGCCAGCGGCCCTGTGACTAGTAGAGGCAGGTGGTCTTGGCCGATCATTGGCTTCAGACCGACCGTGAGTGCGGTTGCCTTCAACTAGCAGCCGGTGGGCCACCTGGAGACGCGCGGAGGCTCTCGAGGGCTGCTGTTCTAAACGTGCGGGGCAGCGTGGCGCATCTAAACGGGGATTCTTCCGTCTCCCTGCGCATCACAGTCACATAGAGTGCGTGTTTCAAGCACAGATTTCTGATCTACACCCAAGGAGGGTCTGACTCCGCAGGCCTGTGGGGGGAGTCCAGGCATCCGCATTGTAACAAGTGCCCGGACGATGCTGAGGCAGAACGTGGAGCCACACCTTGAGGTTCACTGGTCCAGAAGCTCAGAAAAGTACAGCAAGAAAGGTGGCCTTAGGGAGTAGCAGCGTCTTGCAGTAAAAGCGAGGACATAAGTGGGGAGAGGGGGGCTTTGACTAAAGTAGTCCTGCAATAGACTTAGCTCTTGGGAGTGGAGGGGGAACTGGGGACAAACCCGGATACAGGTGAAAGAAATGGTGGCAGCATTTTATAACTTAGTGGCCACAGTTCAAAACATCAGGAGGGGTCTCTGGAGTAAAGGGATGTTCTGAGTTTACAGTCTTCGGTGGTAGCTTCTCCTACAGGGGAGGGTGGGTGATCATTGCGGGGAGAGCAGGAAAGCGCCCTTCGTTCTCATGCTCATCAATATACTGATCATTGGATGTCCAGTCTCAAAGGAGGCCTCCCCCAGGTGCTGGTGAGAGCTTTCCTCTGGGTGCTGTCTCCGCGGACTCCTTACCTTTAAGTACGTCTCTCCTCTCACTTCATACAGGAACTGGCACTCCGTTCTCTTCAGGATGGATATCGTGGAGCCGCTCACGTGAATCCTCAAGGCTGGAAATGCGAAACAGATCAATGAAAATCTCACCCGTTTTGAGAGCTATTATGTGGCACCATCGGTTTCCCCTTGAGCCAGAATATTTATTACAGGGGCTCTTGGCAGCTTAGATACTGCAGTAAAAATACTAAAAAATATCATCAGTGAGATAAGAACTATTATCGCACATGGGAAGAGAGAGGGTCCTGAGGGAGGGGGCTCCTTAGGTTGTGCCCCGTAAATTCTCATCCCAGCTCAGAGTGGGAGCCCCTGGGCCTGGCTTTGGATTTAGCCTGTGGTGCTGAGCTTAAAAGGTGGAATTTGCTCTGGTGTCTCCATATAGACATTCCAATAAGTAGCTAAAGTGTTGGCGGCAAGGTGAAGATTCTGGAGAGAGTTATAGAGTCTTGACTTTCTCGTATTTTACTCTTCCGGGGTAACGGTTATCCTTCTAACAAACAAGTGGTGAGGGCAATCTCGTTCACTGATTGATTACTATATAACACCTTCCCACTCTGGGTGCCACAGACAGTAACAACAGTAAGAATAATGAAAACCCCGTATTGCCTGCCTACCATGTACCAGAGGGCTGCTCAATGCTTAAAACACATCACTTCAACTCCTTCCAGAAACACTTCCAGCAAGGTTGGAATCCCATCCTCAATTTGTATCTTCAACTTTCCGATGCCTAGAAAGATGAGGTAACTTCCTCCCAAGCTTACACAGACAGTGACTTGTATAGTTATGATTTTAACCCGTCTGTTTGGCCCCAACCTTATTATTTCCTTTACACCGTGATTTTCTAGTTCAAACCAGTATCAGGTTGTCAGTAGACTGCCAAAATACCATACTACCACCAGTGTTTTGTAAGCCCGCACACACATTACCAATGCTTTCTTTCTCTCTTGTATATATTTCTAATATTATCATAGTCATAGGTATTTATTGAGCATTTACTAGATGTAACACACACTGCCTCTACCTTGCCAGAAAAACGCAATATAAGTTTTTGCATATAAAAAATACTTATCATTTTCTTTATTAAAACCAATTCCAAGGAAAACCAAATAAAAGAGGAATAGGAAAGTGAACCAGGGTATATACTCTGTATCTAACTCACTGAATTTCTATTCAGTTTAAGAGAAATCCTGCGTGCAGGAACAAAGACCTGACGTAGCCAAAAATAAAAAAATAAAAAAAAGTAAACCTAAAAAAAAATTTAGCCCTGGAATGCATACCATGTCTTTCGTTTTTCCTTATTAAAGGCTCAGTCCAGCACTTTGTAAGGCTATGTACATCAGGCAAAGTTCAGTGTGCATAGGAGCTTGACATCAGCTGCCTCAATTTATAGCTGTGGTAGTTTGTTCACAGGGGTGTCAAATTTGAAGTCTGTAGGAAACAGATCTGGGGCCCGAGGACAGATTAGTCTGTAGGACTGTCTGACTGTAACATCAGCAACACCAGTAATATCTCCAATTTCTTTTTGGGTCCTTTTCTCAGCTGATGCCTGTGAGGCCATGTAAATGGCGGCTGCTGCCACAGATATCAGGCTCCTTCCAGGAACCAAGTCCAACGCCACAGCTTTACGGGCTATATGTGTAACTACCATCGTACTTTAAATGTCCTAGGAACTCCTTCCTGTCTGCAGGCGATATAGAGACAAGCAGAAGCCATGGCATCATTAGCCCTTCCCTTCAGGCTCTTCTGTTCATACCCTTGGCCTGAATAGATTCCTGTTAAACGGAATTTCTGTTTAACTTACATGGATCTATGCTAAATTTCATGGCTATTCCAGGTAGAGCATGCCTGAATGCATTGCAAATGAACCCAAATTAATGATAACAGTCTAAAACTGAGTCAAAAAGGAAGAATAAAACAGTTATCAGTAGGGCTTCCCTGGTGGCACAGTGGTTGAGAGTCCACCTGCCGATGCAGGGGACGCGGGTTCGTGCCCCGGTCCGGGAAGATCCCACATGCCGCGGAGCGGCTGGGCCCGTGAGCCATGGAGCCTGTGCTCCGCAACAGGAGAGGCCACAGCAGTAAGAGGGCCGCGTACCGCAAAAAAAAAAAAAAAAAAAAAAGTTATCAGTAAACGGCAATTTGTAGCAAGGACTGGATTGACCCAGGCTCACGGCCAGTCAGTGTGAAGAGTCATTCTTCATCTCACTGGCACTTATTCTGCATTTTATCCTACAATTCCCCTCTGCTGGAAGACAGAATCTCTGTCCTCTAAAAAAAGCAGTCTCCCTTCTTACGGAGGCCAGTGGATTCCATCCGCGAGGCTGTGTTGACTGTATCTCCGAACAGGCAATAACGGGGCATCTTGATGCCCACAACTCCGGCAGCACAGGGACCTGAGAGGGACAGAAAACAAGAGGTGGAGGCAACAGAAGTCACACAGTGGAGTGGGGGGGGGGGGCAGGCCTCTTCTCAGCGTCACGATGCGCGATACCTCATTTCATGGAGAAGCGGTTCAAGGTGGGAAATGCGACCTGTGACTTTTGCTTTAAGTCAATGTATTCACTGGGGGAGCACCATTATTCAAATCACGCTTTCAGAAAGTATTTTGCTCTAGGACAGAGAAGCTCATTGGCAACAAACAAGGCATCCAGAGATCCAGGCTGAAAGGTGTAAAGTGCTCCTTGAGATTATATATATATGTGTGTGTGTGTGTGTGTATATATATATATATATATGTATATATATGTATATATATGTGTATATATGTATGTATATGTATGTGTATATATGCATATATATGTATATATACACACACACATATATATAAAGATTTATTTATTTATTTATTTTATTTATTTTCGGCCACACTGGGTCTTAGTTGTGGCACACGGGATCTTTTGTCGCAGCGCGCGCACTTCTCTCTAGTTATGGCATGTGGGTTTTCTCTCTCTAGTTGTGGCGCATGGGCTCCAGAGCGCCTGGGCTCTGTAGTTTGCAGCACGCGGGCTCTCTAGTTGAGGTGCGTGAGCTCAGCAGGCTTAGCTGCTCCGCAGCATGTGGGATCTTAGTTCCCTGACCAGGGATCGAACCCGCGTCCCCTGCATTGTTAAGGTGGATTCTTTACCACTGGATCACCAGGGAAGTCCCCCTCTTTAATATATTAAATAGAAGCCTCTCAGGAAGGATGAAGACGATCCCACTGCTTGCTTCCTCTTCCAGCCACACAGCCCGGAGCTCTGAACTGCTGGAGGGCACAGTACACTCAAAGGCTCAGTGGCCCAAGTTTGTTTTATTTTATTTTTATTTAAGTCAGAGTAGCCTTTTTGGCATTGGTGGCCTGATGATGGAAGACCCAGAAGACAAGGACTTGGCATCTTCTTCCCTGAGCATTTCATGCACCATGTGAATACAGAATGGGGAGCCTGTCGCACAAGGATACTCCAAAAGGAAGAATAAAAGCCAAGGCAAGGCGATGCACGGTGGCATATCAGGTAGGAAAGAAGGGTTTGCTCATGCAAGCATTTGTGTGGAATGACGGAATGCAAGGAGTTAAAATTTTCGAAGTTAAAGATTAACTCAGAAACTGCAAAATCGGGTTTTGGATAGAGGTAACTATTGATTTTATGGTTGGCTGATTGGGTTTTGACCTCTATGAGTTTCTTGATAGATTCGTCCTACAAATATTCTGTGTTTATGAACACTGAAAAAATTGAACATTGAGTTGTTCATTGTTTATGAACACTGAAAAAATAAAAATACTGAACCCTCCCCTGTTAGGTTCAATGCAAAAAACAAAACCAACCACAGAGAAATAAAAAACAAGCAAAAACAGCAGCAGCTACTTGATTAGAAGCTCTCTGAGCTTCCCAGAATCTAAAATATGACACAAATGAACTTATCTACGAAACAGATACAGACTCACAGACATAGAGAACAACCTGTGGTTGCCAAGGGGGAGGGGGGATGAGGGGAGGGACAGACTGGGAGTTTGGGATTAGCAGATGCAAACTAGTATATGTATGTATAAATGAATCACTTTGCTGTACACCAGAAACTAATACATTGTAAATCAACTATACTTCAATAAAATAAATTAAAAAAAAAAAAAAAGATCTCTGAGCTTCCCAAGGCTGTGCCTTGACTAGTCACTTCAAAAATGGAATGATAAAACTGGGAAGGGCCTGGAGGTGGAAAATGCCTGCAGATGTTATGTTTTGTCTTCAACTATCAATATTTAACTGCAACCTTTTAATTTCTTAGGGATAAACCCGTCTCGGTATATGTGTCTACTATTTACTCTCATTCCAGCCCAATGTGACAGTGCCTGAGCCCTGGCAGTCACTCAGGCATTGAGTAGGTCACAGAGGAAAAGAGAGGGGACCAGGACCCAGAGCTCCATTCTCTCTCCCTGGTTCCATCAGTTCTGCTGCTGTCCCTTCCTCCAGGCCCGACAATTTGTGATGGGTCAGGGAGATGCCGAACAGTTCCCTTATGTGTATATGTAAACATCTACGACAATTTGGTTGTGACATGACTGGGGAAGGCCACAGCTATGTTCCTGGCTGTCAAAGATGTGGCAGCAGTTTTTAACTTCTAGATACTGTCACTCTGAGACTCTCACTGATTCATTACTCAACCAAATATTTACTGTCTGACTCTGTGCTAGGCACGGTGGATACAGGATGACTTTTGCAAATGCAGTTGTCTGGCCCTCACCACAAAGCCTGGAGTGACCTCTTGGGTTTTCTCTACCCTGTGTCTTCTGTGAGGCTTGGAGGGCAGAAAAAGGGGCAATGACAAGAAATTATAGGGAGATGTGATTTACTTTAACACAAGGAAAGACTGTCTAACAATTACAACTATTTGATAAAGGAGTGAGCTGACTTTGGAAATACTGAGTTTTCAGGGAGTCCTGGGATTATTTGTTCTAAACGTGGTTATATTATTATTTATCTTGGAAAGTATAATTTATGCCCTGTAAAAGATTAATCTAGATGACTTCTGAGTTCCTCTACCACTATATTTTTCTGTAATACCATAAGTCCCTACATAGGAACGAGCTCTGTTCCGAGAGCGTGTTAAGTCTAATTTGTTTGTAAGTCCAACAAAGTTAGCCTAGGTAACCAACTAACACAATTGGCTATATAGTACTGTACTGTAATAGGTTTATAATACTTTTCACACAAATAATACATAAAAAACAAACACAAAAAATAAAGAACACATTTTTAATCTTACAGTACAGTACCTTGAAAAGCACAGTAGTAGCAGCGACGTCATCGCTGCTTTTACGCTCACTTCTGGACATCCTGGGCTCGAAATAAAGATACTGTACTACTGTACTCTAAACAGTACTATACAGTAAAGTACACAAAAGCACAACCACTTGTAGAGGATGCACGCATGTGACAACATACGCCAGACATGTGAACTAACTTACATGACTGGACACGCGAACGCATGTTTGCATCTTTAAAAGTTCGCAACTTGAAGGTTCGTATGTAGGGGACTTGCTGTATTCGTAACTCATCTTCTCAAATCTCTACATTCAAGGTTGGATAAGGTTCATGGTCTTTAAAGTGATCCATGTACTTTCTGTACCACTGAGGGGTTGGGGGAACATAAACGCCCTTTTATTGTAGGGATCTGAACAGATATGTTTTCCCCCTGTAGATAACATAATCCATTTAAGATACTGTAATATTTCAGTGGGAAAAAAATACACAGAAGTTGGGGGTGGGGGAGAGGGAGGGAATGGGGAAGAGATAAATGACATAGTAAATAGGGCAGCTTGAATAGGAAGTCCGGAGCTTGGTATTTTAGTTCGTGGTTGGTGGGTGTTTATCGTTCCATGAGTGCTGTCACGGCTGTCGTTTCCTAGAACTCTCCAGAGACTAATTATAGGTCTAATTATGTCAGGATGTGTAACGGGACTTCGTATTTGGCAGGAGGATTCAAGAGTAAACCTCATGTGAAAATTGATCACGTCTGAAGATCCTTTAACCTTTCTGATTTAGTCGGTGCACACAGGTACATACGGTTCTCGATTGCTACAATGCTCAACTACATACCAGAGTGAATTCCAATGCGGATCCATATTGGGAGGCCGGGAAGATGCTCTAGCTCAAAGGTCCCCATGAAGCTGAGGATGTCCAAAGCCATCTTGGCGATGTCAATTGCATGTCGGTTGCCATTTCTCTTAGGCAAACCACTAGCCACCATGTAGGCATCACCAATGGTTTCCACCTGTGGAAGTAGTTTCTCATTAGTGAATCTGCCCCTTCTAATGGCACAAGAAATCAAACAGAAGCAGTTAGTCACATAAAAAATTGGCTTCCCTGGTGGCGCAGTGGTTAGGAGTCCACCTGCCAATGCAGGGGACTCGGGTTCGTGCCCCGGTCCGGGAAGATCCCACATGCCACGGAGCGGCTGGGCCCGTGAGCCGTGGCCGCTGAGCCTGCGCCTCTGGAGCCTGTGCTCCGCAACGGGAGAGGCCACAACAGTGAGGGGCCCGTGTAGCGCAAAAAAAAAAAAAAAATTTTCGAGAACTCAGTATGAGCATGGCCCTGTACGCTTTTTCTGGGACTAGTTCAAGACCAGTTCTATGCTAATTTCTTCAGGGTTTTTATAGCCTAGTGAAATAGTTGATAAAACAACTATAAAGGATTTTTAAAAAAATATATTTTAAATTAATTTTTGGCTGTGTTGGGTCTTCGTGGCTGCGCACGGGCTTTCTCTAGTTGTGGCAAGCAGGGGCTACTCTTCGTTGCGGTGCACAAGACTCTCATTGCGGTGGCTTCTCTTGTTGCGGAGCACGGGCTCTAGGCGCACGGGCTGCAGTAGTTGTGGTGCACGGGCTTAGTTGCTCCGCAGCATGTGGGATCTTCCTGGACCAGGGCTTGAACACATGTCGCCTGCATTGGCAGGCGGATTCTTAACCACTGCACCACCAGGGAAGTCCCCGCTATAAAGGATTTTAACCATATGAAAGTACTTTATAATAATATGAATCATCCAGATGTGATGACAATTCTATCAATGTTGAAATAATCTGAATGGTTTTATATAATTTTAGGAACACCTCTAAATACCAGAAAAGTCATCTTTGGCTCTTATCATTTTTTATAAACTATTTGACAAAAAATAATTATAAAACTCAAAATGGATTAAAGACCTAAATGTAAAGTCAGACACTATAAAACTCTTAGGGAAAACACAGGCAGAACACTCTATGACATAAATCACAGCAAGATCCTTTCTGACCCACCTCCTAGAGAAATGGAAATAAAAACAAAAATAAACAAATGGGACCTAATGAAACCTAAAGGCTTTTGCACAGCAAAGGAAACCATAAACAAGATGAAAAGACAACCCTCAGAATGGGAGAAAATATTTGCAAATGAAGCAACTGACAAAGGATTAATCTCCAAAATATACAAGCAGCTCAGTATCAAAAAAACAAACAGCCCAATACAAAAATGGGCAGAAGACCTAAATAGACATTTCTCCAGAGAAGATATACAGGTTGCCAACAAACACATGAAAGGATGCTCAACATCACTAATCATTAGAGAAATGCAAGTCAAAACTACAATGAGATATCATCTCACACCAGTCAGAATGGCCATCATCAAAAAATCTAGAAACAATAAATGCTGGAGAGGGTGTGGAGAAAAGGGAACCC
Source organism: Tursiops truncatus (assembly GCF_011762595.2). Classification (NCBI taxonomy): domain Eukaryota; kingdom Metazoa; phylum Chordata; class Mammalia; order Artiodactyla; family Delphinidae; genus Tursiops; species Tursiops truncatus. Next base: position 91,209,290 of record NC_047044.1, on the reverse strand, counting down.
TCTTACACTGTTGGTGGGAATGTAAATTGATACAGCCACTGTGGAGAACAGTATGGAGGTTCCTTAAAAAACTAAAAATAGAACTACCATACGACCCAGCAATCCCACTACTGGGCACATACCCTGAGAAAACCATAATTCAAAATGAGTCATGTACCACAATGTTCATTGCAGCACTATTTACAATAGCCAGGACATGGAAGTAACCTAAGTGTCCATCAGCAGATGAATGGATAAAGATGTGGCACATATATACGATGGAATATTACTCAGCCATAAAAAGAAATGAAATTGAGTTGTTTGTAGTGAGGTGGATGGACCTAGAGTCTGTCATACAGAGTGAAGTAAGTCAGAAAGAGAAAAACAAATACCGTATGCTAACACATATATATGGAATCTAAAAAAAAAAAAAAAAAAAAAAGGTTCTGATGAACCTAGGGGCAAGACAGGAATAAAGACACAGATGTAGAGAATGGACCTGAGGGCACCGGGAGGGGTAAGGGTAAGCTGGGACGAAGTGAGAGAGTGGTATGGACATATATACACTACCAAATGTAAAACAGATAGCTAGTGGGAAGCAGCCGCATAGCACGGGGAGATCAGCTCGGTGCTTTGTGACCACCTAGAGGGGTGGGATAGGGAGGGTGGGAGGGAGACGCAAGAGGGAGGGGATATGGGGATATATGTATATGTATAGCTGACTCACTTTGTTATATAGCAGAAACTAACACAACATTGTAAAGCAATTATACTCCAATAAAGATGTTAAAAAAATAAATAATAATAATTATAGGTTTCTCTAATATATAATACACTTTCTTGTACTATGATGATTCCAATCACTTTTCTTGTAATAGGCAGTAGACCTATTTATTCTTTGATAAGTGTTCTCCCTTTTAATATTATTTTCATAATCATATACATTGTTCACGTGTGTTGGTTAGTTAACTTCATTTTGCTGAGTATCTCTAAAATGCATAATCGGGCTTCCCGGGTGGCGCAGTGGTTGAGAGTCCGCCTGCCAATGCAGGGGACACGGGTTCGTGCCCCGGTCCGGTAAGATCCCACATGCCGCGGAGCGGCTGGGCCCGTGAGCCATCGCCACTGAGCCTGCGCGTCCGGAGCCTGTGCTCCGCAACGGGAGAGGCCACAGCAGTGAGAGGCCCACGTACCACAAAAAAGGAAAAAAAAAAAAAAATGCATAATCATTTTCTATTCAACGGGAACTCTTGTTAGCATGGCTTTCTGATCTACATAGGGTGAGGACTGGGCTAATATAAATCCTAAAAGGAAGTCCTTCCTGTGGGTAAAACCATCATAACAGACTGTTACATGAATGACCCCTAAACTTAAGCATACAGAGTTTTAGTCATATTGTTTATCTCAGTAATCTTCAAAATAATCCATTGAGTTAGGTATTATTGTGCCATTTTACTGATAGGTAGATTGAGACTTGCTGAAATTAAATACTATATTTTATGAGGTCATGCAATGAGGTGGGGCAACCTGGGATTTGAATAAAGAGCTCTAATTCTGAAGTTACTTGTTCCACATGCTCTGCTGCTTTTCCAACATGAAAATGTGGGAATGCAATTCTCCTTTACTCTTCCGATTCAGACATTATCAGCCCGGAACTGGCCGGCACCCTGGTCAGGCAACAGATCCAGCTCTGTTCTTTACTCTTCTTCGAACGATGCTTGCTACTTCAGCAACAATGACAAAAGATTCCAATTCTCCTGAGAATAACTCTGGTACCTTCTCTCCTTCATTCATAATCAGCCTAAACACTGCCCATTTTGTGAAGATGACTGAAGAGTAAACCATTTTTCCTAAATTTAACACCCAAATTCATTCCTGCTAGACTGTATGTTGTGTCTTTCATATTGGTCCTTAAAGTCACAACGTCATTTCGACTTACGACCCTTCTTATTCTTCCACTTCCCTTCACTTTTAGCTCAGATTCAACCACTAATTCATTAAATCTTAAATTACAAAGGACAAGACCTGAGTAGAGCTGGCCTCTGTATCCACAGGTTCCGCACTGTGGATTCAACGAACCATGAATCAAAAACATTTAAACAAAATTCCAGAAAGTTCCAAAACGTAAAACTTGAATTTGCCACACTCCAGCAACTATTTATATAGCACCTACATTGTATTAGGTATTATGAGTAATCTAGAGATGATTTAAAGTACATGGGGATGTACATAGGTCATATGCAAATATGTCATTTTATACAAGGGACTTGAGCATCTGGGGATTTGGGGATCCATGGGGGTCCTGGAACCAATCCTGGGGCAGAGGGGCTAGTGGGTAGCGACGGAGGACTGTAATAACAGAAACAACCAATTCTGGCTCTGCTGACCTGGGGCTGAACCATCATTCAGCCTATTAGGTGAAGTGGTTACCTTGTACACGTCGTGGTGATCGAGAATGTGGTCGAAATTCTTATAGATGTCATTGAGCATGTCCACCACTTCCATGGGGGTGCTATACTTGCAGATGGTGGTGAACCCCACAATGTCACTGAAGTAGATTGTAACTTCCTCGTATAGTTCAGGCTCCACGATGCCTTTCTCCTTCAGAGACTTGACCACCAGCCTAGATGAGGAAGCGAAAAACAAGGCCTTCAACTTCAGCAAATTTCTTCTTCCCCTACAGAAATCTTTGAGGCTGTACTAATTGTCCACCAGGAATTCTAAAATTGGGGATTTCCAGTGAATTGTGTGGCTAGGAAGCAAAGACAGTTTGCATGAACCGAATGTATGAATATACTACACACACACGTAACACATGTGTTTGACCTCAGATGAATAGGAGGTTCAGTATTAATACTTGATTATAACACTAATATACATGTACACATAACTGTAATACCTACACAATCCTAATACTTGCTCACTTTTTACCTCTCTATTGATAGCTTCTTCTAGATAGCGCTCTACATCCAGAAGCCGAGAAGGAGAGTGTGTCATTGATGTAAGAGCTTGACTCACGATAGCTATCAGATCTGACTTTCTCATCAGTAAATAGTTTTACTTCCCTGGCATATTTAACACGGCCTTGTTTAATATCACTATGAAGAAATAATGTATTTAAAATGAATTCTGATATATTCTGAACCCGGATTTATTTGAAACATTTTGGAGCAGAACTGGGTCCTTTAAAAAGCAACATCAGTTACCACGTAAACAAGTTAAAATTCTGCTAAAACTGCACAAGTCGAATAGAAGCAACTTAGACTATCTCTGTTGAACAGACATAAAGGGCAGTATATTAGGCTCAGAATTAAGAGAGAAGAACCACAAGAAGAGATGCCACGCTTCCTTTATGTGCCAAGTTGCCTTTTCATTGAGTAAATGGGGTGGAGGGGTGCTGACATGAGGCTGCGTGTTCCCTGTCTGCCTTTGGGATCACTTGGTAAAGGACCAGAGTACGGACCACCTGCAAGCTGGGAGGTACGACAGAGGTCATAAAATCCCTTACTTTTCCAGATGAGAAAGCTGAGGCTTAAAAAGAAAGTATGGGGAGTTCCCTGGCGGCCCAGTGGTTAGGACTCCATGCTTTCACTGTCCAGAGCCTGGGTTCAATCCCTGGTCGGGGAACTGAGATCCCACAAGCTGCACGGTGCAGCCAGAAAAACCCAGCCAAATAAAAAGTATGACTTGCACAAGGTCCCAGAGCCACTGAGGGCAGAGCCAGTGCTGGAACTCAGTAACTTCCACCCTTCACATTCCTGCACAACCCAGGCCTCGGATCCTCGGGGTGATGGGGAAGATTTGGAGGTGTGCTGGATGCAGTAAAGGAAGAAGGTCTGGCACTTTCCTGGAAAACAGACAGCCAACCAACCACCAGCATTCCCAAAACTCATTTAGAAAACCTTCAGAGCATCAAGGGAGGTCCTTGCAGTGGGTACGACGATGAAATCTGGGAACTTGAAAACCGTCCCCGCCGTGTGGCTGGTCAGATTCGCAGGGGCACGTCTGGGGCGGCGGTTCTTTACGTGCCCCGTAGACGGGTGCAGATTATTTGGAGGCTACACAGACTAATGATAAGATTGGATACTTCGCCATCTTTGCCCTTCATTTTACTGCTTATAGCTGAAAAGTCATACGAGCTTAGAAAATAGTATGTTACCTGAGAGAGAAACTAATGTTGGTGGATAAATGAAGGAAGGGCTATGACTTAACCTGGTGAACTTTGATAACAGGTTTTTGCTGACACAGTATACAGAGTCTTAGAAGTGCTTCCCACAGGTAGGTAGTTTTTTCCATAGGTAGAAAAAACTTCTATTTTAACCTGTTTCAAACCTCCCAGGAGTACGTGAAATAAGTGTCTAGCTCCTACCTGCAACTTATTCACAATTTTGCTGTAATATTTATTTTGGATTCGTCTAGGTGTCATGCATGTATATTTTAGTTTTCTTTTGCAAATATAAAGAACTTGTATATAAATGATCAAAGTGACTTGCCCTGCAGTCACTGTGTATTGCAGCCCTTGCCCTACAGTCTTTGGTGATCCAACAGGAACATCTCCCGTCTAGTGGTCAACATGGCACACTGAACCAAGGGTAGGAAAAAAATCCACGGTGCTGAGCCAGCTGTTTCAAATCGTGAGTGTCATTACTGGTTAAAACCATCAGTGATAAAAAGCTGGGAAGGCAGCTAAATCATCAGGATGTTGTTTTTGTCACAACTCAGCATGAAAGGCCAGGCAAGGACTGATGCATTACATAAAGAACATTCGCAGAGCACTAACAGAAACTCCATCTCTAAAGTGAATAATAAGGGCTCCAGCCTATGCCCAGGGTACCAATGCCAGGCTGAGGGCACATGGGTTCTGCATTAGGCTTTCTTCAGGGCCAGATGGCTGAACAGGGCATGTGTGTAACTCCTACCTCCTCATTCAGGCTTGTAGAAGAGAAACTATTTCTTTATTTAGAAAACAACTCATACGAGCTCAAAATCATTCCTTTATTAATGTAGAGCTGATATGCTCAATGAGCATGGGTTCAAAATAAAATAATAATTAATGCAAGTAATATATAAAAGTCGTAACTACTATGCATAGTAATAACAACCATGGACGTTACAGACACTGTGCTAAGTACCTTATATTGTGCACATTATTTTAGAGGATTCTTTGAGCCAGCCTGTGACGGGAAACAGGCTTGCAGTGTTTAGGTAACTTGTCCAAGGCTGCAGATCACAAGTAGGTGGTGGAACCATGATTTGAAGTCAGGCCTAGCTGACCTCAGTTTCCATGATTTCACCCAATGCGACACTGCCTCGCTTATCCTTAATCTAAGAGGACAGTTTATCATTCATTGAGCAGAGAACATTACCTCTCACTTGTGACAGTTGTGGGCCCCTTGGTCCAACCTATTTCCCAGCTGTTCACATTTTAATTTCTTGCTTATCTTAACATTTCTTAGTTATTACCTGAGGACCAACACTTATAAAACGTTAAACTGGGATTTCAACCTTAATTTCTTTCTCTTCTGTCATGGTTGTAATATTGTTTCACAAAATAGAGGTCAGCCCGTAGACACCTGTGTGATGAGACACCTGGGGAGAGTGGGACCATACCTTCTCCACCAAATTACACTTCTTGTAATTTGGCCTCTACTTTGAGGCAGACAGAAGAAAGCAAAGAAACTAACACTTAGTGCCTGAAAATGCCTTAAAGCTCACAGATTCTGTAGGAAAACTTTAATTTCCATTTTTGGACTGGGGAGAGACAGTGACTGGCCTAAGGTCTCAGACTTAGCAGAAGTGGCCAAGAGGTGCTGGAACCCAGGTCACCTTAACTCTACCGTCCATGCTCCTTCCATGGTACCACACAGCCACTGGAAAACAGCCTCTTTCTTCTAGCTATTCAGACAGTGCAAACCAGGGCAAGGCTTAGCAAGGTACATGAATTTTTTAAAAATATATATTTTCTCATATTTTATTGTGCAATATAAACTTGACTAAAATGCACTAAGTAACAACATGTTATATTTAAATCAGCACTAAATTAAAATGTTTGGTGGGAAATAGCATAATTTATTTTAATACACTCCAACTCAGTCTGAAGGTGAGCAGTTTACTTCTGAAGGTTTAGAGATTCTACCTATAGCTTATTATTGAAACAGACAAATTTTTTGGTCTCTTTCTTCACCTTTGATTTTTAAAAATTCTTCTTCTTTAGTTCACAGTGCCATAGAAGTGTAAAATAAGACTGATAGAAACCACTCTAAAACATATGGCTTTATATACATAAAAAATTCAATAATGTTGTCACAACCCCTAATACAGTATGATTCTTATTTATTTACTAGCATCCAGAATAAATACATGTTCTGTACATATTAAATTGTTCAAGTGTATCTAGAGCAGTGCCTGTAAAAGTGGGGATACGTGCATTTTTAAACACAACAATCTGTTGAAGAATATGCGAAAGGGACCAATCCTATATAATACAGAGAAAAGCAATGCTAGACAAATACGCTTTGGCTTTTAGCCTTAAGGGCTGAGCATGTCTGCGGAGTCTGGAAGATCACGTCCGCGGGAGGACTTCCTTACCTTGGGAGCAACATGAAATTAAGCCTGTCAGCCCTGTCCCTCTCTGCCTTGTACAGCTGTGTCCTTTCTTCCACCAGATGTTCCAGGTTTCGGGAATACAGCTGCAGACGTCGGATCAAGGTATCCATGTAAGTTTCATTTTTTTGGTCATGGAAAAGGCTGTAGGTAGTGATAGATGAAGAGGTCTCCATATTATCAAGAAAACATGAACATCCATTAAAACAATGGGCAAATATCATAGACAGGTAATTAAACTAAGAAAGGATAAAAATGACCAACAAATGTAGCAAAAATTTTTAACCTGAGGAAGGATCAAAGAAATAACAATTTTTTTTTTTTTTTTAGAAATAACATTTTAAAAAAAGAAAAACAAATGTGAGCACAAAGGTAATCAATGTAGGTAAGACGGAAGAAAAATATACATTACAGCCTTTCTGGAGGGAAATCTGGTAAAATGTGTCATAAGCTTTAAGAATGCTCGTGCCGATCGGCCCATCAACCCTACTTCTAAGAATTATCCGAAGGAAACAATCATGCATGTGCTGAAAGTTAACTACAAAGAAAGCCACAGTATTCTTCACAAGCAAACATTTAAAAATAACCTTAATGTGTAACAAAAAGTGATTGAAATATGAAATGATGGAATATGAATGTATCATTAAACACAAATTAGAATCGTGATACACACAAAGACGCTACGTCTATATTATTAAGTGAAAACAGCCAGTTTATAAAACAGCAAAAATTATCATCCCATTTTTAATTTTTGAAAACTGGTGGCCATCTATTAAAAACTAGGTGATGTTTTTACTTTCTTGTTTGCTTATTCATATTTTCTAAAATTTTAAAAAGGAGCAACTTGCAATAAAGGGGAATATAAGAAAAGGACCAAGAAAAGTAAAGCTGAGCCTTATATAGTATCTCCTCAGACAGAGTCAGGGTCCTAGAGCAAAAGCCCTAACTCTGCCGTATTTTGTTAGATCAAGACAACTTAGATGAGATGGCAGCTTCTCGTGACCCTGTGACACGCCTAGGTGCAGAGCCCAGTCGGGAGGCACACTGAGTCCCACACAGCTGTTGTGAAGGGATGAATAGATCATACCATTTCATTATCACAACAACAATTACAAGTTGCCATTTCTGTACTCAAAAAGATGGACTACATCATAATCCCCTTGGTGTGGGGCGGGATGTTTGTTAAAAATTGAGTACTTTTCTATCACAGACCTATCACAGACCTATATGACTGGAAACTGCTAGGTTTGGGATTAAGAGAAATATTTAACAAGGTCCCTAGGAGATTCTTACCGGAAACCATTATGGAGTCTAGTTGGGTAGAAAGAGTGAGGGAGCAGGTGTAAGGGATGGATTATCTTATTTCATGATGAATTGATTCAATTAAAACAGTTTCCTCAACCTTGGCTGTGTATTTTAATCACTTGAGGAGCTTATTTAAACTCCTGATGCCAGCCTGCACCCAGATCAATTACACCAGACTCTCTAGGGTAGGATTCTGGCACCAGTAGTTTAAAAATCTCCCCAGGTGATTTCAGTGTGCGGCCAAGTTGAGAACCACCATATTAAAGGCTAAATGTCAGGGGCCTAGTTTTATCTTCACGAGCTTACATTTCATCTGTCACACATACAATCTCATCTGCTCTTAGTAACAGGTCTGGGAAGGAATGAAAATAATAAATCATTTATTATTTCCTGCTCCTTTTCCACATATGACGGTTTAGATCAAACAATCAATGGTCCCACTTTCATTGTCTTCACTCTACCCCACCCTCGGTCCTGGGCTTTATTAAATTAGCTTCACTAAGTATCTGTGTCTTTGACTTGATGAGAACTACAGAAAGAGCTGGAAGGAACTGCAGAAATCATCTTTTTTCATTCCAATTTTACCAGCAACAAAATTGATACCCAGTTCGGGTGTTTTGCCCAATGTCCCACAACTAGCTATTATTAGATCCTAGCCTAGAAACTAGATCTCCTAACTCTTACCTCAGAGCTATTTTTCTCACCCTGCACCCTAATCGAAAACATGGGAAATCTAAAGTTCAGTCTTACTGGATAACCGTATGTTACTTTTTTTGATCCTGAATTATAATCCGATTCATGGCTCAAGTGCTTAAGGCCGAAGTTGCTGATCTTAAGATTTTAAAACTGTAAGAAACTTTTTTTTTTTTTGCGGTACGCGGCCTCTCACTGTTGTGGCCTCTCCCGTTGCGGAGCACAGGCTCTGGACGCGCAGGCTCAGCGGCCATGGCTCACAGGCCTAGCTGCTCTGCGGCATGTGGGATCTTCCCGGACCGGGGCACGAACCTGTGTCCCCTGCATCGGCAGGCGGACTCTCAACCACTGCGCCACCAGGGAAGCCCTGTAAGAAACTTTTTGATCTTCAGAATTATCCAGGGTTTTGTGCAGATTTGTACTAGACTTCTAAATCCTAATTACCTGCAGAAGGGTCAGGGAACTATATTTTTAACAGATCAGTCAGAATTTATTTTCGAATCAGGCAAGTTTTGCCCTTGAGTACAGTACTTAACGTTTCAAGTGATTATTCCCCCAAGAAAACGGTCTGTTCATCTCCATACCATTTTAATTTTTTGGAGACAGGTATTGTAGTCTGTGATCTTTCATTAGAAAAGACATTCTCATACTTAGCTGCCACAGAATGTCAGCTATTATTAGAAAAATCTGAAATTAGAAGGGAAAAGTAAAAATTTCAGCCCTACCCAAATATCTTGGCCAGTGTATTCTCGATTTTCTTGAAGTCTGGCCTCTTTTCTGGATCTTCCTCCCAGCAGTTTTTGACAAGCAGATAGACCTGGAAGAGAGAAGAGGTGGAAGTGAAGTAAGTTGGAAGGAGAAAGACAAATACCATATGATATCACTTATAGGTAGAATCTAAAATACGGCTCAAATGAACCTATCTACAAAACAGAAACAGACTCATAGACATAGAAATCAGACTTGTGGTTGCCAAGGGGAAGGGGGAGGGAGTGGGATGGACTGGGAGTGTAGGGTTAGTAGATGCAAACAATTACATTTAGAATGGATAAACTACAAGGTCCTAGTGTACAGCACAGGGAACTTTATTCAGTATCCTGTGATAAACCATCAACCCTTCCCTTCGATCCTAAACTAAGGAAAACGGAGATACTGATTTAGACCAGGTGGGGTTGATGGGAGAGACAAAATGCTTCACGGACGGACATTTGCAGGCTTTGTGCAGGGGATGGCAATAAACAGCTGGGCTCTGTGAGTACGAGGCAAGTGACTCTAAATGAGTGAGGCTCTATGACATTAGTTTTCAACCATGCCTGACCGTGGAATCGCCTGGGGAGCGTTCACAAAACTTCTTATGATTTTGGGAAATTCTGAATTAACCGGTTTGGGAAGGGGCCTTGTTAGGGTTCTCAGATATAGCAAATAGAAATACAGGACACCCAGTTAAACTTGAATTTCAGATAAACAACGAATAGTTTCTTTAGCATAAGTTATGTCCCAGATGTTGCATGGCCGAAGGACACTAATCTATACATTTTTAAGTTCCCCAGGTGATGCAATGCCCAGCTGCGGTGAAGAGAAGCGAGGAAGGGGACGTACGGAGGGAGAGGGAGACGCGAGGAAGCCTGTGAAACCATCTTTCGTTTGATACCACTTGTTTGCAGCTTTTGTGGGATCAAAAAGCATGGTGAAAACCATTTGTTTTAAATAATGAAGTTTGTTCTTCACTCTGACCCCAAACAGGATCACAAATGGTACTAGATACAGTCCCTACCTGCCTTCTTTTGCCTTAACAAGAGTCCCTGGGGAGGGACAGGACCACGGTATGGAACCGTGGTTGCCTGTACTCACCACTAGGTGATGCTCCTGCCTGGGAAAACGATCTGCTGGCTTATGCCTTAGCAAAGAAGGGACAGAAGAAGCACTGACAAATGGGCTGATACGGCACCGCCCGTGAAACAGCAGATGCTCTTCAGGCATTGCCAAGTCTTGGAGTTTTGGGCCTGTATTCTGCTGGAACCAGCTACTAGATAATGCAGTCGAATTCCTCATATCCAATTCCAGAAACATCCAGCCACATGAGTGAACTGATGAGGAGGATGCTTTGGTGAAAGAGGTTGTAAACGACATGTGGATACACTCAGGCTAGAAAGGAGGGTTTGAGAAGAGAGATGCTGATGTGTGGGGAGGAATCCCAGGATCCAGAAAAGCAGGAGGAAAGGAAGGCATGAGGAGAAGCAAGGATAGAAGCAGATGTAGCTCAGAACCCTGGGTACAACCTGCCTTTAATGCTGCAAAAGAGAGAGAGAAGTAAAAATGGCCCATTCGTGCCCAGCAGAGTCTGGCCATAACCGCATCTGGCAGGTTGCTTGCAAATTAAAGCAAAATATTTTTATCTTTATCCTGCAAGGAACAAAAGTTTAAAAAAATTTTTTAACAACCATATATATATATATATATATATTTTTTTTTTTTTTTGGCGGTACGTGGGCCTCTCACTGCTGTGGCCTCTCCCGTTGCGGAGTACAGGCTCCGGACGCGCAGGCTCAGTGGCCATGGCTCATGGGCACAGCCGCTCCGCGGCATGTGGGATCTTCCCGGACTGGGGCACGAACCCGTGTCCCCTGCATCGGCAGGCGGACTGTCAACCACTGCACCACCAGGGAAGCCCCCCGACCATAAATATTTTTTAAACATTTACTTACCATCTTCTGGATTATAAAAGCTCAGATAAAATTCTAAAAAAAAAAATTAGAATTTTTTTTCCCACAGGCCTTAAAGGCCTCTGTGAGGGATTACAAAAAAATTAAGCAGATACAGAGGAAATCTCCATTTTCTTCAGGGGAAGGATAGAAAGAGTGAAAGTACATTTCTCTATTGTTTCTAGATGTTGGCGTATTTATTTTTTTAACCAGGAGGTAGTATTTATAAGCTTAATATGGGTATCACATGGAATCTTGCTCTTTTAGCTCCTAAAAATCGAGAATGTAATGTGTACTTGAGTTCCTTCCTGAGTTGGGAGTATGGTAGGCTGATAGCGGCTCTCAAGGGTGTGTCCCAACCCCTGGAACCAGTTACCTTATTTGGAAAAAGGGTCTTTGCAGATGTGATTAAGTGAAGGGTCTTGCATGGGGAGATAATCTGGATTATCTTGATGGGCCTGATTGTAATCACATGTATCCTTATCTAGGAGGGAAGTAGAGGGAGATTAGACAGACAGAAGAGGAGAATGTGGCCTGGAAGCAGAGATTAGAGCATTGTGGCCACAAGCCAAGGAATGTCAGTAGCCACCGGAAGCTCCTGGAAGGAGCAAGGAATGGATTCTCCCCTAGAACCTCTGGAAGAAGCATGACCTTCTGGCAACTCATTTCACACTCCTGGCCTCCAGAACTGTAAGCGTATACATTTCTGTTGTGTTAATCCACCCAGTCTGTGGTCCTCTTGCAGAGGCCCCGGAAAACTCCATGCAGGGAGATATACTCACTTCCAGCTCTTTTTCCTCTGCTGTTTCCAGGAACAGATCAGGGCGGAAGGGTTTCACTCCGTTGGAATACTCCACTCTGAAAATCTTCTCTGGTGGGGTAGGAAGAATTCAAATTACAAGAAAGAATGCAGCGTGAAGGAATTTTAGCAGCAGCCTCCAGACTCTGAACTGGTTCACCGTGCCTGGGTGGGTACCCAGTGGGAGCGTGGCAGAGCCGAGGCCAGCACTTGACAGACAGATGTGAATGAATGGACGATCCACCAGGCGGAGGGGTCTCATGCCCCCTTACACCCAGGAGATTACCTTAAGTTAAGGCTACTAACCCTTTAAAACTTAACTCAGAGACTGCTGTCTTAGGGAGGCTTCCTCTGACCAAGACCCTAGCCTGTCCTCCCTATATCCCTTAGCCACCTCCATCCCCCAGACAGGTAAGAGCTGGCACATAATAAGTGCTCAGTAAAGCGAGGACTGGATGAACGGAAGGAGACGTTTCCTCCCTGAGAGGACATGTGACAAAACCATAGATCTGCTCTTAGTAAGAACTGAAATATGTGTTGTCCTGCTAGAGTGATCTAGTTCAGGTGTGAAGCAGACACACGTCTCTTACTGGAATCAGAAGGAAAGCAAGAAATTGTAAGGCGAGATTCTCTATCTCACAAAATTGCTGGCGGTAGTGGCAGCTGGCAGTGGTATATTGTCCTATGCTTTTCAGAGCCCTCTAACGTTCATACTGTCACTGAATTCCTCCAACTACCCCGTGGAGTGTGGAGGGTAGATGCGACATTGTTTTCGCAGATGAGGGACTGAGACGTGGTCACAGAAACCTCGGGGTCTCAGTCAGCCTAGAATTCCTGCTGGGTCCCAGGGAAGGCCCCCGAAGGGTCAGACTCTCACCCTTCTGGTCCCGACAGCTGAGCGTGTAGAAGGTTTCTCTCCGCAGGATGATCTCCTGGGCGATGATCCCATAGCTGTACACGTCTCCTTTCTGCGAGATGCTGGCTTGGCGTAGGTGCTCCGGGGCAGTCCACAGGTCTGTGTGTTCAGCATTGAGATTGCGAGGTTGAGGCGGGGGGTGAGCAGCCCAGAGGTCCCCAACTTGCTTTTATTTTTAAGTCCCTCTACCATACTGATGCTGGTGATGGGGCAGAACACACACTTGCCTTCCAAGCTGACTAGGTAATGCCAGGATTTGGGTGAGGAGATATGGCAACGCCTTCCCTAAAACTGCCTGGATCACAGTTCTGAAAACCCTCAAGGTCTACCTAGACCAGCACCTGGGGTATAGGAAGCGCTCAGTAAATATTTGTGGGGTGAAGGCAGTAGAATGTAAGAGGCTGAGGATTTAATAGCTTACGGAACATATGGCAAAAACCTATGAAAGCCTCTATAAATATTTTAAAACTATATATTTATATATTTTATGTAATATAAAACATTATAAATACATATATTGATGTTTCCTAAAAGAAAATAAAGACAGAACATTTGAACAAAGAGACCATCATTGATATTTTCTGGGCGTGACATACCGGCAGTCATGAAGTCAGCTATTATCCACAGATGTGTTTTCTTTGGTGCTCGCAGTATTATTTAAAAAAAGAATGCACACACTTTACTCACGTTTTACTAGTGTGCCTGCTATTCCTAGTGCTTTCCATCAAGTCTACTTCACACGAGTGAAGCACTCCTGTGTCCTGTGTTTGGCTCCTATAGACACTTGGGTTTTGGACCGCTATCACATATCTTATGTATAATAATGAGGGCGTACAATTAATTAGCCTCCAACATCCCTTGGAGGTTTTCCAGGATCACCTAGCTCCTTGCAGACTTTTGGAGATTTCTACCTTCAGCATTTTCAATTAAATAAACCTACAGATTCATGTGTTTTCAGTACGGTGATATGCTTAAGATGAAGCACACTTTCCTCAATTAGTTTTCCATCCAACTGTTCACTGCTTTTTGAATTTGTGTCTTGTGAATTCATGTGGCTTGTGATTCCTGAACGACTGATCCTAATGGTTAAACTTGTGGGAAGGGAACTACATCTACTTATGCTAAAACTTCCGATAACCGACCCCACAGATAGGTGGGTATAACTGGATGATGTCCAGAAGGATAGGATTTGGCCTGCAGTTCATCTGATGCTGTGTCAAGGTGAGTCATTTCATGAAGGTGAGTCATTTCATGAAAGAGATTTGCTCACTCCATGATGAGCACTGCTTGGCACACAGTAGGTCCTCAACAAGCACTTACTAGATTGAGTCCAATGTCCTAGCATCCTTGACATGACTGAAGAAGTGGGGGGCAGAACTCTAATTTTTCCTCCATTAAGGGAAAACTAGAGGATTCCAAAGTAGAATTAGAGGCAGAATTCAGTTTCTGGATCCAGGTAGTATTTTGAGGCATATATGAGTCCTAGCCTTCTGAGGCTGTTTAACCCAGAATTCTAGTAAAGAACAGGTGAATGTTCAACATGAAAAGCCCTTTATACTTTACAAGTCACTTTTTTGTGTGTTACTTTTTTGACCCCCATCACAATCCTGAAAGGGATAGGTATGAATATGTTTTACTGATAAGACTTTTTTCTTATCATCATCATTTCTTATCATTATCACAGATAAATGAATGAAGTCTAGAATTGGGAAACGGGTCCTCAGCCTTGTACTCTGTCTTCTTGGGCAAACCTCTTAACCTCTCTGAGCTTCAATTCTGTCTTCTACAAATGAAGAGGGTTCGATCAGACGATTTCTAAGATCTCTTACTGCTCTAACTTCTGTATTTTTTCACGCAGTCCTGCTTCCACAAGCCAATAACTTCTTTATGATTTCTCCCTGATATCAAGGACACACAGATGAAGGAAATCCACAGAGGAGATTTGTTCAACTGGACAAGCATGCACTGAACACTGAGAAGGGGGTAGTGCTGGAGAATGACCCAGCTGATGCCTCTTACAACTCCAAGTGTTTATTTTCTGATCAGTATCACCATTTCCTGAGCACCTTAAATGGACTTGTGAGAAAAAAAAATTTTTTAAGTGGGAAACTAGTAAAAATTTCACTCATGACAGACCTTTTCTTGGAGGTAAAATGGAATTGCAGCCAAAATCAGTTATCTTCACCACCATTCTACTATCTACCACGCAGTTGGTGGATTTCAGACGACCGTGGACTTCTGTCTTACTGGAGTGCAGATATGACATCCCCTGTAGTTTTTCAGATAACAGGAAAACAAAGAGATATGACACTTTTCAGCAGCTCCATTATTTTAAGGAAAGAAATGACGTTTTGAAATTATTTTGGCATGCAGATAAAATCACCATCAAATTTTAAATTTAATTCCATTGTTTAGCTTTCAAAATGTTGTTAAAACCCCGATATTTGCCTAAGCACTGCATCTAGTTTTGGAGTCTATTTAGGTGACACAGTAAAAGGCAGTTGTCTAAAGACTCTGTTTAGTAGTTGTATATAATATGAAGCAAAGACTGATCCTGTTTTTTTAAAGCGTTTCCGCTTACCACTTATTCTGTGACTTTGAGTATGTCTCTAGTCCTCTGCTACCTCAATGAAAAAATATGAATAAGGCCTTGCCTTCCTGAAGGGAGGGGTGAGGCTAGATTATTTCCTAAAGTCTAAACGGTTTCATTCTATTTTGAAATAGAATGTTTCATTCTGTTTTGAAAGAGGAAGCCCTTTTTGAGCTGATGTGCTTCCCCCTGGTGGCCAGAGGTGGTATTGCAGAAACTGGTGTTGGGCCTTGATCCCAGGGATGAAATGTACGAAATAAGGTATTGTGTCACATTTTTTCCAACTGATTCTGATCCTATGTGACTTTCAAGTGATTTAAGACTGTATCACATAGCTTACTCCCGGGACTCGCTTTTCTTCATTCTTGAATGGGGCCCTAGTTACTGGTATCCACTTCCTTTTCACAGCACATCTGGAAAATATACATGTGCAGCTTTATTATTGCCTCATGCAAGACGAATGCCTGCCCTTAATATTTTCTCTTATGAAGATGAGGATTCAGTCATCTTCTCTGAGACCTTACGTGATTTTTTTACTTCCAGCAAATCTGTGAAAATATGTGCCCCAAGCCCAGTGTAGAAAGAATTTAATAATAAAAATAATAATGGCCAACATATATTGAATACCTGCTTGTCAGGTCTTATTCAGAGCACATGCATTGTTTCATAAAATCCTCACGACAACCCTATGACATAGGTACTATTTTTATTATCATTTTACAGATGAAGAGACCAATGCAATAGCTTGCTAGATCTGTTTTCCCAGATTTAACTTTCATAAATGTCTTTTGTGTTTGTGGGTCTCTTACCTTAGCAATGTCATACAAGACAGAGATCTTAAACTCCCAATCCATGAATGTACCATCAGGATAGGAAATTGTGTCATTTAAAACTTCCTGAGCAGGAGAAAAAGAAGAAGATGAGTTGTCTGAAGGAGGCTATTGTGGAAAGACTCTTACAGGCAAATAATGACTTTCTGATCATGAGGCCTTGGGCTCAGAACAAGTTGGAACTCCATTGTCCTGGTTTTCCTGAACATGTGTTTCTTTTCTCTCTGATTTAAGAAACATTAGGTGGTTCTTATCCCAAGGAGATGAGCAGGAGATGACCATAGATCCAATATACCGGTTCTTCCACCAGGAGTAAAGGAATGAGCAGGCACCTGCCAGGAGAGTGGGGTGGTGGGCTGAGACGCAGGCTCTGTCTCAGCAAAATTACCCTAGTGTTTTTCAACAAGGAACTGCTATTAGGAAATTCCTTCATTAGGCTATGTTTTCACTTACATGATCAACTGTATCCATTGGCTTAATACCTCTAAGTGTTTCTTCTGTTTTCTAAGTCCTCTGTCGTTAAGACAGAGAGCTTGGACTTTCATGGGAACTGTAGGACCTAGAATTTTGAACTCACAGTATTAACGCGATGATGGTTCTATCAAGATACAGGGTTTTAACTAAGCTGAAAACTATTCTTCGCAGTAAAACTCTAAACAGCACCCTAACTGAGAACCTAACAATAGTTTCTTGTTTGGGGAAAAAGCTCAGTTTTAACTCAGGTACTGTACCAATAGTTTCCAACAGAGGGTCCAAAGCCATCAGTCATTTCAGATAAGGGGCTGTGGATAGCAGGCCAAGTTAAGGGAGAGGAGTTCTGAGCAGACAGACCCTAAGTAACTCTTTCCTTGGGCACTGACATTTTTTACGTTTTTATATGTTTACTATCTCTTCTCCTTACGAAAATGTCAATTCTGTGATAATCTTCATTTACTGGTGTATCTGCAACATCTAGTAAGTGTCTGGCACAGAGCAGATGTTCGATAAATGTTTATTGCATGAATGAATCAACTGTTCCTAAACAAGGTTAGCCAAGGTTGCTGTATATATTTTTTTAATTAATTAATTTTTGGGCTGCATTGGGTCTTCGTTGCCGCGTGCGGGCTCTCTCTAGTTGCGGCGAACTCTTCATCGCAGTGCGCGCGCTTCTCATTGCGGTGGCTTCTCTTGCTGCGGTGCGCAGGCTCTGTTCTCGCGGGCTTCGGTAGTTGTGGCTTGCGGGCTCTAGAGCGCAGGCTCAGTAGTTGTGGCGCACGGGCTTAGTTGCTCCGCGGCATGTGCAATCTTCCCGGACCAAGGGATCGAACCCATGTCCCCTGCATTGGCAGGCGGATTCTTAACCACTGTGCCCCCAGGGAAGTCCCGGTTGCTGTATATTTATAAGATGGGAAGTATACTGTTTTTACTCTGTCTAGGGAGAGACTTTCTCATTTGTTTCCCCATAAAAGTAGTTTTCTGATGGGACTTGCCATGGGTTGAAGCCTAAAAGGATTACATCAGGGAGGGGAATGTAGTTTGCAAAGGCACAGCCTTTGCTTTGAAGTTCACAATACAAAGGAGTGGATAAGTTTCCTGTAGAAGCTTCTGTGTGGTCTGCTCCCAGCATGAGTCAGCAATGCCAGATGGGGTGCCCAGGACCAATCAGGTAATTGAAGTTTCCCACCATAGGGTAGAGAGCCAAAAACACTACGTATATGATATTTAAATGTTGGCCGGGCATTTTAGGGATTAAAAGACGGTGTGAAACCCTTTGACCAGGCTCTGTTAATTGGAAATTTCTGTTGCACTGAAATCAAATGAATCAGATATGGTCTAGCCTTTGTATGGAAAACACTGAATTTTGAAAGACCTGAAATTGTTATTATTAGAAATGTGTTTATTATATCAGCAGCAATTTAAACGATCACTTTCAGCATCAATTAAAATGATCATATGGTCTTTCTCCAAAGACCTTTTGATATGATGCATTAGAGTAATATTTTTTCCATTCGTAGAATTAACCGTATCTAGTTGTATTACACTTTCCATATACAACTGGCTTAGTTACCAGTACTTTATCTATAATTTTTCATTTACATTCATAAATGTAATTAGTCTTTAATCACATTTAAGTATCAACTTTATGCTAGCCTGTTGAATGTTAAATGAATTTAGAGGATGTTCATGTTTTTTGTTTAACTTTAGAACAGTATTTACATAGATGATGAGAATTATTCATTGAAGTTTAGAAAAATTAAGCTGAGTCTGGTTTTCTTTGTAATGGGAGTGTTAATTTCTTCTATTGTTACTGACTTCCGTAAGGTTTTACTTTGAGTCAAGTTTTCATGATTATATTGTTTCTGAAGTTTTTCCTTTTTTTAAAGATTTTTTAAACTTAATAGTCATGACATTCTTTCATAATTGAAAGCATCTTTTTCATAGCTTTATTTTTTTTAATTTTCACTTTTGTGTATTTTTATGTTTGTTTTAGAGACTTAATTAGAAGTATGAGAAGCCTGTATGTTTTGTAGTTTTTTAAAAAATAAACAACTCATGAATGCACTTTAAAAATTTACCAGTTTTATAGTAATTGAATTGTGAAGGTTTCCTGCCCTTAGGCCATAGTTATTCTTCTAAATTTTGCATTGAATACTTAGATTATTTTTTTAAGAGAGAATAGCATTTAGGGATATAATTGTTTTCTTTGAAGACAGATTTGAGTTTATGCCATACATACATTTTTAAAGCTGCATTCTTTTTTTTTTTTTTTTTTTTTCTTTTTTGGCCACGCTGCGTGCGGCATGCAGGATCCTAGTTCAGGATCCAACTCGTGCCGCCTGCAGTGGAATTGCGGAGTCCTAACCACTGGATTGTCAGGCAACTCCCTCTTGTGTTCTTTTTTTTTTTTTAATTGGAGTTTATTGAACAAAAATATTTAAGTTATTAGTTCAGCACTTTTTATTATCTTAAAATTTTATTGAACTATGAATGTTTGGACCTCTTTGAAGCTGCTGCTGCCCCCAATATTAGTATTCTGGCTTTGCTGGGGAAAACATTGAGGTTTTTAAGAGATACGAGGTTGGAAAGGAGCCCATAGGGTGACCACAATTCCTGGTTTGCTTGGGGCCGGTTGCAGTTTATGTCTGCTGTCAACACATAATTATTTTGGTACCCCCTTTCATTCTCAAAGGATCCTGAGAATGAAATTATACGGTCACCCTACCCAAAGGTATTTAAAAGGCTGAAAGCTCTTGTAACATATGCCTAGAAAGTGCTCAAGGTGAGCAGCAAATATTTCGATGCTCTTTGAAGCAACTGTGCTGGTTTCCTTCCTGCCCCTCCCCTTTTCCTCGACACCTGACTTTGTTTTTTGTGTGAATGCTTCTGTGTGTGCCTGCCCTTCTGAGCTAGCCAATGATTTGATATTCTTAGCTCGATAGTTGGTTCTTCCCAAGAACTTGGCTCAGTCCTGTCTTTCTTTTTCTGCTTTGGACTTGTTCAGCCAGAATTCCTGACCCCATCTGGCAACTCCTGGGTCATCCTCAATCCTTCCCAAGGGAGACAATGGTAGGATTTAGACAGCAGAACTAGGACTTATGAACAAGCCTCCTTGCTATCGTAATGACCATCCAGTTTCCTTTTAATACAAAAGCAAGTATGCCAGTAAAATAAAATGAATCAAGAGGCAATCACTATTCCACATCTGTTCTTTGTCGTCTCAAGTCTACACTCCTGAATATTTTTTAGCTAGTTTTCTTATAAAGATATAATATGGATGATTGACAAGATCTGAGGGATCTAGTTTGACAAGCATATGGGCCCATACACTCTTCCTGATAACTCTCTGATATTATTTCACTGAGTGAGCCTTTAAAGTCGCTACTAAATATTCTTTTTTGCATATGGTTGGCTAGTAGGGAATTGGAAACGATCCTGGTTCCTTACCCGGAGGGATCCTCTCTCGCAGTACTCGATCACCCCGAAGATCATGGAATCAAGCTTCACCGTGCCGTAGAACTTGGTTAGGTTGTAATAGTCAATCTGCAGCAACTAAGATATACCATGTTTATTTACAAAGCAAGTCAGCCAGAAAGGAGCGCCTGAGTAAAAACTAATATGTTAATAAAACGTGCCGTGTCTCAGATCTCTGGGAAGATGTATTGCTCTTGATACAATGAAGTGTCAGTTCATTTCCTACTGCAGTTGGAATTACATCTTACCCCACAGCCTTTCTTTTGTCGGCAAGGGGACTTGAATACAAACCTTTGAGTACTCTCAAATCACATCAGGACCACCTTCTAGGACATGCCAACATGTTTTACACCCTCAAACATCACTCTTCAACATATTTTGGTACAATTTTCAGCGAGTATGGTCACCCATTTCTTGGTCTGAGGGCTTCTCTGTCAGCATCCCCAGTAACACCTTGCTCCACCAGGGACCTCAATGCTTGGGGAGAATGGGGTGAAGCTATTTCTCACTTAAAGGTTTTAAGGAAGGGACGCGTACCTTGTTCAATTCTATCTTCTGTTTCTCGGTGAAATTGCCATCGTTGTGCTTGAGATCCTTTAGAATCACTCGCTGCAAAGACCCATTGAATTAAGGAGAGAATGTAGCATGACCACTCATATGCATGTTATAATAATTTGCTCACGTGTCTATCTTTCCACAACACTGTAAGCTCTCGAGAGTGGTAACACTTTTATTGCTGTTTATATCCTTGGTAACTAGTGCCTGGGATATGGTAGGCTCAGATGGGAATGTTTCTTAAAAATGACTAAATGAAAAGGAAGGAAGGAAGGGAGGGAGGGAAAGAAGATACAACCCCCCACTATGGGATTATCATATTCCCACTGCAATGAGCTGAAATATATACAGGGTTGCCTGGACTGCTCTGAATCTCTTTAATTTTTCCTTTTCCTTTCTTCACTCTCTCCCTCTCAAAAATTCTATTTTTCCTTCAATATACTCAGGACTTGTGAGTGTTGTAACCCTTGAAGCAGAGCCCTGCCCACCCCTGTGAAAGGCTCCAGGAACAGCCCTTGGGGTCAGCCCGGGCACCCCGGCCATCGCACTGGCAACATCAGAGCTGGGGTGACGATGAGTCAGAAGGCCCAGCACATACCCCTGCTTGAGGGTTCAGAAGAGCAGAGGAGACTAGAGTCACCTTTTTGTCGTACTTGCACTGTCGTAGTCTCTGGATTGTATCACGTCTCTTGTCGTCATCGATCTGGAACAAGGAAAGGCCAATTATTCCAGAAGCTCCATATCTAGTCTCCCCCCACCCCCTGCCAGTGAAGGCTGAGAGGCTCTGCGGGTGGGCTGTATCTGTTGTAGTTGCTCACAGCACTCTGGGCGGGCTCAGAAAAACTGTCATAATTGACTTGTGTTCCCTATCATTCTCACGCTCTCCCTCCAAGGGTATCTTCCTTCCAAGTATCCGCCAGCTTAACCCTGGGTTTCCCTCCCTTCCTCCTGTGGCTTATTTCAGCCAGCGATTTCCTTTGCTTCCTTCTCTCTCAGTTCCCCCATCTATTGGGAGCCATTGCCTGTAGCTCCAGACAGACGCTCTTAGGGGAGCACGCTGTGCATCTGAGTTGCGAACTCATGCGTAAATGCGCAAGCAGCAACGCAAGTGGGGACGCCGTGCTGGGGCTTCAGAGGGCAGCCGCATCAGCTCTGGGTTCAGCCTGGAGTTGCCAGATCATCTGATTTGTCAAAAGAAGCTTGTAACATGGATTTTCTATGCCATTCCAAGATGTTTGTATTTGGTAATTAATGTTTTAAAAAGTTAAATATGGAACGAAACGTAACACACGCACACACACACACACACGCACACACACACGCACGCACCTGCAGGCTAGCACGGCTCTTGGTCTGCCAGTCTAAAGGCAGAAAAAAGATTGAGAACTATTGCATCTTTCCACTTGATTCTCATAAAAACCTGTGTATTATATTTGTTAAAACTTAGCTCATAGGGACACTTTGAAAATGTGAGTGAAGTAAGTTATATCCAATTCCAAGCATGATGCCCAGCACACTGCAGATTAATAAATGCCACTTGTCTCCCCTTCTCCTGTTCCTCATTTTATACACGAGGTACAAAAGGGCTGCATTATACCACACGTGGCCTAAGAACACATGGAACCCAAGCATGACTTCTTGTCTAGTATTCTTTTCACCCCCTCAGGCCTCGATACGTCCTTTAAACCATTTGAGCCTCAGTCCCTTCCTTATCTGGGCAATCCTAACTCAGGGATACCTGGGAATCAACCGAGACAAACTTTGTGACATTTTCTTGCAAGCACAGGCGTTTTATCCTCAAATGAGTCCTCTGCATCTTTACCATTTTCTTCTGTCTGTTGCTCTCCCCCGGGGCTTTGCTGACTTCTCTCCCTCTGGCTGCCTTGGTTTTCCGACCCTCTCTCTTCTAGCCCGGGATGCTTTCTTCATCATCTCGCCCCTTAGTCTTGCTTCCTAATCCAGAGCTCGAACCACCGCCTGTCTGGTTGTGTGGCATTTTCCCCTCTTGCTGACTTTGCTGACGGAAGGCCAATTCCCAGCCGCCTGCTCCCTAGCTGGGCTGCACCTCAGAGTGACAGCGACTCCCCAGTGCTCTGAATCACTTCTAACCTTCCTCCTTCTTGGTTACTGTCCCCAAGACCTATTCCTTAGCCAACTGATGAATTAACTCATAAAAATTATGTCATGCCTGACAAGGGGTAGATGGGGTATACTCCTAGGAGTATTTATATTTTAAGAAGACGTGCAGAGACACAATGTTTTAGGCCTAACCCCAAAGAACAAAGTGCAATATTGGGGTTTTGAGGCAGTGGGGGGGGCTTGTGAGGAGGGGAGCCGTGGCGGGACGTGGCAGAGGTGAACCACGTGGGAGCCCATCCTCGTGTCACACCAGAGGCAGGGGACCACTCACTCCTTCTAAAGGTCTCCTCTCCCCTTCCCAGGGTACTGCCGGTAAGTCATTCAGGTCAATAAATTCTCTCTTTGATAATCCAATAATTTAACGATTGTTTACATTTTACTGTGAATGACCACAAGATCGATTTCATCCTGACACTTGCCTGAGACAGATTGGTCTTTTTTTTAAATTTTAGAAATATTTATTTGGTGAGTTAGTTGGTTAACTTTTTGGCCACACTGCACAGCATGCGGGATCTTAGTTCCCTGACCAAGGTTCGAACCCGTGCCCCTTGCAGTGGAAGCTCGGAGTCCTAACCACTGGACTGCCGGGCAAGTCCCTGGCCTTTGCCAACAGCACCTTTATTTTTGTGGTTCAGGATGTAACAGGAGCATCACTTTCGAGCGTGGCGCACTTCTGGAGGATGGGAAGACCCAGCCCTTGCACAGCCGTGAGGGGACCTGAGGCACCAGAGTGCAGTGTGCAGGACTTGGGGTGGAATGCCAGGAGCTGGCGGAGAGGCTCCAAGCACAAACCTGACCCATGAAGCAATTTTACTTTTGCTGATTCTAGGCAGGGAGGCACCCCAGGTCACACGATCCTGTTGGCTTGGCCCTGCTCTGAGGGACCCTGCTCACTCCTTCACGTGGAGGTTCTGGAACTCCATCTCCTCTTAGTATGCTTCGGTATAAAACCTCTGATAAGGCTGTGGTGTATGGTGAATGTTAGGATCGTGGTCTTCACGGTTACACAGACTGGGTTCACGCTGTGGCCACGCTCCTGAATTTCTAGCCCTGTTGCCTCAAAGTGCTCGGGAACGATGAAACGGGTCAATGCCTCTGGCACATAACAAGTGCTCAGGAAATGTTAGCTGTTACCATTTGTAGCAATCTGACTCCCTAGCTGTGTGTGACCCTGCCCTGCTTCTCAACCCTTTGCCCTTCAATTTCCTCATCAGCAAAATTATGATGGTAAAGTTCATCTCATGAGGTCCCTGTGGGGAGCAGGTAAGACCACTTAGGTCCCGCATCAACCTCAGCGGATGGGAGCAGTTATCACAGGGCTGCTGCTGAGATTTCCTGGCTGAGGGAGAATGTGGGCAAATATCAGCAGAGACCTCTCTTGTCAGCAACGAGCAAGTAAGTCACACGTCCTCAGTATAAGCAGAGTAGCTCCCCGAGGTTTAGAGGAGCTCAAATGCTCTACCCATTTCCGTATCCCTTCCATAAAAAATTCTCACTCTGTGCATTTCTCTTCTGGGTCAGATGCAAAGAATGAGTAACACACCGTATCTCAGCCTCCACCGAAGTGTTCATTGGTTCAGGTAGCTGACATTTAGTGCAATGAAGAGCCAAGGGAAAGACAGGAAGCTGAGTTAGAAAACGTCTAAGTCTTGGATTCTGAAACAAATGATCCTGGCCTGGAACATTTCATACCACGTACCAAAGTCTTGTCAAATCCCTGGCAAGTTGCACCAGCCCTTGCATTCACCAGGTAAGGGAAACCTTACCTTTAGGCTAACATGGTTGGTCTCATTGGACTCCAGGGGAAAGATATTTTCGGGAGGAATGTGGAACCACTTTTTCTGTCGAAGTGCATAGTCTCTCTTATATTTTCTGTGAAAGGAACAGAATCAGCCAATAGGTTTTTATTAGTATTCATGCCATTCGGTTTCTGAACACTAGGAGAAATCTAGAGCTATGATGCCCTCAGGTGGATACGCGGTGAGTACAGCTGGCCCAACGGTGTGACTCCATGTTCTCCAAACTGGTGAGTGCTGACCTTTTGTGGACCTGTAAGGATTTCTGATGGTCTTCTGTACTCTTTCTTTTTTTTTCTTTTTCATTTCACTTTCTCAGATCCTTCACTAAGGCAACCCTTTATTATAATAAAAAATTTGAACTGGGCTTCCCTGGTGGTGCAGTGGTTGAGAGTCCGCCTGCTGATGCAGGGGACACGAGTTCGTGTCCCAGTCCGGGAAGATCCCACATGCCGCGGAGCGGCTGGGCCCGTGAGCCATGGCCGCTGAGCCTGCGCTCCGCAACGGGAGAGGCCACAACAGTGAGAGGTCCGCGTACAGCAAAAAAAAAAAAAAAAAAAAAAAAATTCAACTGACGTCACAGAAAGCGTGAGGCGAAAACAGAGGATACATCAGATTCCCAAATAAGCCAGTTCCTCTTCGGCATACGTGCCTTTTAAAAAATCCATTAAGAAAATAGAAAAGCACAGAGAAAAATGTTAACAACATGTAACCCAACATTCAAAATGTCAAGAATTTGTGATTGTTTCCCCCAGATAGTATAGACAAAGCAGCATTCTTGGGTTATAGGAATGCACACTCACAACTTTACAGACGTTGCCAAATTGTTTCCCAAAGCGATTGCACCAATTTGCCCTCTCACTGTGAAAATTCCTGTTTCCTCCGTATTCTTAACAACATTTGGCATTGTTTAACTTTTTTTAACCCTTAGGATGTATGTGAAATGGTGTTTGTTGCTTTGTATTTCATTTTCTTTATTATTAGAGAGATTAAATACCTTTCAAATATTTTCTAGCTATTTTATAGAGTTGCCTATTCATAATTTTGCCCATTTTTTCTATTGCATTGTCTTTGCCTTATTTATTAACACGAGTTCCTTATAAATTCTGCAAAACAAATCTTTTGTCCTTTGATGCGTTGCAAATGCCTTCTTCTGGTTTATTGCTTTATTGAGCTTTGCTGTATAAAAAGTTTTGATTTTGTTAAGGTCATGGTTATATTATTTTCTCTTTGACTTTTCTTTTTTATCTTGACTGAGAAGTATTTTCCTACTTGAGACATAAAGTCATTTGCTATTAATTTCTTCTGAGTTTGCTTTCTCACATTTAGGTCTGTAATCCATTTACAATCCATATGGAATGAAATTTATCTTTGTGTATTGTTTCAGGTAGGGCTTTCATTTCATTTTTTTCATGTTGAGAGCCTACTGTTCCAACATCATTTCCCAACTGACTCATAATGTTCCCATCATATGCCAAGTTCTCACGCTTGCTCGTGTCAGATTCTAGAATCTGTATTCTTTTCCATTGGCCTATTTGTCCCTGAGTTTGTCTTTGCTTGTGCTCATTTGACAGACTCCTACTCACCTTCTCAAGGTCATTGATGATGACGTTGTGAATGTCCCCTAAGCAGAAATGATTATTCTCTTCCTATGCTTCCATCTAACTCTGACTACCCCTCTATTAGATACATATAAAATAGTATATTATTGGCCAAAGATTTTGGTCCTAAGACCTGGTGGCAAGTGGTGTGACTATTAGGGCCTTGAAGGCCCCCAGGCTCTCATCTCTGCACTGCAGAAGACTCCTGGGACTCCACAGAGCCAACTGCCATTCATATTGAATTAGAGGACGCTATAAATCATTCACTACTTTTCTTGCATAGCTGTTGGAATGGAAAACTATAAGAATAACATCTGTCTTCCATATCTCCTCATGGACACAGTATTGCTCTCGCCATTAGGAAGCCCTATCTCTGCCTTCCCTGCTTAGAGAAAACGGAAAATGCCTGTTTCCACCTGTTACTGTTTCTTACTTTGTGATTCATCCTATCTTAAGCTGACGCCCATTTGGACTTGGTGTCTGAGGGACAATAGCCACATCTGTGGCCCTGCTGTTGGCTGCCTTTACTCTCCTCAAATTTTGGTTTCCTCTTACCTTCAACTAAATGGTCACCATACACTGTAAATCATCTCTTACATTTCTTGGTAATACAGAGTCACAGGAGTCAAGCTCTGCCTTTAGACTGAAGAGAACAATCTACCCACTTTCCTGCAGAAACCTTTAACGGACATGCAACAGACTGGACTCTCATCATGAGAAGGTACAGTGACACACAGACCAAAGCGTGTGATACATAGAGAAAAACTTGTCTGGTTTAGTTAGGAAATGGGAATGATCCTGATACTATAATGGGATAGAAAGTTTTGTGTGTTTAACACACACAGATTAGGAGGTAGTGTGGGACTCACTCATTCATTTATATATTCAAGAAATATTTCTGAGTATACAGACTATGTCTCTGGCACTGCACTAGGCTCTTCATATGTCCAAGCTGAGTAGAGCAATCATGGAACTGATGGTCAGAAGGACTGACTTCTACCTTTGGCCCAACACACTACCTGGTGATGTGATTCCAGACAAGCCATTTGGCTTTCTGGGTCTCTCTTTCCTCAGGCTAAAGCAGGAGGTTTGGAATGGATGATTTCTAAAGCCTCTTCCGGCCTGAAAGTATGTAATATAGAGACTCTGAAATTGCCCACAATATACTAATAAAACAGCAGAAATAGCTATTTCTACCTGTAGAATGCCTGGTATATGGTCACGATACGGACCTTATTTCAACTCCTCACAAGAGTTCAGATGAGGATACTGAAGCTGAGTAACATTTTTTTTTTTTTTGCGGTACGCGGGCCTCTCACCGCCGTGGCCTCTCCCGTTGTGGAGCACAGGCTCCAGACGCGCAGGCTCAGCGGCCATGGCTCACGGGCCCAGCTGCTCTGTGGCACGTGGGATCTTCCCGGACCGGGGCACGAACCCGCGTCCCCTGCATCGGCAGGCGGACTCTCAACCACTGCGCCACCAGGGAAGCCCAGTAACATCTTTAAGTTGCTAATAATATGGTTAACACCACACGACCGGTAAAGCCCAGAACTGGGATTTGAGTTCAAACGTCTCTGAGGGCAAAGCTCTAATCCATCCACTGAGTAATATTCTGCCCTTGATGGGGTCTTTGATGCTGAATGCCTTCATGATCTTAGCTCTGTCCAGAGAGCTTCTTGTGAATGTATACTAGCATCCACAGACGTGCCTTCTCCCTCTCGCCCCCTTCCCTCTCTGAGTGGGGAGCACAGCAGGTTAGAGGGGCTGCAAGGTACCTGAGCACCAGGAGGGCGCCGAGCAGGAGCAGGGCCACTGCCCCCGTGAGAGTGAAGACGGCGACCAGCAGCATTTGAGGGCCTGGGGCAGAGAAGACGGTGAAAACGCACCAGTAAGGACCTTTGAAAAGACAATGCGCACACCCCACAAGATCCTAGTTGTGTAATATAACTTGAGGATGGGGAAAAGGAGAGGCCTTTTAAGCTATCCGTCTTTTAGAGAAAGACAAACATCATACGATATCACTTATATGTGGAATCTAAAAGAATGATACAAACGAACTTATTTACAAAACAGAAACAGACTCACAGACTTCAAAACAAGCAAACAAGCTTAAAAACAAACAAACTTAAAACAGACTTCCAAACAAGCTTAAGTAAAAACAAACTTAAAACAGACTTAAAAACAAACAAATGTAAAAACAAACTTACGGTCACCAAAGGAGAAAAGTGGGAGGGAGGGATAAATTAATTAGAAGTTTAGGATGAACATATATACACTACTGTATATAAAATAGATAATCAACAGATAATAGATAATCAATAGATAATCAAGGGCCTACTGTATAGCACAGGGAACTCTACTCAATATTCTCTTAATAACCTCTATGGGAAAAGAATCTGAAAAAGAATGGATATAGGTATATGCATAACTGAAGCACTTTGCTGTACACCTGAAACTAACACAACACTG
Source organism: Tursiops truncatus (assembly GCF_011762595.2). Lineage (NCBI taxonomy): Eukaryota > Metazoa > Chordata > Mammalia > Artiodactyla > Delphinidae > Tursiops > Tursiops truncatus. The sequence goes on along the minus strand of NC_047044.1, from coordinate 91,180,362 downwards.
TAAATCAACTATACTCCAATATAAAATAAAAATTAAATTAAAAAAGATATCTGTCTTTTATTAATCTCTTCATTGGTAATACAGATCCTGCCTCCTTGGTCTATGAGGAAAACCGTCTGGAATGTGCTCCAAAGTGGCTTAATTTCATCTACCCTTATAGTTTAGACATCTCGTTTCTTATGGGAATCATCAAATGTTACAAGGACATAAAATAGTTTCTGGCACACAAATAATTTTGGTGGGAAGACTATCTGATGTCTTTGATACCAACATACCTAAGGAGGATTCACAGAGGAAGAAATAGACAACTGTTTTTCAATACAGAGAACACATCGGAGGAAAAGTAGGACAGTGTGGAGTGAACAGTACATGACAGTGTTGCCCACTGGTCCTTTCCAAGCTCAACCGGGTCACTGAGGGAAGTCCATGAAGTATGTAAGGAATGTGATTTATTAGCATGTAGGTGAAGCTGTGTAGAAGGAGGAATTTGAGAGACTCGCAGAAGAGTCAGTGGAATTCAGGAAAACGTGGATCCAACCCAACGAAGCACTGAAGCAGACTCTGAGTGTGCAGAGGACTAAGCCTAGATTAAGAAGGACAACAACAATAATAAAACTGTACAAGAGGGTTTCCCTGGTTGCACAGTGGTTAAGAATCTGCCTGCCAATGCAAGGGAAGACCCCACATGCCGTGGAGCAACTAAGCCCGTGCGCCACAACTACTGAGCCTACGCTCTACAGCCTGAGCTCTGCAACAAGAGAAGCCACTGCAATGAGAAGCCCTCGCACTGCAGAGAAGAGTAGCCCCGGCTCGCTCGCCACAACTAGAGAAAGCCATGCACAGCAATGAAGACCCAATGCAGCCAAAAATCAATTAAAAAAGAAACAACAACTGTACAAGAAAGTCGTTGTTCAAACATGCCTCAGCAGATCCCTATTAGAATAGGAAGTTAGAGGGTTCAAGAAGAAGAAATGGAATGGATTCCAAGCAACAGATAGTGTGTAAGAAGCTGGAAGGTAATAGCAATATGGTGAAGGAGACAGGTTTTTTTTCTTTATAGCATAAATAAGAGAGACCCAATCAGAAACTCTAGGGAAGTATGATCAAGGAAGGCGCATCTAAAAATAAAACGAAGTAAAATAGTTTGAGAATTTGGAATTTAAAAAATCCATTTGTGTGTGTGTGTGTGTGTCACAAAGGAGAGACATTGGAGTTATACAGAAAGAAATGTTATCCTGACATGCTATCTAACTTTATAAAAATAATAATAACAATGAAAATGTTTAGTAATTTTCAACTGATAGGTAAATGACAGAGGGCTTCATATGGCTACCAAAAAAATATTATCAGCCCAGACAAATTAAAGCAAAATACAGGAGAATCTGGGAGGTGGGAAGGAGGTAGAAGAAAGGAAAGTGACACTAACGTCTTCATCTTACAAAGCTGGGAAGCAAGAACTTTTATATATACTTGATAGAACTCGAAGCTTATGCAAAATTAATTAAAATTACAAGGCACCAATAAATGTATTGACAAAAAGATATAACTATATTGAGAAAGCTTAGAGAAAAGTAGGGCTAGTGAAAATGAACTATATCTTCATTTATCAATACAAGAAATAAATAGATAACATCTAAAGCTTACAAGGCAAAAAATATATGCATATTATTTAAAAATATGAAAAAAAACGAAGCAGAAGGGACTGCAAGACCAGGGGTGCACAGAGGTGGGACCAGGTACACTCTTTCCATTATGAATATTTCTACTCTTGGCTTTTAAAATCACGTGCATGAATTTTTATACAATAAAAATATAATTAATGAAGGTGTCCCTGGAATGATGAGTGGCCAGATCTTATTCAAGTAGCACCTCAACACCTCACACTGTATTCTCTCTCATGGCACCATAACGTAGACCCTTGAGGGCATGGCCGGTGTTCTGTCTGCTCATCCTGATACCTTTAGCACGCAGCACCAGACCTGGTACCTGGTCACGTATCAATAAAAAATTACTGAATAAATAAATAATTGAATAAAAACTTGGCCCTGCTCATCTCACTCTCTAAGAAGAGGCAAAGAAAAATGCCCAAATAATATATGTAAATAAATTCACATAAAAAAAAATCTCTTGTGCTATTACACTTAGCTTACATGTCACATGTATTTTTGAACCATTTTTGTCTCATCACATTATGCCCTTCTAATGAGCTAACCATTTTTTTTTTCTGAGGTAGAGGGTTTAGTAAGGTTCATACTGCAGCACCTTTCTATAAGGGATGAATTGGAAGGAGTTATGCTTTGCTAACTTATAACTTTGCCTCTGCTTGTTATTTTGTTTTCTGCTAAGGGGAAAATTTAACAGTGAAAATGTGAGCCCTGGATTTCTATTCTCGTTAGCGCAGAAATAAATTATTCCCTTGGAGGTGGAGCTGCATTGTGGGCATATTTGACTTTGGTGAATTCCGTTTATTACTACAATCACCACTTCCATTCCCATCACCACCACTCTTATAACCCCAACCCCACACAAAAAACAACAGTGAGTACGAGGAATACAATTTCAACAGTGCAGACAATTCTACTCATCAGTCTACTAAAATTACCCAGCCTCCAGACTACAGCATAAGTTGGAGGGAATATCTGCTGAGTCCTTAGCCCCTCTCAATTCTTCCCTAGTATGAACATCACATTGCATGAAATATAATTATGATATTTAAATATACTACATACTATTTAAATATAGTAATTTTTAATTCAACATACTTGTAAATCACCGTATCACATAGTTCTAAGGTTAAGTTTCTGCTGCCCTCTGGTGGCTACTGTGGTTATCACAGCCTATTTAACTAGATAGACGGTGAATGCAGATTGAGTTTTATAACCCCAAGGTCATAGAACATGATCGTTGGAAAGAACTTTGAGATCAGTTAACAAATCTCCTGACTTAACAGAGGAAGATACTCATAGTTAGAGAAGTAAGTGGACTGAAATTAACACTGTCTAGATTAGCACTGAATAGCAGCATATTCATAGTTATACTGTCTTTCATTCCTCACTTCTTTCCTTCCTCCCTTCATTTCCTTCCTTCATTTCTTCCTTCTTTCCTTCCTTTCAAGGCACCGTGTTTGAGTAAAGAATGGACCCTACACTTACATGGTGTATGGTGTAAACAAATAAATGAGATATAAGTAATATGCTAGAAGTCCGGTGTAATGAGGGCAGCATCAATAACCTCCTGAGATGCTAAGAAAAAGCTTAGGAAAGGTGAAATCCAAGTTACACACTGAGGATGAGTGGTTGTTTACTAGTTCTATGGGGGGGTGTGGGACAGATTTTAGTCAGAGGGAGTAGCATCAATAAAGACCCAGGAGCATGAAGCTGCAAGACCCTTTCTTTAAGGAAGTAGGAGGAAGTTGAGAGAGTGGGGAAGAGATTTCAGGTAAGATGAAAAAGAAGGCTGGAGACGTGGGAAGATCAGGGACATTCCGTGCTATAACAAGTCATTTGGACTCTGAAGACAAAGTGGAGCTGCCGATCGAAGGGTTAGAGCAGTTGGGTAATGCGACTGGATTTGCGCTATCCCTCTGGCGGCAGTGGTGGCTGGGTTTGAGGTGGGCAGGAGGTGGGGCTGAGCAGGAAGACAGATGGATGTCATTGGAACCCAGGAGGCAGCTGAGGAAGGCCTGGGTGCGGAACAGGAACCAGATCTGCGCTGTACACTGCTGCATCCCAGGTGCTTAGAACATTGTCTGGCATTAAGTAAATATTTGTCAGATGAATGAAAAGACAGTGATGGTAGAAATCTCCTGATGAAACGTTCTGTTACTTAGTTGGCAGTTGTGTACACAGATGAAAGACTGGGCATGACTATCTTATTTGTATACTATTTGAAAGACTGAGTTACTTAATTTGTAAAGTCTGAAACTAAATGTAACAGTTAAAGAGTGAAAAGCTCTGGCTAACTGAATTTTCTAGTTAACTGAGGATGAAGTAAAGTTGCCCAGGATGAGGCAACGTCCCTGTCGTATGTAATGTAAATATTTAATGTGATCTCGTTTAGGTAAATAATGAGAACTCTCTCAAAATTCATGTTTTGAGAAGTTCATTATTTTACACAGTACAGACTTTCTGTTAAATAACCAAAATATCTAAAAACTTTTAAAGAAATATATTAAAAATACAACCCAACTCTGTCACTGAGGGCTATAATTAAGGAAAAGGAAAAATAATTTTAACTCAAAAAATTACAAAAGAAAGAAGCATAGAGTTGCAGAAGCCTGTGAGAAAAGAGATATATTCAAGTTTGGCTTGAATCTAGGAAGCTTGAAGATGGTTCTAGAGATAATTAAAAAGAAAAAAAAGCTTGCTAAAGAAAACAAATCAACTTTAAAAAGCCATGATGACAGTAAATCATTTAGAAGAATGGGATCCCTACTTCCTACCTCTCTCTTTGCTTCAGTCAACTGCCTCATGTCTATTGACTAAAAACACAGGATTCATTTTTAACCAAATTTGACTCATGGAACACAAGAACTAGAAACATAGTTACAGCTATAATGTGAACAAGCCCATTTAATCAGAACTCTTCTCTTCAGCCAGATCAACCTTTCAGCCAGAGTTTCTGGCTGTAGAGCAGGGCTAGGATAGAAGTATTTCTAGTTTATAATTTTTAATATTTTTTAAAAATGGTAAATTAATAGAGTCATTATGGAAAATTTAGAAAATTAAGAAATATATAAAAAAGCAAAAAGAAAATCTAGGATACTGTTACTCGGAGGCTACGACTATTGACATTTTAGCATACTTTTCTGCAGTCTTATTTCTATACATTGTTTTGCAAAGTTAGACTTTCATTAAATAAAAAAGCTGTATTACTTTACTCATAACTTCCAATGTCATTTAAAATTCTTTGTAAATAATTATTTTTAATTGGTTGCATGTTGCCCCACTTCTGAATACATTGTAGTTTTCTAAGTCATTTTATTAATAATGTTTCCACCTTTTTTTTTTCTTTTGCATCTTTGGGCATAAATATTTGTTCAAATTTAAACTTTTTTCCTAAAAATTGATTAGTAATATGGAATTACTTACTATTCATTGTGGAAAGCCTTGGCCAAGACAGCCATGGGCAGAGTGTCCTGACACCTTGTTGCCCATGAGACACTCAGCTGGCCCTGTCCAGTGACAGTCAGTGTTATACAGTTGCATGGCAAGTTGCATGAGTGAAGCCCTAGCCGTGTTAGGGCTTTCATGACATGATGGGACCTCATCTCAGGTAGGAAGGTGACCGTCATTATGACCCAAGTATGTGTCCTCTGAGGAAACGGGGGAGACTTCAGAGGCCACGCTCACTTACCACCCTCAGCCTAATGACATCGAGTATTCCTTGCTGAAATATACATTCCATGAGTTTCCTTCAGTAAAATGTAAATGGAGTGAGACTATGCGTCTCTGTGTTCATTTTGCCGATTGCCAAACCTAGTTTTCTATAGGAAAATTTACGTCAAGGGGTAGGTAGGACACCCTATTAAAGACACCCTATCTTAAAGACAGTTATAGCTAAATTAGAATGGGATATCTTCAGTGTTTTATCAGAACTGTAATATTATTCATTGGACAGAGACGTAAAGTCCATGTTTACAAACCTGGCAAATCTAATACAGACAATAAGCAAAACAAAACAAAAACACAGGCTAATTTCATAAACCACAGAATTTACTCTCCTTACCAAAAAGACAATTTCAGGAAAAGAAGCTTCATGAAGGATATCTTACCCTTGTCTGGTTTATCTTTAGGAAGTTTGTGGTTCTTCCAGATGAATGTGGGCCTCTTATCCACCGGGTAAGTCTGGTTTACGCGGGTGTCATAGGTCAAAAGAACCTTGTACTGTGTCGGGGCATGAAAAGAAGAAGGATGAACAGAAAAAGACATTTTAGAATGACTTCTGATGAGATTAGCCGTGCTGCCCAATGACATTTGAATTTCATAGCAATGTTTCTCAGTGAAACAAGGTAAATGTTACCAGCCAGGACCTAGTCAGGATCTACTTGGTTCTCATCATGAACATGGATTTAAGCTCCATGTGGGCCGATTAGTTTTCTGTTTCTTTATGACCATATGCTACACCTGCCCAGCAGAGATTCTTTGGGTCTTTCTAGTTCAAGTCTTTCATTTTACTAATGTTAAAATAGAAGCAAGAAAAATTAAATGGCTAGCTCCAAGTCACATGACAAGGGAGGCAGCAGTGTTTTGCACAATATTAAGTTGCTACTAAAAATGATGTCTTGAGAAAATGCACCATAGCCAACATCCATTATCCATATTTATGCACGTCAAGGGGCTCCTAGAGAATTCTACATTTCTTAAGTTCTGTCAATTACATAATTTTTGAATCTCTTCTAGCCCTACGCTCTAATGTACTTTCTTAGACACGGCACTCACTAGGTTTCCAAGATAAAAGGTTTCTTTTTCAAGTAATCTGTCAATGGAAATATTAATATACCCTTAAATTACTGCTGCATATATTGAGTCAGTTTTGTAAGAGGCATCTGGAGAATGTTCATCCTTCTACATTCACCACTGCTCCCTCAAAACATTCTGGACAAAACTTTACATTCTCAAAATTATACTCTTAACTTGAAAACAGAATATAAACTTGCATATATTGAGGATAGAAAATATCCTATATATTAGGGGCTGGTAGATTATATCTCTACTGAGACCTACTCTGGTTATGGAATAACTTATCTATAGCCCTATGTTTTGAGAATTAACCCCTGGTTTCCCCATAGATACATATCATATAGCACAACTGATGGCATTAGATTATTGAAAAGTTCAACTAGACTTGCCTGTGGAGACAGCAAGTACACAGAACCACATTTTTCATTTTGAAGAGCAATCATAAGGCTGACATAGAATCTCACCGCAGGTATCTGCCTCTCTCCAAGGGAGGCAAAGCCATCATCCCAGGTACAAATAACTTAGAGGGGCATGTAGTTACCTCAGTCGTTACTACTAGAAACTGAAATATCGAGCAGATTGCATTTTAAGGTATTCCCATGGTATGATGCCAAATACAGCATTGTAGTAAAGGTTCAGTATAAATAAAACAATGTAACTAAAAACGATGCTTTACTTTTCTGAAATGCTGCTACCCCCCGCCCCGAACTTCTAGTTTAACTTTCTCAATCTGAGCATCTTTTCTCTTGCTTTCCACATTTCGCATCATAGTTGTCTTTTACAAACCTGGGTCAATACATACACTCAATATATGGGTTAGGGATGTCAGAATGCTCATATTGGAAAATTACATGAAAAAATGAAAAACTTTTTCTAGTAGATTCCTGGTTATGTCAGGACCTAACTTCTTAAAGAAGAAAAGGTTTCTACCTACCATTTGGTTGGTTAGAACAGTGGCTTCTAGTTCATGATGGGCACAACTCTGGGTGACATAAAGGCAGGTATTTTTGTTTTTAAATTAAACACTTAGCAGCCGTCACCTATGTGCCAGATAAGAAGCTAAGCACAGGAGACGTGGAGAAATGAGATCCACCCCTTTCTTCAAAGAACCTACTGTGTAGGTGTGTGAATATGTCTATCTATCTATTTATAGATAGATAGATATGTATTATATATAGTGTGTGTGAATATAAAGCACATATGTAGGTGTGTAAATACCTATCTATAGATAGATATGTACTATGTATATATAGTGTGTGAACACAAAGCATAACATTAGAAGGCTGTTTGTATGTGCCAGAGGGATCACACAATTAATGATTTTCATGAGACTTCAGAAGGAGAGAGAAGAGGTAATGCTTCATTCAAATTTTTAGTTGTGGAAATGAATAAACAATTCTTAGGAAAAAAACATCACCTTCTCATTGGTATCCCATCAACAGTCTGGTCTTTATACCAGTGTTTTCTGGGTGGGTATTTTTTATACAGTAAATAGAGTGGATATTCTGAATAAGAAGTTCTATGGGAGAAAATGTTTAAGGAATACGGCCCCAAGGGGGGCATAATCATAAATCTGAAATAAACTAACTAGATTCTAAACATAACTTCTCTAATTCCTTTGCTAGTATTGGGTTGGCCAAAAAGTTTGTTCGGTTTTTCTGTAAGATCTTAGTTACAGAAAACCTTTTGGCCAGCCCAATATTTACCTTCCAGGAGAACCCTCCTCACCTAGTCACTTAACCTCAAGTTGCCGATAAGAAGTCAGACATACTTTGTTGGTGTCCACAGAGGTGTACAGAAGCAACATAGTATTGTCAATATCCCCACAGTCATCCAAAGTCACTGGACCCACACGCCCTAGGGCAAAAGCAGAAAGAGTTAGAGGCCATTGTTGACTTCTTGACTGAAAGACCAGTTACATCCTGACAGAGGGTATAAAATAGATTCAAATTGCTCTATTTTACTGAAAAATTGACCTTAATGATGCAATCTGAGGGCATCTGGATTGGTTCTTGGCCCTGAGATCTCTGAAGGATATTTTTATAAGAGATGTTATTAGTTAGAAGGAAAATTCTTTTTCATTGCATTTAGAATGGTGACACTAAATGTAATCAGTCAGTAGACTTCTCCTGATTATTAGTGACAAGTTTTTGTTGAGAGTATTGACTAAACTAGTGGCACAGTGTTTGTCGCTCCATAATCTAACTTAGACTGTAAAAAGGTCAAAATCCCTCACTACCATGTATGAGCTGAACACATTGAAAAAGTTAAGTTGAAAAAGTTAAGTTATTTGAGTCTCAGTTTTCTCAACTATGAAATGATAGCCATATAGGATGAGCCTATGAAATGGCTGTTTAGGTAAAAGAAAAAAATTGATGAAATATCAGCAATTTCACATGGTTCAACATAACAGCTAATACTTATTTTGTGTTTCCTAGACCAGGCTCTGTGCTAAGTGCTTTATATGCATTTATCATTTTATTCTTCCCCAAATACCATGACATAGAAGCTGTTACTATCTCCATTTTATTGATGAGAAGTCTGAGGTCAGAAATATTACTAACTTGTTCCAGGTTATAGGTACAGCTAGCAGGTTCACAGAGGTGCAGGCAAAATGGTGGCAGCCACTGCCGCTGCACCTCCCCCATTGTTGAAGCCCTTCCCCCTCTGCTGATTATGACTGTCAAGGGATGTAAAGGGTTGGTGCTCCCCTCAATCCCCCTTCGTTTTTCTCTTTTTCCCCTTTGAGAGACAGACATTGAAGACTAGAATATTCAAGCAACTGCATATGTGGGGGAAATTAGAAAGCTACTACACACGCCCAGGGGAAGGCAGAGGCTCAGAAAAGACCTGAGAAGACCTTAAGTTTACACCTCAGGCTGATCCTCAGCAGAGACAGTCTACAACAATAAAAACAAAAAGCAAAACCAAAAAACAGCAAACCCTGGGGAATGAGAAAATTCCCCATTCCCCATGTGATTTCCAGGATTACTGATTATTAGATTCAAATGTCCAGCTTTCAACAAAAAACACAAAGCATACAAAGAAACAGGAAAGTATGGTTCATTCAAAATAAGAGAAAAAAAAAAAAAAACCCAATGGAAATTATCCCTGAAAAAGACCTGATGGTGGATACACTAGACAAAGGCTTTAAAACAACTGTCTTAAAGATGCTCAAAGAACTAAAGAAAGGCATGAATAAAGTCAAGAAAATGACGTCTGAACAAAATGTAAATAGTAATAAAAAGGTAGAGAACCTAAAAAAGAAACCAGAAAGAAATTCTGGAACTGAAAAGTACAGTAACTGAAATAAAAAATTCACTAGAGGGATCAAAGGCATATTTAAGCATGCAGAAGAAAGAATCAGTGAACTTGAATCTAGGACAATGGAAATTATCAAATCTGAGGAACAGAAATAAAAAGGATTGAAAAGAAGTGAACAGAGTGTAAGGGACCTGTGGGACACCAGCAAGCAGACCAATACATGCATTGTGGAAGTCCCAGAAGGAGAAGACAGAAAAACGGGTAAAGAGACTATTTAAAAAAATAATGGCTGAAAACTTCCCAAATTTGATGAAACACATGAATATAAACATCCGAGAAGCTCAATAAATGCCAAGTAGGATGAATTCAAAGAAATCCATGCCAAGGCACATTATAATCAAACTGTCAAAAGCCAAAGACATAGAATTTTGAAAGCAGCAAGAGAGAAGTGATTCATCACATATAAGAGATGTTCAATAAGATTTATAAGCAGATTTCTCATTATAAACTTTGAAGGCCAGAAGGCAGTGGGCTGATATATTCAAAATGCTAAAAGAAAAAACCATCAATCAAGAACGCTTTATTCAACAAAGCTGTCCTTCAAAGTGAAAGGAAAGTAAGACATTCTAAGATAAAAGTTGAGAGGGTTTGTTACCTACCACTAGACCTGCCCTGCAAGAAATGTTCAAGGGAGTCTGGCAAGTTAAAATGAAAGAACAATAGACAGTAACTTGAAGCCATGTGAGGAAATAAAGATCTCAGTAAAGGTAAATACACAAGCAATTATAAAATCTAGTATTATTGTAAGAACAATGTGTTACTCCACTTTTTGTTTCCTACATGACTTAAGAGATGAACAGGGCTTCCCTGGTGGCGCAGTGGTTAAGAATCCGCCTGCCACTGCAGGGGACATGGGTTTGAGCCCTGGTCCAGGAAGATACCACATACTGCAGAGCAACAAAGTCCGTGCACCACAACTACCAAAACTGCACTCTAGAGCCCGCGAGCCACAACTACTGAGCCCACGTGCCTAGAGTCTGTGCTCCACAACAAGAAAAGCCACCACAATGAGAAGCTCACACACCGCAACGAAGAGTAGCCCCTGCTCGCCACAACTAGAGAATGCCCGTGCGCAGCAACAAAGACCCAGCACAGCCAAAAAAAAAAAGAGAGAGAGAGATGGACAGTGGAGTGGACTCTCCACTTTCACTAATGGATAGAATAACAAGACAGAAGATAAGTAAGGAAACAGAGGACTTGAACAAAATGATAAACCAACTAGATATAAGAGACAAATACAGAACATTCTACCCAACAACAGAATGCACATTTTTCTCAAGGGCCTGTAGGACATTTTCCAGAATAGACCATATGTTAAGCAACAAATTAAGTCTCAGTAAAATTTAAAAGATAGATATCATACAAAGTATCCTCTCTGACCACAATGAGCTGAAGTTAGAAATCAATAACATAAGGAAAACTGAAAAATTCGCCAATTTGTGGAAATTAAACAGCACACACTTAAACAATCAATGGATCAAAGAAGAAATTACAAGGGAAAAATTTTAAGACCTAGAGATAGATGAATATAAAAATACAACACACCGGGCTTCCCTGGTGGCGCAGTGGTTGAGAGTCCGCCTGCCGATGCAGGGGACGCGGGTTCGTGCCCCGGTCCAGGAAGATCCCACATGCCGCGGAGCAGCTGGGCCCGTGAGCCATGCGCTGAGCCTGCGCGTCTGGAGCCTGTGCTCCGCAATGGGAGAGGCCACAACAGTGAGAGGCCCACGTACCGAAAAAAAAAAAAAAAAAAAAAAAAAAAACAACACACCAAAACTTACGGGGCACACACAGTGAAAGCAGTGTTAAGGGGAAATTTATAACTATAAATGCTTACATTAAAAAACAACAAAGGTCTCAAATCAACACCCTAACTTTACAACTTAAGGAACTAGTTAAAGAAGAACAAATTAAACCCAAAGCTAGCAGAGGAAGGAAGTTGTAAAGATTAGAGCAGAGATAAATGAAACACAGAATAGAAAATCAATTGAAACCAAAAGTCGGTTCTTCAAAAAGTTCAACAAAATTGACAAACCTTTAGCCAGATAGAATAAGGAAAAAAGGAGAAGACTTGAATTACTAAAATCATAAACGAAAGTGGAGACATTACAACCAATTCTAAGGAAATAAAAGGAATATAAGGCAGTACCATGAGCAACTGTATGCCAAAAAATTTGATAACCTAGTTGAAATGAACAAATTTCTAGAAACACAAAACCTACCAAAACAAAACCATGAAGAAACAGAAAATCTGAATAGACCGATAACTAGTAAGGAGACTGAATCAGTAGTCAAAAATCTCCAGACCCTCTACCCCCTAAGAAAGGGCCCTGAACCTAATGACTTTACCAGTGAATTCTACCAAACATTAAAAAAATAATTAACACCAATCCTTCTCAAACTTTTCCAAAAACCTGAAGAGAGAGAAACACTGCCTAACTTATTCTATGAGGCCAGAATTACTCTGATACCAAAGCCAGACAATGACACCAAAAGAAAAGAAAACTACACACCAATATCCCTTATGAACATTGATCTAAAAATCCTCAGCAAAATATTTGTAAATAGAATTCAATAGCATATTCAAAGGAGAATACAACATGACAAAATAAGATTAATTCCTGAAATGCAAGGATGGGTCAACATATAAAAATTAATCAATATAATACACTACAAGAGAATGAAGAAAAAAAACACATGATCATATGAATTGATGCAGAAAAAGCATTTTACAAAATTCAATACTTTCATGATAAAACACTCAACACACTAGGAACAGAAGGAAACTACCTCAACATAATAAAAGCCATATATGAAAAACCCACAGCAAACATCATACTCAATGGTGAAAGGACAGAAAGGGAGATATGGAAGGACGAAAATTAAACTGCAGCTACTTCTCTTCTTGCTGGTCTCTAAGCAGAGTCAGGACATCACTGCCCGAAATGCCCTGTGATGAGCTTGTTCATAAGTACCGGGCCTGAGCTACCTGCTCTTTCTTTGATATCCAAAGATTCTCAAGTTCTGAAGCATAAACTGGGGTCTAGTTATAGATTATAGATTATATAGCATCACCGAGGTTTATGCAATTATGTTTGCCTCCAATTAAGTTAAAAGGTACTTAGCTGTTGATCCATTTATTGCCACACCCTCTCTTTGCTTCCCAAAGTCTGCCCATAGGGCCCATATTTCATCAGATTCCTCTAGAAACTGTTAGGTAAGTGTTGTTTGCTCCTAGGAAACCGGTACCTTCAAAAGTGACGTTCCTGAAAGCATGAGCAAATTTAGGGGTGGTAACTTCTTCTCCATTTTCAAGAAATATCTTCAACATGTGTCCAAAGAGCAAGACTCCATTAAAGTAGGCAGCAGCGAAATCATTTGTCTGAATGAGAAAGGAAAATCTTAAAATGAGTTCCAAGAAAAAAAAAAGATTCTGGTCTTGAACCTGGAGAAACACATTCTTGGGGTCAGCAGGGTAACTGGAAAAGTAAAGGAATATTAGGGGAATTGTAGGGGTGGTATTAAAGGAAGTTTTGGAAAAACTTTTCTTGGACCAGGGCTCTTTATCATCCCCACGTGACAATTCTGTCTTCTCTTGGGATCAATAAACTGCATACCCTGCCTTTAGGGAAGTATCTAAAAGCAGCTGTGCTTCCTCCTTCCCATGATGAGAAAATATTTTACTTTGACCAGGAAGGACAACATACAGCATTTTCGTTTCCTGTGAGGTTTTATATAGAAATAACGCTTTCATTTAAGAGGAAAAGAGAACAGCAACAAAAACAACCCCACTGCCTTTGAGTATCCTGATGGGGTGGGAAGAGTTTTGATTGGGTGATACCATTGAATTTGCTTTGGAGATAGTCCTGATTGGGTGTTAGTTCAAGCCACAAAGGTCTGCCCTGGGAAACGTAAGAAGGGGGTCAGAACTCCTCTGCCTTTGCCACAGTTGTGTGGTTGTCTTCACAGAGATGGGCTATGGATGAAAAGTTCTGTGCCCCCCCGAGACCACGTGAGTTCTGTCGGCTCAGACACTTTGGAACTCCCACCTGTGAAGAATCAGACTTTTGCCAGAGCCTAAAAGCTGTGCAAATGATATGTGAATACTACTAGACCCAGAAGTATATTTGCTAGAAAATATAAAAAGGAAAAACTAAAACACTTCTCATTGGTTTCAGTGTCTTTTGCTGAAATCATCCTTTCATGACATGAAAAGAATCAGTTAAGACCCAGCCCCCAAAGGGGTTGCAGCCCCTAATTTTGGCAGGGTTGCAAAACACAGGGCTTAGAACTGCTAGTCTAGGCAAAACTGTGATTCTCTCAAAGGTCCCCAACTTTCCTCACTGCTCTTTGGGCCTTGTCATCCCAAAGTTGTTCAGGGTCCTCAGGACAGACTGCCCCTCCACTTCCCTCTCCAAACCTGCTCTCAACTGTGTCTGAGGGCAGAAAACATCCGATGAATTTAGTCACGTTAAGGTGCAGTGACTGATAAAACCCAAAGTGGTATTAGAGGCAGGGGTCTTGCATTTAATTGAGACATTAATGATTTTTTAAAATATATTTTTTTAAATTTCTTTATTTTCTTCCACTGTGTCTGGTCTTCTTTGCGGCGTGTGGGCTTCTCTCTAGTTGTGGCATTCGGGCTTTCTCTCTCTAGTTGTGGCGTGTGGGCTCTAGAGCACATGGGCTCTGTCTGCAGTTTTTGTGGCACGTGGGCACACGGACTCTCTAGTTGAGGCATGTGAGCTCAGTAGTTGTGGCGCGTGGGCTTAGTTGCCCCGCGGCATGTGGGATTTTAGTTCCCTGACCAGGGATCAAACCCGCGTTCCCAGCATTGGAAGGCGGATTCTTTACCACTGGACCACCAGGGAAGTCCTGAGACATTAATGATTTAATGTCCAATTGGAGGTTCTTTTTCTGGGACAAATGCTAAACCAGATGGGATGCTGGGATAAGAGGAATAAACCAGGCCTCGCCTGGACAAATCTGAACAATGGCCAACCTAATTTAAAAAAAAAAGGACAATGTCTTAACCTAGGAATATGTATCTCTAGAGGTAGAACTGTGATATCAGGGCCAGCAGAAAGTTGCTTTAAGATGTAGGGGACTTCATTTATCTTTCATTGTTTAATTTCTACCTCCCCTACGTTAGCAGGGCTTCTTCTGATCTTCCCACACTGTCATTTCTGTTCTGATGTTACAGCAGTGTGCACTGTGGTGTTGATCTAGAGCCTAGCGCAGTGACCTATAGTAACAGTTTTAGTAGCAGGAATCCTGCTATTGGCCTCAGTTAACATTTGTTGAGTGAATTGGAACAAGTGAAAAAAAACGAATTGCTTATTTTAGAATTGGGGTCCCAAATGGAAGAATGATACTTTACCCTTGCCAAAAAAAAAAAAAAAAAAAAAAAAAATATATATATATATATATATATGTATATGAAGCTTACCAGTGATAAATTCTTGGAGAAAGAGCTATTTGAGACAGGATTTTCAGGAGGCAGTGTCAGAACAAGAACATTTTTCATATAGTCGGGGGCTGTAACATTGTCCATGAAGTAGTGGTCACTGGAATAAAAAGTACAAGTTTCTCATGAAAATTAGATTCCTCCAAAAATAGAAATGGAGCTTCTAAAATTCATACAGCAGGCTTGAAATAGTTTAAAACATCTTTTTCCTGCAAAATGTTCTACTTTTCCCAGATAAGTTTCTTCTACACCTGCTACCTTGAATAGCAGAAATTAGGCAGCTGTGGTTAACATACACAAATGGAAAGGAAGATCAGAACACAGACACTTATTTGAGGAAGCTTTCTTAGGGGCTCTGGGCACATAAGCTTCTTTTCAAGGCTTAATGACTCTTGGCTTATACCTGGAAACTTTCTTTTCCTTAAGTGCTCATAACACTTTAGAGATTTAGGGATAGGATAGAGAGAAATTTTATGAATTAAATTTACTTTCCAGATGGTGAAACATAAGCATGAAAAGACTAAGCATTTTCTCTAACACTGTAAGCTTCTTAACATTAGATTATCGGTCCTTGTATCCTCGACTCCTAGACAGTATCTGGTACACTGTGGACCCTCGATACCGTCTGGGATGGCACTGCCAATCATATGGGTCCCAAGCTTCCTAATCATTTTAATGTTTTAATATGCAAATAACCTGACAAGCTTGAACCGCTGTAACTAGGATGACCATCATTTAATAGGCAAACAGTAGGTGAACACATCTACGTACAGAGGACTGTGTTGAATAGTTTGCGCATATTGTCACATCTAATCCTAAAAGCATCCTTATCAAGTAGGCATTTTTATTCTCACTTTACAAATGAGAATCTCAAGATATACTAAGTAATACCCAAGAGGCAAATGAAGCAGAAGTGTCAGAGTTAGAATTTGAACCCAAGTTATGTCTAGTTTCAGATGAATCTATCTCATGAGCATTCTGAAACAGACCCAGAGGTCCTTAGGGAATAGTGACAAAAGAATGCCAACACTTCGGCAGTTGATTGAGGGTTTGCTAAAAATAAAATTACACCAGCCTGGTTACATTGAGGCCTCCTTCCAGAGGGCAAAGCAGCTATTGAAAGCAGCTATCAGTGTGGCTGTAGGAATAAAATGTTGATCATTTTGCCCTCTTTTTCGTATTCTGCAGCTAAAAGGCTCGGTTGACTAGTTTATCTTTGTGAACAAGATAGGCCTGCACTTCCTATGCTTCATTTTTCTCAATACTGGGACAAGTGCATTTAGTGTGGGTGAAATGACTAGGCAAATATGATATAGTGCAGGAATAGCTTCTGGTCTGAATACGGACAGGGAATGATTAATGATCCAATCAGATAAGTGAAGTCATATGAGCTAGCTGATGGGGCAAGGGACACAGGTGTACCAGCAACACCTTTTTTAAGCCTCATCTGACTCAGATATTACCTTTGCACAGTTTGTTTGTGGGGTCTCCAACCATGTTAGAAAATGAGTAGTGAAAAGAGGGAATGTGATAAAAGGTAGTTTCTGTTCTCCAGAATTTTCTCCCCTTAGTTCCAGATAAGTGCAGAGGAAAAGATCACCACCCAATGACTATACCACAGAGGGCAAAGAATAACTGTGTAAATCAAATTCACTTAACGGGAATTTTTCTCTTACCGAAGGTGGCTGAAGGAAAAATAATCTAGGACCAAAGGCCATTAGCAATTGAAGGCATAGATAGGGCCCACGTTCTCAGAAATATGATTGGGATATTAGTTGATTTATTACTGCCTGGAAAAAAAACACCTTAAAATCAGGCTGAAGACCAGGATCTTTGTTGAATGAGCATGCGGGTTTAATGGGGATTTCATAAAACTTTTGTATTTGACATGATAGTGATGTCAAAGGCATACATCTCTGCTAAAGCTATAATTAATTAAATAAGAATGAGGGTGTGATAAAGAAGAAACGAAACACTGGTTAAAGTATTATCTTCATACAGAATCCCATTTTAGGCTGTGCAAAACGTGAGAAAAGAGAATATCTTCCAGAAATCCTTAGAGTATTTCCTTTCTGAAAGGAGGAGAGTTCTTCCAAATATTATACCTACTTGAATAAATCCACTAGAATAATGACAGTGTCTTCAGCCACTGCTCGGTCACCCTTGAGGATGTTGATGGTGTCTGGTGTACCACACATAACAATCACTGCAGGAGAGAGAGCAAGACAGGGAGAAAAATATACAATAGTCTACTCCCAAGCAGGAAGGGAACCGGGGGCCTGAATTTGAACCCAGTAAGTCCATGCTACATTCGTGTTTTAAGATTAACACCAGTTCCTCCAATTTACTCCCCCCCTCCTTTTATTTTTCATTTACAGTCATAGAAGCAGAGGAGAACTGCATGGGATCTTAAAAAGAATCATCTAGTCCTTGCCCTTAATTTTACTGATTTAAGGAGACTGTAGCTAAAATGTCAATGAGATAAAAAAAACCGGTGGATGAATAATTCTGATAGTCAAGTATTGGAGTCTGGCTTCGTGCTTATTCCATTACACGAGCCTGGAGTAGTTATAGAAGCTATTTTCAGTGGTAAGTGAAGGGCCCTGCCACTTGTAAAGGAGCTGGAAAAGATATAAATTAATGTGAGAACTGATGAAGTCTTCCTAAGCACCTTTCCTTGGGTTTTGGTCGCAGCTTCTTAGCTCAGAAAGTGATTTCAGTGATCGAGTTCCAGTCTGATTCTCTAAGCTCTCCTATCCACTGCAGCCAGATTTCCCAAATGCATGGATTGATGAGTAAGATGAATAAGCTGGGAGACACTTCATTAGATCTGTTCACACACTGTGTTGACCAGTTGAACTGTAAACACTTTATGACATGAATCATCTTATACTTCTTGTTCCCCATATCCTGGTTAACGTTTTGCATATGGTAGGCTCTTAATATGGCAAACGCTTAATTATAACAGCAAATGATACTTCAAGCGATACCAGGAAATCCTGACAAGCAAGAACATTTCTTCGTAGAAATTTCCACAGTTGATTCCTTTGCTCCTGATATATTCTTATTTGCAAAAAGAATTCTGTGGAAAGTGAAATAAATCACCAAATAACTTAGTATCCCATTGGCCTTTCACACTTGGCCTATAACTGAGAGATCATTAGGCAGGTAAAATACCGACAGAGTAAAGCAAAGTGAGACAATCCTTGCCTAACTGGTAATTTTGCTTAAGGCTACATATCAATAAATACATCCTCTTGGTCACCAGGGGACGAGGGTTCAGAATATTTGAGAATTCGTCACAAATCCAACAATATATTAGATTGTGGTGAACTTAAAAAGCAGTTTACTAATAGTGGATCGTGATAACATTTTTGGCTTATAAAAGCTGGATTTTAGCATCATCATTACTTTCATAATGTTAATATATTTGCTCAACATTACTCTGCTAATTTTGCTCAGAGGATAAGGTTTTAATCAGCAAAAGGAACAGTATAATGGAGGTGCCCGCAGCTACAGATCTCTGCAAATATACACAAAATATACAGTAACGATGATAGCTCTGTGGTGGTAGATTTGTCAAAATGACTCATAGGGAGGTGGTGGTTGTGTGGACGTAGCTGGCCAAAAATTATCTTCATGTCTTCTTACCATTGCTTTGCCTGTTCTGGCCCATTAAGATACGCTGAAACTCGTCATCCTTTCTCAGCGTCCCCTTGAAGTTAAGGTTCTGAGAAAAATAGGAAACTCCAGCCTCCAGAGCATTGAGGTACCTAGAACAGAGAAAAAGAGAAACTCTAAGAAATCAGCTTAGTTTCTTCATGGCTTTCCATGTTGTTTGCTCACTGTTTACAGATCTGTCCAGGGACTTGTTCACCTAAAATTCATTTCTACACAATAGACAATACACAGCGTGATACCAATGGTTAGGACTACGGACATCTAATTTAGGGAAAGTTTTAGGGAATCTTCATGTATATATACAGATAGTAGACATTTGGCAAATCCCTTATAATGGCTTCTTGTTATTTGCTGAAGGAAGACTATTCTGCTTGTCCCATTATCACAGATAAATGGAAACTTGTGAATCTATAGTACAAAAATTCAGAGTTGATAGGAATAATTTCTCCTACTGTGTGGAAAGGACTTTTGTGTGCTCTAAGTTCACCCCAAACTTTCTAGGGTGCTGCCTTAGGGCTGATTCTTGTGTGTTCCCAGGGGTACCCTATTTTGGTCCTCTGGATGCTTTGGTGGAGAGCTACTGCAGACTCCTTCAAGAGATTCTTTCTGCCACCTTTGCTGGAGTTGTGTGGGCCTTGTGATTTTATTTTAGCAATGGTACCCAAGATCCTGCTCTCCCCACCACTCTTACTCCTCTGAAAAGCTGTGAGAGAAACGATTTCTAACTGGTGTAGGACAGGCAGAATGCACATTCTCTGCTATCATGTTGCACGGTAATATGACAGCATTTACTTCTCGTTTCCCTTCTCCTTATCTGTAAAATGGAGATCAGAGTACTTGTTCTCTTTTCTTTAGAGGGTTTACCTTCATGAAAATATATTTATTGGGACTTCCCTGGTGGTCGAGTAGTAAAGAATCCACCTTACAATGCAGGGCACGTGGGTGTGATCTCTGGTCAGGGAACGAAGATCCCAAATGCTGGGGCAACTAAGCCCGCATGTCACAACTACTGAGCTTGCACGCCTCAGCTACAGCCTGCGTGCCGCAACTAAGATCCGACGCAGCCAAGAAATAAATAAATAATAAATCTACAATATATAAATATTTATTGCTAGGTCACTTATGCCATTTGGGAAGAATTAGAAAAAAATTTAGTCAACGTACTTACGATTACATAGACACTTTATGTCAATCACACTGAGACAACAAAATAAATCAGATCACTGTTAACTAAAAAACTCTAAGAGAAAATGCAACTTTTTGAAAATATGTTTAAAAAACATTTATTCAGCGTTCTCAAGACATATAACACACTCCATATGATTCCTTTTTATTAATATGAAACATTAGCTGCACATCCTATAGAATAAACGTTCATTATTCAATTGAATCTTAGACCTCATATCCTAAGACTGTCAGCCTCAACATCAGACTCTCCTTCTTACACCACTACATTCTAGTAGTTAATAACAATTTGGGTAGAGGTCAGGAAGAAAATTGTGGCCACCTTGAATAACTCCATGCACTCCTTTTAGGAAATAAATATTAGGTAACTTTTAAAACATGTTCTTGAAAAGACATTTTTCATTTGCTGTACAGCAAAACTAACACAACATTGTAAATCAGCTATACTTTACTCCAATAAAAATTCTTTTAAAAAGAGAGACATAGATGTAGAGAACGGACATGTTGACGCAGTGGGGAAAGAGGTGGGTGGGACGAATTGGGAGATTAGGTTTGACATAAATACTCTACCATATGTAAAACAGATAGCCAGTGGGAACCTGCTGTATAGCACAGGGAACTCAGCTCTGTGCTCTGTGATGACCTAGGTGGGAGGGAGGTCCAAAAGGGAGGGGATATAGATATGCATATAGCTGATTCACTTTGTTGTACAGCAGAAACTAACACAACACTGTAAAGCAATTTTACTCCAATTAAAAAAAAAAATGGCTTCAAACCAAAAAAAAAAAAAAAAGTGCTTAGTGCAATGTTTGGCAAAAAGTAAGGACTCAAAGTTGCTGTTAAAAAAAAAAAACAGACATTTTTACCTGTTGCTACTGATTTAGATCATGGAATCAGTGAAGTGTTGTATACTTCCAAGTGAAATTTCAATTTGACCTAAAGTTAATGGGTATCTACTTCAGAGAGCTATGCTTAATATACCTAGTTCAAACAGGAGTAACAAACAGCCTTATCTAAATATATCTACAGCTTAAGGATGAAATCAATTAATGTAAGCTATGTACCACTTGTGTGTAAGAAAGTGGGCTGGTTTCCATTTCCAATGCTACTATTCATGGAAGGCATGTCTGATAATAACTAGTGGCCTGCTGAGAGTTTATGGCTTCTCTCCCTGCTAAGCGCCAGAAGGACATTAATGGTCCTGCTTACCAGAAACAGTCCTCAGACTCGGTACCATTCTTGAAAACATAGGTACTGTTCCAGGAAAAAGTTTTGAATGGAAGATAATTGACCTTCCAAAAGTCAACCAAGAAGTACGTCAACTTCCTAGCTGGAGACATCAGCCTGGTTAAAGTTTCTTTGTAGTCACACGACAATCCAAAACTTCCAGCTGAAATCATGGGATACTTCAAATCTGTGTCAAGGCTATGCCAAGGGGTGAGAGAGAAACCAGTATCAGGATTAACAACCTAAGTAGTACAAATAAGATCCCTCTTTAAGCTGTTTCAGCGTGTGGGTATAAATAACAAAAATGAAACAGGGTCACTCAAGCAGGTGTTCCATGGATATAGGTCTGTCCCTTACAGGTGAATCTAAAACAATATTTACTGAACGTATGCTATGTTCTACACATACTCTGGGTGTCTTCTTGTATATGTGGCTTGGTTACTTCGATTTATTCTAAAATGAGTTGTCATTGGGTTGTCCTAACATCTAGGCTAGGACATATGGACTTCGGGGAGTAGGGCAGAGAAAAAATAGAAAATGGGCCACCATGGCTACTACAAATGTTGTAAAGCCCAGAAGATGCCCTCTGCAGCTTCCCTCCATGCATTGCCTTATTGCCAGCTCTTCTACGGACGGCCTTTGAGACAGACATCACCTGAGGACCTTACTGTTTTCCTTCCGCTGCTTGGCCCACGGGTCTTCTTGTGGTCCCTTAAGCATAGCAAGCTTTATTTTCTACCAGGGTCTTTACAGATGCCAGAAATGCTGCTCCCCTCTGTCTTTGCCTGGCTGATACTTACTCATCCATCAGGTCCTTAATTAAACATCTCTTTATCCATCAGGAGAGCGTTCCTTGATAACTAAGACCAGGAATCATGGGTGAGAACCTGTTGAATACCTGTCTCCTCCACCAGACTGCAAGCGCCACGAAGGTGGAATCACGCCCAGCTTGTTCACCGCAGCATTTCCGGTCTGCCTGCTTTATGTGTAGATGCTTAAGATGTATTTGATAAAGGGAGGAAAATGACCTCCCCTTCCATCTTCGGTGCTCCACTGAAAGGTTTCACTTGGGTGTCCTGCTTGCATTTCAAACTCCTCACGGCCACAGTTAAATTTGTCTCTTAGTTTTGTTTCTCAGAACTGTTCCTTATCCTGATTTTCCCATTTCTTTTAGCGTTTTGACATCTCAAAGCCTTTTCAACAACTACTTTTCGTCCCACACTCCAGTATCCGATCAGTTATCAAATGCTATTGATTCTACTTTTAAATATCTTTAAGGCGATACACCTATTCCAAGTCGACTGCTTCCTCACTAGTTCAGGATCTCTTCCTCCCCTGATTTTCCTGTCCTCAGTCTCTCCTGGTGGGCTCCAGCCTTTCCTCTACACTGTTTCCAATCATTCTTCCCCAAAGTTGAGCTGCTTCTGATGGTACTTCCCTGCGGTTTTAGTGGTTTCTGATGCAAATCTAATTAAAAACCCTTCCCTCACTTAGAACTCATGGCCACCCAAATACGGCCCTGTCTAATTTTCCTAGTTTTCTCTCTACTACTCCCCTATACATCTCTTTCACTCCAGTTAATACAGACTTTCACAAATTTTCTACACTTCCCTGATGCTTTGCTTTCACATATGCTTCTCCCTCTGCTGGCTGGGATGCTGATCACATCACCTCTACCCATTACAATTTAACCCATTCTTCAACACTCAACTCATATACCATCTCCTTCATGAAGTCTTTCTCCTCTTGAAGCTTAATTCTCCCAACCAGAGGGACCATTCCCTCTGTGCCTCCATAGCGCCTTGCTTGTACTTCTCTGAGGGAACCTGTTCCACTCTGCCTTGTATTGGTCACCAGTGTCCTCGTCACCTTCTCTATTAATTGTCTCCGCTCTGACACAACAAAAATGCGTCTTTGCACATGGAAGTTCCTCATAAGTGGTGAATCAATGTTCTACTTCTCCTTTCCTTCTGGGCACACTCGCCAGCAATATCAGTAAATGGTCAGGTAAGATGACAGCTGGAATGAGCACAAGGAAGATAAGATTCTGTATTCGTCTGCACTTCGGTACAGAAGATGAGGTCAAATGTGCTTCTGTGGGGTGTCTATGGTCTGTGTGGGTTTGAACGTCTGAGTCTGTTTATACAGCTGGGTGGGAGGTGTGAGAAGCAGACTTTGCAACAGAAATTTCAGAAGTCTAATGTCTACCCTTCAAAACCTATTGCAAGTGTTCCTTCAGCATAGTTTTCTCTGTGTAGACAAAGGGTGATCCTTGATTCACGGGGAGATGAAAAAGGGGAAAGAAAGGCCTGTGAGAGGGATTTGGATTGGGGGAGAGGTGATCTGGCGGAACAAAGTGTTTTGCAGTGAGGAGAATTACGCCGAGTGAAATGATCGAAAGGGATGAGGGCGATTTTCCCAAAGCCAGGAAGTATTTTCACTCTAAATACAGTGGAAGCTTTTTCTTTTTTTTCTAAGCTGATAAGGGCACTGTGCAAAGTACTTTAGTATGTTATATATATAATCCTCAAATAGTGCTTTGAAATAAGAACCCTGCTACCTTCCCTATTCTTACAGCCCTAAGGAGGGAACAGAGCCCTGTTAATGCCCTAGGGTGCTGCACTTTCCTTTGTGTTTGGGCACATTCTGCCCATACTTCTGGGAAGATTTCCTTTATTCAACTCTCAAAATATCTAAGTTCACTATCTTCCCTGTGTCCTGCCTGGAGTCTAACTTTTCACCTCTACCTTTTTGCTTTTCAAGCTCAGATGTTAGTAACAGAAGTGGAATATCTACTGTCATCCACCCCACACTGAGCAAAGGCAGAGTTACGCGGATGAGGGAATGACAGTTATAGAGAGACTGTAACATACGAGGGCCCTGGCACCCTCAACTGTATTGCCCTGAGTAGACTGCTGTTTGATACATCAGTTAAATCTTGATATGATGTCCTGACTTCAATTCACAGGGGCATGAAAACAACAAACCAGACTACTTACTACATCTGGAAGGTGGAATAGGTACACGTGGGCCCCATGAGGACACATCCCATCCGTTTGGTCCCCTGTAGGAGAAAAAAATAACAACCAATTCCTAAAACTAAAACTGTGAATCAATGCACAGGAAAGAACCAGCAAGGGGAAGGCTCCCAGAAGGCTAGAAAGCGGGCCTCTCGAGATGTTAGAATGTAGAGCAGAAAGGAGCCGCGTGCATGCCTTGGGCTGGGCGAGGGCCAGCCGAGGGATAAAGGGGTCCGAGAGGGGAGAGGCTGCGGATGGAGGGAAGGGCATCCCACTGAAGGTGAGCTGACTGACGTGACCCTGGACTCTATCAAGAGGAGGATGTCCAGTGGTGGGAGAGGGACTGGCAGACTGTCACATTAGCAGTTATCTGTAGGTCAAGGGGTGAAGACGCTAGATTTGGAGGTGCTATGCAAGGACAGGGCAAGTTTCGGGTTTAGGGAGAGCTACAAAGCGGGGCTGGAGAGAACAAAATGCAGTGTGGCCGGGTGAGAGACTATAGATCTTAATTCCACTCTTTCTCAAGGGGAAACTGATTAGGAGCATTCTGTTGTTGGTGTTGGAGAATGAGGTGGGACCTCCCACCTCCGGAGACAGGGATGAGGCACACCTGTTTATTAAACTCCCCTTGCTCGCTCCTTGCCCTCCCATGATCAAGAATGACCACTTCCTGGGCTCCCCTGGTGGTGCAGTGGTTGAGAGTCCGCCTGCCGGTGCAGGGGACGCGGGTTCGTGCCCCGGTCCGGGAAGATCCCACGTGCCGCGGAGCGGCTGGGCCCGTGAGCCATGGCCGCTGAGCCTGCGCGTCCGGAGCCTGTGCTCCGCAACGGGAGAGGCCACAGCAGTGAGAGGCCCGCGTACCGCAAAAAAAGAATGACCACTTCCTGACAGGAGTGCGGCCAATCTGGTCGATGTGATGTTACTGATGAGAGCTTCAGAGCCATGGATCTGTGCCCAGTGCTCAGCTTCCTGGACGGCCTTCCTTTAGGTCTCTGTACCAAAGGGACATCTCACACCCTACCTGCCTCTAGAGAGCTTGGACTACTCTTCAGTTCCAGAAAGCTCTGGTTGGGGATGGAGTTGGCAGGAGGAACTAGGCAAGAATCTCTGTCTTCCCATTTCTACGGATTGACATTACAGTTACTACTTTAAAGTTAGGTTTCAGATTCAGCCCTTAAGCGATAAACCTGCGACCGTGCATATGGTGATGACTGTAACAGGTGTCTGGTGTAAGGCTTTAGAGTATATTTTTTAATGGGGCACCTCAGATTTTTCTTGAGGGACACGAAGGCAAACCAGTTAATACCAACATTTAGATTTGTTAAAAGTTCTAAAAACAGCTGAAAACAAAATAATTCCCCTCCATACCACTGAACGTGTACAGACAGAACATAGCTAAGGTTCTCCCCGCTTTCCTAGATTCCTGGAGGGTGCCTATCACTTGGGAAATAGATGGGGATACAGTCAGAGCACCTGGTCCCCAAATCACTCAGCTGCATAGCTGGAGACGATGTGAGAGATCCTGGCGGGCCAGTGCCCGAGCTCACGCTGCGGCCCTCCTGAGGCAGGAGGGTGTGAGCTGACTCTGCGAAGGCAGGTACTCACTGAAATCGTCCTGAGTAGGTCGAGGCCTTCACAGGTGCTACTCCGGCAGTCACTGGACTTATAAATCATACCATCCGAATTGATAAAGCTGGCATTCACGGTCACATTTAGGCCTATTATCCAGAAATGAGGGGAAAGAGAAGGCTAGTGTTATTTCTCAGGAAGTTTATACCAGCCATGAGACTTTATTTTTCTACCTCTCTAGAAAGAGGAGATCTAGAGAGGTAAGTTAACTTGCTCAGGGTTCCCAGCTGGCAGGGAGTGGAGCTGGGTTTTGAACATAGGGCAGTCTGATTCTGGAACCAATATGCTATAGAGCAGTGGCTCTCGAAGTGTGTGCCACAGACCCCTGAGGCACCTTGAGACTCTTTCAGGAGGTCCATGGGGTCGAAACTATTCTATTAGTTTAAGACATTCACGAGCATATAGTGAGGTTTTCCAGAGGCTACATAATATGTAGTATGGCAACATTTTAATTGCAGAAGCAGATAGGAGAATCCAACCATTTTCTATTAAGCCTGATATTAGAGATTTGCTAAAATGTGAATTTCTGCCACTTTTCCCACCTACTTCTAAGAGTTTTTGGTTTGAGAAATATGTTTTCTTTAATATGAAATTTTATTTATGTTAACAAATTCTTACAATTGTTATTTTAACTGCATCAATAAGAAAATATTTTGAACATTTTTCAGTTTTAATTTCCCATATAATAAACATTGATAAATGTAACATAAACGAAACGCTTTAGAACCCATGATTATTTTTAAGCGTGTAAAAAGGCCTTGAGATGGGAAGTTTGAGAACCACTTCTGTAGAACGTACTGTGGTGAGCTGCCGCCTCTCATGATTATGGTGCTGTGATGTCCTTTTGCTTACTTTTATCTCCCCAAATCCCAAGTGATTTCTCAAGAAAATACTGAACACTTTTTAGACAATGGGATGGGATGACTTCAAATCAGGCTTCACTTTTGAGATATGCCTGGTAACGTGTTCCGACACCACAGCAACAAACACAATATCAACGTCCTTCACAAGCACAACAGTAAGAGCAGCAACAATAAAACAACAGCCATTTATGGAGCTCTGGCTATGTATTAGTCAGTGAATTAGGTACTTTATGTGAACCTCCTCATTTAATTCACACCACACCCACAGAAGGAAACTACTATTTATCGTCATTTTACAGGTGAGGGAACTGAGGCTCAGAAAATGTAAGTAACTTGCGTGAGGTCACTGGTGATGAATGGTTGGATAAAAGGCTGGAATATGAACCAAGGTCTGTCCGATTCCAAATCTCTGCTTCTAACCACAGTGTCCCACTACCTTATTTTCACGAGCAATGGATGGGTAAAGATCTTACAGTGGTGACATGATACACTCTGTGGAATCTGACAGATAGGGGTTTGACTCTCATTTCAAACAGACAACTTGTATGACTGCAGCAAAGTTGTTAAACCTCTGCTGTGAAACAGTGTCAGCAGTGTTGATCGTACAGAGCTGTGGCGAGTAAAGAGATTCTATATCTTACTTAGCACTTGACAGGTACTCAAAAAACAAGAACACCAAGTTCAGGGAGACCAAGGGAAATAGCTCGCATGAGATTGGCAGGGACTCCAATTCAGGTCCTCAGACTGCGAATCAAATGTTCTTTCCACTATACCACACTGCCCAGGTAAATAAGGGGATTTTATTAAATGACCTCCTAGTTCCATTACAGCGCTAGATCAGATCCATCCATTTATATCTGAATCCAGTCTCAGAAAGGACTGAAGAAATGTATAGTGCACAGAAGACAGTTATTACACATATATGATCTATGATACCTATTGCTATTATTACCACAAAATTTAAATAGAGAAAATTAAGACATCCTCTCCTTAGAACCATAAATAACCATTAAGATGTATGAAATACTCATTGACTCAGTAATTATACTTACGGCAATCTCACCTCAAAGCATGGAAAAAAACTATGTACATAAAAATGTTTATTGTAGTAGTTTTTAAATCATCGTGAGAAATTAAAAACAATGGAATGTCCTACCATAGGGAATTATTACATGATTTGGGAGGATATCTACTCTAAGGGGTATTGGTCATTCGTTCACATGATGCTAAGAAGATTATGCAGCTCTAGGAAAGCCACTTGTAGAATCATGTGAAATGAAATAAGAAGGACAGAAAATTGTTTCTGTGCCATAGTGACCTCAACTATGTTCTTAAAAACAAGAAACTCAGAGGCATATGAAAAGATACTGGAAATATCCAGGTGGCTGGAAATTATCAGGGGTGACTTTTTCCCCTTTATTCTACATGTTTTATCTACTGGTATAGCTTATTTTAATAATTAAGAGATACATGCAAACTAGCATATATAGTATGGATAAACAACAAGGTCCTATTGTAGAGCACAGGGAACTATATTCATCCTGTGATAAACCATAATGGAAAAGAATACACACACACACACACACACACACACACACACACACACACACACACAACTGAATGACTTTGCTGTACACCAGAAATCAACACAACATTGTAAATCAACTATACTTCAATAAAACATTTTAAAAAGTAAAATAAAATAATTTTCTTATACCCCCCAAAAAAGAGATACAATAAAGAACTTCAACACTGAATTTGACTGCAAATTTATCATATTGACTGTATCTCATAATAACAGCCACCAGAGATGTCAAGAGTGAATAGATGGATTAAAAATCCCAGTGAAAGAGTTAGCACCTGGATCTTTACTTAATTCATCTTCTTGACTGGTAACCCTGTGAAATCTCAGACACAGACCAAATCTTGCCTCTGAGAAGCTACAGAAGGAAACATAATGCCTTCCTGATGCTGAGTAGTGTTATCTACTTAAGTCCAGTTAAGTTAAATCCAGCTTTAGCTGGGACATTTCACTGCTGTGAACACCTGGGTCGGGGCCATCCCCAAAGCAGAGTAGATCATGAGTGAACTCATTGAGGTAGGGCTCAAATCCTTCTCTTTGAGGATCTATTGCCTTGAAATAGAAAAGGCCTGTGGGCCAGGCCCTTAGAGAAGGTTGGGTGATCAGGCAGAGAACACAGGTCTTCGCTTAGCAACCCTCTGACCCCAGAGGTGGTAACAGGGAGGAGAATTCTGTTACCATCTTCTTACCAGCTTCAAGCAGACGCTGTCTCACTATTTCCATTCCCGCGTTCACCACATCTTTCAAGTTAACCTGGGACTCTGGGAAGGCCGAGTTGTTCACCATCAGCACAGTGATCTCGTAGCTGCCATTGTGGCAGTTCTGACTCACTTGGGAGGTCCAGAACAAAAGCCCTGGTCGGAGGAGCAGTGACCACAAAGCCAAGGCCAACAGTGGCGTCTTCATGACCTCCCTCACCTCAGCACCATACTCCTTGCTTTACTCTGGGCCTTTCAGGGAAGCAGGAACTCCAAATGAACAGCCTGTCACTGAGTCCCGTGGTCTACTCTTCCCCACGCTCCTTTCTGGTCACCCCACTGGTCACGTGGACCACAGAATACAGCCTTCCTGTCGGCAATTAGCAGCTACATTACAGTCGGAGATAAACCAAAGTTCACTTTGCGTGTTTGCTCACAGAAAGGTCAGAGTTATAAACAAGATTACCTGCGCCTCACCCAATTAAAAAAAATCACTGGTGACACATCACTGAGAAGAGGGAAAAGAGGAAGAGGGCAGTATTGTATATACCAAAAACGCTTTGTAAGATGGAAAATAAAGGTCAAAGTGTTCAAGGCAAGCACAAATATGATAGATTATTAGCTTTTAGGTTATAGTTGCACATTGAAACTGAATCCTTCACATTGAAACTGGATCCTTAACTAGGAAGATCTGTGTTTCACTCACCCAGTCAGCAACTATTATTGGGACTTGACGGGGCATTGGAAGGGCACTGGGCATACAGCCATGAATGACATGGATACATTAATGTCTTCATGGAACACATGTCTACTGGTGGGGAAGACAAACATTAAATAAATAATTATGAATAACTAAACTCAACAATGAAAAACAGTGCAGAGTGCTGTGGGAGCACATGGCAGATTAACCTAACCTATTCTGGAAAGTCAAGGACGCGTCCCCGAGAAAGTAACCTTTGAGCTGAGCCCTGGAGGATGAACAGGTGTTAGCTGAATGGGAAGTGAGGGAGAGCATGTGAGGCTGGGACAGAGCTTGTGCAGAGGCCCAGAAGTGGGAGGGGGCATGGATATTTGAGGAACTGAAAGAGATATAGTATGGCTGAAGTGAAGAAAGCTAGTCCAGGGCAGTAAAGGATGCCAGAGGAGTAGGCAAGTGTAGGCCAGGGGGTTTCCTGTGAGCCATTACGAATTTGGAACTTTACCCTAAGAGTCAAGAAAGGGACATGATCAGATAAATGTTGTAAAGAGCACTTAGGCTGCCATGGAAGAAATGACCTAGAGAGAGGCAGGAGTGGGGTCATGGATCAAATTAAGAGGCTGCTTCTGTGGTTTAGGCGAGAAGTGAAGGGGGCCAGATGAGGGCCGTGGCAGTGGAAGTGGGTTCAAGAGACATCTAAAAGGTAAAATGATAAGAAGATATTTCATTGGACCTGGGGCATTAGAGAGAGGGAGGAGTCAAGAGTGACCCGTTACACACTCAGCTGGGTGGATGGGAAAGCTGTTGACTAAGCTCTAGGATTCTGAAAGCAGCAAGAGAAAAGTGACTCATCACATGAAATGGAACCCCTATAAGACTATCAGTGGATTTCTCAGCCCAAATCTTGTAGGCAAGGAAACAGTGCAATGATATGTTCAAAGTACCTGAAAGAAAAAACCCTGCCAACCAAAAATATTATACCGGCAAA
Source organism: Tursiops truncatus (assembly GCF_011762595.2). Classification (NCBI taxonomy): domain Eukaryota; kingdom Metazoa; phylum Chordata; class Mammalia; order Artiodactyla; family Delphinidae; genus Tursiops; species Tursiops truncatus. Next base: position 91,149,540 of record NC_047044.1, on the reverse strand, counting down.
ATTATCCTCTAAAAATGGAGGAGAGATAGAGTCTTTCCCAGATAAGCAAAAACTAAGATAGCTCATCACCACTAGACCTGCCTTACAGAAATGCTTAAGGAGTTCTTCAAATTGAAATGAAAACATACTAAACAGCAACGCAAAAGCATATGAGAGCATAAATCTCATGGCAAAGGTAAATATATTAAAAAATGCAGACTAGGGAGGGGGAAGGGTGAGCTGTGACAGGGCGAGAGAGTCATGGGCATATACACACTAACAAACGTAGTAAGGTAGATAGCTAGTGGGAAGCAGCCGCATGGCACAGGGATATTGGCTCGGTGCTTTGTGACAGCTGGAGGGGTGGGATAGGGAGGGTGGGAGGGAGGGAGACGCAAGAGGGAAGACATATGGGAACATATGTTTATGTATGACTGATTCACTTTGTTATAAAGCAGAAACTAACACACCATTGTAAAGCAATTATACCCCAATAAAGATGTTAAAAAAAAAATGCAGAGTAAAGTAATACTGTAATGGTGGTACCTAAGTTATGTTTAAGCTTAATATAAAAGTTAAATGATAAAAATTTGTTATTGGGCACACAATATAGAAAGTGTGGGGACAGGAGAGTAAAAGTACAGAGTTCTTGTATGCAATTGAAGTTAAGGTGTTATCAACCTAAAACAGATGGCTACAACTACAAGATATTTTATGCATGCCTTGAGCTAACCACAAAGAGAAACTATAGTAGATACAAAAAAGATAAGAGAAAAAACTTGAAAGCAAATCATTACAAGAAAACCATAAAATAGCAAAAGAAGACAGCGAGAGAAAGTAGCCCTACAAATTTTCCCCGGAAGTAACTCTATTTACAGTTTAAAACTGACCAAATACAATATATGAAATGATAAATTCAATCAATCATGGTGGTCGGCCGCCAAAATTTTTTTTTTAATTTTATTGGAGTATAGTTGATTTACGGTGTTGTGCTACAAAAAAATTTTAATAAAAGCTGGGCTGTTGCCACTCTTCAGGTTAACCTGAATGGCCCTCTAGTGATTTACCATGTCCCAGCTGATCACACCTCTACACTGGGAATTGCATCCCCCACTGCAGGGCCTACAAGGAGAATGGACTTCCTCAGATCATGACATGAAAGAGATCTTGTGAGTGATCATGGAAAGGCTGCCTCCAGACCTCCTGGGACAGGACAGGAATTGCCTGGTGTAACACTCCCTTGACTTAGCCTTGTCGGTTCTACTGTTCATCCCAGGTGAAAGAAGAAATGCATTCTGGGTACTCAACGAACCAGACATTAATAGAAGGGATTAGTAAAATTGAACGGGACAGTATTCGTGATTCTCCTCATTTTATAGTAGACCAAAACCTGAAAAATAGGCTGGTTCTAGAAATCCACTCAGTGATTGAAAACAACCAGAAATTATGCTTCTTTTACCAGAAGCAGAGGAAAGAAACAGAGTGATAACCAGAAGTGGGGATAGGGTTATGAGAGGATTTTTAAGGGTGAAAGTTAGTTGAGTTATTTAAATGTTGATAAGGAGCTGGTGGAGAGGGAGAGGTGGCAAATGTGAGAGAGGAGGCGTAAATGACGATGGCTCCAAGAAAATGAGAGGCAATGGGATTCCAAACATGGCAGAAAGAACAACTCTTCCTTATAAAAGGAAGAACGTGTTGTAGGATGATTGTGTATGTTCCTGAACAGAACTTGGATCCACCCACCTAGATACGCAGCAAAGCCAACCTACTGGGTTGTGGTGAAGGAAAGCTCAGTGTTTACTGCAGGGCACCCAACAAGGAGAATGGGCAGCTAATACTCAAAAACCCAAACTCCCCGATGGTTTTCAGAGAAATGTATTTAAAGGCAGTGTTGGGGTGAGGGTCGCAGGGTGTGTGATCAGCTCATGGACACTTTTCGGATTGGTAGACAGTAAGGTGACAGGGTGGTGTTTCAGTAATCTTGATCATCAATTTTCCAGCTCCAACCAGTCTATGGTCTATGTGTTCAGGGTCAGCAGGTTCCACCTGGTCGGGGGTCTGGTTTCCGTAAGAAATAACTTAAGAATGTGTGTCAGACACTGTTATCTGTTTTTCTCAAGGAGAACTAGGACTTTATGACCCAATCCTTCAATTTTACTTATTGCTTAAGTTGTTATCACCTTCCTTGCTTGACTGCCTTTTCTTAGTTCCTGCTTTTGCCCCTCCTTAAATGATTAATTGCTTGAATCTGTTTTCTGAAACAGGCCAGGGAAAATAAGGTTGTTTTTTTTTTCTAAAGGTGGGAGTGGGGGAATATGGAAGGGTCTGCAATCACGAAGGCCCTGCAGGGATCTGCTCGGTTTCATATATACACGTATATTTCTAGACTTGTGGGCTGGAAGATGAGATCATTTATGTATGATTGTTTAAATTTATTTTCTGAAGGAGGTGAGTCATTGGCTGAGAATGAAAGGAGAGCTGGGCTAGTCAGAGGCTTGAGAAGGGAGGGACTTGAAAAGTTACTGTGATGAGTGAGAGAAGGGACTGATAAGAGATGTGTCCTAATGTTGTTTGTCAGTGGTGAGATTCGGAGATGAGTGACTGAAAACTGGCCTTACTCAGCCCAGCTTTATGATTTTCTCTAGCAATGTTTAGCTGCCCAAGAGCAGTACAGGAAAGCGAATGGTTGGGCTTATTCAGGTATGGTTTTTCCAGGTAGGTGCAATGAAAGAACAAATGGATAAAAAAAAAATTGAACAAAGTCAAAAGAGTGGAGAGATGGACTATAAAATCTAAATTGAATAACAATGAAGTGCATGCAGGAGGGGAGTGAGGGAAAGGCATAAAGAAGAAGCTTGAGGGAATTCCCTGGTTGTCCAGTAGTTAGGACTTCATGCTTTCACTGCCCAGGCTGTGAGTTCAATCCCTGGTGGGAGAACTAAGACCCTGCATGTCGCATGGCACGGCCAAAAAAAAAAAAAAAAAAAAAAAAGAAGAGGCTTGAAGGGATGACGGTACAATAGGCAGGCAGAAGTACAGGTGGAAAGGGGACAGCTGAAACAAACAGCTGGAAAGATAGTGTTTGCATTAGAGGGTGGGTTTTCTGAATTACTGATTTGAAAAGTTCAAGGTGGCTGAGGGGGGGAAGGAAAATGTTTTTGAACAGAGGAGTTTCAGGAACTCAGAGTCCAGTCTGTTGGACAGGTCACCTCCTGGGTATGAAAATCAACCAGACTGATAGCAGGCCCTTGTTGGGGAGGAATAAACCAGGGAGAATATCCAGGACTTCAGTAACTGACAGTGGTTGATGAAATGGGATAGAGAGTATCCTGGCTAGATGGTACATGCCTCAAGAGAACAGAGGTATTTTTTTTTTAATTTTTAAATTATGAAGTAGATCATACATGTAAAGGAATATCTACCATGAATATATACAAATTAAAAGAATAATAAAATGAACACTCATGTACATACATTACAGCCTAAGGTATAAAATGTTACTAGAGCCTTTGTACTCTGTGTGCCCCATCCCTAACCCATGACCCCTGCTTCTCCCAACCTAGCCATGAGGTGTACAGAACAGTCCACAAAGAGATACAGGATACTGAGGCATGTGTTGAGCATGGCATAGCAATATGGGGATGAAAAAAGGCTAGAGAAGATATGACACCAAGTACCCATGTTTGGGGGGATGAGTGATGTGGAATAAGGTGGGTTCAATTCTAGTGTCTCCTGGAGGGAGGACGGTAGATGCTCAGACTTCATAGGATTCAGCTTTGATTCAGAAGGAAGGCACTGGGGTTATTTTATGGGGGGGGTACGTGGTGATGAGTGACTGAGAGTGGTCAGGAGTGGGTGCCCCTGGATACTTTTAGTGGACGTTAGGAAGAATGGAACAGCAGGCTGCAGAGAGGCACACGGCCATCACATCAGTGATTAACCTTTGCTACAGGTAACGATTTTATATGTTGAACATTTGGTGGCCACTGTGGACTCAAACTTGGTTGTCTGTTAATATGTTGCTATTCCCACTTCCTGTGGTAGGAGAAAGAGTAGACTGTTTTTGTTTTTTGATTTGGCCGCAAACTGCAAATATGAAAGAAAGCCACGTCAAGGGATGGACGAAGTTGTAACTGTCAGGTGCTTTTAATTCAGATGTGAAGACAGAAGGCAGATGCAGTTCTGGGAACCCTTTGGTTATAGCATGGAACCAGGAAGATTTTCAGAAGGAAACAAACAAGATGACAGTCCTTTCTGGATCCTTTAAGGCAAACATTATGTGTCTTCTTTATGTTGTAAAACTACCAGCATGTAGATCATGATTAAAGAGAGGCAGGTTCTGCTGGGAAAGTTTCAAGGGTCAAAAACAAATAATGGAACACTGAGTTGCCAGATTTATGAGATATACTCTTCAGTAGAACACGAAAGCCCTAAAGATATGAGAAAAAAAGGGAAATTACTCCTCATGGGAAGGGGCAGCTGAGCAGGTCACCTGCATGTGCCGCTCTTTCGTTTCTGGCGAGACTTTGGGTCTCTTTTGTATGCTTCTCATTAAGATCCCCTGCTCACCTTCAGGCCTATCAGAGTACTCGGCATCTCTACAGTCTATAGCAGTCCTAGGCTTCCTCTCTCCCTATCTCAGTGCAGATGCAAAAGTGAGTTTACGGACTAATGTAACTGATAGAACTAAAACGTGAAAGTATTTTTTTAAATAAGCACAAAAGTAGAGATTCTGATCGGGATTTATTGAGGAAAAATGGCTACAGTAAAGTACTTCTCTTTTTCCAGTGTTATTGAGAAATAATTGACACACATCACTGTATAAGTTTAAGGCATACAGCATGATGGTTTGCTTTACATATATTGTGAAATGATTACCACAATAGGTTCAGCTAATAACCATCTTGCCACATAAATACAATAAAAAGAAAAGAAAGGAGGAAAGAATAAAGGAAAAAAAATTCTCCTTCTGATAAGAACTCGTGGAATTTATTCTAACAGCTTTCCTATATATCATATAGCAGCGTTAGCTGTAGTCATCATGCTGTACATTAGAGTATTTCTGAATGGACGATTTAATAGACGCACCAGATTAGCTGAAATACACCCTGAATGCCTGCAGCCAGTGTTCGTGAATACTTCTGCTCCTTCCGATTAAGTCATCTGCTTACCAAGGGTCCCTTGTGCTTGCGCCCAAATTTGCCAAACATATTTATTAAATTATGTCCTTAATTAAATGTTATGTAATCTGATAAAATACATACAAAAACTGTTGGAAATCTTAAACAAAGCAAATTACTAAGAAAACTGCTGTGGCGAGACTGCTATAAAACACCAGGGAATAACAAAGAAACCTAAAAGAAATTCTGTCCTTAGAGAACTTGTCAATTACCTTAAAACATCAAACACCAGAAGTAGCACAAGATGCACTAGGGGTGTGGTTTACTTAAGAAAGCTGATACGGGGGGAGGGACAAATTGGGAATTTGGGATTAACAGATACACACTACTATATATAAAATAGATAAACAACAAGGATCTACTGTATAGCACAGGGAACTACATTCAGTATCTTGTAATGACCTATAATGGAAAAGAATCTGAAAAAGGCACAACTGAATCACTTTGTGTCACAACTGAATCACTTTGCTGTATACCTGAAATATTGTAAATCAACTATACTTCAGTGAAAAAAAGAAAGAAAGAAAGCGGATACAGAGCTCCAACCTGGCTACTCATGCTTAAAGAACATTACTTGGCCTGACATCAACCAATGGGTGAATAAACAAACATGAATATGTTTTGAGATAAAATAAAACTTTTAAGGTATAAATATATAATTTTTAATGATTCCTAGTTTAACTGTTTATTTCCTGTGAAGGAAATCCTTACTGGTCCTATTCGCATAGGATAACATAATGCCAGATGGGTTCAGGTAACTAAAAGGCTATACGGTTTTGCTGAGCACTAAAATGGATTTGGTTACGCAAACCTTCTGAGTTAGGCATAGAGAGATATAAATTGCTTTACATGATAAAATGAGGAAAATGTGAAGTTCCCAGGGCTAATCCAGGAACAAGGGAATGAGGAGGAGAGATGGAAAGAGATAAAGGGAAAGAGATGGGAGCTACATAGAAATAAATGGCCTGTGGGAAAGGCCTAGTGGGATGCAGGCTGAAGACATTTAAGAACAAGGATGTATAAAATAAATAAGAGGTTGCTCGTCTTTTCCTTGAGGAAAAGATGCCTTACTTCATCCATACAACAGATATTTATTGAGCATCCTCTAATCGTTCTCAGCATTGGGGTTATACAAATGAACACATTTCTGCCTTCATGATAATTGTATTCTAGCGGGAATTTAAAACTGATAAAACTGGGTAACGGTTCCCAAACCTTCAGTCAAGTCTGTGCCAGATACGACTTGCCTAACTTTTGGGAATTATGGAAAGGTGCTCATTTCTGTGTCTAGATTCATGGGGTAAGAACAGGAGTAGGATGGCTAGGTGACTCTCAGAAGCAGGAGTCTGAAGTCAGAGATGATCATGGTAGTTTAAGACTTCAGGGTTTGATGGAATATTGGGAAGTGTTTTTGAACTTTCTACAAGGATGAGATGAGGGTCAAAGTCATGTTATCTAGATCACAAGGCCAGGTGACCCGACTGACACCCAAATCACTATTGTACACTAGGGCTGCATATCTAAATTCTAGCATCAGTGCCTGGGCGCTTCAGGCTGACAGGCTTGTTTCTTTTCCCTGTTATGCCTGTTTCCTCTTGTCTTCCCCTCTCCCATTCTCAGCTCGGTGCTCTGTGATGACCTAGAGGAGTGGGATGGGGGTGGGGTGGGAGGGAGGCTCAAGAGGGAGGGGATATATGTATACATATAGCTGAATCACTTTGTTGTACAGCAGAAACTAACACAACATTGTAAAGCAATTATACTCCAATAAAACAAACAAACAAATAACAGAAGAAACTCTATTTAAACCCTGAGCAATGTCTTCCTCTCCCTCCTTCCCCAGCCCATTTTGTACAGTCTTCTCATATGCTCAGGAAAGGCTGGAGTAGGTCATTGTTATACACTTGCAGGGGCAGCTGGAATTCTGTTCAATTTCTTAGTGACTCTTGGATTACCTCCTCTGTCCAGGTGGCTAGTTTTATGTACTTAGGGAAATATGTGCTGGAGACAGTAGTAATGCATCTTAGCTGCAATAAAGTTCTCCATGCTCTGGAAACAGCTTTGTTTGTTTTCTCTTACCTCCGACACACGGAAGGAAACAGGCCGTAGGCTGCCAGGAGTGGTTGGTTGGGTTGATACGTCAATCCTGAAAAAGGAACTCTGTATCCTCCTGTAGAGAAGCTGGACATTACTCTTCCCCACCACGCCAAGGCAGCTGAAGGATTACTTCCTCCTAGTTATACGGGTTAAAATAATAGCTTGGAAAGAAGGAAGAAAAGTGATCAGTCCCCTGAAGTGTAAACTCCTTACGAACAGAGTAATTATCAGTTTTGTTTATTGATGCTTCTTTACAAAGTTGGAAAGGTAAGGCAAGCATTTAAAGAACAGAATTGTATATCTTGAGGTAAAGAAGAGCATCTTTGAGTTTCAGGAGGCAGTTCGATATTCTTATACAAAAAACCAAGACCCACAAAACTTGAAGCTGGATTTGAATTGTGTTTCAGCTGTTTGTTAAGCATATGAACTCCAGCAGATTACCTACATTTGCTGATCTTTAGTTTTCTTATTTGTAAGATAAATTTAATTTCTATTCTAGCCAGTAAGCCTGAGCTGTGACCCTTGTTGGAGTTTGGAGGTGGGTAGGTGTGCCAGATGATTGATGGTATTTGCCCAAACAACATTCACTCACCTGGGGTTGAAGAGTCACACCACAGGTGATTCACTCCCAGGGAAACAGCCAAACAACAGCTCCATATTATTCCAGCCTGTCTCCAATCCAGTCCATACATGCAGACCTTAGTTCAAAAGAGAAAAAGACCTGGAATAAAAACCTGGAAGAACCACCTGATAAAGAAGTCAGCAGAATATTAAGTCATACATATAACTGCCTAGGGCCACTCTAACAGGCTCTATCACACAAAGAAGAGGGATGTCGTACTTCACTTGATCAAAAACTGGCAGCCTGCTCTGGCACTTTGAGTGTCCTCCATGGTGGTTGTCGGGATTGCTGGAGCTGTGGTAGCACCCCGTGGGGGACTTCGATGTGTGAGCAAACTGCACTCACCAGGTGACAGAATCCACTGGAGACCCTCATGCTCAGTGGGCCCACAGCAGTTCCCGAGACAAACAGACTTATTGGACAATATTCAAGACATGCCTAGCAACTTCTAGATATATTCACAGGAGCACCAGCAAGTGAAAATTAAGTTACTACTGTTGCGTGAACTTCACAGATTCTAGCACAAGGAAGTTTGGTTTAATTAAAGCAGAAAATGGTATTATAAAGTTCCTGGCACCTAGATAGTTATTGTTATTCCTTGATGCCCTTCTCTAAACAGCAGCATCAATTGCTCCTTCCTTTGCGCTACTTTTGTGTATAGTAGGTATATCTTCTCTAACTTTAATTGAACATTTATTTAATTGAAATTAATTGAATTGAAAAAGCGAAGTATATGACAACCTCACTTTATTAGAAAAGAATAGTAATGGAAAGAAATTTCAGTTGTATTCAAGAAATACTTATGTGGCTAGATGTGATTAGAAAATTGTCCCTAAGACAAATATTTGGAATCTACCACAGGAACAAAAATTTAAACTACATTTATTTAGATATATTTCTTTATATTTAACAGTGAATCAGCAGGATATATTTGAAAGAAAGAAGTTCTGAAATGTAGAGTGGTAGATACTCCTTTTCACCTTATGTATGAGATTAGGAAAAATGAATTTATCGAATGCTTAAAACTTGGCAAAATTATTTGAAGGAGGAACAAATGCCTGATGAAATAGGATTAGATGGAAAGGGATAAGAAGATCAGGGGAGAAAAGTCTTATTAATGCTTCAAGATTGCAGAAACTGGTCGCCCAAGACACATCATATCAAATGTAGTAGACGCGACCACACTTAATATATTTGATATGCATCATTTTTCTGTAAAAAATTTTTCTGTAAAAAATTGAAAGGAGTTTTATAGTTTTGCTATCAGTTTTGATTTTGTAGTTATCTTTTTTGAATTTGGAGCCAAGACTTCTTTCTTTTAGGTCTCAAACACCTTTATAGGCTTTTAAAACGCTCAGAGGTCTAGACAGTGACAGACTGTCCCTGATAGGTAAGGATGTAAAACAGACTGTGAGAGGGCTTCCCTGGTGGCGCAGTGGTTGAGAGTCCGCCTGCTGATGCAGGGGACACGGGTTCGTGCCCCGGTCTGGGAAGATCCCACGTGCCGCGGAGCGGCTGGGCCCGTGAGCCATGGCCGCTGAGCCTGCGCGTCCGGAGCCTGTGCTCCGCAACGGTAGAAGCCACAACAGTGACAGGCCCGCGTACCGCAAAAAAAAAAAAAAAAAAAAGACTGTGAGAAAGAAACCAAGCCCATTTACAGCTGACACCCACAGTATCCCTGTGAAATAAAAGGAGAGACTATTTAACTTAAGGTGTTTATCAGAGAAATGGAGGCCAAGAGTCAACAAAACAAAGTACAAAGCTGTAAATTTGTCGGGAAAGAATATACAATTATATTGAGCATGTGAATGTAGAGGCTAGTGAGAATTCTTGACATAAATTTAGAAACTTGCAAGGGTAGTTTGAAACACACACGTGAAATCAGCAGGAATGATGACAATGATACTGGAAGGTTGGATTTTGCTGCCGAACCAAACTTGGGTCTGCTTGCCTGCACATAAAGTCAACCTACTGGGTTGTGATGAAGGAAAGTGCACTGTGTATTGTAAGGCGCCAGACAAGGAGTCTGGGGCAGCTAATGCTCTAAAAATGCAAACTCCCCAGTGGGGTTCAGGGAGGCATTTTTAAAGACAAGGTGAGGGAGGGAGTCACAGGGTTGTGATCAGCTCATGCAATTCTCTGACTGGTTGACAGGGTGAGGTAACAGGGCAGGGTCACAGGTTTAACACTATCAATCCTCAGGCTCCAATAAGTCTGGGTGCTCATGGTTATCAAGTAGTTAACTTCTTCCATTTGGTGGGAATTTTAGCATCTGTAAAACAACTCAGGAAATGTGCATCAGATAACTGTTACCTAGGTACTTCAGAGAGGAGCTAAAGCAGAGAACCTGAGGGGGAGGGGTCTGTCTCAGGAAGGCCCTTCACAGCCCCCCCCAACTCAACACCACAGAGGGGTGGGCTGACACCTGAGCCAACCCTCCAGCCCGACCCCTGGACACACCTCTACCCTCACCCCATATAAGGAACTAGCTCGCCCCATCCCCTCAGGGAAGCAAGCTAGCAAGGGACTGTTACTTGTTCTCGCTCCCCCCTGCTGCAGCAGGAGCCCCAGTAAAGCCTTGCCTGAACTTCTTGTCTGGCCTGTGATCAATTTCTATTGATTAAGGAAGGCCAAGAACCCTGGTTGGTAACATTTGGGTCCAAGGCTGCTTGGGTGGTAAGTAGCAGAGCCAGAATTTGGATCGGTTTTGCCACATTCCAGAAGCCTAGGCTTCTCCACTCTGAGCTTATTAATTGAGACTGGGGGCTGGGGGCTGGTGAGGAGGGCAGGTGGTGAAACATCTGGAGGGCAACGAATTAGACGGACTTAAATAACAAAGAAGTAGTTTACGGAAGCAGAGTGAGGAAATTTTGGAGGGAAATAAAATTTGACACATAAAGGTGTAAAAGAGTATAAAAGGATAATAGACATAGGAAAGCAAAACAGGTAAAGGGAAAATGGCAAAACCTTGAAAGCGTTTAATTTATAAGGATATGATTTTGTGCCACACAAGGCATTTTGTTTAGTTAGCTTTTATGAAAAAAATTATAAAAATGAACTGTCCCAGTACTTGCTGTTGGAGGCAGGGGAGAGAAATAATTTTCCCTCTACTCTTCTGAGTTCTTAGCTGAGACCCTTGTAATAAAGGACAGATTAACAAGAGAAAAACAAACAGAAGGTTATTAATATGTATACATGAGGGAGATAAGAGGTACAAATTTCCAGTTGCAAAATACATGATTCACAGACATGATATGTACTGTGTGGGGAATATAGCCAATAACTATGTAATATCTTTGTATGGTGACAGATCATAGCTAGATTTCTCATGGTGATCACTTTGAAATGTACAGAAATATTGAATCACTATGTTGTGTAACAGGAAATAACACAGTGTTGGAGGTCAATTGTATTTCAAAAACAAACAACAAACTCATAGGAAAAGAGATCAGATTTGTGGTTACTGGAGGGTGGGGGGTGTGTGTGGGAGGATTAGATGAGAGCAGTCAAAAGGTACAAATCTCCAGTTATGAGATAAATAAGTCCCAGGGATGTAACGTACACTATACACTTTCATGTATAACATACAGCAGCGGGCGGGGGCTACAACGAAGAGTAGCCCCCGCCCGCTGCTGTATGTTATACATGAAAGTTGTTAAGAGAACAAATCCTAAGAGTTCTCATCACAAGGAGAAATAATTTTTTCCATTTCTTTAACATTGTATCTATGTGAGATGATGGCTGTTCACTAAACCTATTGTGATAATAATTTCATGATCTATGTAAGTTGTCATTAAGCTGTACAACTTAAACTTATATAGTGCCCTATGTCAATTATATTTCAAAAAAATGGAAGAAAAAATACAATAAAACCTGTTGGAATAGTTCAAAACAAGTAAATAAATAAATAATAAAGGATCTTTTCAAATCTTCCCTCCCCCAAATACAAAACAAAACGTATACTTTATGTATACGGGGTAGATTCCCAGGGAAAAATGAGTAACTTATAAAATGGCTTAGAATTCAGACTTAATAGGGAAAGGGGAGGAGGGAGGTAGACCTCTTGGGGAGACTACATGATTTTTAGGAAAGATGAACGGACCTTTAGACGAGTAGATGGGAAGTATGTTAGTTTGTGACACAGTCTGTCTGGATGCGGTGTCCACTTTTATTCTCCTCTCCTGTGACAAGAGTCAATCTTCCCTGGTTGACGAAGCTCCCAGGGAGGGGATTTATGACAATTGAACTCCTTTTGAGGATCTGTCTTTAGGCAGATAAAAGGAGTTCAGAGAAAGCCCCTGCTTGTATTTGCTGTTTTTCAAGTGACTACAGCTCAAAATAATCAATATACCAAAGGGGCATTTTTTGGGGGGGCTGCATAGTCTGTTATCTTTCAATGCCTACACTTTCATCCTAACAAATCTCACCCATGGCTTTATATAATCTCTAGAAGGTGACTGAACTTAAGTTTACATCTTAAACCCTGAACTCTTCCTGAACTAACTCCAGATTCAAATATCTGTCTTGATATTTCTACTGGGACGTGGCATAGAAGCCTCAAACATGGCATGTCTGGAACAGAACTCTAGATTGCATTACCCTGTATCATGTTTCTCTTCCAGTCTTCACCATCCCAGGAAATGGAATCCTCATCTACCCTATTCAATCAAAATCCTAATAGCCATCCTTGATTTTTCTTTGCTTCATCTTCCACATCCAATAGGGTATGCAAATCCTATCAGCTCTGCTGCCACAATATTTCCCCAAAAGGTTCACTCCTTCCCTCTCCCTTATTACCACCCTAGTCCAAACCATCATCTCTTGTCTGAGATGCTGTCAGAGCCTCCTAACTTGTCTCCCTACTTCGGCTTCTATCCTCTTAAAATCCATTTCCTACACAACAGCCAACAGATTTTTTAAAAAAACTACTAAATCAGATTATGTATTACTGCTTCCTAAAACTCTCAGTGGCTTGCTGTTATATTTATTATAATAATAATGACCACGTATAGTATTTGCCAAGAGCCAAACATAATCTAAGTGATTTATATAAATTAACTTAATAATCACAAAAATCTATGATATCAGTTTCATTATTATTCTTGTTTTTCAGATGGGGAAACTTAGGCAAGACTGATTAAGTAATTTGTCTGAGGTCATACACATGCTGAGTGTTGGTTCTGGGATTCAAACCTAAGCAATCTAGCTCTAGAGTCTGTGTTCTTAAGCAGAATATTGTACTGTCTCTCAGCAGAACCTGAATTCATAAATTTACATCTCCAGTTCTTAAACTTTTGGATCTCAGGACCCCTTCTTAAAAATTACTGAGGACCCTAAGAGCTTTTGTTTATGGGGTTTTAACTACTGATACTTATTATACTGAAAATAAAAGAGGGATTCCCTGGTGGCACAGTGGTTAAGAATCCACCTGCCAATGCAGGGGGCACGGGTTCGAGCCCTGGTCTGGGAAGATCCCACATGCCACGGAGCAACTAAGCCTGTGCACCACAACTACTGAGCCTGTGCTCTAGAGCCGCGAGCCACAACAGCTGAGCCTGCACGCCACAACTACTGAAGCCCATGCGCCTAGAGCCCGTGCTCTGCAACAACAGAAGCCACCGCAATGAGAAGCCCGTGCACTGCAACGAAGAGTAGCCCCTGCCTGCTGCAACTAGAGAAAGCCTGTGCACAGCAACGAAGACCCAACCCAGCCAAAAATAAATAAATAAAATAAATTTATCAAAAAAATTATTTATTTTAAATAATAATGTTAAACCCATGACATGTTAACATAAATGCATTTTTTTGTTGGTGTAGCCACTATGGAAAACGGTATGGGATTTCCTTAAAAAAACTAAAACTAGAGCTACCATATGATCCAGCAATCCCACTCCTGGGCACATGTCCGGAAAAGATGAAAACTCTAAGTCAAAAAGATACATGCACTCCAATGCAGCACTGTCTGCAATATCCAAGACACGGAAACAACTCAAGTGTCCATCAACAGATGATTGGTTTAAGAAGATGGAATATTACTCAGCCATAAAAAAGAATGAAATATTGCCATTTTCAGCAACATGGATGGACCTAGAGAATATCATACTAAGTGAAGTTAGACAGAGAAAAACAAATATTATATGATATAACTTGTATGTGGAATCTTAAAAATAACACAAATGAACCTATATACAAAACAGAAACAGACAGACATAGAAAACAAACTTACAGTTACCAAAGGGGAAAGGGGAAGGGATAAATTAGGAATATGGGATTACAAACTACTACATATGCAATAGATAAGCAAGAATTTACTGTATAGCACAGGGAACTATATTCAATATCTTGTAATAACCTATAATTTGAAAAACGATATATATAATTGAATTACTTTGCTGTACACCCAAAATAACACAAGATTGTAAATCAATTATACTTCAATAAAAATATATTTTCATGAAAAAAATCTGTATTTTCTTAAAATAAAAGCTGATGTATAGAGTGATTTTGTTTTGCATTTTTGCAGATCTCCTTGATGTCTCTTTAATAAAAGACAGCTGGATTCTTATATTTACTTCTGCATTCAATTTGTTTTAATTTGTTGTTTTGGTTGAAGTATATGAAGAAAATCTGGCCTCACATAGATATGCAGCTGAAAAGGGGGGGGGGGGGGCGGAGGTATTTTCATAACCTTTTCAGATATCCTTTGATTTTATACCCAAACTTGACAAGTGATAGTTTCTCAAAGGTTAGTTGAAATTTGAGATCTGGAACCATATCAAGGAAATTTCATACCCTGATATATTAAAATCTATTGAGCTATCATGCACTTTGATTGAATCTTTCACACATGCATGATTTTTAACATCATGAATCAGTTAATTTGGAAAATACTGTTTCACTGAGTTCTGCAGATTTTTCAAATTTTAACACATCGCATGATACAGTATCAAAATATCGCATTTGTCGTGTCACTGTTGGTCTCATTAGAAATGTCAAGTATCAAGAAGATGTCAAGCTCATGGTAGCAGATACAAGTTTTCCAAAATTTTAATTTTTACTTGTATGCATGACTTTTTATCATCGGTAACAAATACTGTCAGTTGTGTTCCTTGAAGTGACAGTCTCACTTGGCTTACTTTTTGAGAAAATGTCTGCAAACATTCAAATCTGAATAACCATCATTTGTCTTTCAAGTAAAAATGTTTTCCATAAAAAGGTGACTAGTTCAGCTTGCAACTCAGTCATGCAAATGATATGTGATGGATGAAGAATATAATACTAGTATAGTCTGGGTATCACTACCTTGATGTGCTGAGGTTATAGTAGTTTTACCCACCATTGCTTCTGAACTATTAACACTGATGTCAACAAAGAGAAAAAGGCAAATAAAATGTTAGTATTCTTCTGAAAAGTTTAACTCTGTGACCCTTTAAAGTGCCTTTACCCAAGGAGTCTACAGACCATACTTTGAGAACCACTGTTTTACATGGTAATTGTCTTGCCAAGTTGCATGTCTCCTCACCTATCCCGCTCTGCCTTGCTAAGTTCCACTCACTTAAGGACATCTGCATCAACTGTTCCCTCTGCTGGGAACTCTCTGACGCTGCTATCTTTATTGTTATCAGATTTCAGCTCAAATGGCACCTCCTAAAGACACTTCTTGTGATTAACCAGTTTAAAAGACACCTCACTCCCCTAGTCATTCTCTATTATGTTACTATGCTTTACTTTCTTTATAAAAGTTATCATCATTTGATATTATCTTGTTTATTAATTAATTAATTTGCCTCCTCCATTAGAACTTAAGGTGTAGGAATTCAAGGAATTGAGCTGTCTTATTCATTTCTGTATCTCCATCTCCTAGAACTGTGCAGTCAAAATTTAATAAATATTTTAAAAGACCTTGAGGAATTAAAAGCAAAAGTAGATATTGCAGTAATTTGAAAAGCACAAAGCATTATAAGGTGGTTTATAAGTTTTCAATATTAATCTCCCAATGAGTATTAACTCCTGACACTTTTCGTAGTTTATAATCAACTTTAATGTTCTCTCCACACCAATATAGAACTTGTATTCTTTTATTTTTCCCTTCCCATTTATTACACTTGGATGGAATGCAAACTATTTTAGGATATAGATGAAATTAGAAAGGCACTTAAAATATTCTTCTAAAAAAAGAAATTTCTTCCACAGTATTTTTAGAGCATAGTGTGTGCAAAGGCTAATATCTATGAACACGGTCAATTTGGGGTATTAGACATCTTTAGTATACTGAGCCTCCTTACTCAGGAACATGCTCGGTCCCTTTACTTACATCTTTATTGATGCATCTAAATGAAGTTTTACTATTTTCAACATAAGTATACTGTACACTATTAGAATTATACATAACTATTATATATTTATATATGTTTGTTGTTACTGCAAGTAAATTGTAAGTTGTGTTTTTAAAATCTCATTGTTTATAGACAGAAATTTAAATTTTTTTGTATTGATCTCATATTGGCAATCTTGCTAAGTTCTTTTATTACATACTAATAGTTTGTAGATTAAAGTTTTTTATATATGAAAGCACATCATTTACTAAATGATTTTTTTCTCTTTTTTTTATTGTATTGTTCCTAATAGATCTCAGAAGATTGTGCACCTTAGTTTGCCTAGGTGTGTTGGTAAGATAGTTTTTATACACTTATTTTCTCTCTTTTCTTACTTACTGTTTTCACCTAGTACTACATATCTTGTTATATTTTCTATTTTAAAGATAATGATTTTTAACATTTCGCCATTAAGTATGAAATTCACTGTAGGAGTTTAGTTTTTATTTTATTTTTTTAGATTCTTTAATCATGTTAATGACATTTCCTTCTATTTCTAGGTTCCCAAGTTTCTAATCATAAACGATGTTTTAGTTGTATTGTCTTTATCTATTGAGATGATCAAATGTTTTTTTCTACTTTTATTTTTTCATGAGGAAATTATATCATTAATTTCCTCATCAAAAATATTATATTTACCATATTGAACTATTCCTGGAATAGTTGAATCCTGAAATAAACCCAATTTGGTCATGATATATATTTATTTCTTATTTATACATTGCTAGATTTGGTTTGCTATTATTTCATTTGGATTTTTGCATCTATGTTTTGAGAGATATTGGTCTCTAATTTATCTTTATAATATGAGAAAGTACTGCCTTTGCCAGGTTTTGGTGTCAATCTCGTAACATGAGTTGAGGAGTACTGTTTCTTTTTTTTATTCTTTGGAAGAGTTTGTATTGAATATAAGGTTGAAATAATCTGTTCTTGAATATTTAGGAGGGTGAGATTTTTAAAAACAACACAAAAAAGTGAAAATCACAATGGGAAAGCTAGTTTTTTTCTCCTACACTAGAAATAAGAACTTCTATTCATCAAGTGCACTATAAAAAAGAGTAAAAATAATTGTAGCACGAATAATTGCCAAAGGGTTAACATGTGCAGATTACCTTAAGACACCTACAAATCAGTAAGAAACAATCAAATATAAAAATGATCTACACAATTTAATTCTAATCGTTGTCCCCTCTATTCTGTTCTACCAACCTTATGCAGGTAACAATTTTTAATTTTGCTTTAATCATTCCAGCTTTTTAAAAGCATAGATGAATATATATTATTTTTTAACCTTTTTTCTTGTCTACTGACATCATTTAATGACAAAAATCTTAGAACTATGCTCATACCTGTACATAGAGATCTTCATTCTTATTTTTTAAATAACTGCATAATATTTCATCATGTAGATTTTTTATTGTTTATTTAGGCAGTCTCATTTTATTGAACATGATTTTTTCCCAATCCTTGGCTACAAATATTGCTCAAATGGGTAATTTGTATACATTATTTTATAGCTGTATAATTGTATCTGAGAAATAAATTCCCAGAAGGGAGATATTTGGGTCAAAGAGTAAATGCAAGCTATAGTTTCTGTGTATATTGCTAGATTTACCCACTTTGGCCTTTCATGTGAGGCACTCCCACCTGTAATATGTGAGACTACCTGGTTCTTCACAGCCCCTCATACAGAATGTGTTGTTAAACTTTTAGACTTTGGGTAACTTAATAGGTGAGAAATGATATTTCAGATTTCTAATTACATTGCTCTTATTAGCAGTTAAATTAAGAATTGTTTTATAAGTTTAAAGACATTTTTCAACAGCTATGCAATTTTAGGGTGACAGTACTTTGAAGATATATTCTGCCATCTTCTGGCTTCCACTGTTCCTGTTAAGAAGTCATCCGTCTAATCATGAATCCTTTGTCTCGTCTTTCTAGAGGTTTTTAAAGTCTTCTTGTCTTCTGGCTTCTACAGTTCTACCAAAAAGTTTCTAGGTTGATATTTATTTTTATTTTTCTATTTGGGATTTATTGATATTCCTGATTATGAGGATTGGTTTCTTTGATCACTTCTGGATAGTGCCAACTACTAGCTCTTCAAATACTGGCTTCCCTGGTGGCGCAGTGGTTGAGAGTTCGCCTGCCGATGCAGGGGACACCGGTTTGTCCGGGAGGATCCCACATACCGCGGAGCGGCTGGGCCCGTGAGCCATGGCCGCTGAGCCTGCGCGTCCGGAGCCTGTGCTCCGCAACGGGAGAGGCCACAGCGGTGAGAGGCCCGCATACCGCAAAAAAAAAAAAAAAAAAAAAAGTTTTATAGTTTTAAATTTACATTTAAGTCTATAATCCATTTTGAGTTAATTATTTTAAGTGAGACTGAGATGGAGGGTCGTTATTCATTCATTCGCTCATTCATTCCTTTATTTGCCTATGGATGTCCAATTGCTTCAGTATCATTTGTTGGAAAGGCTACCTTTCCTCTGTTGCATTGCTTTTGCAGAAAGAGAAAAACAAATACTCTATGCTAACAAATATATATGGAATCTAAAAAAAAAAAAAAGAACCTAGGGTCAGGACAGGAATAAAGATGTAGACGTAGAGAATGGACTTGAGGACACGGGGAGGGGTAAGGGTAAGCTGAGATGAAGTGAGAGAGTGGCACTGACATATATACACTACCAAATGTAAAAAAGATAGCTAGTGGGAAGCAGCTGCATAGCACAGGGAGATCAGCTCGGTGCTTTGTGACCACCTAGAGGGGTGGGATAGGGAGGGTGGGAGGGAGATGCAAGAGGGAGGGGATATGGAGATATATGTGTACATATAGCTGATTCACTTTGTTATATAGCAGCAACTAACACAACCATGTAAAGCAATTATACCTCAATAAAGCTGTTAAAAAAATCATACTTGTGCAGATTTAGTTTTGGATTCTCTGTTCAGTTGTAGTGATGTATAGATTTATCTTTCTGCCTTTAACAAAGTCTTTATGACTGTATCTATATAAGTCTTGAAATCAGGTAGACTGATTCTTCCTACTTTTCTTCTTTTTCAAAATTGTTTTAGCTGTTCTAGTTCCTGTGCCTTTCCACATAAATTTTAAGATAATATTGTTTACGCCTTCAAAAAATCTTGCCACTATTTTGATACAAATTGCACTAATCCTGTACACCAACTTTGGAAGAATTAACATTTTTACTATGTTGCATATTCCAGTCCATGAATGTGTATCTCCATTTATTTCGATTGTATTTGATTTCTTTCCCCAGAGTTTTCTAGTTTTCAGCATACAAGTAATATATGTGCTTTGTTAGATTTCAAAGCATTTCATTTTTTGAGTGATTAGAAGTGGTGTTATATTTAAAATTTTGGTGTCCATGTATTCATTACTTGTACATAGAAATACAATTAATATTGATTTTGAATAGTGTAACTTCGACCTTGCTTTGTTTTCAGTCTTGGGGAAGAGAAGGGGAGAATTCAGTATTTCATCATCAAGTGTAATGTTAACTATAGTTTTGTTGTAGATGATTTTTGTCAAATTGAGGCAGTTTCCTTTTATTCCTTATTTTCTGAGAATTTTTATCATAATTTATCATAATTTTTATCATAATGGATCTTATGGATCTTAATATTGTCAAATGATTTTTCTGCATCTATTAATAATATTATGCAATTTTCTGTTGATATGATAGATTACATTAATGTTCAAATATTGAACCATCCTTTTTTCCTTAGAATATACCTAATTAATTATGTAGAATTCTTCTTCTATATTGTTGAATTCTATTTGCTAATATTTTAATAAGGAATTTTGCCTCTATATTCATGAGGGATATTGGTCTGCAATTTCCTTCCTTCCTTTCTTCCTTTTCTTCCTTCCTTTCTTTCTTCCCTCCTTTCCCTCCTTCTCTCCCTCCCTCCTTTCTCCATTTCTTTCTTTCTTTCTCAGGATAATATTAGGCTTATAAAATAAGTCAAGAAGTATTTCCTTCTCTTCTATTATCTAGAAGAGATTGTTTAGAATTGGCATTAATTCTTTTAATGTTTTGTATAATTCTTGAGTGAAACCATCTGGGCCTGGAGATATTTCTTTTGGGGGACTTTTTTAAAGTGTAAATTCAAGTTCCTTAATAGTTATAGGTCCAGGCTTCCCTGACGGCGCAGCGGTTAAGAATCTGCCTGCCAATGCAGGGGACATGGGTTTCAGCCCTGGTCTGGGAAGGTCCCACATGCCGCAGAGCAACTAAGCCCATGCACCACACGTACTGAGCCTGCACTCTAGAGCCCATGAGCCACAACTACTGAGCCCACACACCACAACTACTGAAGCCTGCGCACCTAGAGCCCATGCTCTGCAATGAGAGAAGCCACCGCAATGAGAAGTCCATGCACCACAACTAAGAGTAGTCCCTGCTCGCCGCCGCAGCTAGAGAAAGCCTGCATGCAGCAACAAAGACCCAATGCAGTCAAAAATAAATAAATAAAATAAATAAATTTATAAAAATAGTTATAGGTCTATTAGCATTATCTATTTCATTTTGGATAATCTGTGATAGTTTGTACTTTTTGAGGAATTGACCCATTTCATTTAAGTTGTCAAGTTCATGTGTATAGAGTTTGTTCCCTTCCCATGATTCTAGTGTGTGCAGTCTGTAGTGCTAACCCTATGTTATTCTTGATATTGGTAATTTGTGTCTTTTCTCTTTTTTTTTTATCAGTCTTGCTAGAAGTTTATCAATTTTATTGATCTTTAAAAATATCCACGGGGAATTCCCTGGTGCTCCAGTGGTTAAGACTCAGGCTTTCAGTGTGTGGACCCAGGTTCGATCCCTGGTTGGGGAACTAAGATCCCACAAGCCACGTGGTGTGGCCAAAGTTAAAAAATTAAAAATTAAAAAAATAAAAATTTTTAAAAACTCACGGTTACATTGACTTTCTGTACTGTCTTTCTGTTTCCAATTTCATTGATTTCTGCTCTTATCCTTAATACTTCCTTATATTTGTCTCCTTCGGATTTTCTTCACTCTTTTTCTAGGTGAGAGCTTAGATTATTGATTTGAGGCTCTTCCCCTTTTCTAATAGTTTATTTAATTTATAAATTTCCCTTTTAGCAATGCTTTAGCTATTTTTTTACAGCAATTTTAGATTCACAGCAAAATTGAGCAGGAAATACAGAGAGTTCCCATATATTCATAGCCACCACACAGCATGCAGAGTCTTGTCCACTATCAACCTCACAGCATCATCACCACAGAGTGGTACATTTGTTACAATTGGTGAGCCTAATTTACATTGTTATTACCCAAAGTCTACAGGTTACAGTTCACTCTTGATGCTGTACATTCTATGGGTTTAGATATTGACAAGTATCCACCAACATAGTATCATACAGAATAGTTTCACGGCTCCAACAAATCATCTGTATAATTCTTTTTCCTATCTTCTATTTCTTTGAAGAAATTTTATTTTTTCATTTGTTTCGAGTGTGTTCGTAACCTCTCATTAAAGTATTTTTATGATGGCTGCTTTAAAATATTTGACAGATGATTCTAACATCTCTATCATTTCAATGTTGGCATCTACTGATTATCTTTTCATTCAGTTTGAGGCCTTTCTGGTTCTTGGTATAACATGATTTTCTATTGAAATTTGGATATTTGGATATTATACGATGAGACTCTGAATTTTATTTTAACCTTCTGTTTTATCTGGCTTCTTTGGACATCACCCTGGCAGGGAAAGGGAGAGACATAGCCTCATTACTGCCAGGTAGAAACAGGAGTCTAGGTTATTCACTCATGCCTTCTTACAGCCCAGCAAGGGTGGAAATCCGAGCTCCTTTTCTGGTAGAGGTGGGGTGAGACTACAGTTTTTCTTTGGTATTTGGCTGGAGAGAGTTGTAATTGTCTAAAAGTTTTCTGTCTTGTTAAGCTTCCCTTTCCTCCAGCTAGAGAGAGCAGGCTTTTGTTGGGCTTGTTTTGTCTGCATTTGTTAGTGTTTCCAGTTTTCTAGCTTCTGCAGTTCCAAGACTGGGATCTACAGGCCAAGAAGAAAACCCAGAAAACTCACCACTTTGTTGTTCATTGGATTCTGAGTTCCCTTGTCAATCTGTCTTTTTCTCTCCACCTTTTAGAGTCTTCTTTTATTTGCTTTATATATAGTGTCCAGGGTTTTGGTGTACTTAGCAGGAGGAACATGGCAAACTACATCTACCCTACTATTTTGGAAGTGGAAATCTACTATTGAATGTTGTCTTTAATTTTCTTCCTTTACACCATAACTAGATTGGCTTCCAGATCCTTTAACTGAGCAATAAACAGTTAAAGACCTGAGATGGCAGGAGTTGCCCAAGTTTGTGAGGGAAAGAGAAAGGTGGTTAGCCTTAATTGGCATTAGTGGCCCAGTGCAAAGCTGTTCTGTGAGTATGAGGGTCACAGAAAAGAAAGAGGATAATAAGGAAAGTGTACAATGAATATTTATCTGTATATCTTCTTTACAATGTGGGAGGAGTGCTTGAACTGTGAGTAATGCAATTAAGTCCCTTCTTTTGTCAAGAAACTGTATTAGTCTAATTTATATATGAAACAGAAAACTATTTTGCACACAAAATGAATTTTGTATTACTAGTGCAACAATAGTGCAACAATTAGAAGATAAAAGTAAAGAGAAGACAATTTCATACTTAGGTATCTAAGATTCTGTAAGCTTTTCCAGAATCAAATTAAGGTAAGTAATTAAAGCTTTGATTTCATAGCAAAGTATTTTGCAAAAAGTTATTTAAATAATTTACATCCATTATTTTTTAACTATCAAAACAACTCAGTCAAGGTAAAAATAAGCCCAGCTTAGTTTATGTCAAAATTGATGGATTAATAATTAATAAAATTTACTAAAGTGAGATATCCATTAGAGATTAGCTCATGAAAATATTTAATACAGAATAAACTGCCACACGGGTAAAAAAAAGTATCTTATTTTTCACTGTAACATGTCACACTTCCTTTCACTTTCCTTTGGCAGCAGAAGAAAGCTGAAGAGGAGGTGGTATCGGTAAGTAATATAGAAGATATGAGAAAGACTGCTGGAAATACTCCCACCTGCTGGAAGAAGGAGGAAAATGCCAGACCTTTAAAAGCTGCCACTGAAATTTGATCTCTGCTCCTAAAGACATCTATAATGATTATAAGGCCCATCCCTCCTGTTTCCTGGCAGAACCACAATTTGTACAGCTATCTGCTAATCCTCATGCTAACATGAGCTTCTGGGAGGCTTGGCTCCTCCCCTGCTCCAGGAGGTGACTCCTAATTAACTGATTCAGTTGCAATGGTCCCATTGCCTTTGTAATGAGCTTAGGCATGGCCATGTGACTTTATTCTGGCAAGTGAGACATGCGGGAAGGTTTTTTAGGGATCTCTGAAAAGGTTTCTTTGCTCTTAAAAAGGAGTTATGAGTTAAGAGATGGTCTTCATCTAACTCAAGACTCCAAATGCTGTCTATATGCTGATAACACCTAAATACATATATTTCTAACCTTGACTTCTCCCCTAACCTCAAGAATTTTATATATAACTGCTGACTTGACATTTCCACCTGGATGTCTAATACATATTTTAAATTTCTCATGTCCAAAACTGCACTACTGTTTTCCTCAGCTCCTCTCTCCAGTCTTGCTCCTCCCCAAGTCGTTCTCATCTCAGTAATTATAACTCTACTCTTCTACCACTCTACTTTCTCAGGCCCTCCTTTTTTTTGTTGTTAATAATAATACCACTTTTAAAAAATTTATTAATTAATTAACTTTTGGCTGCATTGGGTCTTCATTGCTGCACGTGGGCTTTCTCTAGTTGCGGTGAGCAGGGACTACTCTTTTGTTGTGGTGCGTGAGCTTCTCACTGCGGTGGCTTCTCTGGTTGCGGAGCACGGGCTCTAGGTGCATGGGCTTCGGTAGTGTGGCATGCGGACTCAGCAGTTGTGGCTCACAGGCTCTAGAGCACAGGCTAAGTAGTGGTGGCACACAGGCTTAGTTGCTCCGTGGCATGTGGGATCTTCCCAGACCAGGGCTCGAACCCATGTCCCCTGCATTGGCGGGTGGATTCTTAACAACTGTGCCACCAGGGAAGTTCTCTCAGGCCCTCCTTGATTCTTCTTTTTCTTTTATATCCTACATCTAATTCCTCTCTAATTTCCAATATGTTGACTCTACCTTCAAAATACATTTAGAATCAAATTACTGCCATTGGTCCAAACTATCATCATCTCTTGTATTCTTGCCTCCTACAGTTTATATTCCTCACCACCAACAAACTAGCTCTTTTAAATTATAAGTCAGATCATATTACTCCTCAGCTTAAGATCCTCCAGTAGATCCCCATCTCATTCAGAATAAAGGGCAATGCCCTTCCAGTATCTTAAGGCAACAGATCCTCTGACCGCATCTCCTCCCAGTCTTTCTTTAGCCAACTCTGCTTGACCTTCACTGGCCATCTGGGTATTCCTTGAACATACAAGGCATGTATTATGGTCTGAATATTTGTGACCTCCAAAATTCATATGTTGGTGCTCTACTTCTCAATATCATGATTTTTGAAGATGAGGCCTATGAGAGGAAAGTGAGGTTAGATGAGGTCATGAGGATGGGGCACTCATGATGGGATTAGTGCCCTTATAAGAAGAGACACCAGAGAATTTGCTCTGTCTCTCCCCATGCATGCACAATGTCCTTCTAGAATTCAAAACTTGGATATATACTTGGCATTTAATGTGGCATTACTTTCAAATTAATCTCCAACTAAAACCATGGCTTCATTTGTTTCTTCCTGGCAACAATCTCTTTGGTTGGTGACTGAAGCAAATTTCACTGAAAAACCCCAATTCACCACACACCAGGAATTAGTCTTTCAGTGGGTCTGAATATATGTAACTTTATCAAAGACAATGGCTTTCTGAAAAGATCTAGACAGATTGAAGGTGCTGTACTGGGTTGTATCTTTCCTATGAGATAGTATTGGAGATAATATTGAAATATTAATATGCACTGGTAGAGGTAATTAATGACTAAGCAGAAATTAAAATTCCTTATAAACAGTTCACAGATAACAATAAAAGGGAAATTTTATATGCTTCTGGGTAATTACTACATTACTCTCACTAAAATTATAAATTGCTGTTTCTCAAAATGGATCTTAAAAAAAGTTAACAAAGTAATATGAGTATATGGTATCAAATCAAATAGAGAAAAAATGTTACGATGTCCTTACAGATATCTCAGGCCCACTTCACATAGGAATTTTAAGTTCGATCTCCTTTTTTGTAAGCTGAGAATATTATTGCTTCTATCATTTCCTCTATGGTTCCTTCATATCTTTCACTCCAACAGTGTAAAAGTTATATTGTCCAGATTGCTAACAGTTACATTCTACTCTGCAAAGACCAAGGGAAAAAAAGCCTGCCATGTGACTAGCATAAGAAACTAGGTTCTGCTATCCATTTTGCATGAAGCCAAATAAAAATTCTAACTCTATGCCTTTGGAACTAGAAAAAGAAGAGCAAACTGAGCCCAAAATTAGCAGGAGGAAGGAAATAATAAAGATTAGGGCAAAAATAAATGTAACTGAGAACAGAAAAACAACAGAAAAGATGAACCAAACTGAGAGCTGGTTCTTTGAAAAGATAAAGAAAATTGACACACCCTTAGCTAGACTAACCAAGGAATAAAGAGAGAGAACCCAAATCAACAAAATTATAAATGAAAAAGGAGACATTACAAATGATACCACAGAAATGCAAAGGATCATAAGAGACTACTGTGAATAACTATATGCCAACAAAATGGACAACGTAGAAGAAGTGAAAAAATTCTTAGAAACATACAACCTACCAAGACAGAGTCAGGAAGAAACAGAAAATCTGAATAAACCAATTACTAGTAAGGATATTGACTGCGTAATCAAAAATCCCCCAATGAGAATGAAAGAAAAGAACTATACGATTATCTCAACTGAGGCAGAAAAAGCATTTGGCAAAATACAGCAACTGTTTATGATAAAAACAATCAACAAATTAGGTGCAGAAGGAACATATCTCAACAAAATAATGGCCATACATGAGAAGCCTAGAGCAAACATCATACTCAGTGGTGAAAGGTTAAAGTCCTCGCTAAAGCAATCAGGCAAGAAAATAAAATTAAAATTATCAGAATCGGGAAAGAAGAAATAAAATTTTTCTACTTGCAGATGAAGACGCAACCAAAAAACTGTTAGAATTAATAAATGAATTCAGTAAAGTTGCAGAATATAAAATGAACATAGAAAAATCAGTAGCGTTTCTATACACAAACAACAAATTTTCTGAAAAAGAAATAAAGAAGTTAATCCTATTTACAATAGAATCAGAAACAATATAATACTTAGGAATAAATTTAACCAAGGAGGTGAAAGAATTCTATTTTGAAAACTGTAAGACACTGATGAAAGACATCAAAGAGGACACAAATAAATAGAAAGGTATCCCACATTCATGGACTGGAAGAATTAATATTGTTAAAATGTCAATACTACCAAAAGCCATCTATAGATTTGGTGCAACCTCTATCAAAATTCCAATGCCATTTTTTACAGAAATAGAAAAAAAACCTCCTAAAATTTATATGGAACCACAAAAGATCACAAATAGCCAAAGGAATCTTGAGAAAGAAGAAAAAAGCAGGAGGCTTTTCCTGATTTCAAGCTACCTATAATACTATAGTAATTAAAACAGTATGGTACTGGCATAAAAACAGACAAACAGACCAATGGAAAAGAACTGAGAGCCAGATATAAACCCAAGCTTAAATGGTTAACTAATATTTAACTAGGGATTCAAGAATACTCAGTGGAGAAATGATAATCTCTTTAATAAATGTTGCTGGGAAAATTGGGTATTCATGTAAAAAAATGAAAATTGATCCCTATCTTATACCACTCCCCCAAATTAACATGAAATGGATTAAAGACTTAAATGTAAGATCTGAATCCATGAAACTCCTAGAAGGAAATGTAGGAAAAAAGCTCCTTAACATGGGTGTTGGTCATGGGTTTTTTTGTAAATCACACCTAATGGGCAAAAAATAAACAAGTGGAACTGCATCAAACTAAAAAGCTGCACAGCAAAAGTAACTCAACAAAGTGAAGAAAACCTACAGAATGGGAAAAATATTTGTAAACCGTATATCTCAGAAAGGGTTAAAATCCAAAATACATAAAGAGCTCATAAAGCTGAAAAGCAAAAAAGCAACTAATTCAAATAAAAAATGTCAAAAACCTGAATAGACATTTTTCCAAAGATACACAAATGGCCAACTGGTACCTGAAAAGATGTTCAACATCACTAGTCACTAAGAAAATGCAAATTAAAACCACAATGAGATATCACCTCACACCTGTTAGAATGGCTGTCATAAAAAAGACAAGAGATAACAAATGGTGGTGTGGACGTGAAGAAAAGGGTACCCTAGTGCGTTGTTGGTGTGATTGTAAATTGGAGCAGCCACTATAAAAAACAATATGGAGTATCCTCAAAAAATTAAAAATAGAACTACCATACAATTCAGCAATTCCACTTCTTGGAATATATCCAAAGGAAATGAAAACACTAATTTGAAAAGATATCTGCACCAATGTTCATAGTAGCACTATTGAAATAGCCAATATACGGAAATAACCTAAGTGTCCATTGATGGATGAATGGATAAAGAATGGAATATTATTCAGCCATAAAGAACAGTGAAATCCTACCACATGTGACAACACGGATGAACCTTGAAGGCATTATGCTAAGTGAAATAAGTCAGACAGGAAAAACAAATACTGAATGGTCTCACTTATATGTGGAATCTAAAAAACAAAAAAACCCAAACATACCAAACTTATAGAAAACAGAAAAAGAGATCAGGGATCAGATCTGTGGCTATAGAAGAGCGGTGGTGGGAGGCGGAATTAGAGGAAGGTGGTCAAGAGGTACAAACTTCTAGTTATAAGATAAATAAGTACTAGGAATATCATGTACAACATGATGACTATAATTAACGCTGCCGGATGATATACAGTTATTCCTTGAATAACATGGGTTTAAAATGCACAGGTCCACTTACACATGAATTTTTTTCAATAAATACATATTACAGTACTATGATCTGTGGATGGTTAAATCCACAAATTTGGAACCGAAAGAGGAGGCCGACTGTAAAGTTATAGGAGGATTTTCAACTGCATGGGAGTTGGTGCTTCCAACCTCTGAGTTGTTCAAATTCAACTGCAAAGGAAAGTTGTTAGCAGACTAAATCCTAAGAGTTCTCATCATGAGGAGGATTTCTTATCTTTTTATTGTATCTATATGAGATGATGGTTCTTAACTAAACTTATTGTGGTGATCATTTCACAATATAGGCAAATCAAACCATTGGTGATGTATGTCAATTATTTCTCAATAAAACTGAGAAAAAGAAATAAATTGACGTAATCCAGAGCAACACCAAAAAAGCTCAGGAAATATATCGATAAAACCATGTTTGATCATACCACAATAAAATATTTAATCATAATTTTTCTTATTTTAAAAATAATAAGTTTACCTCAGAAAATTTTTAAATATGTTTATATTATACATGTTTTGTGGCCTCTGCTTTAAGATGGGATAATTCAGAGTTATAATTCCCTCTCCAGAAACTCTTGTGGATCAGACCAAGGCTAGACTTTACCTGCCCTTGGAAACAACGTGCCCTCACGTTTCTTGAAAAGCACTCCCTCAGTAAGTCATCTGCACCCAAGCCCTGTCTTAGGCTCTGCTTCAGGGAAAGCAGTTCCCTAATGTGAAGAATAAGTTGAGTCAGTAGATTGAAAAGGAGTTACTACAGTAATGGAATACAAGAACAAAATAGCTTCAAACATACCCTGGTAAAATGACTGAACTCCAAGGATAAAAATAAAATCTCACAAATAATAAATGAATAAAGGCCAGTGAACGAGCATGGGACTTCTTACCTGCACATTGGAAGCTGATGGACCATGGAACATTATCCAGACTTCTGAGAAAAAAAAAGAGCTACAACTTAAGGGTCTATATATCATTTAGGTAACATTTACCAGTCAGGGTGAAGGAAAGATATTCCTAGAGCTGCAAAATTTCATAGACTCTATTACCCACATACCTCACCTAAGGAAAATTCTTCAAAAAGGACTACTCAGTTGAAAAATAAATCAGGGGACTTCCCTGGCGGTCCAGTGGTTAGGACTCTGTGCTTCCACTGCAGGAGGCATGGGTTCAATCCCTGATGGGGGGAGATCCTGCATGCTGCCTGGCGCAGCCAAAAGTAAAAAAAAAGAAAAAGAAAAAGAAATCAGAATAGAGACTTCAAAATCGGGGAAGATGAAGAAGAGAACAAATAGTAGTGAACTATGATTCCTGCAATGTACGTATAATTAAGTCTGAGTAGATAATGATACAGTGATTGGGAATTTGTAATATAAATGCTAAATAACGATTCTTGAAAAAAAAAAGTCACTCTGCAAGAGAAATCAAAATAGTCTAGAATTAAAGTGCTAAATCATCTCAACAAATCTTTGGAGTTGACAGGGGATATAAAGAAGAGAATAGGGCTTCCTTGGTGGCTCAGTGGTTGAGAGTCTGCCTGCCGACGCAGGGGACACGGGTTCGTACCCCGGCCCAGGAAGTGCCATGATTACTCCCACACTCCAAGTAGAATAAGAGGAGGAAAAGGGAACTACAAAGGATCTCTCATCTGAGTTACCCTCCTTTTTAGTCAGGGTTCCCGGAAGCTCCACCCACAGCTTCCACCAGCCATACGGCCCTCCTCTCACCACAGGGGCCTTGGAAATACAGTTTTTCTCCTGAGTGCATTATCACTCCCCCAAAAATTTAGGTTCTGGTATTAAGAACAAACGGGAGAATGATAATGGATGTCTGCCAGTGATGTCTGCCACAGTGTTGTGATAAAACCAGTAGAAATAGCAAAAAGGAACAGCAATAGAAAAACATAAAGATGGAAAGAAAGAATCATGTTTATAGTTGTTTAAATGTGACAATGGACTGAATTCTTTTAAAAGCTAACTGTCAGATTAAGTTAAAAATATAAAACCACTATAAGTTGCAGAGAAACAAAACTATAAGAAAATTATTTCCTAAAAAGGCTGAACTCAGGCAGCACCTTCCTCCAGTTTCTTTATCTTATTCTTCAGTGAATAAACAAGAGTTTAGGGCTTCCCTGGTGGCGCAGTGGTTAAGAATCCACCTGCCAATGCAGGGGACACAGGTTCGAGCCCTGGTCTGGGAAGATCCCACACGCCGCAGAGCAACTAAGTCCGCGAGCCACAACTACTGAGCCCATGTGCCACAACTACTGACCCTGTGCTCTAGAGCCTGCGAGTCACAACTACTGAGCCCACGTGCCAAAACTACTGAAGCCTGGGAGCCTAGAGCCCGTGCTCCACAATAAGAGAAGCCACCGCAATGAGAAGCCCATGCACTGCAACAAAAGGGTAGCCCCTGCTCGCTGCAACTAGAGAAAGCCCGCACACAGCAATGAAAATCCAATGCAGCCAAAAATAAATAAATAAAATAAATAACAAAATAAAAACCCAAGAGTTTAGCTGCAATGATTATGATAATAAAGATGAGTAAAGATGATGCAGAATTGCAGGTATCTATTTGAAAATATAAAAGTATCTCTTTTTTTTTTTTTTTTTTTTGTGGTACGCGGGCCTCTCACTGCTGTGGTGTCTCCCGTTGCGGAGCACAGGCTCCGGACGCGCAGGCCCAGCGGCCATGGCCCACGGGCCCCACGCGGGATCCTCCCGGACCAGGGCACGAACCCACATCCCCTGCATCGGCAGGCGGACCCTCAACCACTGCGCCACCAGGGAAGCCCAAAAGTATCTCTTTTTTATATATCTAGAATGCCTAATTCAATGGTTTAGCAAATTGTAAGATTAATATAAAATTTATCTCTAAGATAGCTTGCTTTTAATCAAGTTTCATACATCCCATAAGAAAGTATTAGAAACCAAGTACTTATTGTTATGCACGATTATAATCTTCAAGATAGTAAAGCAGTTGTTCGGATTTTGGGACATTATTATTTGAGTGAGCTCAAGGAAAAGAGTTTTGTGAAAGATAACCTTAGAATACAAAATACGTAGGTATCTATGTATGTAAGTACAAAAATATTTAGGTAGAATTTTGGATTTGATAATAAGCAAACTTATTATTATCAGAATATAATCATTATCATAATGTTTAATGCCAGTTATTAAAGAATTACTAAGGGTAAACATCAACTACAATTTTTGTTTATTAGTTTTTAGTATTCCACATATGATATTTAAGGTAGCCCTTCTCTCCACCTGTCAGGTCACTTTGCTGACCAATAAAAATGGTTAAAGAATCTGAAAAGGGGCTTCCCTGGTGGCGCAGTGGTTGAGAGTCCGCCTGCCGATGCTGGGGACGCGGGTTCGTGCCCCGGACCGGGAAGATCCCACATGCTGCGGAGCGGCTGGGCCCGTGAGCCATGGCCGCTGAGCCTGCGCATCCGGAGCCTGTGCTCCGCAACGGGAGAGGCCACAGCAGTGAGAGGCCCACATACCGCAAAAAAAAAAAAAAAGAATCTGAAAAGATAACCAAAACATAACCTCCAGGGCAGGTCAAGGCAAATGGTTTACTAATAAATTTAAGGCACAGATAATTGTCATAGTATAAAATCTTTTCAGAAAATGAAAATACATGGAAAACAACTCATTTTAGGAAGATATATTAACATATTATCAAATAGATAATCTTCCCAAAACATTAATAAGTGCCTATGAGTATTCCAAACTCTAGGTCCGAGGTTCTAGGGGTACACATATGAATCAGATTCTGGCTTTCAAGGAGTTCACAGACTAGTCGGGGAAAACACATAAATTCAAATGCTGTAGTTAGTGAAATCCACTTACAGCAGTTTGGCAATCTACACAATCTGAATGAACCTTCTAGCACAAACGCTGCATTATTATGGCCAGAAGAAAATAAGGAAAATCAAAGAACAAAAAATAAAAGGACAGTGAAATAACAACTGAAGGTGAGAGGTAAGCAAGCATCCACTCTAGGGTTGCAATGGAGAATCAATCTATAAGGAGGCGAAGTAGAATGTGAGCCTCTTCAACAAGCTGGGACACCCACAGGGCGCTAAAATGGTCACAGGTTGATAGCAGCATCCAGCCCAAAGGAGAAGAAAATGTTAATTTTCTGTGGAAGGCAGCAATGCTCAGTTAGTTCCTCAGGACTCCCACAGGTGAGCTTCAACCATATATTAGTTTAGAATATACATCTGCCAAATAAATAAAGCCACAAGTCTTCATGTATTGTAGACCACCATGAATTGACTGTGTTTATCAGTTCATTCTGACTGCCAAATTATATCACACCGTAGTTTATTCATCCAGTCTCTGGTCCATGTGCAGCTGGTTTGTTTTTGGTACTGTGAAGAGCTCTACCAAGAACTTTAGTGAACATGCACCATGTACATAAGTGCTATCATTTCCCTCAGGTAAATATCCAGGAGTGGAATTGCTGGTTCAGCATAAATGTGAATCTATTTTCAAGTTCACAAGACAATGACAAAGTTTTGTTTCAAAAATAGTTGAATCACTTTATACTCCTACTAGTGTTATAAGAAATTCTGTGCGACACTTGCTATTGTCATTTTAAAATTTTTAACCCATCTAGTGAATGAAAAATTGCATTTCACTGTGGTCTTGATTTGCAATTCCCTGATGACTCATCAAACTGAACATCTCTTTCTATGGTAATTGGCCATGTTTTTCCACTGTCTTTTGCTCATTTTTCTATTGGCTTGTTTGGACTTAGTTTCAACTTATACCCAACTGTTTACCTGGTCCATCACATTATTCTCAGGCAACAGGACAAATTAGATATCCAACATTAGAAGGTTTCCCAAATACATCATGCCTAGAAATTACTCTGGCATTTGTTCACGCTGTTTGCTCCCCAAGCTTGCTGTGCTCTTCTCCTTCCCCAAAGGGCTTTCAGCTCAGAACAAATGTTACCTGATCTTTGAAGACACCCCTAGGCCTGATAAAATTTGTTCTGTACACCAAGAGCATTTCATTCATGCCACTCCATTATAGCAAACCACATGTGTACCACATAGATGTCTTCCCCTTCCCTCGCTCTTTACTTGGAAAATAGAAGCTTCTTGATGGCTTATTTATCTCTGAATCTTCAAAAGTTAACAGTTCTTGGGACAAAAGAGGCATTAAATGTTCAAATTCAGAAGAGATGACTTTGCTACAGGATCTAATTTCAACAGCATTTCATTCACATTGTAAGAAAAGCCTTATAGAACAGCTTTAAATTAAGTTCTTTAACAAACGTGTAGGAAGGCATTTTATTAGTCAACTTCAGAAAATCTCAGTCAGTTCTAATTTCAGATATCTTGCATTCTCAAATCATGTGACCCAGTTTTGGTTTGGAAAATGATTACTTCAGGACTGGACACTACCATGGGACTCATACTCACAGACAGAAACAAAAGATTTCTCATGTTCAAATAATTTGGTTATATTTTATAAAGTACATAAAACATGAACAAAAACAAAAAAGCTGTGCTACAAGGGAAAATAAAGTTCTACTAGACAGGTTCAAAAAAATTGAGGCCACCATCAAAAATATAAACAAAAAATTGATTCCAAATAACTTAAATACTTAAAGAATAAATATTTTAAATTATCATATGAATACCTATTTTCATGCTCCACTGCAGTCCCACCTTCATCCTCAATAATCTGATTCACACTAAATTGGGGATTTAATAGGTGCATCTATCTACTCAAATACACTCATTCGCTCACTCAACAAATACAACGGCACAGAAGTGTGCCAGACCCTGCTGCTTCTTTTTAAGTAACTCAGGGGTTTTTTCACTTGAATTAAAGAAAGTTGAACTTATGGGATTGTCTCACTGCCCCAGAAATTTAATTAATACCAGCACCATGGATACACTTGAGTATGGAGTAGAAGAAACCACTTAGAAGTGAAATGTCAGCAAATAGGGACGGGAGCCTCCCTGGCAGAGTCAGTAGCACGTAAAGGTTAACGTCAAAGGGTGCAGCATCCAACAGGGCTGGGTTCAAATCCTGGCTCAGTTCTGCCCCAAACCCCGTATCAGTTTCCTCATCTGTAAAATGGTAATTAATAATACATAATTCGTAAATTTGCTGGGGAATCAAATGCAATCATGGAATACAATTTGTCCCAAAGTGTCTGATATTCAATAAATAATATGATGCCAGCCTCTGCTGAGTGAATACAAGAAATGTTTCCCTGGCTAGAGTACATATGAGATATATTGATATATCGCTTAAAGTGAGATACACATACATTGCTGTCAAGGTTGGGAAATTACCCCAAAGCCAATCCAGGCAACCACCTCTAGGAAGCTAAGTGATTTCACGATGTCTAGACAAGCCGGAGCTGGGGGAGATCAGTTAAGGTGCATGGGATCACACCGCATTTGGGGGCCTTAAGCCCCTTCCCCATTTCCCTCATATAAACAGGTTAGTTAGGAGTGACAGAGCCAGGAGTCGAGCGAGGCCCTTTAATGACTTCGGTTCCCGCCTCTCCCCGCTGGCGGCCCCTGCCTGCGGCACGCAGGTGGGGCCCCGTCTCCAGCTCCGCCGGCGACCTAGGAAAGCGCTCGCAAACGGACCGTTCCTTGCTCTCCCGGGAGGGATTACTGCGTAGGACTCCACGACTAAACAGCTCTCTCGCCACACCCTTTTCACTGAACCCCTTAGAACCCAACCCGCCTCCTCTCTCCTCTCCTCAGCCCCGCCCGCGATTCGGAAAACGACTTTTACTAGGAAGTGAGGGTTTATCTCCCGGCTGCTACCGGGCCACACGACCCTCTCCCCCGAGCAACAGCAGCGCATGGATGCTGGGCAGGACGCTGCCCTGCGCCCCGGCCACGTTGCCGGCTAACTCCTGGATTCCCACCGCTAGGAGTTCAAGCACCGCCGCCGGGTACTCCGGAGTCGCGACGCTCACCTGCTCGGCGCGTCTATCTTTGTGCAGCTGACCCACGGCTAGCGCAGGGGCCGAGGGCTCAGGCCCAGGCCTGGACTTCGCGCACACGCAGCCACCTTGCATTCAGCGCCTGAGCTGGGTTACCCCTTACTCACAAAGTCAGTGAAAAAATAAAATATTCACACCCAGCAGACTCCGGCGCGCCACACTACGCCTGCACCTCGAGCTTTCCTATTGGACGCCGCGACATCCGCGGTCTCAGAGACGGAGCGGGTCGACCAGCGAGAACCCGGGTAGCACCAGCGAGAACCGCCCCCTCTGACGCCTCCTATCCAATCGGAGGAGGATAGCCGGCTCACCCTATTTGCATACAAGCCATTCTATATATGCTCAGGGCCCGAAGCCTCCCCCGCTAAGAAGCGTGTACCACTTCTAAGACGTGGGTTTGGAAAGGTAACGATGCCTACTTTTCCCAAAAGGAATCCAACGTCGGCAGTCCGGCTCTGAAACAGAGAGCAAAATCACTACTGCCCTGCGCCGTATTTCCCAGGCTACGTTCTAAGCGCGGACGCTAGGTTCCCGGCTCGAGCTCTGCGGCTCACACCTCCCCAAGCCTCAAGCCTAACCCCAATTAACGCTTCATTTGAAGCACCTATCTGCAAATTCACACGGCAGTTTAAGCACTACCAACTCTTTTCTTGACGTTTTGAGGGCCCTAAAAAGGGCCTTTTGGGATCTGGAGATAAGCCGCAGGCACACCTCAGCCGCCGAAGCCGTAAAGGGTGCGGCCCTGGCGTTTCAGCGCATACACCACATCCATGGCCGTGACCGTCTTGCGCTTGGCGTGCTCCGTGTAAGTCACCGCATCACGGATCACGTTCTCCAGGAACACTTTGAGCACTCCCCGGGTCTCCTCATAGATGAGGCCAGAGATGCGCTTCACACCACCACGGCGAGCCAGACGGCGAATGGCGGGCTTCGTAATACCCTGGATGTTGTCCCGTAAGACCTTCCGGTGGCGCTTAGCGCCTCCCTTACCTAGCCCTTTGCCACCTTTACCTCGGCCAGACATCTTTCACAACTACACGTCTAAAACCAAACAGCAAGCTGCTAGTACTGTGAGCTGTGAACCTTGCCTTATAATTCCTTCTAGCGGACCTGTTTGAAAACCTCAAGAAAGTGGGCGGAGCTATAGGCTCCAGGAGATTTCTTTCTTTTTTTTTTTTTTTTTTTAAAATTCCCTCCCTATAGGGCTTCCCTGGTGGCGCAGTGGTTGAGAGTCCGCCTGCCGATTCAGGGA
This sequence comes from Tursiops truncatus, assembly GCF_011762595.2. Lineage (NCBI taxonomy): Eukaryota > Metazoa > Chordata > Mammalia > Artiodactyla > Delphinidae > Tursiops > Tursiops truncatus. Next base: position 91,112,907 of record NC_047044.1, on the reverse strand, counting down.
ACACCGGTTCGTGCCCCGGTACGGGAAGATCCCACATGCCGCGGAGCGGCTGGGCCCGTGAGTCATAGGCCGCTGAGCCTGCGCGTCCGGAGCCTGTGCTCCGCAACGGGAGAGGCCACAACAGTGAGAGGCCCGCGTACAGGAAAAAAAAAAAATTCCCTCCCTATAAAATTTCTTGTTTGCTTATTTGGGAAAGATTTTCTTATTTTTGCCATGAAATTGAGGAAAGACTCGATAAAGTTTATTTTGCCTTTTCTCTCTCTCTCTCTCTGTAGGGCGCGGGAATTCTAATTTTATAGTTTTCAAACGGAATGCTTACTCTTATAATACCATTCTCAGACTAATGTGAAAATCAATAGGAACCAGGAATGCTTTACTACATGTTAAATTTAAAAGCAGTTGCTTTACACCTGTGGATCTTTTTAAGTCACTAGTTGGGGTAGAGAAAATCTTTTAATGGTTCTTTTTTCTCTTTGGGGGCCCCGTGGAGAAAGAACTAAAATCCTTTCAAAAAGTCTAACCTTACCCATTCCCCCCAATACCCCCAGACTTTTCCCTTGAAGATTCTTCTGCACAGTTGGCAGACTTTACTGCCTCCACCGCCTCCAGCCGAAGCGCGTTTTTTGCGTTTCAATCAAATAACTATTTCTGTGATTATTTAGTTAAAATACTGTAATCTTATTTCATTAAAACCCGAGGTTCTCACTTAAAAATTCAAAGTTCCTGTAAAATAGTGGATGCCATGATCGTGGCTTTAAATAGTGATTTATACTGCAGATCCCCAATTAGGAGGCTCTCCATTCTTTTCTTAAGAGAATCCCTGAGCAAAAACAAAACTTTTGAGTAGTGTCGCCCCTCTAGGAGATAGGACTGTCTTCCCAAAAGGGTTTACTGCGATAAAAGGCAGCAGTATTTAGAGGATGATTCATAACTCTTTCCCAGGTACTTAACACCTTGAGGAACAAATATTTTAGTAAACTGTGCTCCCTGTCCCTAGTCCTGACGAATAAGCCTTTCCAGCAGGAAAGCTTTATGGTAAATATTTATATATACCTAAATGCTTATTATTTACCTATCCTTACCCATCTCCATAGCACAAAAAAGTTACTGTGATTGTTGTTAAAGAAGAATTAAAAGAGCTCTCAGAACACTCTCTGGATGGCTAAAAAAAAAGTCCTAAATAGTCAAATTGTACCACATGATTTTAATCCTTGACTCAAAGAAGAAAAGTCTTGAAGAATCAGGATTCTTGTAATGGTAAAATAGGTTGGCTTTTAAATATTTACTAAGAAATCAAGGTTAGAACATTTTCAAGTTAGAGATCTCTCTTGTTTACAAGAATAAAAAGTGTCCATAATAATAATAAGTCAAAAATTGGGGGCATACCCTGCGACCTCAAGTGCTAGAGGCATTTCTTGCTTCAGGCCTTGTACTTTAGAGTAGCTCTCCTTCCGGATTTTTCTTTTTCTTACCATGGTTTCTTAATTTTTTAAAACTTTTTTTTAAATTAATTAATTTATTTTTGGCTGCATTGGGTCTTTGTTGCTGCGTGCAGGCTTTTTTATCTGGTTGCGGTGAGCAGGGGCCACTTTTTGTTGCCGTGAGCAGGCTTCTCATTGCAGTGGCTTCTTTTATTGTGGAGCATGGGCTCTAAGAGCATGGGCTTCAGTAGTTGTGGCATGCGGGTTCAGTAGTTATGGCTTGTAGGCTCCGTAGTTGTGGCACACGGCCTTAGTTGTTTTGTGGCATGTGGGATCTTCCCCGACCAGAGCAAGAAACTGTGTCTCCTGCATTGGCAAGCGGATTCTCAACCACTACACCACTACCGCCACTAGGGAAACCCGGTTACTTAATTCTTAAGACGTTATTTTCCTGGGAGTGAGCGAGGACGTTGAAACCTCAGGATCCTGTAAGTTCAACTGAACCCCTAAAGGCGGAGCAGTCGGGCCCAGGGTATTCATATGGAAGGTTATGTAAATGAGGGTTAGCAGTTTTTCTTTTGATTGGAGCAAGCTGGAGAAGGCGGTCCTTCTGCCAGCGCTCTAATTGGGAGAAGAGCCTGCCTGTCATTGGTCACCGGAGCCGAGGTTGTTGCCGCGCCCAATGGGAAGGCGCTGCCTAGTGTCAGCAAAGTGTTGGTGGAGGCAGTTCAGATGTGGTACGTTGCCCTCCCATTCTAGGAACTGGACCGCTGGGTTTTATTTCCCCTAGCTGGAGTTTTAGGCGAGAGGCAAACATGTCTGGTCGCGGAAAGCAGGGCGGCAAAGTGCGGGCAAAGGCCAAGTCCCGGTCCTCTCGCGCGGGCCTGCAGTTCCCGGTGGGCCGAGTGCACCGACTGCTGCGCAAAGGTAACTACGCAGAGCGAGTGGGAGCCGGGGCGCCGGTGTACCTGGCAGCCGTGTTGGAGTACCTGACGGCGGAGATCCTGGAGTTGGCTGGCAACGCCGCGCGGGACAACAAGAAGACCAGGATAATCCCTCGCCACCTGCAACTCGCCATCCGCAATGACGAGGAGCTAAACAAGCTGCTGGGGAAAGTGACCATCGCCCAGGGCGGCGTCCTACCCAACATCCAGGCCGTGCTGCTGCCGAAGAAGACGGAGAGTCAGAAGGCGAAGAGCAAGTGACCCTGACGCTGCCACAGGAGAGCTGGCTTCCTCAGCAAAGGCTCTTTCCATAGCCACCCCGCAGTGTTTTTGAATACGGTTGATGTTATGGAGGGCCGGCGCGATCTAGTGGGGAGGTGGGCGGCGAGGGGCCCATTAGGGTCGGGGGCCAATAAAGTCGGTGAAAGTTGTCTGGTCGAGAGAACTGTGTAATCGCGGGGGCCTGCCGGGTGACCCAGGGGGCAACCGGGAGGCCTTTGGAGGAGGTACTGGTGGGTCGGCCTGAGCCACTTTCTGGGCTGCTTTGGTCCGCAGGTCACCCTCAAGGCGGGCAAGGGAGACCAGAAGGGACCCACTGGCCTGGAGGTGGGCAGAGTTGGGAACTCTTCCTCCTCGCCTGAAGGCGGAGGAGAGACAGAATAGGTGCGAATGCAGCTGGGGGAATTATTTTTACTTTCCCTTCCCAGGGCCTTTGCTCCCCTGCCCTGTTTGGGCAGTTCAGGAACCTGTTCTAGGAAGGAGACGGTGGCTTCGAGCTGGTCTTGGGCAGGAAGTTGTCTCTCCGCCCATACTTTTCAAAAGGTAAAATAACTTGCCGTCTTGGAAGTGTGGCTCTGATGACACGGTGTCAACAGATTTTTCTTGGCCTGACAGCTGTTGTGTTTTCGGTATCAGATATTTTTATGAACACGCTTATGTTCACATTTCTTTAAAGTGAAGAATACGGAAGCATGAGTGTGTAATGTGTAATACGGAAGCATGAGTCACGAGGTTGGAAGTTTGTTCCCCTGACACTCATGTTGCAGAACAGTGCAGCACCTTTAGTCATGAGTTACATATGCTTATGAGCTTTAAAAATGATTTTCTCAAGTTTCTAGCTTCATAATGGTCTTATCTCCACCATATTAGATTCCTGTGGAAATGTAATTGGTTTGATTTTGCTTTATAACAACAAATCACCCTCTTGATGTCCCTTATGTTCTACCACTGGCCTGAAATAGTGACCTCATTCCAACAATGCCTATTGGGGTTGTGTTGCTTAATGGTACAGTGATGCTTTAATAAATATGTGAGATGTGAGAAAAGGCAAGGACAAATGATTTCAGATCAAGAATTTGAAAGTTACACACTAGCAATCCAATCTGTCCTTAACTGACCCTTCCATTTCACCCTTTTCTACAAGCTTTGTCCTGGCCCTCATGCTCCACAAAATAAGATCCCCGTTTAGATTTCACGTCTTTGGATTCATCTTTCCTGTGAGTCAGAGTTGAAGTCTTCTTGAAAAGAAAAAAAAAAAAGAGTATGTCTTCATCCTTGGTAGTATTGTAGTTGGCCCGTTTTCTCACATGGACTGTCTTTATTTCTTCCCCAATATTTATTGAGCATGTCTATATGCCATGCACAGTACTAGATGATGGGTGATGGGGGTATAGCTGTAGATGAGACCAACTGGATTTTGACTCTTAAAGCTCACTTATTTGTTCAGTGTCCTGGAGATAGGACACTGAACAAATAAGTTACTATCAGAGAAAGAATTCCCCATCAGCTTCCACTCGTACTTGTGTCTCTCTGTTGCTTGTGGAATGAATGTCGGAATTACTTCTCCCATGTGATCAAGATTGAAGCATACCAAGGTCAGGCCACACATACCCCTGTTCGGAGGCCTAAAGTAATGACCTCATTCCAACAATGCCTATTGGGGTTGTGTTGATTAATGGCATAGTAATGCTTTAATAAATATGTGAAATGTGAGAAAATACCAAGGGTATGTACCCAGGGCAGTTTCCAAGGTGTCCAGCTGTTTACTCCATTACCACCTTCTACTCAGAAGGCTTCCTCATATGTAAAATAATAGTCATAATACCTGTTTTGATGACTGAGATTGTTCCTTTATTGCATGCCAGATATTAGATGCTCAGTAAATTGAAAGAAGTACCATTTTCTACAGGGATATAGGCTTACCTTTATAGGTTAGGGAATAGGTAACTGTAGTTAATATGATTTTGTTGTTTTTAATGCCCAATTATTAGGAATAGTTCTCATTGTTACCACTTTGTGGAGTGATGGGCAGTGGAGGGAAAAAAAGTGTATATCAGGTGCTGGTTTTGACACTTATGTCTTAATTTCCTAAAAAATTTGAGGCACGTGAAAGATTATTACCGAATGGTAAAGAAATTAGGATAGGACATTTATAAGATAAACTTTTCTTTTCCCTCTAAAGATTCACAGGAGTCTAATCCTGTTACCTGAAGATAAAAACAGGCCAGATACAAGGTACAGTGATGACCCCCATCCTCCTTCTACCTCGACCACCACTGTCCCAGAGATTCTTAGGCTCCCCTTAAATACTTCCCCTGCTGCAAGCTTCAATCAGTCCCTCACCATTTCTGTTTCTGAGGGGTTTTTAAACCTGAATAGTTTATTGGCAGTTCAAAATGCATACCCCTAAAAAAAATAAATGCACACCCCTTGCCTAATCAAGTTCAGCCTGTGGATCTTTGATGCACAAACAGTTCTTGCCAATGTATGATTGTTAACTTAAAAGGCCAATATTTTTTCAAGCACGAGACCTGATGGAAGAAGATTTAGGACAAAAACTGGTGGGACCTGAATTCTTGTCCTTAGTAGATTTCTAATCCATAGTTGTGTGTGCATACACACATGCGCTTTCTCGTGGAGATAAGCCGTTCAGCGTGGCAGGCTGTGACTTGGCCAGGATTTGTTCATTCTTTGTTTTTTCCTGCAGGGCCAGTCTTGCCTTTGTGTCCCTGAGAACTGGTCTGTTTAGTTTTGTCTGCCTGGAATCAAAAGGTTTAGTCTGGCCCCATAATTGGTGATAACTATATGCAAACTCTTCACAAATCTCCTTCTGATAGTTGAAAGGTCATATACTATAGTGTTTAAGAACTTTTACTCTCTGGAATGAGACCTGGGCTCAAATCCACTCACCTCCTTAGTAGGTGGGTGATTTTGGAAATGTTACTCAATCTCTTTAAATCTCAGTTTCATCTATTAATTGGGCATAATAATAGAGTTACATCAGTGGATCTGGGGGAAGAGTTAATGAGATAATGTAAATTAAGGCACTGAGCTTCCCATATAGAAATGTGCTCAATGAATAGTAACCATTAGTATGTGAAACTGGATTTAGAGCAAGTAGCAGTAGTCACGGGACCTATTGAAGTTAGTAAACATCTGGCATTCTAGCAATTCTGTGACTTCTCGTCTAACGCACCATAAAAACAAGCTTAATGGCTGTTTTACTAGCTATAAGACATCTACAATCCAGTCTATAACAGAAAAGAGAGTCGTAAATAGCGAAATGAACCTTGTGAACCTGAATTTGTATTTTTTCCCCCTTGAAGGACAACCTAGTTTGGAATTAGTAGCTTGTTAAATGCACCCACTCAGATTAAAAATGGAACCTGTTCGTTCAACAATTTATTGAGCATATGTTACATGTTACATCTATGATTGATAACTGGCTGTCAGGAAAAATGATTATCATATAATTAGAAAGATGATTATAATCTAGCAGGCTACACCTTAAGAAAGGGAGATGCTCAGGGTATTATAGTAACAGAGAAGAGGCACCTGTGTTTCTCGGCCTGGTGGGGAGAGTGGCACCTGAGATGGGTCTAGTGCAAAAGTGAGCCTGACACGACAGAGCGTTCTAGGCAGAGGGACAGCACGTGCAAAAGCATGGGGGTCAAAAGGCAATATACCTGCGTCCGGGGAATCCAGGGGAGAAAGTCTGGCCTGGAGATAAGAATCTGGGAGTCATGATTAACAATGGTCTTCATGGGTAAAATCATCCAGAGGGAATATAAATCTAGAGAATGTAGGGAAAGGTGTATAAGTGAATCTCTGACAGGGCGTGTGGGATCTGTGAGGTCTAATCTCCTGTCGAGGAAGAGCAGCCTTTCAGAAGATGACGGGACACAGACTGAAGGAGAGAGCGTCAAGGGGTGGAGATTTTTCACAATTTGGGTCGCTGTGCTCCCAGACACTTCCTAATTTGTCTTTATTTTGACATGTAAGTAGAATATGTTCTTTAAAAGTTATTACGTTGTCCTACCCAGGGAACGCTGGCAAGCTGGCTTACTTTACCCGTGGCACTGGAATGGAGATGAATTTTCTCCTTCGCATTTTCACATTGCATATACAGAAATTAGAGGGAGCTATATCGTGACAGCAAAAACATTTTTTAAAATTTTATTTTTTATTTTTTTTAATAATTGTTCTGGCTGCGCCGAGCGGCATGTGGGATCTTAGTTCTTCAACCAGGGATTGAACCTGTTGGCCCCTGCATTGGAAGTGTGGAGTCCTAACTCCTGGACTGCCAGGGGAGTCCAAAAACATTTTTTTACAAAAGCCGAGAAGAATATTGGCAAAGAACCATTTGAGAATGCATCTTTTGTTATCATCCCATATATTTGAATACAGGTTTTTACATATTTTAATTTTAATCAATGTTTTAAGTTTCAATTTTAAAGAAGTTATAGAAATGGTGGCAACTTTTTTTTCTTTTTGACTTATAGTGGATTTACAGTGTTGTGTTAGAGCAACTTATTAATTCATAAAGCCAATGTAGGTATTTTAGAATGACTAAAGCAGGAGAAATTTGACCCTGACAAACTTAGTTAATGTTTAAGTGTTTAGTTTCCCAAGAGAGGGAAATGGAGAGTAAGAGGAACAAAACAAAACAAAATGAAAAAAGAAAGGAAGCTGGCTGGCTTCAGGCAGATACGAAATTATCACCGTAAAGCTTTATTTTGTTTTCTCTACAGGGAGAGGAAAGAAAGTTTAGGTGTTGAAAAACACATTTTAACATATATATATATATATATATATACACAAAAAAAGGTTAACAGTGGGTTTGGATAGTAACTGGGGTCTTTGATAATTTTATCAAGCCATGCAATTAAAAAGCCAGCACAGCCTAACTCCAAATGATGGAAACAAAGGAGGGATAAGCCCTACACTAAACAAAATTATCTTTCTTTTAGGCAAACCAGACAAGCAAAGTGCTCGTAAGGGTTTACTTGCTTTCCGTTTTAAAGTACTTGTCAAATGAACTCTCTTGTTCCTGTCAAAAGCCCAGGGGTCCCAGATGTTCACACTATTACTGAGTTGAGAGTCCTGGTCCAAGTAATGAGCACTTTAGTTGAATCCATAGTTTTGTCTTTGCCCTTCAGCCAAAGACCACCAGGAACATACCTGTAGTTTAACAAGTTGGGTTTGTTGCTCTTTGTAGCAGGGAGCACACATACTGGGGAGATGTGAGGTGTCTAATATATTAGAAAGGATTTGTTATAGGGCTTGGGTCTGTGTATAGGATGTAGGTCTGGGGCTTCGCCCAGGATTCCATACTGTGGAGGGAACAGAGGTACGTCTTTGATTTGGTAGCTTAATACAGCTAATCAGGTACAAGGAAGGAAGTGAGGCTAAAGCTGTAATAGGTGAAGATGCTAATGCATATGGGCCAACACAGGGGCTGTTTGGTCATTTTTGGGGTTTGGACAACGCTTATGTTTTTGTGTTCATATATGATACAGAGATCTCGGTTTTGTTTTGATGTTTCACAGTAGAATGGCCTTGTGTGTTGTTGGTGTCATATGAAATGGTTTATGTTCCACGTAATACCATGGTACAGCTATGTCAGGCCAACTCCTAGTATCGCCAGGGTCTAGCCAATAGTCCAGGCCAGTTTCAAGCTGTCATGGGCTGTGTTCCCCTCTCTCAATAACTAAAGAAAAAAGCGTGACCCTGAGAAGAGGACTTGCTGAGCAGCGGAGGTAGACAGAGACATCCAAGGCGAATGTCGGCAGTGTACAAGCACCACGCAAAAGAGGGAACCACTGTCTGTGGGTATTTCAGTCCCACATTCATGTACTTTAAACATCCAAATCCTCCGACACCATCCCCTTGCTTTCACATTCATCAAGGAACGTTCTCTCTTGAATTTATCTTTTTGCGTGTCTTCACATAGGGTAAAAATGTCCTGGTATTTTTCACATGATAGTTCATGTATCAATATTTCTAATAATGAATTGTTTTAAATTTTATTTATATATGCTTTATATATATATAATTATACATAATTTTAATACATTTAAATGTATATATTAAGTAAATACCATGACCTCACTTTTCTCCCCTCTTCCAATATCCTGCTTCCCATTGTCGGGCCCAAACAGAATCCAGTCAGTTATTCTGATTTGAACTTATGCCAGGAAGAAAAGCATTCAAACCAATAAAAATCTAGGCATTTATTTATAAGCTTGCTAAGTCTTGGTTTTCTCATGCATAAAGATGGGATAATAGTATCTTTTCCTTATCATAAAGCATTTAGTGTCTAGTGTATGGTAAGAGCTCAATAAATTACTGCTGTTGTTGTTATTATTACCTTATATTTTCTACTTCCGATTTTCTCTTTCCCTTTTGTGTTCCCCTGTCTCTCAGTGTTTATGGTATATATCCCCTACCTGCCTTCTACACTTCACACTTCACCTGCCTACTTAAGATCGCCATAGGTTATCTCACTGGGGTCTCAACCTCAGCTGTTCCAAACTGGACCAATTCCCATCATTCCACACCCGCCTCTCCCAGTCCACTACCTAGGTTTGAATTTCTGCTCCCCTAGTTGTGTAACTCTGGGAAAGTTATCTAATCATTCTTCACCTCAACAGACACATCTGTAAAATGTGTACTAGCTACCCCACAGGGTTGTAGTAAGGATTAAATAAATTAATACATGTAAAGCACTTCTGAAAATGCCTGGCACACAGTAACGTTCCATAAACGTTAGCTGCTGGAGTCATCTTCTTCCTGCTGTTCTTCATCATCACCCTCAATAAGGCAGCTTCACAGCCTTTATTCGCTGGACACTGCCAGGCAACCAAAGCCCAAGCTGGAGACCCCACGTTCTTGTTTCTCTTTCTGCCTCATCCCCTACATCAGATTGGTTATCCAGTCTTGTGCTTTCTTCCTCTGGAACAGACCTCTCGACTCCTCCCCTCGACCCACCCGTGGTGGTCTGGCACTCTTCATCTCTCCCCTACAGTGGGGAAAGATGCATCTTCCCACCTGGGGTCTGTCACCTTGCAGCCAATCTGTCCTCTCCATCACAGCCATAGGTCTCATTCTGAAAAGCAAATGTCATTCTAACAAACATGTATGTACCATGCGCCAAACACTATTCTGGGAGTTTTATAATATTAACACATTTGTTATCTGTATTCGGTGACTTCTCTGTCTTTTATATATTATTTATTCAACACATCCTCTGTTGAATATTTATTCAGGCGCTAAGTCAGCCAGGATCCTGTCTGGAAACAGATGGCATGCCCAAATGTGATTTCAGGACAGTTTAATGAAGGGACTGCTTACAGTGATGCAGGGAAAGCACATGGAAGGGCTGGTGACCGCTGGGCTCCACCACCCTCGGCTGATGGAGTGAAGGGGTGTGGTCACCAGACCTGGTAGGAGAAGGTAGTGTGGAGGAGCCCGCATGACAGGGAGAGTCAGGAAAAGCTAACCCAAGGCAACCATGCGGGGAGGGGCCAGGGGAGTAATTACCATGACCTCACTTTCCTCCCTTCCTCCTACACAGCGCTTATTACCCAGCCTAAATGGATGCCAGAAGGTAAGAAACCCCATTAAGGCAGTTTCTACAGTTCATCCTCCTTAGGGGCATAGAAGAGGGTGGAATCATGTAAACGGGGGATCCGGACCCTTAGTTATACAAATATAACATGAGCAGGCACCCACTGCTATGGGGAGGAATGTCACCGGACCTTTGCTAGCACGACAAAGTTTATCCCCCTGACAAAAACCCTTGATACACAGTGTTCTAGCAAGAGCAAACAGGACAGATGGAATCCCTGTGTTCCTGAAGCTTCCATAAAAGTAGACCTTAAAGGAAGTCTATAAAATTCATAGATTCCAGCCTATTCTTCTGCCGTGTTTTCATATATATGCCATTTGCCAGCCATACCAAAGTACTTCCTGTCTCTTCCGGCGGCAGGGGGTTAGGAGTGCAGGGAACTCACACCCACTTTTTGCTTCGGGAAAGAACTAGTTCATGCTTAAATCTCACTGCAAAGAAGGCTGGAAAACGTAAAAGAGCACACGGAATCCTTGAGTGAGTACCACTGTCTCTGTCAGAGTTTCTGAGTATTTTTTGCTTACTTCCTAGTTCTTAGCTTTGTTCTACTTAACAAACCCCTAACACAGATGGCCAGTCAATTGCAGTCCTCTTGAGATATTTTTAAGAACAAAATGACACACAGAAATTTTATCATCAGCTAATACGCATAAGCTAATGGCCTAACCACCCGCCTGAAGGAGCTTGAGAAACATTCCATAGATTTTTGTTAAAGGAATTTGTGCCAATAATTTTACAACTAGGTTGTGAAAGTGGAAGTAAAAAGACTGAATTTTCCTTATGCTCACGTGTGCCAGTTATAAATTTATTGCCTCAGGGCTCCAAATTCCAACTTTATACGGGCTCTGTGGTAGTGGTTGGAGTTCCTCTGGGCCTGTCTTCCTTACAGAAGCGTGATGCTAGGCTCTGTGGGGAGAGGGCACTGAGGGCCTTGGCAGGAGGGAAGTATGACTCCTGCTGGCTCAGGCTGCTGCCCGGTTGTGGTGGGTAAGCAGTGAGGGGGTGAGGATACCGGGTGGCTTCTACTCCAGCCTCGTGCCCAGAATGCACATTCCCTGCACGACCTCCAGCCCTGACTCGCCCTGGGGACCACCTTCCCATGGTCCTCCCTAGGGGGAAACCACACACGCTGGGCCTCCAGCCTTCACTGGTGCCCTGACTCCCTCACAGGCCCACCTGTCCAGAGTTTCTCTCTCCTGGGTCCCTCCCCACGTGGCTGTGGAGTGTGACCGGCCACCTGCCTGTTCGGCAGGTTTCACACTTCAGAGGCAGGGTTGAGTAGTTGTGGCAGAGACTCTGTAGTTCCCAAAGCCCCAAATATTTATGGAAAGCTTGCTGATCCCTGTTCTGGTCTATCAGTGGAAACAAACACACAAAAATAAAAAGTAATAAACACAAAGCATCTTTTAAAACAACTTCTGTTGCTCTATTTGGTTTTTCTCCATAAAAGTGGTACTTTCATGTTATTCTTTACTTCTTTACGTTAACCCTCAAGTTTTTAAAATGAACATGTATTTTTATGGATAAACTCAGTACAAATATGGATTTAGAAATACCTCCTCCTGTGATTTGGGTTACTCTGTAATAAGAATCGTCTTAGGAGCAAATGTTGGATTTGTACTCTGCCTGTATTTTAGTTCCCTCCTCACACAAGAAAGCCAAGAGCCGTTATTAGAAGGTATGGGTTCGTCTTACAATAAGTCCCTAAATATGGCAACCTTTATCAACTCATTGAAAAAAGCCAGGCCTTCATGAAAATAATATGGCCTTTTCATTTGTGGGTGGTACATTTCATGAAACCAGGCAAGATTTCAGAGCTATACTAATGTTCTTTTTTCCCCTCTCCCTACCTGAACTTTGGCTGTCACCTTCCTTCGTTCTTTACCTCACTCCCCAGTTTATTGGGGTCAAGGTTGCTGGGTGCAATGATAATGAATAACGTAGTTAATTGTGTTCTTCTTTGGACTCTAATTTTTTCTTGAGATTCAATGGATATTAAACATTACTGCGTTCTAATTTTCCTCACAAAATATTGTTACAAAAAGTCCTGAAAACATTTTTTGCATTTCATAGCATTTTTAAAGTGTTAATTTTCCTACATATCAGTTATTTATCTCCTGCACGTGTGGTATAATTCTTACTAAATATGGATTCATTATGGTAAATGACAATAGAAAACATCTTATTTTTAGGCTTCAGATGGCTAAAAAGGGGAAATACTCTGAATAGGATAACAGATCAAGGAAAAACATGTATTTGGGGAGCCATGGTTTTTTCTTTGAAAACTTTTTTTCTCTAAGGAAAATGTTTTCTCTATTTGGTTGCAGCATCATTAAGGTAAGCAGTTGATACTTAGTATTTTTAAATGTTCAGAGAAAACATTTTCATTTTTTAAAAATAACTATAGAAAGGTAACATATAAATATTATAAAGGTCTGATGAGTATCACTGCGCCAGCACGTGGCACATGCAGACCTCAGATTATTTTTTTCCAAATTGTTTATTAGTGCAGGTTAAAAAAAAGAAATTCTTTAAAAAAATTAGCATTGGTAAATACTGTATTCAAAGTATGAGACAGAAGTAACATAGACATTGATGTTTATCTCCTGGAATTTCCATTAGAGCCATGATAGTAGAGACCTCATCTGATTTTCTTACTACTGCTTTCCTAGCACCTAGCTTGCAGCAGGCGCTCAATAACAATCTGTGGAATGAATAGTTTGTACTCCCTCACGCCTCCCCAAACCCTCAGGTACCTCATACCATCAATTATCCTCTCATTCTCCAACCTCTCTCTCTACTGGCTATTGACCCTCAGCAAAACGAACAGGCCGATTAAGGAAAACCCCTCTGCTCACCCAGTCCTGGCCACTTGCCCTGTCCTCCCTACTTTTCCTTCACAGCCAACTACAAGGCCTTCTTAGAGACAAAAGAACTGGAGTAGGTAGTTATTTTGGTCTCACAGAAGTCCCAGCTCCCAACTTTACCAAAAGTCCTTATTTCCAGGAATGTAAAGAAAAGCTTCCCCACAGCTCATTTATACCTTCCTGAACCCAGGACCTGGATGTGTAAATTTATCTACAGCTTTGCTCAGGAAGAGCTTTGAGCTCCAGAAGTGCTGTGATAAGGCTGTCCTCCAAACCGATTCTGGCTGAGGAACATTCCCAGGTATTAGACCTGCTCCAGTTTGCATTCAGGACAAAACAGAAACGTGCAGTTCTACATGGGGTGGTGACTGTGGCATCTTCTGTGATCTGAAGAATGACTTGAATGCAGTAAAAAGTAGTTTAATACTAAAAAATGTCTCCCAGCTAAACATAAATAGGGAGATATTTTAATAAAGAGCACAAACTAGAATATGCAAAATGAGAATTGCAACTAGACCTTAGATGTCACCTCGGGCTTTATGCTGATTCCATGCCATGTGATGATCCTTAATTCACACTTTATAGTACCTTAAAGGAATTTCACAATGATGTTAAGGAGTGATTAATGTGTAATAAAGCGATACTTGGATAAAGAAATGGTAATATTTATCCATATACCTGACTGAAGATTTATATCAGGCTTACATTTCACAGCAGTGATCTAACCAGAACAAACATTTTTATAAAACCATGATGTAAATGACAAATGCAGAAAAACAGAAAAATAGATCAATGGAACAGGATAGAAAGCCCAGAGATAAACCCATGAACATAGGTCACCTTATCTTTGATCAAAGAGGCAAGAGTGTACAATGCAGAAAAGACAGCCTCTTCAATAAGTGGTGCTGGGAAAACCGGACAGCTACATGTAAAAACATGAAATTAGAACACTTCCTAACACCACACACAAAAATAAACTCAAAATCGATTAAAGACCTAAATGTAAGGCCAGACACTATAAAATTCTTAGTGGAAAACATAGGCAGAACACCCTTTGACATAAATTGCAGCAAGATCTTTTTTGACCCACCTCCTAGAGCAATGGAAATAAAAACAAAAATAAGCAAATGGGACCTAAAGAAACTTAAAAGCTTTTACACAACAAAGGAAACCATAAACACAACGAAAAGACAACCCTAAGAATGGGAGAAAATATTTGCAGATGAAGCAACTGACAAAGGATTAATCTCCAAAATATACAAGCAGCTCATGCAGCTCAATATCAAGAAAACAAACAACCCCATCCAAAAATGGGTGGAAGACCTAAACAGACATTCTCCAAAGAAGATATACAGATTGCTAACAAACACATGAAAGGATGCTCAACATCACTAATCATTAGAGAAATGCAAATGAAAACCACAATGAGGTATCACCTCACACTGGTCAGAATGGCCATCACCAAAAAATCTACAATTAATGCTGGAGAGGGTGTGGAGAAAATGGAAACCTCTTGCACTGTTGACGGGAATGTAAACTGATACAGCCACTATGGAGAACATATGGAGAGTCCTTAAAAAACTAAAAATGGAACTACCATATGACCCAGCAAGCCCACTACTGAGCATATTCCATGAGAAAACCATAATTCAAAGAGTCATGTACCACAATGTTCATTGCAGCACTATTTACAATAGCCAGGACATGGAAACAACCTAAGTGTCCACCAACAGATGAACGGATAAAGATGTGGCACATATATACAGTGGAATATTATTCAGCCATAAAAAGAAACAAAATTGAGTCACTTGTAGGGAGGTGAATGGACCTAGAGTCTGTCATACAGAGTGAAGTAAGTCAGAAAGAGAAAAACAAATACTGCATGCTAACACATATATATGGAATCTAAAAAAAAAAAAAAAAAAAAAAAAAAGGTTCTCATGAACCTAGGGGCAGAACAGGAAAAAAGATGCAGACGTAGAGAATGGAGTTGAGGACACAGAGAGTGGGAAGGGTAAACTGGGATGAAGTGAGAGCGTAGTGTTGATATATACACACTACCAAATGTAAAACAGCTAGTGGGAAGCAGCCACATAGCACAGGGATATCAGCTCGGTGCTTTGTGACCACCTAGAGGGGTGGGATAGGGAGGGTGGGAGGGAGACGTAAGGGGGAGGGGATATGGGGATATATGTATGCGTATGGCTGATTCACGCTGTTACACAGCGGAAACTAGCACAACATTGTGAAGCAATTATACTCCAATAATGATGTTTAAAAAAAAATAAAAGAATTGACACTATATATTAGAAGCTAAAATCAATAAAAGCAAAAAACTGGGGTGACTACTAAGTGGACAGAAAAAAAAAAAGAAAAAAGATACAACGGGAAAGTAAGACCAGGTATGTCTAGCCTAAACGCAATGCATAGATTGTCTCACTGTGTGTATACATATGGTGTGTGTCTTCGTGTATGAAATACACACTATGGGTGCCTGGATAAATCACACGAGCCCTTTAGTTCCAATACCTGCCTCTGTAAAATGGGGAAAATACCTCCCCAGGATTACTGGATAGGTATTAGTTATTAAAACACTTCGTAAAGAAAGCATCAATGCAAATTAAAAGTGTTAAACATTCTCATTCATTTTCTGTGCTTCTAATAATAAAGGCTCATATAAATGACAAATTCAAAAAAGAAAAAGTAGCAGCCTTTTCTGACTGATAGTTTAGAAATGATTTAAAAGAACCTTTTGCCATTCACTAGTATCAGTTCACAAAGCTCTGGAGAAGAAAGTAATCTTTGAGAAGACGACTCATCTTTTTAGCAATATATAAACCCTCTCAATTTCTCCAAAGCTAACATATAATAAACCTAAAGGAAAATAATTATCTCTTCTTCATCCTTTAAAATTTAAAACTTAACATGTTAACCACGTTTTCAATAAAATTCTCATTCCATACCAGAAATGGTAGTTCCTTAAACCCAAGTTTTAAATACTTGCTTCTTTTCTGCCCATAAAACAGATATTATGTTTATATGTTATCAGTAACACAGAGGATGTCTTGGTGTAGAACATTTATTTATTTATTCCATGAAACACTTAAAGTTTAGGTCAGTGGGAAATAATTTTAATCAAAGAATTGTACATTTTCTTCCCACATATCTTGCTTTGTATTAGGAAATGACATTGTGACCCATTTCACTACAATATTACAAAATATTTACAAGAAAACATTAAAAATAACTCAAACATGAAAGGCAAGATGGGGTGAAATAAACTGGTTTTTTAGAAATCTCTACTCCAGTGCCCACAGCACACGAGAATCAAAACAAATAAGTAACAAAGATCCCCTTGATGACAAGTTTCCAAGGAACTGGAGTAGGGGAAGAAGTGGGATGAAAATGGTGGTATGAAAGGGGATGGATGTTAGCAGCACTGCTTCAATAACCAATCTATTTTGAATGAAATACCCTCTTTTATATGCAGTAAATTCTGAACAAGGCTAAACTTTAGGATATTCCTTGAACTGAAATTAAAAATACCCTGACAGTGAAAGTGGCTCTTTCACCTAAGTTGAATAAGGGCCTCTCTCTCCATGAACCACTGATGTGAACAGAAGCCTGTTCTAGCATCAAAAGCTGTCACAGCAGCCCTTCCATCTCTTTCATGAATGCTTCATAAACATCATCCTTAGTTTGTACTGAGACGGGAACAGATGGACCGGATTTGGGGGCTGCTTTGGCAAGAGGCACAGCAGAATCATCCTCTGACTTTCTCTGGGGAGTAGCAGTAGCCCCTTTATTCTCCCGACGTACCCTCAGTGCGGTGGGCACAAATCGAGTAATCTCTGCCTTGGGATTAGTGATCTGTGGCTTGGCACTGATGGTTGCTGTGGCTTTCTTCTCAATGGTGGCTGCACTTGTATCATCCGCCTTGGGTCGCTGGATCAAGTTGGGTGGAGCACTTAAAACCCCCGGGTTCGGCAAAGGAGCTGGTGGGAAAAGCCCAGGTGGGGCAGGTCCAAGTGGAGGCACCAAAGGTGGGCGCATCATGCCAGGACGAGGTGGAGGGATACCTAAATGAAGGAGAAAACGGGCAGATGAATACCACAAGGATAAAATTTAACTACTATTAAGGATGTTAAAAACATAGGTTGACAATTTTTTTAAATGGAAAATTTATAGAAAATAAATCATGTTGTTTGCTATTTGAAACTCAGGAATATATTCTGATAGTAAAGAATATCTTTTATAAAACAGTATTCACCTTCTGTTTGTATCCCTGTACTTATGTTTTTTCCTCTCTCAGTAATGTGCTCCTTTAAACTTATAAAGTAAAATTAACAACATCAACTGGTTTCAAATATGATCTCAAATTGTCAAATCTGAAATTTGACAGCCCAAGATTCTATTCTACCTGTAGATCGCAGATGCTATCAGAACGAAGGTTGGGGATTTGATTCCCATCCGTTATTTACTGATTTGCACAACACTTCTCCCCCTCAAAAGGTAACTCAATGGATAGGAAATATAATTTTAACCCTGGGATGAGAAAATCTAATCACAAAATGTCACCATTACTGGAAAAGAATTCACGTCTTATTGTTGGCTCAGACATACCATCATCATTTACCAGGAAGTGCAGATTTAATTTCTCCAAATGCCTCTTCTAAGATTGTGATTATAAAATACCAAATTTCATCAAACCTAAGATGCTATTGCTTATACAGACTCATAATTATTCCAAATACCACTGAGAGAGAGAAAAAAAGTTCAAGTCCAAGCTGAGGAGCTTAAAAGGAGACCTTCACATTAAACTGAGACAGTCAGTGTAGTAAACCATACATACCTGTCACATCTAAGGAGATCACAAGGAAATTTGCATATCTAACCTTGATACTGGGTAAAGAGAATGGAAAAAAACATCTCCCTTGTGATTGTAAACTCAACTGATACTCATGCAGATGTATGGCATGACTTCACAATTCTAAGTGTAGTCCTAAAAAAAAAGTCTTAAATGAAGAATTTAATCCAAAGTGTTCTCTGGGTGGAAAAAGTCCCTCATGTGATAGGTAGAATCAAAGGCAAATACCATCTGGAAGAACTCAACTTCAATCTACGCCAAAAGCAAATAAAAACCACTATTTTAAGATACCCCTTGATTTCAGGATATTGAAATGTGAAAATGTCTTAGAGCAAATGAGATATATAGTAGACAAGTTTTTGTCATAGAAATCAATGCCTCACCTGGAGGTGCAGGGGGAGGTAGCCTGGGTGGGGGTCCCCGAGGAGGAGGGCCAGGAGGCAGACCTGGAGGTGGACCAGGGGGAGGGCCAGGGGGTCGACCTGGTGGTGGTCCTGGAGGTAAAAGTCGGGGTAAAGGCCCTCGGAGCCCTGGCATTCCGGGTGGTCTCAGGAATGGAGGAGCTCCTAAAAAGAGAAAAGTGATTAGTTAATGTCAAACAAATATATTCGAAGTAGTAACTGCGGTATAAGGTGACTGAGATTTAGTTTAACTTATCACGTTAACCTGAAATCAGGTAACTTCAACATTTATTATGGACCATTTCTCTTTATTTCCCAGCACTGACAAAATCACAGCTCTGCTGGGCTGGAAATATATGAAGATGAGACTTCTTAAATGGTTCCAATATAAGCTGAAAATGGAATATAGAGCAGGGTGCTTTACGGATCCCCTGAAACTCATTAAGATATACAGACAAAGACCACTGAGAATGTCATAAGAAAGGTAATTTTGCTTTGCACCAATCAGAAGAGGATGAATTCAACTGAAGATTTAATTGGCTGACTACAGGATGAAGGACTAAAATCATAATTAGCCAACAAGTTTTACATGTTGTTTCAAATTGTAAATAAACTTTTTTAAACTTTTAAGCCAAAGACTTGATTAACACTGATGACTCTGTCTCTAACTATAATGATTACACTGATATCCAAAAACTCCCAACCAAAGAAGGATACACAACAGTATTTACTGTGCTCTAGTCCTGCTTGCTACCAACTCAGAACTGGGTCAACTTGTCATATTAAAAAGTAATACTGGGCTTCCCTGGTGGCGCAGTGGTTGAGAGTCCGCCTGTGGATGCAGGGGACATGGGTTCGTGCCCCGGTCTGGGAAGATCCCACGTGCCGCGGAGCGGCTGGGCCCGTGAGCCATGGCCGCTGAGCCTGCACGTCCGGAGCCTGTGCTCCGCAATGGGAGAGGCCACAACAGTGAGAGGCCCGTGTACCGCAAAACAAACCAAAAAAAAAACTAATACTAAAGAAACTCCCAGTTACATACTCCAGGTTTCTGCCGACTAAAATCAGAACTAACCCTGAAAAAGGAAGAGCTTTGGAGAAAAAGATGGCTGTCAGAAGCACTATGACTTGCAAACAATGTTGTAGGAATGAGCAAGTTGTGCTTATCCTTTGAGAATCTTGACTTCTTAGGGAATTACACGAGGAGGAAACAAGAAATCATCAACACTAATGATGTATATTTTTTGAAGTAACTTCATTTTAACCACATTTAGACTTATTTATTTACAACGTGTAAGTACTTACCTGGAGGTGGTCCAGGAGGAAGGCCTGTAGGTGGTCCAGGTGGCCGTAAAGGTGGAGCAGGTGGTGGTCCAAGAGGAGGTGGTCCTGGCATGGGAGGTGCTTGTATCTGAGAAGGAGGAACAGACTGTGGAGGAGCCTGCTGCTGTGAAGCAGCAGAAGATGTGCCATCAGACAGAGATTCCTCCTTATGCTGTTTCTGTGACTGCTTTTCTGCTTCAGAATCATCAGAATCTTCATCATCGTCTTCTGAAAATTCCTCTACTTCTCGTCCCTCCTCAGGGATTTCCTGACCTGAAAGAAATTTTAAACCAGGCACATGGAGTTGACTCATTTCTTACAGCCTGTAAAACAGCGATGCCTGAAACGCATGCTCAATAAATGCTTTCTTAAAATTAACAATCAAGTCTTCTTCAATAAAATACTTAGATAACGCAAGAATAAAATAGTATTCTACTTATCCATGCTAGTGTAGCAGAGTGGAATGAGCCCAAGTTTTAGAACAAGACAGACCTGAACTTAAATGCCAGTCCAACTACTTACTAGTCATGTAACTTTGGGCAGCTGAACCTTGACTTTTGAAAAACAAGGATTTATTACTTGATTGCTGACATATTAAATAGGAAAATATATGTAAAGCAACCGGCAGGAGGAAATACCAAAAGGTGATTCGCTGTTCTTTCCCTGCCTTACCTGCCATTCGAAGCATCATGGCTTGAAGAGGAGTCAGCTCCTTCATGTTCTTCTTCTTCTTCCTCCTTGATTTCCCAGGCATATCTGCAAATCGCACACTCAGACCTGAAGGGTCAGAGAAGGGAGAATGGAGTGGATTGGGATCAACAAAATTCAGTATATGCTTACTATAAGACAAACGCTATAAAGTACTAGATATAATTGCTTCCCACTACTTGGCAGAGAGACATAGCCATATTAAAGATAGTAAATCAAATGCCAACTGATGGTAAATATATGCTACAGTGATTTCAAAGTTACAAATTTAAAAAATTTAAAGAATACTATTAACATCTTTATGCCAATAAAATCAAACACCCAGATTAAAATAATAGATGATTTTCTAGAAAAATATAAATTACTTATAATTGGTCAAAGAAGTGATAAGATCAGAACATAAAAAATTAAAATGGTAGTCAAAGAGCAAGCCCCTCAAAGGCACCTGGCCCAAATAATTTTACGAGAAAATTCAGCCAAACGTTAAGTTACAGAAATTTACTGTAAAAGGGCACAGGAAAAGACGGAATGCTACCCACAACTTGAAGCTAGCATAACCCTAATACCAAAACTAACCTGCTGGCCAACATAAAATACAAGCAAATTGAATTCAATAGTGTTTTAAAAGAAAAATACATCATAAACATGCAGCATTGGTCCCAGAAATGCAAAATGGTTTAACATTAGAAAAGCCATGAATATAATTCATTACAATAAACAACTGAAAGAAAAATAATAACATCCCAACAGATACTTACGAAGTATTTATAATAAAAACTCTTAGCAAACTTAGACTAGAAGGAAACTTCTCGACCTGACAAGGGCTCTCCACTAGACACCTAAACATGCTAAATGGTGCAGTATTAGGAGCGTTCTTATTCTTAGACGGTAAACATTTACAGGAGGATAGAAGTTCCACGTGGGCAGGGCTTCAGCATTATTTACTCTGCATCCTTAGTGTCTAGAAAAATGCCTTGCATATAGTAGAAACTCAATTATTAGCTGAATGTCAAATTATAGTTAGGATAACCATTTCCAGCACATGTGCACTGATGAATATATATAAGAAAAACTAACTAGTAAAAACAAACAAAAAAAACTAGTTGGCTGAAAAAAAGGAAAATGAGGCAAATGATCGCAGTCTAGAGAAAAAAAGAACTGCTGTGGCTCTAGCAACTTTCTATTGATATTTTAAAGTACTAGGTCCTACCTTAAGTGTCCTCTATCATTTTTCATTACCAGCTCTATCCACCCCTTTAAACTAGCTTTCTGGTTTGCAATAATGATTCTTAAGAAATATCAGGAGAAAAATTTATCATTATTAATACTAATATCAGTAGTATTACTAATATATACTGTGTTGCAGCCTGCAAAAACAATTACCAAAGAAGCTCCAAGACTACTGAAATGTGACAAACTATACATTTTGTAAATTTTCTTGATGAATGCCATAGCTTCTTTCTAAAAGTATATGTAACTCAGTCTGAATTTATCATAATCAAACAAACACATGACACACATTATAAGTATGACATGTTTCCATTAAATCATGACTCTACTCACAGGTGTACCTTTATGTTAACTATGGTTCTCGTTCATGTAAGATACCACGAGCACAGAAAATTTAAAGGGCTTTGAATGTAGATATTTAAACAGACTCATTAAAAACCATGTGGTTTTCTTGATACAATTATGTGGTTATTCTCTCTTTCCTATACATATCCATGACAGAACATCTTTATGCTGTTGAATAGCTAAGAATAGCTATCTTTTTCCCCAAAAGTGGACTTTACCACGTAGGCTTTTTTTTTAAATTACATATACTGCTTAGATTTTTTTTCCCCCTCATAATTATCCATCTAGTACTTATTATGTGTCAACAACTTTGAGATTTTAGAAATATAAAGATGAATAAAGCATTGATCCCTCCTTTCAAGGACCTCACAATTGCCTTCACAGATCCATTAATAAATCAGGACCTTAGGCTTGTGTGCTTCTTATTGATCAATATCATGGAATTTTCATCTGCACATACCTGACTTCTTTTCTTCATTGTTTTCTCTCTCATTATCATCACGGTGCACAAATTCATCCCCTTCACTTTCTCCATCTGATCTGTCAGTGTCGCTGTCATCAGTACTGTCGTCATGCTTATCCTGATCCATGTCTTCAGGATAGCCGTCATCTTCACTGGTGCTGGAAACATCATCATCATGACCCCGTTGAGCTGAAAAGGGAGGAGGAAGCCGGGAACAAGTTATACATGTGGATCCTCCACTACATGGCACCCCCAAATACAGAAAATCAGGCTATTTAACTCAAAATAATTTGTTTTAAAAATTTCTATGTATGATCTCAGCTATTCATATAGTCTGACAATGTTTTCACTTGACAATCGTTTTAAATTCTTTTTGATATGTAAGATTTTTTTCTAAAAGGTTCAAATTTGAAAACAAATTCTACTTAGAAGGTTACAGACAGACATGCACATACACAATCACTGTGACTGGATACAACGATGCTCTAGTCTGATGATGATAAAGCTGAAAGGGAAGCGGGTATCCAAGCTATCCAGGTCTTAAGGAATTGATGGTAAGAGAGTGACATCTTCAAGAAGTCTAATTTAAAACACAACAAACATTTCCATACTTCCTTATGCATGCTGCTTTTACTTGGGTAGATTCTATGATTTATCCATCTGTTGGTATGTACATGCTATCCTCATTTATTTCCCAAGCTCTGAGGGTGGTGAACAAGATGGTTCCACAGCCAACATAAAAAATGATACTGGAAAGGTTCTAAGAGCAAAAGGAACTCCTTACCAAGTTCGGGACTATATAACATGTCTTCATCTCGCCTACGAGGGGGAAGATCTAGGGCAAAGCCCACTTTACGGCCATACATTTGCAAGACTTGAGGAGGAGGTGGACCAGGGGGAGGACCAGGAGGCTTCCTGCCAGGGGGCAAACGTGGAACACCATGTCCAAGAAGAGGAAGTATAGAAACTGCCCGAGTTGGAGGTCTGTAAAGAAAATGTACAGTAATCACATTAATGAGGTATCTACTTCCTCTTCTGAACAATTTTCAAAGGATTTCTCATTTCATAGCTAATCAAATGAGGAACTGCTTACATCCCCACTGTCCTTTATTTCCCACTGCATTAATTTTGGCACAGGACAGTCAAGAGACGCTTCTACTACACGCTGTTTGACTCTGTTACCACTTCCTTACCCATAGGCTGAAGTCTTCTTAAGGATGGAGGGCGGCTGGGCGCCAGGAAGTGGAATGTCCTGGATCAGGATGTTGGAAGGAGCATGCGGCATATCTGGCAAAGGAATGCTCTCCACCTCCACATGCTGCGCATTCTGAAACAGGGAGAATCTTTCAATAGGTAAGAGTAATCCCCAAACTCAACACTAAAAATTCAACATCAGCTGTTTCAGAACCTGGATTTGCTTTCCACCTAACACAAATATCATGAAAAACAAGAATACAAAGCTGCAAGTCAACATTGCTAAAGACTGCCAATCAACTGAAACTTCAGAATAATATATATTCAGTGGTAGAGCGTGGGCTCTAAAATTAGTCTGCCTTTGCTGAATTTCTGTCACATATGAGCTGTATGACTTTAGCAAGTTACCTTAGCTTCCTTATCTGTAAAATGGGACCCATACTACCTACTTTACCAAAATTATACCATTTGTTTTTTTTTTCATTTTTATTTTGAGGCAAAATTTACAATGAAATGTACAAATCCAATGAGTTCTGACAAATGCATATACCTCATACTCCCTCCCAATCAATCCCTAACACTGTCCCAAGGCAACCACTGATACAAAATCTTTCCTCCATAAATTAGTTTTGCCTGGTGTTCAGTGGAATCATAACCATGAAGAAAGGATCGCATGTTTTTGAGATTTATCCATTAAAAAAATGTGTTTAAATCTCATGTTGTTTTGAGTATCAGTTGATCATTCCTTTTTATGATTGAGTAGTATTCCATTTTATGAATATATAACAGCTGATCCATGATCTTCTTCATGGGCAGCTGGGCTGTTTCCACTCTTCAGCTATTACTGTACTGGCGGGTAGATCAACTTCTCTTGTATAAATACACAGATTTATATTTGCTGGCTCATGGGGTAGGTGTATGTTTAGTTGACAAGAAACTGCCAAGAGGAGGTGGTTCAACACGATCAGGTCTCCCATGAACAACTTTAAGAGCAGATCTAAACATAAAGTTTTAGTTCAGCTCTGAAAAGAAACTTGATTACCTTGACAGCATCAAAATATTGGCTAAGTTGAGCCCTCTTCTGTTCATATTCTACTTCTAGCTTTCTCAATTCTTTGTAAATATCTGGATTCTCTTTCTCATAGAGTCGTAAAATACGTTCAAAGGTTTCACGTAGCTTTTTACGCTTGTCTTTCAGCACTTTCTCATTTAACTGTGGCTGTTGCACTGGGTTAAACTCTGAGAGAAAAGAGCAGATTATGAAATTAAATACAAAAAAGTCACTTTGTCTAGGTATCAATAGGCTGTATCATTTAATAAAAATCTCCTTATATGTTAAAACTTTTCAAAAGGATCCAGACACCAGATATATTCTTGTCAAAAGAAATGCACTATTTATTAAAATTCCACCCCTTTAAGAAGCCCATTAATTTTACTTCCTTTTCTAAGAAATGTCACCTAATTGACTTTATCATCATTGTAATAAAAATCAATTTTCACTCCTCTATGCTAACAACCTGATATAGTGAAGCTTCAGTCAGACAAACCTGGGTTTACATGCTACACTGGCTCTGTCATTTAATTCTGAGATCTCTGGCATTTTACTTGAATTCTCTGATCTTCAGCTTCTTCATCTGGAAAATGGAGACATCAACTACTTCACAATCAAGCTCTGATGATCAAATGAGAACACAAATAAAATATCCAGTGGTGTCTGGCTTACCACTCAACTGTTACTTTTATATGGGTTAGTATTCCTTTTTAGCTACCATATAAGCCTTTCTCTCCCATGTGTTCAACATGGGGCTTAATTTCAGGTCCCTAAAAGGGACCAAGAGAGATTAGCACAGGACTCCCAGGCCTGCCTAGTCAACCATACCTGCCTCCCTCCATCCCCCTTGCCAGTAACTGACTCAGAGATTAATCGGCATACGATCCAAATTGGGACCAGATCCTCCTCTGAGATTTTAAATATGGGAGAGAGAAGCTCTCACAAGCAGGAATGAAATAAAACTAGAGCAGTCTATGGCCTCATCTCTCAACCACCACTAATTCCACACACATATTCCACCTTCTATACCAAGAAATTCACTAGCAGTATGCTGACAGAGAGTGGTCAGACAGATGGACAGTCTTGCTAATGATATCTGGGTTTTTGAGACAAGCTTCCCTCCAGAATCTCCCAATTATGGGAGTCAAGGTATACTTTTTTCTGCTTAGTTTGTATTGAGTTTTATAAATTGTAATTAGAGCTCTGATGAATAGTGTTCCTTCCTTGTTCTTAAAAGAATCACAAGCTTAATTGTCATCTTTCTTAAATCCTATTAACTTAACCTTGATGACTTACTCAAAACTAGAAGTATGGCCTCAAACCACACTATTCCTAGTGTGATTAATGAAAGTGCTAAATGCTTGACTTTAAATCCCAGCTCTGCCACTTCCTACCAGTATAACCTTGAGAAAGGTACATAACGTCTCTGTGCCTGAGTTTCCTCATCTGTAAAATAGGGGCAATACACCTACCCAAAACAGTTGTCATGAAGATTAAATGAAAACGTGGGGAAAAAACCTGGTATGTAGCAAGGTAAGAGCTCAATAAACCTCAGTTATTACTATACAATTTGGGGTCATTCAGTAGGTAATATCCTGACATCCTAGGGCTAGGAACTGTCCCTACCAATATTTAGAACAGGCAACAAGTGGAATCAGTTATAGCTGAACTGGGAAAGACGCGAGATGACACAGCCTGACCCAGAACTCTTGCCCAGGCTGGCTGCAGAGGCTCTGCCACATTATTTCAGAAAGCTTGTAATACCATAACCCCACATAACTGGATTTTTTTGAACCCCATTTAATGCATCATTGAGAAGTTCCACTGTATCTCTTTTACTCACTATCTCTGTTTTTTAGGCAAACCACCAAACTTGTTTGGAAACCTTTGTAAACAAAACTTGTAAAGATCACTTTAACATGCAATTTAAAAAAAAAACGGCAGGGGGCAGAAGACAGAATTGGCAAAAATTTGACAGCTGAAAAGCATGGAGTTAGCTAGGCTATTTTATTTTTGGATGTTTGAAAGCTACTAAAAAAAAAGGAAAATGAAAAACTCCATGTTCTAAAGTTAAGAGAATGGGCTGAATATGGAATCCATTTTGTGACTCGTCCTCTGTATTAATTATAACTACCTAAAGCCACTTTGCACCATTCTGACTCCTACTTTTACTTAATTGTATAATGTTCTGTTAAAAATACTTTCTAGGATTTTTTCCCTCACATACCTGCAAGTATAAAGTATATAAATAAGGGAAGTAAAGGTTGATTAAATATGTTATAGGATCTTTGGAACTTGGTAAAACTGCACTCTATTTTGAAGAGGTTTTGGTTAAACTAAAGAAACTTTTTTGTAAGTTAGGATAAAACTTCCAATGGCAGCATCACAGATGATTCTCAAGCAACTCAGATACAAGAAAAGACAACATGCAATTATTTCATGTGATTCCAGTTATGACAAAGCAGTGATATTGAAGATGCACATGATGAGACTGGATAAAATTATTCTGTTTAGTGTGAAAAAGGAAGAAATCCTAATACGATAGTTTTAAAATTTGATTTTAAGTATTTGATTTCTTCTATATCCTTACTAAGTGGTCAATTATCTTTGCATCTTCTCATTGGAAAAGATGGGAAATTGACTTATATTCATGGTGGTCCAATATTTAGATTTAAACGGTAGTTGCCAATATTAAAATACAAAACAAAAAAACCCCAAGGTGATTTCAAAATCCAGACTTAGTATTCTCTTAAAAAAATGAGCAAGCCAAACTGGGCTTTTGTTAACTTATAAAAAACAATTAGCTAAAGCTAAAGAATGGCTTCCCTCTCATTCTAGATGAGCTTTCCAGTTTGTAATAGCCCCTCACCCCACTGTTCTTCTAACTCTAAAACTAAATCTAAGCATCACATGCCATAAGCTTTTCTATATTTCTTGTGTCTGTGCTGTTTCACTCATTACCTGCCTGCCTCTATGTATCAGACTATTATCCCTGTTGTAAAATCCAGCCCTTTATAAATTCTTACCCATTTCATCCAATTTTTCCATGTCCCGGATAATTTGTTTGGGATCCTTCATCTTTAAAACTGCAGCTCGTACCATCATGCGCTGTTTTTTGTTCTTAGAAAAATGAAAAAAGAGCAGAATTTAAAGAAGCTGAACACTCCTGAGTTTTCGTTTCAATTTGTTTCAACAATCCATGTAAACTGAAGTTGAACTTCTCCTTGGTTTCTGATCACTTGTTTCAACCACCAGAAACAGAGTTATGTAATTAATTTCTTACTCCCCAAAATGTTTCAACTTCAGACAAAAAGATAAATGTTATTTATTAGAAGTGTTTTCTTAGGCAAGTATTTCTTTTTAACCTTGTGAGACTTAGCAGTTACTTAAGTATTTTAAGGGTTTTTTTTCTTAAAACAAAGTTTGCAGCTAAATTCTAAAATTATACATTAGAGAAAAATTTTGCAGAAATTTAATGTCAGCAATGAAACAAGAATAAACAGTTGAAAACTATTAAAAAACTAGGTTCTCTCAATGTGTTAAGGTATGATACTAAAAAGTAAACCCTTTCTTATTCTGGGGAAGCTTTTTGCCACAAACTCAACAACTACATAGTCAAGAAAATGGATGTACAAAGCTATCATCACATTTACTTCCATTCACTAACTCAGTGGCTTCTAACAAAGCAGTATGTTATAATAAATAGCAAAAGAGAATTATTTTTTTAAGTATTTATTTAAGTCACTGGGAAGGGTAATCAAATAAACCATGTTACAGTAACCCATCATGAGCTCATCTACAAAATTATTTCAGTTCAGTTTCTAAGTATAGTATTTTGGCTTAGTAAATCTTACGGTTTGTTATGAGAAGCATAAAATATCTTTTCTGGAAAATAACTGGAAATGTTTTCTAAATCCACTCATCTCAAATAACAAGATGTGCCAAACTACATTTATATCTAACAGGATGCTTCTGAAATCGTACCTTCTTTAATTCTCTCTTCCGAGCTTCTTTTCCTTAAGAGAGGGAGAGAGGAAGAATATAAAACTTTAAAATCCTGAACATTAGCATTTCCTCCAATTTAATACAGATTACTGTCGGAGGTTGCCCCGTGCACTGTAGGATATTTAGCAGCATTCTTGCCTCTACCCACTAGATGCCAATAGCACCCTTCCAATTATGTCAACCAAAAATGTCTCAAGACATTTTTAAGTTCCTTAAAAAATAACTATGAATCTGAAAAGATGTCATAAAATACTAAATAAGAACTGGCAAAACAGTTTGTTCAAAATTCCAAATACAAAGAGAATTGCCAATTCTACTTTGCAAGTCAATCAAATTAGAAACACGGGTACTAATTTTTTTCATGCTTAAAAGTTTTAATCATGTGCCCACTAGAACACTAGATAACTTTATACAACTGACACCTCCTAACACTGCTGATCTTGTAATTAAGAAATAATAAAGTACACTCCCTAAAGCTTACAGTTTTTACCACCCCTCTTCTTCATCATTCCACATTAATGGACACTTACTGGCTTGGTCTGTGGGGTTCATAAATTTTCCACTCTTGGTGGATGATGTAGATCTCCGTCCCATGTTGACAATTTGTGTGGTTTACTTGCTTGTTTAAAAAACAAAACAAAAACAAAACCTAAAAACCTGCAAAGACAAAAAAATAGCTTATTTTTCCTAGATTTACAAAATTTCTTCCTTTTTATATTTATAAAATTTTCTTCCTACCAATCTCTGAAAAGAAACTTTTATTATTAAGACCTTGTTCTTTCCCTAGTTTTGACTTTAGTGTGCAGGAAAGACAGCCTCAACTTCTCTAACCACAAAAAATTAGATTCCTATTATTATTTATAACATAATGGTAATGGGTCTGAAGACCACTATGAATATCATTAAGTCGTCAATTAACTTTCTTTTCTGGATCACAGCACTGACTCGTCAATTGAAAAAATCAATCAAAAAATGCCTCAACAATATGACATAAACCATGTAGATGAGAAGCCATTAGTTCTTTTCCTATATCCTCCCTTTATTTACATGTAGGTTGAAAAAGGAATAAAAAGGGAACAGGGTAATGATCTGGGCTCAACGACAAATAGCTCAGCCTTGCCTCTCTCCACGGTTTCTTGGCATGTATTCCCATCATCTCTAAGACAGTAAGAACTCATTAATTTAAGCCTATTTAATTCAGATTTAGTTCTAATTCAGATGTAATTCCTGACGCTCAAGCAGAAGCTTAAACCATAACTAAAAACACAAATATTCAAAATAAAGTATTGATATTATATGAGAGATCTTCTAAAAACATCAACATTAAGATATTTTATTAATAATGCCTACTTGACTCCTGATTTGTATTTTTTAAGGTAACCGAAAGGGATAACTGTGTTTGAGGGAACCTATTTTATAAATCAACATTTTAATTAACCGAAACACTATTATATCCCTTCTTCCTGTCATTCCAAATGAATGAGGTTTAGCTTTTTGATACTTGCTCTTTCCAATAATAAAGGGTGATAAATTTCCTTCCTTTTGAAAGCAGACACTTTTCAAGCGTGGGAAAGGTAAGATCATGAGGTAGATTTTTTAGCAGACCACAGAATTACACCTTCCCCTCATGAAGATTCTGCCAGGCAAGTTTATTGGTGAATGCGTCTTTCAGCAACTGTTCAACTGCCTTGCTTTCTGCTAAAAGCTTCCAAGCTGTTCCAGTGGCAACCGATTTGCCCTGTCAAGGGTTTCCTTCTCAGAAAAACCGGGAGCGAGGGAGAAGGAAGCGGAAACAAGCAAAATTAGCAGAAATAGAAGCTCTTACATCTTTGATGGCCTGGATCTTTTCTGCCTCCCTCTTTCAATTACCCTCAGGCCCGTGTTTTTAACCCTCCTCTCCCACACCTGAAACCTAGAATAGATACGAAGTACAGAAAATTTTTACAGAAGACACTGGAGTCTTAGTTTGCATGCACAGACTACTTTTCTATCTCAAAGCAGAGGTGATAGGGAAATCGGGTCACGGGGCTGTTCAGGGAAACTCTCAACAGTCAAAGAGGCTACAAAGGGACGGAGCCCAAGTCCACCATAGGAGCCAACAGCATTAGCAACTGCCAAAACCACAGCGACAGTTGACCCTGCCTCGAGGTGCAGGACATCAAGCCTAAGGCAACCAACCGGGCAACGTCAGGAGGCGACGCTGACCGACCCGGGCGAAGTCAGCCGCTTGACCGCTGGACGCCGCGCCGCCCCAGGGGACCCCCTAGTCCGCGATCGCGGAGACCCCAACTGCTGAGAAGAAGAGCAGGGCGGAAGGGCCTCGTGTCCCCGAGGCAACCGCGCGGGCCCCGGGAAGAGACGGGAAAGATGAAAAAACGGAGCGGAACGATCCCGCACACTCACACTTCTGCTGGGCTCCTGGGGCTATGAGAAGCGGGGAGGGGACGATTCTCGGCCTCTTTGACTTCGTAGGGCCCTTCACCTCTGCCTCTCAATCAGCCCACCAGCCCCCGCCATCTTGAAACCTCGCGCCCCTCCGCCATCCTTACGTCACTTCCTGTCCCTACGGGCCGAAGATCTCAGCGTTTCTTCGCCCTGGAACCATAGAGAGTAACCAAGAACTCCAGGACCAGAGTGTGTTCCGCTACAATACAGTACCGAATTGGTTGGTTATAGACTAAAAGCCCGCCTTCACTACGCAGTACAAGAGCTTCATGTGGATTGACACTTACCTAGCCCAATAAGAATATGAAAATGAAGCCGGGGGGGGGGGGATATATGATTGGCTGATGGGACCACTGTCCTACCTCGCCGCAGGCATTCTGACCTAATTTCCGGGAGCTCCATTTATTGAGACGCCAGAGGCCTGCGGATAACCGATAGGGAAATGTTTAGCGCTGTGCCTGTCACCTTGAATTGTGTATTGTAGGTTTTTTGTTTCCTTCATGACGTAAGCGCGTGCGATCTTTCGGGAGTTTCCGTTAGAAAACGAGTCCCCGGAAGATGCGCTTCGCTAGCGTGCCGTGCGCCTGGATGTTCAGTAGTTGTTTTTACACAAAGAATATTTGTAGACCTAAGCAATTCAGTGCCCGTGTTAGAATCCCAGAGTGCTAATCTACAGGATTAGTGTTTTTGAAGAGGAAATATGGGGATATTTGTACAATCAGTTTTAAATTTACGAGTGTGGAGGTTGGTTTATATTGGCTCTTTTAGTTTCTGGTCTTTTCACCCACCAAAAATCCTTTATGATGTCACCATACAAAGGGGATTATTCCCTTAGCTCTAATCTTCGTCCTTTCCTTATCTTTTATCTGCTCTTTAAGACTCTTTTCCCCCTAAAGGTGAGTTTAAACATTAAAAACATATCCGTACTATCACTTATAGGAAAATGTTAGATATAGGCCAATTCTTACTATCAGTTATAAATATTCCAAAATCTTGACGGAGGTATGTATTAATGTTTAGAAAATATTTAAATGTGGGCTTAACTGATAAGATTGATCCCTTACCTGAATTAACCTTTGTTTGAGAAAATTCTTGATTTGGTTTTAGACTGAATTCTGAGTCCCCAAGAGCAGTAACAAGATATAAGTTTATGAATCAGGTAATAAAAACAAAATAAAATTTAATTTTGAAGATGAACTAAATTGTGACATTTTGCAACTAATTTATAAAAGCAATGACAAGGTAAAGAAAAGACTACATTTGAAAAACTACAGTATTTCATGTAGCTTTTTAAGTTTTAAGATATGTTGAGCTTTAAAATTTAAAGACATTTCTTGTACTTGGATGCAAGAATCAACTGTAACGAACATTTTTGCATGAATGACTTTTTTTTTTACATCTTTATTGGAGTATAACTGCTTTACAATGGTGTGTTAGTTTCTGCTTTACAACAAAGTGAATCAGTTATACATATACATATGTTCCCATACCTCCTCCCTCTTGCGTCTCCCTCCCTCCCACCCTCCCCATCCCACCCCCACCACCCCAGGTGGTCACAAATCACTGAGCTGATCTCCCTATGCCATGCGCCTGCTTCCCACTAGCTATCTATTTTACGTTTGGTAGTGTATATATGTCCATGCCACTCTCTCGCTTTGTCAACATGAATGACTTTTAAAATAAATTTGTAAGTAGAACCTAGGAGTCTCAATGGGGAGTAATTGGTTGGTGAAGTATTTAGAAAACAAACACTTGGCATCTTCAGAAATTCAACTGAACCATTAGACCTCTGTAGCCTTGGGATTTTCCTGAAATTAGATAATTAATGAAATGGATCACCTAAAGTTTTATATAGCAAGGGAAGCTTTCTGCTAGTATTGAAAATAAAATTTCGCTTTTTTAAAAACTCATAAAGTAATAAATTACAACTTTCCTTTAAATGACAATTCTTAAAACAGTAAGTAGCAGTTTCTTCTCCTGCGTACTAAATTCATTTATATACCTGGGATTTGCTTGTTTGCTTGTTTTGAAAATGTTCCAAAGCGTTCAGACATTCACTTGAGGGATATTTAATCATCACACCACAGTTGGTCAGGGTTGATTGCAACTATAGAAACAACTTTTATCTTTTATAGTTTTAACTTTTCCCTCTTAAAGTTCCATCCAGATTACAGTGTGTAATTAGTAGAAGTTTACAGAACGATTGCCTCCTTTCATCGTTGACATAAATTGCTACAAACCATATTTCAGTCACTTCCAACTTACAGAAAATTGGATTTAAACTGATGGTCAAAATTACAGTAGTATTTCTATTCCATTGGAAGGCTCAGTGTTTGCATGTGGGCAGAAGTTACTAAGTATGTCCCTTAGAACTAAATGATGTCTGAGCTGGTGGTAGAAGTGAAAGTCTGTGCATTCAATGCAAATTTGAAGGATTTTGACTGAGAATTAGAAAAGGAAAAGGTAACCCCTACACCTGCTGCTCTACAATAGCATTCACCCTAATGTTGATCTGTGGAGCACAGTGAGAAGACATACCAGGATGTAATCTTTTACTCACAGGGTCTAGCACCAACTGATCCAGACATTCATCGTTGATAGAAGACTCTCTAGAGTCATCTAGTTTTAGCATCTTTGAGTCCTCTTTCTGAGTTGTTTATGGTATTTATGTCTATTTGGAAGCTTATGGAAAATGAGCCTAATCAAAGAAGCAAAACACTATTATTGAGAAAGAAGCAGAAAAATATTCCAGTGGCAAATAAAGTAACTGTTTATTTCATTTGTTGTTTCACTGTGTTGGTGACCTCAATAATGGCATGATGATATTTTTCTGAGGCTGACTTGAATTCCACCAGATGCTTCTCATAACTTTTGATGGCTTCTTGAAGCTGTGTTTTCTCCACTGCTCCCAGGATGGCACGGAAGATCATATCTATGCCAAGGCCAAGAACAGCAACTCCTATGCTACCAAGGAGAGAAGCACCAATTTGAGCTAACACAGTGACCAACTTGTTAATTATGCCAGTTGTGATGTTTGAGCCCACGAGTTTAACAGCCACTGCACTGGCAGCAGAAGTAGCTTCTCCCAGGATGACTGAAATAACCTTTTGTACTATTGCAATTTTCTCGGTTTCTTTTTCCTTAATATCCTGAAGTTTTCTATAAAGGGTTGGCTCTAGTTTATCTTTTAGTGCTTCATCAACCTTTTGCAATTCTTTTTGGATTTTCATCATGGCTTGGATGATGATATCACAGTTTTCTTTGATGGTCGCATCTCTTTTCATTTCAATGGAGGCCAGCCTGCACCCTAAGTGCGTATTTAAAACCCCAATCAGCTTATTGGTGGCATGGAAGCTGTCAGATAAGCAGTCAAGGAGCTCCTGGTGAAGACGATTTACTTCTTGTCGCCTTTTTGGGTTCTCTGGGTAGAGGAAGTCACTTTGAGCCATATTTCAAATATGATCTCTGAAAAATACAATAGTAAATCTTTACTAGAAATCTTGAAAAATATCTGCTGGATGTATAGATTTGACCAGGAAATCTTTTACTTTATGAATAGCAGAGTAGTATGCTATCTAAGGAATTTCTCAGAAAACAAGTTTTTCAAAACAAGTTTTTGAAACTTGGAGTCAGTGTATGAATATATGGGTGACATAATGCAACTTGTTGATGCATTAATTATGGCATTAGATCTTGTGGAGGGGGGGGAGATCCTAGATAGGAAAGATTTGTGTTTATCTAGCATCTGATTATTAATAAATGTGATTATTTCCAAGTAATATTTAATAACATATTTGAAATGGTTAGCTCTTGATTACCAGTGACCCTTAATTTCCTCAAACTCTAGTCACCACATTGAATACCCCAACCAGACTGATTTTTCTAATATTTGGAATTAAATTAGTAGGATCAGAAGAATATTAAGATCTCTGAGTTTACAGGGCAATAATTGCTAATTTTGTTTGTATACTCTGTTATCTTAATTTACAATATTCAAAACACTCTTTATGTCTTTACAGGTCAATTATTTGCTCTCCAAACCTAAGAGGCATCCAAAGGCAACACATATAACTTTAGAATATTTACCAAAAACTCCTCGTGATAACGGTTTATTTTCAAGGTTCCTTAGATTAAAATCTCACTTGGAGAGACAGTGGGCATCATGGAAGGGACAGGGCAGTTCTGACTATCTCTCTGGTTCTCCATTGGCAAAGCTTATAAATTAAATTATTTAGAATTGTCTATATTACACTTGACCATTATTCAGATACGCTAGAGTTAGTCTCAGAAAGAAGATAATGTCATTTCACAAAGGTATTAGGGAATAAGTAGCAAGAGTACATCACAGAATGAATAAAACAAGCCTGGTGTTTGTAGCCTGCTTGTGTCTGTACTTTGGGCTCAGAGAAAGAAGGAATAAGCAACACCCTTCTGAGTGAATTTGGGTGAGAGTTTGAAGCTAGTGAGAACAATGTTCCTCAGTATGCACACCTGGAATAGGCTTACTATGTGCCTGACACTTGAATATTTCATTTGAATTCTTGGGAGAAAAGAAGGAGAAAATGGAGTCCTTTATACCTGTGTGGGATCTGGCTCCTCCTCTCTTTGTGTAAACAACATGCTAATTAATCTGGGCCCTGTCTTTCTAGGACCACTGTTCTTAGCCTAGATATTGGGAATCTCAGAAGCATGGGGGGAAGGAATGAAGATGTTTTCTCTCAAGAAAGTAAACATGAACATAACCTATCCTCCAAGTTATAAAGATACAGTTTGGAAATGGAAAGGGGAAAAATTTTGGAAATGGATTAGGAACATAATAATTTTTGCTCTTAATTTTAGGAAAATGCACTAGTACCCCTGGTGGAATAAATTGTATCAATGGTCAGAAATTCATTTTTATCTTTGAT
This sequence comes from Tursiops truncatus, assembly GCF_011762595.2. Lineage (NCBI taxonomy): Eukaryota > Metazoa > Chordata > Mammalia > Artiodactyla > Delphinidae > Tursiops > Tursiops truncatus. The sequence goes on along the minus strand of NC_047044.1, from coordinate 91,076,830 downwards.
TTAGGTACAGTACACACACACACACACACACACACACACACACACACACACGTGACAGATACAAATGTCCACAAATTAGAATATATCTCAATTCCATTTAAAGAAATTGTTTGTGAAAGGATTATTAAATATTCCACAAACTCACCATTGGGTTGCAAACTGCAATTTGATAACCACAAATTGGGACTTTGATTTTCGCTTTTTTCTCCTAGAAATTTTACGTTAAACTGTTTTCTTTTTTGGTTCCTAGTTTTCAGATCTTATCATGAAGTGAAAACTCCAGTTTCTGACTTTGAATTTAGAAGATCACCAACTACATCCCCATCCAGATATTTAGGTGAGAGGAGTCTTTCTTACCCTGAAAAAGTGGGAAATTTCTCTAAAAGCTGTCATATGCTGTTATCTGAAGGCATGGCTTTTAGAAAAGATGTGTGGTTCTATTTACCTCAGGATAAACACATGGAGAGATGAACCTTCCTCCTTGATGGGAGGTTGAATGTTTCCAAGTGGTCACTTCCTTCCTAATTAATTCATTGTTTTAACACAACTTGACAAATTAATCATAAAATACATCTGAAAGACTAAATAGGTGAGACTACTTACTTTTTTCAGGATAAGTAATGTTGGGACTTTTTCCTCCTCAAACATTAAAACAGTATAAAAACACAATATTAACAAGTATTGTATAGGTGCAAGAGTAGGTGGAATCATGGAACAAAATAGTCCCCAGAGAAGACACTTCTATACGTTTGACTTAACATATAATAAATGTAGAATCTGAAATCAATAGAAATTAGTATTCCATAAATGATCCTGGCATAATGGGCTAGCTTGTGGGGGATTAAACATTAATTTAAAAATATCAGTGTAACATATGTAAAAAAGATCAAATGATAAAATAGCTAGAAGAAAACAGATAATTTTCAAATGTATATGGAGGGCTTTATAAGCTTAAAACCAATGGGAAAAAGTCACACAAAAATTTGACTAACAAAGATGACCATGTAAGAAGGACTGAAAGCAAACTGGTTAAAATACAGGAAATATTAAAAAGTATTGGTTTCTAACTAGTCTTGTTATTAATACAGAAAACAGTCAGGTAAACATGCAAACAACTCTGAACAGACAGTAAAAGAAGAAATAGTAGTAATTAATTGATGAAAAGTTTCAGTCTTACCAGAAATCAGATACAGTACTTTTTCAGCTACAAAAGTAGTATTTTCTTTCCTTTACATACTCAAGCCCTTGCACATGCTCTTTTATACCCTTCTTCCTAGGTTGCAGATATCCATAATTTTGTGCCAATAACAAGTCTGAGTAAGAGATATCATGATGTGCTCAGAATTATTTTTCACATCTAACGAAAAAAGACTTATTTTTCTGAGTCAGGCTTACCTCCTTTTTTTTCTTCCTTGGGGAAGGGGACTGAGGGTTCCTTATGCAAAGAGATCTTCAGCAGCCCTGCCACCATACCTGCCCCAGTACTGAATACAGTTTAAAATTACTTCCATCTCAACAGTGAGATAAATGCTAGAGAATTAGGTGGAAGAGAGGTGGGGTTTGAAGGTGAAACCAATTAATTATGTTTGGGACAAGTGAAATTTGAAGAGCCCGATGAAGGAAGTAATTTAATAATTCAATAGCAATTTGCCTAATGGCGAGTAGTACTTTACTATTTATTATAAGGTAGTATGCTAGGCTCTGTAGAGCATACAGAAATGAAAGAGACATGGTCCCTGCTTTCATGAAATTTCTAATCTAGTTAGGAAGTTAAGACAGATTTAAAACTACAACATCAAGGTGAAAGCACTACGTCGTACAAAATTATAGATAGAGGTGGTGCTTGCCTTGTGCAAATTCAAATTTTAAAGAACTCACTTTGAAGTAAGACAGAGAAAGACAAATATCGTGTGATATCACTTATATGTGGAATCTAAAAAAAATGGTACAAATGAACTTAGTTACAAAACAGAAGTAGAGCCACAGATGTAGAAAACAATCTTATGGTTACCAGAGGAAAGTGGGGGATGGGGGGAGGGATAAACTGGGAGATTGGGATGGACATATATACACTACTATATATAAAATAGATAACTAATAAGCATCTACTGTATAGTACAGGGAACTCTGCTCAATACTCTGTAATAACCTGTATGGGTAAAGAATCTAAAAAAGACTGGATATATGTATACATATAACCAATTCACTTTGCTGTACAGCAGAAACTAACACAACATTGTAAATCAACCGGACTCCAATAAAAATTAAGAAAACTAAAAACAAAACAAAAGAACTCATACTTTAATAATATTTACACTGGGGCCATGTGGAGACAGTCTGTCATCTAAGGAGGGTTAACAATTTGTACCTTTCCAATTGACACTCTTAAATATGTGCTTGATACTTAGAGGAGAGGTTATACACCGCATGAAAAATCTTAGTTGGCAATGTGCAGCATTTCAGCTATTGCCCATGACAATTTAGTTCTGATGCTCGAATTGCTTACTTGTCTCAGCAAAACAAAAAAGGTCTGCAATTAGTTGGAGTCACCCTTCTTAAAGATCACAGTTGTTACTCAGGCATGGCTCAAGTGATGTCTTACCAGTGATATACAGTACTGTAGCTGAGAGGAGTTCTGGGCTATACACTGTCCTCTATCTTACTGCATTTTCAGGGCAGATCTTTTAAATATTAACTTGAAAGTTCAATCTTTTAAAATAATTTTAAAGTCATTTTAAAAAATGACTTTTAAGATGCCCGGCATCAGCAGGTAGCTAAGTGGTGTACTTAATCCAGCTCTGATCACCTGCATCTTTTGTATGGCAGTTGTGAACTTTTACACTATTTGTTATAACACGATAGTGCTCCCTGTTAGTGATGGGCAGTTACCATCCACTTCTGTACCGCCGAATTTGTGTGGCTATTTGAGCATTTTATTGTAGTGGTTCATGAAATAAGTTTTAAAGAGCCCTGGGGCAGCCTGATGGGGAATTGCTAGCCAGCAGGTGGAGTGCTTGGTCTCTGGCACGCCAGTTTCACCCCAGCCTTTGCTGAAGCAGCTATGCTTTCTTTGCTGCTCTATCTGGGCTGTGGGTGGAAAAAGTTTGTGTGATAAGCGAGTTCTTTTGCTAAAATAAAGTTAGGCTATCACATGTATTTTGGCTTGTTATTTTATTTAAAAAAAGGAAGTAAACAAATCTGGAAGCACTGATACTTGATCTGCTCATCTTAGGAACTTGGAATGAAAACAAAGACTAGCTTCAGATGGATTCTTATTGGACCTAACTCATCAATATTGTTGAAATAAGAAGTAAACGCTCATGATTAAAGAGCATATAAGAAATGGGAGAAATATACTGACGATTGTATCTGAAAGTTAAAGTTTATTTAATGATACTATACAGTTCTTTTAGTTTTTCAGGAAAGGAACCACCTTGCAAAATAAAAATGTATTGATCATCACATATGTAAATAAAAATTTCTCAGGATACTTTTGTGAATAACAGTACTGCATCGACTCTCAAGTGCTATAGGAATTTAAAGAGAAAATTTAATATGGAGGTCATTAGAGGAAGATTCATGGAGGAAGTGACAGGTGATTGTGCATTGATAGACGGTAGAATTATACCATGATGAAATTAAAAGATTTGATAAAACAAAGTATTTTAAAATAAAAAGTTTATAGCAATGATATATAAACACTTTAATATGTAGGAGGAAAAACACCTATAAACCTACCATCTTGTTTTTCTTTTATTATTCCTTTCCAAAGTTTATTTAAATGCATAAGTATTTTTACCAAGTTGTAATAATAAGAAATAAAATTTCATCTTATATTAACTTACTTAAACACTTCCCCTATTTCTAGTTTTATAATTATTTTATTGGTTATATAAAATATATTTATATTTTATAAAGTATTTCATATATCTTTACCATAATTTAACAAATTCTTAATTGTTTCACTGTCTTAATATAAGTATTTTAATACACATAGTTCTTTTTTCACTCTTCAATTATCTGGATTATTTCCTCAGGATAAATTTCCAGAGGAAATTCAGATTATATAAATATACAATTTATGTAATCAATAGGAATAAAAATTTATATTACTTTTGATATGTATTGCAAATGCATTCCAAAAACTTTTACACTGACATCAAAAATAAATTTTTACAGCAGGACACTGGGTGTGTTTCAAAGTCAAAGACAATTCTGTTAAATATTATTGGTTTGAGGAGCATAAGGTCAAACTGAAGAGCTCTTGCCATTGTGGAAATCCATCCTGAAAAAGTTAATGATGAAATGATACTGAGGTTTGCTTCCAAATAATCTAGAAGGCAGATTGGAGTAGCTTCATAGAGGTAATAAGATCAAACTTGTTTTGATAATTTTTGAAGCTGGGTTATGGGGGTGTGGGAGTTTATTATATTATTGTCTTTACTTCTGTGTATGTTTGAACTTTTCCCATAATAACAATTAAAAACAGAAAGAAAGAAAGAAAAAAAGAAAAACCATGACCCTGTCCAAGCTTCTGATGTTTGGTGATTAGTGCTCTCTAAGGTTTTACCTTTCTCCAATGTGTCTCTTGTCCTCACTACCCATATTTGGTCCAGCTATCCTGCAAGGTTCACTTATCTGGGAGTGTGGGTGTAGGGTATGGGTAAAGTCAGAAGCTTTTCAGGAGAAAATAACAGCTACTAACTAGTCCTGAGCTTCCTTCTTTAATTTAAATCAAAACCATGGCCTTTCATTAAAAAAAACAAGGTTGATCATGGTGTGATGACACTCTGATATAAAGTCTTTAAAAGAATATTTCTGACCAGAAAGCAGAATATCTAGATCATTCACCAGCATTTATCAAATGTTCACTTGAGAAACCTCTGCCATATGCCTTGAGTAGACAATGTTCCTTGCCCTCAAGAAGATAGCAGTCTATTTGGAGACACACAGCAAAGGCCCAGTGATATTTAAATGTAATATAACTTATGAAGGAGCATAGTGCTATACATTAACTAGAATTAGATCACATTCATATTTTCGCAGATACTGGATGCTTAAATTAATGTTAAAGACATAAAAGGAAATGTTACATTCCATGTAAACAACACACATTCACACGGGGTCATTTCATCCTTATTCTTTTCTAAAATTGATGTCTTTACTACTATATCATCCCCTCTGAGTTAATTATATAAGCTGTTATTTTTCTTCTTTCTTGGTGTCTTCAGAGACATAAATGATCACCAGGAACATGTCACGGGATCCGCTTAAAAAAAGTTGTTTTGTTGATTTATTATAGTTATGACTAGGATTCAAGCCTGACCTGTTACTGCAAACACCCTTTAATATGGAGAAACAGAGTATTATATCAATACTGATAGAAATACCCATATTGCTTACCTTGCTGTGTTTCTGAGTTCAGTGGTCCCAGCAGTTGTTGGGGAGTATTGCTGCAGTGCTTTTTCATCTGGTTTCAACTGGATGTTTCTAATGGAATGTGATGACTTACAGGCTTTGCTAGTCTCTGCTGGGTCCCTCTGCCTGTCTGGTTCATCGACTGTTTCTGCATGGTTTAGTTCTCAGAATTCTTTTATTTTCTATATTAATATAAAATTGATATATATTAAGTAATATTAATTATAAGTGATAATTATAATAATTATTATAATAATTATAAGTAATTAGTAGTGCAATGGTAAAACATTAAAATTTTTGTTCTTTAATGGACTTTTTTGTTGTTGAAAAGTGCTATCCAACTGAGCTAATTCAATTCAGTAGACAAGATGCCTCTTTGATTGAAGCTGTTAGATTTTGGGTTCCCATCATGTCAGCTTTTCCAGATATTAAACTTCCTTTAGCTTCTGTTGCATTTTGTACCTGTTGCTGATTGATCTAAGTTCTCAAGAGATATAGATACAGATATTTTCAGCCAAATGTGTTTTTTTTGTGTGTGCTCTTCTTTCCTGGCTGGAAGTTCTGCTCTTTATCACTCTCTCTCTTGTCATCTTGGTTAATTGTCTTGACAATATAAAAACCTTAAAGATCAATTGGACTCCTTTCCATTAAAGCTTAGATCAGAGTCTCCCATGCTTCTTTCTCTAGATTCTGTCCTAATCCCCACTGATTCCTCTGCAGCAAAGACACATCAGAAGCAAGAAAATCACTCAGCCTCTAGTGATTTGTAATTTACTAGTTTGTAATTTATGGATTGGCATAAAAGGACTATGAGATAATAAATGTAAAATACTTGGCACAGTGCCTGTTTTATGGCAAAAACTTACTAAATGATAGCTATTCTTATGTCAACAAGAAAAATTCCTGTTGTTATTGAGTGGGTAGAGGATTGGGAACCAAGATGCCAGCCAGGAGACTTGGATTGTACAATCTAAAGGTGCTGCGCTATAGTTCTAAAGAAGGACCAGGTGGGGTGCAGTAGATTGCTTTTGTCCCTCTGGGTCATTTTGCATTTGACATAGCCTAGGGACCCACCATGTAGGAACATGGGGAAAAAGTATTGTGGCCAGTGTAGCCAAAGTATGTATGTATGGATAAGTAGGATTTCAATAGATGTGTAAGGAGGTGGGGTATGAAGGAGATGATACAGGTGAAGGGAAAACTGTGAACAAAAAACTGTGGAGCATTTTCAGGGAACAAAATTAACCCACTATGCTGGTGGCACAGAGTATATGTGGGAGCAGTGAAGGGAAGGCAAGTAGTGGAAGACTGAGAGCAGTTTGTTGATGGCCTTAGATGCCATGCTAGGAAATTGTATTTTATTCTCTAGGCAATACTGAACCATCGAAGGTTTTTGGTTATGGGATAATATTAGGAGGTTTGGATTTCAGGAAAGTCAGTTTATACAAACTGGGTTAGTGGGTATGGACAATAAAACATGGGTTACCAACTCCAATGCCTATAGTAACTGGACAAGATATGTAAGTAATTGAAACACTTAGTGTAAGACAATAGGGTGTAGAGGTGAATGTCTAGTCTAAAGGGGACAACCTCAGCTCTAGGAAATTTCTCCAGCTCAGAAAAAGGACTTAATGCTGCCAGTTAATTTCATTTTTTCAATAATCAGTAGAAATTCAGATTTCTATGTTTCAATTTTTAAATTTGCAACTGATAAAAATTTTGAGAATACACTGTGGTAGGTCAAACAAAGCATATCTGCTGGTTAGATTTCGCCTGTGGATTGCCAGTTTGTGACCCCTTGACAAAAATATTGAGATAAAATGTGAGACCATTAAAGTTGTCTAGATGAGAGTTAACTGGAATAGTAGTTATGGGAATGGAAGGGAGGGGATGGATTGAAATAAGTTCAAAGGGAGTTAACAAATTTTAGGGACTGATTTAATATGGGGAAGAGAAAAGGAAAAGGGATTTGAGCCTCAATAATGAGGCAAAGATTAAGAGGAGAAAGTGTTTTCTGAGGAGGTGAGAGCAGTTTTGGATAATTGTATGGCATATACTGGTGCAGTCACTATGTGGAGATGACCAGTAGGTAGTTGGAAATGTAGATCTGGAGATCGGGAGAATTGCTGAACCTACGCCATGAAGTTTAGGAGTCATCTGCACGCAGATGGCATTTGTAGTTATGGGATCTTGAAGGGAGAAAGCGTACAATATAATGGGGGCCAAAAACACAGCCTTGCGGCGCTTAGGAGACTGGAAAGGCATTGGTGGTATAAGGAAGAGAAACCTATAAAATAAATATATGCTTAGAGAGGATATAGAAGGACCAGAGTTATACAGCATCATGGAGCCCTCAAGAGGAAAAAATCTTGAAGTAGGAAGAGGTATTCAGCAATTTTAATAATGCAGAGAACTCAAGATGGTTAAGGCCTGGAAATAGGCCAAGAGATTTGATAATTAGAACTTATTGATGCCCTACAGGAAAATAGTGAGGGATAGAATAAATTACAATGACGTAAAGAATCTCTCTCTTGAGAAATTTGAGAATTAAAGGAAGGAGTGAGATGGAATCATTACTTGAAGAGAAATCAGAGTCAAACTTTTTTTAAAACTGAATAGGGCAGTTGTTTTTGTTTTTGTTTTTTTGCTGCGCCATGTGGCTTGCAGGATCTCAATTCCCTGACCAGGGATTGAACACAGGCCACAGCAGTGAAAGCCTGCAATCCTAACCAACTGAATAGGGAACTGAGTATGTACATAATTAAAGGAGAAGGAAAAATAAAGAAGGAGTGATGGAGGATGCAAGATGTATTAGTCAGCTTGGGCTGCCATAACAAAATACCATAGACTGGGGGCTTGGACAACAGAAGTTTTATTTTCTCACAGCTCTGGAGTCTGGGAAATATAAGATCAAAGTACCAGCCCATTCAGTTTTTGGTGAGGGCTCTCTTCCTGATTTGCAGGCAGTCACCTTCTTGCTGCATCCTCACAAGGTGGAGAGAGTGAGGGAGGGAGCTCTCTGGTGTCTCCTCTTACAAGGACACTAATCTTATCGTACCAGAGCCCTGCCCTTATTACTTCATTAACCTTAATTACCTCCTAAAGGACCTGTCTCCAATTACAGTCATACTGGAAATCAGGGTGTCAACACATGAATTTTGGGAGGACTTCAGTTCACGGCACAAGAGAAAAGGGGAGATGATTGATAGAGCAGAATTCTAGAGGAAATACCAAAAGAGGATTGTGAACATTGGTTAGAGACATTAACATTTTTCTCTATTGCAGAAGAAGACGAGTTGTAATGAAAGTACAGAAATGACAGGACAGACATTGGGAGTTTGTATTAGATGGCCTTGATCTTCTTTGGAATATTGCATTCTCTACCTCCTCAGTCTGCTGTTATCCACCTTTCAGAGATACTTGATAGTTTATATATTCTGTCCGGAATTTTTTGTTGTCATCAGTAGGAAAGATTGGATGGAGTGTGCTTGCTCTATCTTAACTGAAACCAGAGCCCCTCTATGTAATTTTTAATATTTTATCCAATCTTTTTCACTAGATTGGATGGGTATTGAGGGTAATACCTGTGAATACTGTCATTCCATATGTCAGCATATCCAATTCAGGATCTAGCATGCAATATTTGATATGTGGTTTAAATTTAATGAAACCCCCTGATTCTACTCTGTTTAAATTATTTTTTATTAAAGCACAAGATCATTTCTGTTTTGAAGCTTGTATAGCTTTCCAACCTTTGATACGAGTTATTCTCATGTTCAGATTATACTTTCAGTCTCTTTATGGTTGCCAAATATACTTTTAGTTTTCATTTGGATTACTACTTGTTTTACGGTGCTGAAACATTTCTTCTGAAGAAATGTCTTCAGGGTCAGAAAACGATAAAGAGAGGCTCGTTCAAGCTGCCAAAACGTTCTTCTTTCACATGCACGATCTTGCTTCCCTCACAAATGCACTCACCGAATTGTTTAACAGCAGTATGAACACTCAGATCTTCTTGATGGCTGTGAAAGAAGATGGTAATGTTAAGGATGTCTTTGAACAGATGCTCAAAACTTTTAAGGAGATGCAATCTGCAGTGGTGGCAAAGCAGGACAGAATGCAAAGTGAACCTTTATGTTCCAAGATTGCAACAGCTCTGTGCTCTATGCTTGAGAAGAGTAGCAGTGTAAAGGAGTTGCAACAGTCAGCCAAAGGAATATTCAAAAATGTCCATACACCGGTCATTGCCTCTGTGCTGAATAATGGTAACATCCCTGAGAGTTTGGAAACTTCTCTTTCACTCTTGATGAAATAGCCAATCATGAATCTTCAGTAAAGTGACGTCTATAGAAAAGACACCAAAGAGCAATCAGATGATACCACATCTGAGAAAAGCCCAAGTCCTGGTCCATCCAAAGCCACTACAATAGACACCTTGAAAAAGTTGCAGGATGCACTAAACACTGAGAATGCCAAGGATGCCATCGAGTCAGCTGCAGATCAGATGGAGCAAATTGTCAAAACCATGAGACCATGAGGATGTTTCTAAACATTGTATTTCATCTTAAAGCATAATTGAAATAACCCTCAACTAATTCCCACTCTTAGTAATTCTATTTCTAGTTCCTACAGTGCGAGTTCCAGGTAAATGTATACACTATCACTAAATAATCTGGTTCAGGCCTAGGAAACAAAACTTTTGCATTTTTGTCACTCATATACCAATTTCTGTACACTTCAGTGGCTTGCCTATCATAAGCCATCACTAAATACTTTTGATGTGATTTATCCAGAAGTACATAAGAATAATGATGAGGAGTAATAGCATTTTCTTGCCTATGTGAATAAGACCAGAGCAAATGAGTTATTCTTTGTCTCCTACTGAAGTCTTATGATTAGGAGATAATAGAGGTTGGAAAATGGAAGTGCTCTAACATTTTACATGAAAAAAGACCTAGTGCTTGTTACTTGACCGTAATAGAAGTAGGATTTCTGAGATGTGCTCGTATTGGGGAAAAAAGTTAGACAAATCCATTTGCCTACCAAAAAGTCTTGAGCTCTCATGAACTGCAAATGAGTGTATGCTCTCAAGATTGCCATATTTCAAAAACAAACAACCCAATCAAAAAATGTGCAGAAGACCTAAATAGACATTTCTCCAAAGAAGATATACAGATGGCCAAGAGGTACATGATAAGTTGCTCAACATCACTAATTATTAGAGAAATGCAAATCAAAACTACAATGAGGTATCACCTCACACTGGTCAGAATGGCCATCTTAAAAAACCTACAAACAATAAATGCTGGAGAGGGTGTGGAGAAAAGAGAACCCTCTTACACTGTTGATGGGAATGTAAATTGATACAGCCACTGGGCAGAACAGTATGGCGGTTCCTTAAAAAACTAAAAATAGAACTACCATCTGACCCAGCAATCCCACTACTGGGCATATACCCTGAGAAAACCATAATTCAAAAAGACACAATGTTCATTGCAGCACTACTTACAATAGCCAGGATGTGGAAACAACCTAAGTGTCCATCAACAGATGAATGGATAAAGAAGATGTGGTACATATATACAATGGAATATTACTCAGCCATCAAAAGGAACGAAATTGGGTCATTTGAAGAGATGTGATGGACCTAGAGTCTGTCATAGAGTGAAGTAAGAGAAAAACAAGTATCATATCATTAACGCTTGTATGTGGAATCTAGAAAATGGTACAAATGAACCTATTTGCAGGGCAGGAATAGAGACACAGACGTAGAGAACAGATGGGTGGACACAGGAGGGAAGGGAAGAGTGGGATGAATTGGGAGATTAGGATTGACGTATATACACTACCATGTGTAAAATAGATAGCTAGTGGGAACCTGCTGTATAGCACAGGGAGCTCAGCTCGGTGCTCTGTGATGATCTAGATGGGTGGGATGGGGTGGGGAGGGAGGTCCAAGAGGGAGGGGATATATGTATACATATAGCTGATTCACTTCAGTGTACAGCAGAAACTAACACAACATTGTAAAGTGATTTTACTCCAGTTAAAAAAAAAGATTGCCATATTTCACATGATACCTAATAGAAACTTTCTTAAGAATAAGAAAGACAGTAACTCTAGTTTTATTTTTTTCTTTTTAAGAAGTATGGAATTTACTACTTACTTTAAAAGCAGTTAACTCTAGTTCTCTATTGGAATCTTCCTTTCTGAGAATACCTAAGATTTTTCCTATTTAACCTTTTTTTTTTTTTTTTTTTTTTTTGCGGTACGCGGGCCTCTCACTGTTGTGGCCTCTCCCGCTGCGGAGCACAGGCTCCGGACGCGCAGGCTCAGCGGCCATGGCTCACGGGCCCAGCCACTCCGCGGCATGTAAGATCTTCCCGGGCCGGGGCACGAACCCATGTCCCCTGCATCGGCAGGCGGACTCTCAACCACTGCGCCACCAGGGAAGCCCTAAATATTTTTTCGTTTAAAAATTTAAATCCTATTTTCTCTTTAAAAAAATGCTTGCTTCTTATCTAAATCTCAGAGGAGCTAAGTAGCCTGGACTTTCAGAATTCAAAGGTATGGAGCTAGCTCTCATCTTCACCCCATTTAGCCCAATTAGTAGGGTCTTTAGAGACCTAGCAATCCCCCATCACCCCACTTATCTTGTCTACTACCTGAAAGAAGAGTCGGAGAACATCCCCAGCTGTGAAGTTCGATGATTTATACTTCTTTTTAACTGTTTGCACATAATGGGGACTCAATATATCTTTGATATTTCCTTGGTAATTAGATTTTTTTTTCGCCTTTATCTCCACATACATACACTTGTTTTCCTAACAGATGTGCTTAAATTTGTGATGAAGGCTTAAAATCTAATTTGCCATAAAGTCCTCTGTGAATTAACATATGAGTTTAAATTCTAACTTTTGTAATATTTTAGAAGAAACCTGTGTGCAACACCCCATTACTGGCAGTAAATGAGACTCCACTAACATCTTTCATTAACTTTCCCTTTTGTTTCTTGGGTTTCTACATTGGTTTGGTCTTGAATGCTGATAAAAATCTCTAAAAAAATTTTTAAAATAATAAAATTGCTTGACATCAGGGAAAAAAAAATCTCTAAGGAAATTTCACACCTTTAATATGCCTCTGGGTCTCAACACTTTCTCATTTGATGAATTTGTCCTTTGCTTTCTAACTCAAGAGTCTCTGATTTGTTCCTAATATTTAGGATCATTAAATTAAAAAATAAGGGAAAATCATTGTATTCATCATAACACTCCTTCAATTGTTTGAGACAGAAAATTTAATTCAAATTATTGAAGCAAAAATATAATTTATTGATTTATGTAATGAAAAAGCCCATGGTATCCAGTTTCAGGCACAGTTGGATTTAGGGGCACATAGACTCTCGCCAAGATTCACTTTCTTTTCATTTCTCAGCTCTTCTTTCATTGTGTTAGCTCCGTTCTCAGGAAGACAGGGGCTCTCTTCTCAGTGGCAAGATAGCTGCTAGCGATTCTAGACTCATATTCTGCTTTCACTATTCTCCACTCAAAATAAAAAGTGGCCCCCACCCCACACCCAGCCCCAATCCCAATAAAGTACCCTGATTATGTCTCACAGGCTCAGACTGAGTCATTTCTATCCAACATGAATCTCTGTATCCATGAAGAAGAAATATACCTACAGGTCTACCCATAGGCAGTGGACTGAGCCAGCTCTGAATCAGTTGATAGCTGGGCGGAATGATTCTCTACGGGGATTCAGGGTGCCCTGACTGGAATAAAGCAAAAGGGTACAGGGAAGGCAAAAACCACAACCATTTTTTATGCTCTACTTTTGGAAGAGATGATGACACAGGTCAAAAATGAGAGAGAAGCAATAACTACGGGAATAGGGATGCACTTTTTGCTGGAAGCTGTGAAAACAAAAAAACATAAAAAGAGTTAGAGATGTTTTAGGTAGCAGAGATTGTTTTAAAAAAACCACCTCATTTCTCTTTTGGTTCACTTTTTAAACTTAGAAAATTCCTAACAAAAATAGTTGAAGCTAGCACTTTTAAAAAATTAATTAATGTATTTTTTATACAGCAGGCTCTTATTAGTTATCTATTTTATACATATTAGTGTATACATGTCAATCCCAGTCTCCCAATTCATCCCGCCCGTCCTGCCACTTTCCCCTCTTGGTGTCCATATGTTTGTTCTCTACATCTGTGTCTGTATTTCTGCCTTGCAAACCAGTTCATCTGTACCACTTTTCTAGATTCCACATATATGCTTTAATATATGATATTTGTTTTTCTCTTTCTGACTTACTTCACTCTGTTTGACAGTCTCTAGGTCCATCCACGTCTCTACAAATGACCCAATTTCGTTCCTTTTTATGGCTGAGTAATATTCCATTGTATATATGTGCCACATCCTCTTTATCCATTCCTCTGTCGATGGGCATTTAGGTTGCTTCCATGTCCTGGCTATTGTAAATAGTGTGAAGCTAGCCACTTAAAAAAAAATTCTCTCTTAGAGTTCTCTAACTGACAGCTTGCTTATTTTGCAGATGATAAAACAGGTACCAAGAGGTTAAGAGGTGTACCTCAGGGTACCCAGCAAGTTGGGGGTAGGGATCTCCGGATTTCCCATCTTTATCGTCATCCGCAGCAGAATTATTTCCGTTACCATCGTCCCCATCTTAATTATCACCATCTTTATCACCATTATGAAAGTGAACATTGATTAAAGGCTTATTCTGTGCTGGGGTCATTTTAAGCACTTGCTATAAATTAACTTATTTAATCCACACAAAAACTATGAGGCATTTATCCTCATTTTTTAGTTGATAAAACTGTGACACAGAGATGTGAAGAAACTTGTCAAACATCACGCATCTAGTAAGTAGTGTAGGCAGCCATCAGACTTAGGCAATCTGGCTCAATGCTCTATTTTTAACCACTGTATTATCTCTCCATATATTGCATGTACATTCATCAAATTTTTTATTATAAGGTGAGCAAAAACAATTCACACAGTCCTGTTTGGTGTGTGTGTGTGTGTGTGTGTGTGTGTGTGTGTGTATACTGCCTACACGTACACACTCTTCATGGGAAAGGTTAGCAGCCACTAAGATGTGGCTGATGGAAGAAACACTGAAATATAAAAAATTATTGTCAGGTGTAACTACTAACTGGGAGTACAATAGGATAAGGATATAGAATGAGATGGAAGATGTAAACCTTTAAAAAAATGGTCTAGGGCTTCCCTGGTGGTGCAGTGGTTAGGAGCCTGCCTGCCAATGCAGGGGACATGGGTTCAAGCCCTGGTCCAGGAGGATCCCACGTGCCACGGAGCAGCAAAGCCTGTGTGCCACGGCTGCTGAGCCTGCGCTCTAGAGCCTGCGAGCCACAACTACTGAGCCCGCGTGCCTAGAGCCTGTGCTCCACCACAAGAGAAGCCACTGCAATGAGAAGCCCGTGCACCGCGGTGAGGAGTAGCCCCCGCTCACCACAACTAGAGAGGGCCCATGTGCAGCAACGAAGACCCAATGCAGCCAAAAATTAAATAAATAAAATAAATAAGTAAAATTTTAAAAATGCTCTAAAGAGTGGAATCTCCTTTTCAACCAGCCTTTGCTGATTATTTAGCATATAAAAGACATTTGAGGTAGAAAATCATTCAACTCTATGATTGCCTCAATTGTTTGATGACCATATTGTTTGATAGGATGATCAGATGTTGGGGAAATACTTTTCCATTGCTTCCACATAATATATAAGATCCCTTGAGTTTCCTGGAATTTCTATTTGGAAAATTACCAACAGTAATTTTCAAAACCCTACTTTTCTTATATAAGAGAAATTAATAATGCATACTTATTTCTAAGCTTTTGTCAAAGTTTGTGTTAAAATTGTATTATCTGAATTCTCACAGGGACCTAGGAACAATCAATACCACTTTAGCAGGTCACTCCTTAAAATGATTCTTAAGCATTTTCTGTTTTATTTTCTCTTCATTGAGGCTAGAGATCACAAGGACCTCTAACCCCACCCTTTCTCACTGTTTCGTGGGATAAGATTCTACTGAAGAGTTGTCAGCAACTGATTGACAAGGAAACAATATAACGGAGAAAGATTATGATTTGAGGGTGTGATTGGCTTTGGTATTGAAGCTCTACCCCTAGATGCTTGACTGTGATCATTTTTGTTACTTTCACTAGGCCTCAGTTTTCTCATCTGTAAAATGAGAGTGCCTCCAGGCTTTTGGAAATACTATGATCACCACTACTACTCTTCACTTTGCTTCATTGTGATTATGCTAATGTTCAAGTAAGAGAAAAACAGAGATATTACTATGTGGTAATCATACTCACCCTTCAAAATCACGTCTTAAGCACCCTTCATAATAACTAGGATATTAAAAATAGCTTATTTTAATTTTATTTTCTCAGGTTAAAGTAACTTTTCTTTCCTAACTCTCTTGATACTTTTTCTCTACCTCTCATATGGTCATTATCATTTCTACCTCACATTATTATTATTATTATTGTTTTCACACAGGCAGACAATATATTTAGGAGAATAAATGAAAAAATCTGTGAATTAAATTAATTACAGTCTATAAAATTTCTCATTTCAGAACAACTCACATTAACTTTACTTTTGTATTTGTCTTTACTTTTCTTCTAGACTATTCAATGCTTTTTATTCCCTCTGTCCCTAGGACAGTACTTTTCAAATTGGAGGTTGTGATTCCATTAATGGTTTGTGACATCAGTTCAGTAGGTCATGGCCATCAATCTTTAATAATGTAATAAAATAGGTTAAGATGAAAAACACTAGTTAAATGCATGTGAAAAGATCAACTATTATCTTGTTATATATACATTTATGTGAACATATTTGTATATTTATATGAATGTGAAGTGTGTTTATAATGTCAATAGTCAGAGCACAGAAGATTGAAGCCAATTTTAGGTTCTCAATAACATTTTTGAATGACAAAATAAATCTCCTGAAAGTGACCTACAGAGAAAATTGTCCTGGACTTTTTGTCAGAAAAAATGGGAAACGGTCTCACTTTTGTTATTTATAACCTGCTTGAATAATCTTACAAAAACCATTTAACCTTTCTAATCCTCAGTGTTCGCATCATTATAGGGGGTCAATAGCCCAAAGTACAGGTGGTTGTAAGAATTAAACAGATAATGTGTGTGAAAGCCTTTTGTAAACTAAATTTCTATACAAATACCATTTTATTGGTGTATTATAACCTGAATTTGGTCACCTCTGCCTCAGGTATACAGTCTGGGGAGAAATGCATAATATTATGCCTTTTATCTCATGAAGTCTGAATCTGTGAGTTAGATTGTTCAGAAATACGTATTCAATCTCTTGAAAAAAAGCAAAAAAAAAAAAGTAAAAGTGACATGCAGTATATCTAGTTAATCTTATTTGGTGGTAAACGTTATCTATAACCTCTTTCTGTCAAAATTTAGAGTGATGAGTGTTATTCTTTTAGAATATTGTCTATGGGACTTCCCTGGTGGTCCAGTGGTTAAGACTCCGTGCTTCCACTGAAGGGGTCCCGGGTCCGATTCCTGGTGGGGGAACTAAGATCCCGCAAGCCGCATGGCATAGCCAAAAAAACATGTGTTTCTTCTGTCTCTTCCTTTCTTTCTATTCTAACTGTCAATATTACTGAAGTAGACATTTGTGCCATTAAACTGTTATCCCAGCTCCATGTGCAAAGTACTTTCCCAGAATTTTTCAATTGTGTTTGAGAGGGTGGGTAACAAGTGCTATCACAACATTCCCTCCAGGCACGTATTGCCCCCATATTATAAATGAAGAAACAGGTTCAGAGTTGTCATTTGCACAAGGCCACAGAGCTACTAACATATGCCCAGCTCTCACTGGTTCCACCATCTCTGCTCTACCCATCATGCCCTGTGGTCTCCAGATTCATCCAATTACTCATTCTTTCATCCATTCGTCTGAGACAGACATGCTACCTCAAGGTAAGTGTGATGCCACAAATTGGGAAAATTACTTTGGGATAACTGAAACCCAGAGTAAAAGAAAATAGGAAACAGTAAGTTAATAAAATAAAGACTTATAATAGTAATAGTAATAGTAGCCAAAGAGTTTTGATTACTTACTTACATGTGTCACGTACGGTTCTAAGAGCTTTTGCATGCGTCCCTTCATTTTCTCTTCACCGGCATCTTACAAGGTAAGTTTTATTTTTAAAAATTATTCCCATTTACATATAAAGAAACTGAGGCACAGAGAGACTAAGCCATTTGCCTGTATTCCCACTGCTAGTAACTGGCAAGATTAACATGTAAAACCACACTGACTACAAACAATTGGCTACATTTTTTTCTAGAAGCATGCTTAAGAATTTTAATTATGTGAAACATTTTCGCAAATAAACCCCTCTTCTTTGTGAACCCAATGATACAGAACAGAGCATGTATTTGTGTGTCTACAGATTTTTGGCACAGATTATTTTGCTGAAGGAAGCAACAGTTAAGGACAAATAACTAACATAACATATTTTAAGTCTTCCACGGGGCCTGAAAACATGTTTCTATGGTAACAAGTATAGGTCATGTGAGGGGTGAGAGAAGAATTAGAAGAAAAAGCTATCAGTTTAGAATGTCTTAAACAATTTTTCTTTTGCGAACTCACTCCTGTCGATGAGTTATGCTACCAATTTGACCTTTTGACTCTTCGAAGGCCACAGATTCCTAGGAACTCTTTGAACTTGAGAACTTCAGTTACAACTTAATGGAAGCAATTTTGAAATACATTGAAGGACTGGGGAAGCTCTGCTCTTTAATCTACTGTCTCTTCATCGGGAGAACTGCAGTGTCCCTGGCTGACCCATTTTAAACGGCTTCATGTTGTTTTTCACGTATTGCGTCTGTCAGATTAAAAGGGAACCGGAGAGGAAACGTAAGTCACTGGCTCATAGGGACTTTTGGGGACATAGAATAGTTTGTGGCTTCTGCTGGTGAAAAAATCGAAAGGAGAAGAAACAGTTTCCTGAGAGGATTCCAGTTTCATGAGAAATTAGATTCTGTGAATTCCCCAGGCTGAGGTTAATGGTTAGTCCAGGCGATTGGTCAGAAGTCAAGTGGGCAGCAGCAGCCATCTGGAAAAACAGGGCTGGGGAGACCACTGACCTCACTCCCTCCCAGTGAAGGATTCTCAGATAAGAAAAACATGCCACCTCCCTTCTCCCATTGTTCATGTTTGCATCAATCTAGTACCGCTCCAGGATGTTGGAATAAGCAGAGTGTTACTTATCAGTTAATGGAAATGACTGTCTCTGGCCTTACAGATAGGCCAGAGTGAGCAGGACCTTGACCTCAGTGTGGATGCCAGTTTGAGGACGTTTGCAGCACTGCAGCCCTGATGTGTTGAGAAACGCAGACAGGCTGAATTATTAACAGCAGCAGTGATGATGGAGTAGAGGAAGATTCGGGAATATTTCAAAGGTAGACCCTGTAGCTGGGTTGCAGTTGACTTTGAGTGTAAAGGAATGCGCATGTGGATAAGGACAGTCTTCCTCTTTCTGAATCAAACAGGGTACGGCATCTGCTATCGAATTTGTGCAGCATTTGCTCCGTCAAACGACTGTGGCTGGCAACATACAAAGATAAAATGGAATCAGCCACATGTTTTTCTAAAAAGAGACTAACATGTATTTTTATTGTGATAACTCTAATTTCTCCTGCTTTGGTTCATTTTTCACAATATCATCAAGGCTCTTGCTACAATACTGATCTGATTGATACTCCACTCCTTACAGACTTCCAATGGTTTCTCACTACTTACAGCATGAAGTTTGAAAGTCCTTGGCATGGAATACAAGAGGTTTTTTTAAAGCAATCTGGCCCCATCAGAACTCTCCAGCCCCTATCAGTGTCCTACTTCCTTTCTACTCTTGGCCTCTTCCTCTGTCCTACACACCCTACATTCCGGCCATCCAGAATTTCAAAATTTCCCTGAAGATACCAGGCTGTTTGAAATCTCTGTGATTCAGTATATGCTTTTTCTGCTTGAAATGACTTTTTCTCTCTTTTTTCACTGAAAATCCCCATTCCTACTTCAAGTCCCACGTGGTCTCCTATTGTGAAGGCTTCTCACTTTCCCCAGAGAGAACGAGCGTCTTCCTTCACCGAGCAACCATAACCATTGCTTAAACATCTGGTGTATACTTAGCGCTTTTGTGTGTAGACACTTGTTCATATTTCCACTTCTCATTAGACTAAAAATCCTCCTTAGGATAGTAATTTTGCTTTATTCATTTTGTATCGCCTGGGTCCTCCTATCCCAGTTCCTGGAACAGAGAAGACGATTAAAAGATAGGAGTGGATGAATTAATCACACCTCCTGCTTTATTTTTAACACTTCTTGTTCATGAAATGACCGCGACAAAAAATGAGCTTGAGGGAGAAGGTAAAATGCTATGTTTTATGCACTCCCTTTTCCAGTAGAGATACTTACTCTCTCTGTCTAGAATGCCCTGTATATCTGGGCCATTGCAAAGCACATTTTCCTACAGGTAGCTGAAGAGAAAGAAGAGAGCAGAAACCAAGAAACAAGGTGAGTTTTCTCTAATCTGCCAATTGCACCATTACTGAAGGCCAATATCCATGTTTTTGGCCTTTTTCCCCCAAGCTCACTCAGAAAAACAACTTTTATAAAAGAATAGGGATGTAGAAAACAAATTTATGGTTACCAGGAGGGAAAATGGGGGGAGAGATAAATTGGGAGATTGGGATTGATGTATACACCCTACTATATATAAAATAGATAACTAATAAGGACCTACTGTATAGCACAGGGAACTCTACTCAATACTCTCTAGTGACGTATATAGGAAAAGAATCTAAAAGAGAGTGGATATATGTATATGTATAACTGATTCGCTTTGCTGTACACCTGAAAACTAACACAACATTGTAAATCAACTATACTCCAATAAAAATTAAAAAAAGAAAAAGAATTAAAATAAATAAATAAATATTTCTTTGAAAAGATTAAAAAATGAATGGTGGCCTGCAATCCTGGTAAGAGTGGATTCCATTTGGATCAATAACAATACCTTTTAGCAGCTGACAGTTATACGCACTCTGGGTCCCAGTTGACTGCAGTTGCAACCAATTTCCTCTTGGGTGGTAGCTCGTATTTACAACTTCAAACAGCTCATACGGAGGGACCAGGACCTCCTTTTTGAGAGAGAAGTCTTGTACAGGTGCCCCCAGGCAGGTCAATATGGTAAATAGAGTTTGGTCCCCAAACTTCTGTGCCTCTTCTCTCAGGAAAGAGGTGGAGAGGAATTGGCCAAAGCGAATGGTGGCACCCATGGGGGCTTCCAAGTAAACGCCCTTCACCTCATGGTGCACCTCATAACACAGAGAGTCATTCCTTGTGACAATCTCTTTCCTCAGCAGCTGGATTGCCGTGGTCAGGTAGTAGTGTAGATATTTGAAATGGAATGAACGTTTATATTGCTGGGGAGACCCAGCAGCACTGGCCATGGCTCTGGAGAAGTCTGAACGAACACTGCCGTTCGACGAATAAACCAAGATGGCCACAGCATGTGTAACAGTCATGTTCTCAGGGAGAGCTTTTCCTTGTGTCAACCAGTCTAAGTGTGCACGTTGCCAGACCCTGTGGTAATTCCTACGAGATTCTAGTTCTTTCGTAAAATAATCCCCTTGAATCAGGTCCTCCATGACTTGTTGGCTGCAGCCTTGGTACTGATCATCAAAGGAACCGGGTGCCAAGTCAAAGTCAATTTTAACTGCGACCTATAAGGAAAGAAAAATCTTGATTTTAATTTTTCAAATTCGATGGTGAATCTTGTTGACCTGAAGTAAATAGCGTGCCAGGTATTTCTCCAGCAAAGATAGGTCTATTCAGGATCAGCAGAGAGTTGCAATTCAGGTTCTGCAACTGCGGTGCGCCGTGTACAAGTCCCTACAGGGCAAGGGAAGAAGAATGCTTTCATAGAGAAGAAAAGGAAGATGGGAGGGTATAGTAAACAGAGAGTTCATGGCTTTACATTCGCCCAGTCCTTGCCAGGAAAGAAGAGGTGTTTTTCTTCTTCCTGTTAGACTCTGCTATGCCGCAGGGCATGAGAGCTCCCCTTTCTGGTCTCCCGACTCTATTTAATGGAGGTTTCTGTTTTTTTAATTTTTACGGTGTGGTAGCAGATTTGCTACACTGTATAAGACCGAGTTGTCTGCTCAAAATCAGTATTTGCTGAAGTAATTTTCACTCATAACCATTACACTGATCCAGTCCTTCCTGTATCTGTGACCCATGCTAGATGTTGAATTTGGTTTGACAAATATTACTGAAAGCACAAAAAAACCTCATCTCCCCACGGAGGAAGTGACCCTTTTTGTATCAGTGAAAAGTCTTTTTGCATATTGAGTATTTTGAAGAAAAAAAATTAATAATCAAAGTTTAATTATACTATCTGTTTCCTCTCCTAAGCCCTTCACATTCTCACACAGGTGTTATAAGTAATACCTCTTTTATGAATACCTAAAACCTATATTAAGCCTTTGGCTTTGATTTAAGAAAAGACTTAAGTGATGAGTAATGTTGGGTTCTCCAAGGGGGCCCCCAGTAAATGACAACCCTCTCCTCTGCTCAGGACTTGAAATATGAAGGCTAAAATATAATTTTTACTACTGAATGAGAACATGTTGGAGCACCCATCTTTAGGTCTGATGGCTGGTGGGCTTGTTAAGGGTAAACCCCAGAATGAGCTGACTTGCCCACTTAGCTGCAGGCAGTATTGGATTGCAACCTGTCCAGGTGAGATTCTTGCCATGGGAGGAACACAGAACTCATGCCTTTTGCCATTGGGTTAATTCCCAGGAGGAAGAAGAGCAAACACAGCATATCCAGTTATTCTTCCTGACGTTACCAGTCAAGTAATGTCTGTCCACCTCCAGGGGAGCGATGTGAGGAGAGGGTTGGACAGAGGTCAGTGGGGTTCCTGGCAAAGTCCTTCTTCTTAGAAATCAGGAGTAGGAAAAAGACATTTTCTCATGGGTAGCCAATGGAATATTACTTATTGATACCCAGTGCATATTAAATTAAAGTTAGAGATTTGAAGACAAGTTCTTTAAGTCTCATCCGTCCATAATTGAGAGCCATATTTTTCAGTTATCTAAATTTCAAGGTGTTTTCTTCTGGGCAAAGAAATGATACTTTCCTAATAAACAGTACTTACTAAGGAACATATTAAGAGATAAAATTCCATCCAGTGAATGTCAACAGTGTTGTAGCTGGAACTCAAAAGCATACCATTTGGTATTTTTACTATGTTATTTATGGTGAGAAGTCATCTAGTTGTGTGTAAACTGGAACAAAATTTTAAGACTGCTTAAATGATTTTAACCGATAATTCTTTAGAGCAGATTTGCAAATAATTCTACAGAATCTATTTAAGCCAAAACAAAATAAAAAATATCTTCTATCAAACCTTGTGAACTCCCAAACTTTAATCTATTACTAGATATCAAATGGGTATTCTGTCTTCTTTCTTTCTTTTTTTTTTAAAGTTGAGAGCTATGTTTTATTCAGTGGGAATTTTTAGGACTTCAAGCCCGGGAGATGGCATCTCACGTAACCCCAAGAGAACTGCTCTGAGGAAGTGAGGGGGGAGCTAGGATATATGGGAGTTTTATAACAAAGGGCAAGTACTCGGAACATCAAAAGATTACTGTTAATTAAAGAAAACCAGACATTAAAATTAAGGAATTTAGTGCTTTTCTATGTATGGGAAGATGCAAGCGTCTGGGCTCACTGAAACTGTTTTCTCTTAACATTAGGTTATTTTTCATTATAGAGAACTTTATAATACGTCTTTTGAGTTGATCCGTATGATACAGGATAAAGCCAAATAGACTTGGTTGATTTTGCATTATTTGTCCTACAGAAGCAATGTTTTACTTAAATTTTATGGAGAATCAAGAAAAAAATGCTATGCCTCTAGCTTCTGTGATGCCAAATCTGTAAACTGTAAAGAACTCCATAATTTTAAATAATCGTTTTCAACCCTCTTTGCCAGCATTACGTGTTAGTTAAAATGTCTAAGTGAAATTACATCCCAAGGGACTAAAGGTCATCTAAAGGTTGCACCACTGGAGTCCTGATCATAAAGTGATCACCTCCTCCGTGTAACTCACCGTGGGTCTCTGCAGACTTGAGCACAGCAGCAGGAGAGGAAGTTGCCCTCTTAGGAGGCAGATTCTCACCTCAGGGGCTGCAGTATTTGGAAGAAGACTCCTCCTGCATCTGTTGGTCAAAGGGCAGCATTTGTTGGTGTTCAAAGCACTTCTTCGCCCCTGCAGCTGCATCCTGAAATCAGTTCTCAGGGTGCTCCTTTGGGGTTTTCTTGGGGTTAAGTCTCAGCAAGAACCTTCCTCACCTATGTCTCTGTTGAGACGTCTGCTGACCACCACCAACTAGCAGTTTCCAAGGGAAGAAATCAACTCGAACTCACTTGCAAAGCTGAAATCTCTGTTGAATAGCCAGACTTGTGCACCAAATAAGGAATTCTGAAGTGAACTCAAATTAGTTTCCGACTTAAAAAAATCCTGATCTAGTCTCTATGCAGGGAAATTCCAAAGTCTTGTTACAGGTCTGGCTCACCAGCTTAGCCTTAACTTTCTTAAGAAGGCAGGAAGGGGCTTCCTAGGTGGCACAGTGGTTAAGAATCCGCCTGCCAATGCAGGGGACACGGGTTCGAGACCTGGTCAGGGAAGATCCCACGTGCCGCGGAGCACCAAATCTCCTGCGCCACTACTGAAGCCCCACGCCTAGAGCCCGAGCGCACCGCAACAACGAGTAGCCCCGAGTGCACCGCAACAACGAGCAGCCCCCACTCTCCGCAACTGGAGAAAACCCACATGCAGCAACGAAGACCCCAGGCAGCGAAAAATGAATAAGTAAATAAATAAAAGAAAAGAAAAGGCAGCAGGCAAAGGCATGCACTGTATGGTGTTTGGGGCCAAGTGGTTTTATCTTGAGCTGCAGCCTTTGAGTGATATGATTGGCTCGTGCAGGTCCCTGGGAAGATACCACCTCAAGGTGGGCCTATGCTAGGCTCATCTGGTACTGCTGATAGGCCCTGCCCAGAAGGGACTGCCACAAAGCAAAACAGTAGGATTACTGCCAAAAAGAAAGCTCTCTTTGCTGCTTTTCCACTGCACGTTTGAAATCGTCCACTCTAGAAATTATACCTGTTCAGATGACAGATCTTCTATGTTTTCTCTTCTAAAGGCATCAGATTCTCAATCCACACTATTTCAGTCTGGGGCGAATCCAAATGACTACTGTCAGAAGACAGCCTCTGAGCAGCTGACAGCACTAAAAGTAGGTGACATCGATCAAGAACAGGTTCCAGGGTGTTGAGTTCATTTAGCATAAATGTCCTATGAAACCCTCTCTCTTAGACACTTCCCTTTCTAGTCTGAACATCCTTCCTCTGTTCCCAGTCCTTGGGGTAATTGTTTTTCTTGCAAATCTTTCCCACTTAACACTTTCATTATTTAACTGTGAAGGGAAATGAAATCTTGTTCTCGGAAATTCTGGTATTTTTTTCAGCAGCAGTAAATATTTTTACACTAAATTTTCTGATAATCACAGCAGTTATGTCTCATAACAAAAGTTCAGAATATCTAGAAAAGTATAAAGGAGGAAACCAAATTACCCATAACCCATCATCTGGGGAAAGGTACTATTTAGATTTAGATTTTGGTTTTGCACACACACACACACACACACACACACACACACACGTTCTAGGACTGAAATAATGTGTGCAATTTTGCATGCTGTTTTTTTCCCTTTTTTTTTTCTTCTATATCTTATGTTTCCTTTTTTAAAAAATTGAGGTATAGTTGATTTCTCTTAATGTTTTAATGTAAGCATGTCCGCATGTAACTTAATACTTACTGAAAACATGTTTTTTTATGGCTGTACAATATTCTACCATCAGTGAAATATGGGGTGGATCCATGGACTATACTGTCACAAAAACAGATTGGTGAATAGGACACGGACTCTTGAAAAAGACACGTCAGTTCAATTCCTGGCTCTCCTACTTGATGTTTGACCTCATGCAAAGTACTAAGCTTCTCTGTTCCTCAGTTTCCTCATTTGGTTTTTTGTTTTGTTTTGTTTTTTCGGTCTCACCGTGCAGCATGCAGGACCTTAGTTCCCTGACCAGGGATCGAACCCGGGCCCCCTGCAGTGGAAGCCCGGGGTCTTAACTACTGAACCACCAGGGAAGTCCCTCCTCATTTGTTAAGGGGAGATAATAATAGTACTTACCTCTCTGAATGCTTTCATACATTTATAACCCTTTAACAGCACCTGGCACTGAGAAATTTTTTAATAAATAAAAACATTATTATTTGTACCAAAACATTGTTATTTGTACCAAAGTTTATTGAATAAATGTATTACATTTAGCCTGTTTTCAACTTTGTACTATTATAAACAATGACTTACGAACATGTTTTGGACACAAATCTTTGTGTGCTTTTCTTCTTGCAATTTTAAGACACAATTTAGAGATGTGATCACTTACCAATGAAATGTATATAGTTTTGGACGTCATTGAAAACATGAGTAGTGTATGAAAATATCCCTTTAAGATTTTAATAATTCTTAAGATTCCTTGTATCAACTGTTAATTTGGGATACTGAGGTTTCATGAAGAGAAATAAAATTAGAGTCCGAAAACTTGGATTATGGGTCTCATTCTACAGGTTGGTAGCTGAGTTTACTTAAAAAGAAAACCCTGCAAGCTGTGCTGAGCTTCAGTTTCCTTAACCTTGTAGAGTTGTCAAAAATAAATGATGTGATAATAATTACCTTTTCTGGAGAGTGCACTGTGCTTCAAGACCTTTTGGTATGTTATCTTAACCCACAACACAACTATAAGGAAGAGACATTTTAACCTCCACTTTATGGGTGTATTTGCTGAAACTCTGTGAGGGCAAATAACTTGTCAGTGATCGCAGGCGGTTTCCTCTTACCTCCATGGCCCACTGTCTCCAAAAATTCTAAAGGACTGTAAGTGTCATTTTTTTTTTTTTTGGCCGTCCCGCGTGTCTTGCCGGATCTTAGTTCCCCAACCAGGGATTGAACGCGGGCCCTCGGCACTGAAAGCGCCCAGTCCTAACCACTGGACGGCCAGGGAACTTCCCTGTTAACTGTCATTTTATTATTATTGTCTGTAAGGGTTTTGTTGATTTTCCTAATGTGACTGCCGCTTCCAAAATAAGACCACTAGGGGGCAGCAGGAACCTTTGTAACCTTTTTGTACAGCTGGAATTTAAAGATTGGGAAGGGGACGCGGGGAGGGAGGAAGAGCGAGACACAGAGACAGAAACAGAGAAAAGAGACTGAGACAGAAGAAGGGAAAGAGGGAGGGAAGCAAGAGAACACCAACAATAATATCTGGGGTAGGGAAAGGCCACAGGTCTGGTGTGTGAGTGTGTGTATATTTTTGATTAAAATAAAGTTTTCTGACAATGTTTAGTCATTGAAAACAATCATCTTTTGTCTTGAGGGCTATTTTATTAAAGTTCCCATGAGAAAATTTAATATTAGTTAATTTAGAGCTTGATGTTCACCCAGTTACCATTTTCTTAATGATGCCCAGTTCTTCAAAATCTGCTGTCTTGATGGGTAAAAGGGATATGCGTCTGGAAGTTGTACAGAACTGTGTTGGTATTTTGCTTCCATGATTTCCCAGCTTTTGTAAATCTGAATAAGTAATGTCAGTTCTCCGTCTCAGCTTCTTTATATATAAAAGCCGAGATGACAACACCACTCTTGCAGGGTCGTGTTGGCAATGAAATTGAGATACTCTGTAAAATATCATGGAATGGATCCATGAACTATAGTGTCTCAGAAGCAGATTGACTGATGAATGATAGAACATGAGTCCTTGAGAAAGATACTTCGGCTCAATCCCGTGTTCTATCACTTCCTTAACGTTTGACCCGGGCAAGTATTTTACCTTTCTGCTCTGCAGTTTCCTCAGTTTCCTGATGCCACTGACACTTAGCAGGTGCTCAAAGCATGTTGGCTACTCAGATATTTGAAGACCAACAACTCATAGGGTGTTTAACAAAGTGAAAGTTAATTTCTATTACATTTTTTATAAACAGCCGTTTAAGAAAATGTTCTGCTGATTTTCTAGAATACATTCTGAACATTCTGGACTAGTTTTCTAAAGCTACTTTCAGAGCATGGGTTGAAGGAGTCACTAGCCTCAAGGTTTGGAAATGGCTCTTGGTATTCCTTGTTTGGGTCTTACTGAGCGCCTTTGGACCTGAGTTAATTTAACGGAGGCACTGCCAGAAGTCCTTGTTATCCAAAGGAAAGTAGTTTGATAGTGGTCTCAAAATTAGGTAGTCAGGATGGTTTTAACATTTTAACTCATCTGTTCTCTTTTACCCTCAAACTCTTATCGAAGTGAGCAAAACTCCTTCAATTATTTCATATTTTTTATAACTTTTTATTTAGATAAAATTTTCAACTTAGAGAAACATGGCAAGTTTCTGTGCAAGGAATATATGTATATCCAAGGAACTCCCATGCCCTGTTGTAACTGAGCAGGACCCTACTGGGGCTTTCCTGGTACAGACCCCTGCCCCATATTTTCTGCTGTAGCTCCTCTTTAAAGTAGCCAGATAATAGTATCTCATGCATATTTCCTGAGTTTTTCAGATGCTAAAAACCAACACCAAATGGAAGAAATTAACTACTTGATGATCATGAGAATGTAGCCCCCAGAACTACTGACACCTAAGGATTGATAAGGTTAACTGCCCTGTTACCTCACCATCAACCAATCAGAGAATGGTACATGAGCTGATCACATACTCTGGGACACCCCTCCTTCACCCGGCCTTTAAAAAGGCTTTGTTGAGCTGTGACAAAGCGAGAGAGAGGCATGGACATATATACACTACCAAACGTAAGGTAGCTAGCTAGTGGGAAGCAGCCGCATAGCACAGGGATATTAGCTCGGTGCTTTGTGACCGCCTGGAGGGGCGGGATAGGGAGGGAAGGAGGGAGGAAGATGCAAGAGGGAAGAGATATGGGAACATATGTATATGTATAACTGATTCACTTTGTTATAAAGCAGAAACTAACACACCGTTGTAAAGCAATTATACCCCAATAAAGATGTTAAAAAAAAAAAAAGGCTTTGCTGAAACTCTTCAAGGAGTTTGGGGTTTTTTTAGGACATGAGCCGTTCTCCTTGCAAGGCCCTGCCATAAACCTTTCTCTGCTCCAAACTCTAACGTTTTGGTTTGTCTGGGCTCTGTGGGTCAGGCACACGACCTGCGTTCATACTCTCCGCATTCATCGATGGCTGATATTATATTTTGCCCCACTTGCTCTATCATTCTCTCTTTTTTTCTAAACCACTTGAGAATAATTTGCAGACATCATGCCCTTTGTTAATCGATAAACTGAGACATATTAAAACATTTTAGGAGTTTGAGCAAAAATCAACTCAGATTGGGCAGTTGCCAAACAGAAGTGGTTAGGGATGCTCCACTGAGAGGAGCTGGGGAGAGACAGAGAGAGAAAAGATGAAAGCAAGGCAAGAAACTGTTTGATTGGCTGTAGCTTAGCATCGGTCATATTTGGAAAAGCCTCATTGGCTGTTTGTGATGAGTAGTCCTTGGGTTTTGATTTCTCCACCTTGAGGCCAGTACAGACTTAGGTTTTGGCTTGTTTGCATAGGCTGCCAAGGTACTAGCACCACCTCAGTCTCATGGCCTCTTTGTTTAATTAATTTAACACCTGTAAGGGCAGAAATTTTTCCCTTCCTCCCTTATAGGGTCTTTGGCTGGTCATCTGAAAATTAAACTGCTGTAAGTAAGACAAAGTAACAGGAGAAAAACAAATTTAATTGTGTATGTGTGGGATTCCCATAAAAAATATGAAATCCAATGGCAGTCAGGTAATTGAGGCTTGTGTGCCATTCTGGCTAAGGAATGGGCTATGGCCCTGGGGCTTCAAAGAGGAGGAGGGCAAATCACAGGAAGATGAGAAGCGCAGATGTTTGGTACTTAGATGTTTGCGCTGCCAAAGAGATAAAAAGTTATCTCTGGTGATAGCTCTCTTTCTGTCAGGGCCCTATTTAAATTCTTTCAGGCAGTGAAGAGAGGTAAAAGGTTTCCTCGAGTCTGCAGGTCGCGGTTGCCTTCAGTTCAAAATAACCCACATGCCAAAGTGACACATTTTGGGGAGAACTATTTTGCACACTTTACCCTTAAATACCTCAGAATTTATTTCCCAATGACAAGGACATTCACTTACACAACCACAGTACAGTTACCAATAGCAAGAAACTTAAGATTTGTGCAACACTATTCTGTAATCCAGAGTCCGTATACAAGTTTCATCAACTGTTCCTATAATGCTTTTTATAGATGTTTTCCAGGATCACAATTTGCACTTAGTTGTCAAGTGTTTTTGGTCCTATAAACTGGAACATTTACTCAGTATTTATTTTGCTTTTTGACCTTGACATTTTCGAAATGGTTATTTTGTATTTTGTTTTTTTGTAGAATGTCTCTCAATTGAGGTTTGTCTGTTATTTCCTGATGATTAGATTCAGGTTATGCGGTTTTGGCAGGGAAATCACAGAAGTGGTGTACTGTTCTCAGGAGACACTAGCATCCATTGTTTCAATATATTTTATAACAATTGTTCAATTGCTCCATTATGAAGCAAGTTATCTAACCTTTCTCATTTCCACTTTTTTTTTTTTTTTAAAGCATAGTACCTTAGTGTTGGGACAGAACTTTGTAATCGTCTTTCACCCAGTGTGAATCTCCTTCTCAACATTCTTGACAGAGTAACTTCTGCCATGTACGTTCCTGTGATACTGTGATTTATAATAAATATATATTTGGTCTGGTCCATGGTTACTGGCACACAGCTCTTAAAACCTTTGGAATTTCCTAAGTGATGAAGCATCTTTTGTTTCCAGTTCCTGAAATAGCTCCAGAGCCGTAAAGGTGAAATGGGTGTCTTTTTAAATTGAGATATAGTTTATGTACAATATTATATATTTTGGGTGTACGACATAGAGATTCATAATTTTTAAAGGTTATATTCTACTTATAGTTATAAAATACTGTGTTGTACAACATATTCTTGTAGTGTATTTATTTTATACAAAATTTTGAAGACCTAGTTGGGATTGAAGGTATTGAAAGTTAGTTCTATTTCTAGGGAGGGTCCATGATCCCAGATAACTCTTTTTTTTTGGGGGGGGGGCCTCTCACTGTTGTGGCCTCTCCCATCGCAGAGCACAGGCTCCGGACGCGCAGGCTCTGTGGCCATGGCTCACGGGCCCAGCCGCTCTGTGGCATGTGGGATCTTCTCGGACCGGGGCACGAACCCGTGTCCCCTGCATCGGCAGGCGGACTCTCAACCACTGCACCACCAGGGAAGCCCCCAGATAATTCTTGAGAGAAGTTCCTGGATGGACAGAGTAGCAACAGAGAGGACCTGCAACCAACACCAGGACCCTGGGCCCTGGGTCCCTCCAAGGAGCCCATATGAGGCAGCATGTGTGGCAGTAGGGAAAAGGGCAGTTCTGGACTTTTCAGAGGTGGAATGAGGGAGTTCATCTGTGGGAAGATGAGGATGGCAGAACCAGGAGAAAGAGCAGGAAAGGGCAGCACTGAGACATGAGCAGCTAAGCAGTTTCATTTCAGTGAGGTTTCAGACATTTCTATTTGGGGTGTTAACTGAAAAACACACGCACAACCTAAGAGTTGAGAATGATGTTTTATTTGGCGGACTTACAGAGGACTTAAGCCCAGGAGACAGTCTCCTCAGATTGCTCTGAGGGACCACTCCAAAGAGTTAAGGGAAGAGCCAGGATATATAGGAGCCTTTGCCAAAAAAAAAAAAAAAAAACACCAGGTAGTCGGATCATCAAAAGATTACTGCTAATTAAAGAAAACCAGATATCTCAAGTTAATGAATTTAGTGCTTTTCTATGTGTGGGAAGGTGCAAGAGTCTGGGTTTACTGAAATTGTTCCTTTGATATGCACCTTAACTATCTAGGGCCAGAATCCTGTTTTCTCCATCCTGAATCCCCTCAGGGTGCACCGTCTGGGGTTGCTGCAGAGGCTGACCGCTTGATGGCGTCAACATACTTTGTTTACTGATATGGCAGGACATTCTTTGTCTACAGGGGTTTAAAAAGTGTGTGTGTGTGTGTGCGTGTGTGTGTGTGTGTGTGTGCATGTATGTGTGTGATAACATGATATTTTCGGCAAGTATTTTCCATGATATAAAGTTTTCTCTTGAGCTGTGTTCCTTCATTTTCTGCACGTTCCCCACTTCAGCACGCGTTTTGTTTGTTTGTTTGTTTGTTTGTTTTGCGGTACACGGGCCACTCACCGCCACGGCCTCTCCCGTTGCGGAGCACAGCTCCGGATGCGTAGGCTCAGCGGCCATGGCTCATGGGCCCAGCCTCTCCGCGGCACGTGGGATCCTCCCGGACCGGGGCACAAACCCGTGTCCCCTGCATCGGCAGGCGGACTCTCAACCACTGCGCCACCAGGGAAGCCCTAGCACGCGTTTTGATGGAAGTACTGCTTGTTTCTCATGTACATCAAACTTGCTAAGTAGACTGAGGTTTCTGACCTACAATAGCAACTCTCTGCATTCCATGGATTAGTAGTGGTAAATTTAGTTCCACACTCACGTTAGCTCCCAGACTCCTTAGAAATTAAGATACTTCTCTTTTGGTATAACAGTTTTATATTCAATAATTTTTTCTTTACACCTGTTCATTAAGGTGCAATGAATCAGAGGGCTTTTACCAAGTTTACATCTGTTTCCTGTGTGGTCGGCCCTTTCCTTTTATTTCCTGTATGACATGTCTCTACTACTCAAGGCAGAAGGGTGTAATTCAGGGAGGATGAACTTTACTCTTCCCTGATGGTCACAGTGAGTAAATGCTTCCTGTGGCTCAGAAGTCTGCCTCCTGAAGTTTTCTTTTAACCTATAACCCCACCAAAGATAAAGGCTCTTATCCAGTCTCCTATTACTCTGGGATCACAAACCACTCCCTAGAAATATAATTAACTTCCAGTACTCTCAGTCCTGACGGCATCTGGAAAAATTTGAGGCTTTTGTCCTCTACTAAAAATCGATGGCCTTTCTCCTCCACCCAGGTATCCCTTCTCAGAGAGGTGAGATCTGGGTTTCCTGTCCATTGCTGGTCTTTGAGAGGTGGGAAGAGTAAGCTATTTTGTGCTACAGACATTTTCCTCCTAGGTTCTATGAATATTTAAAGTCAAACCTATGTCACCAATTTAAAGATGAATTTTCTTTGAAACACTCCAATCTTCTACTTGAAAAGTTAATATCATAATCATAATATTAATCTTATTCTATAAAATTCATAACTCCGTCCTTATGCTAACAGAAATTTGCTCTCCCCCTGCTCTAAGACATGTTACAAATCTTCTTACATTAACGATGAAGGGTACAAACATACATCATGTTTCTCAATCATTAGTGTTTTGTTTGACTAGAGGGGAAAATGTTTGTCTACCTTACCCCAAATGTAATAACATATCAAATACCACATATTATTACATCAGTTTCATCTAATCCCAATCCATTCACTATTGTTTTAAATAACTTCTCATCTCTGGGGGCCAAATCCCACACACACACCCTCCACTGCCTCTGTTCTTTTCTAGTATTTGAAGATGCTGTCTGTTCTTTCAGGTCTCCCTTTCCAGACTTAACATTCTGACTCGACTGTTCCTCAGACTATCATCCTGGCCATCTTCCTCTTTGTAAATTCCAGTAAGTCAGTGACTCCTGTAAATATGGCAATAGGACACCACACATGTATCTAATCAATGGGGCTAAAGGCTTCTTTTGTTCTGAATGCTTTCTTTCACTGATGCAACCTAAGGTGAAGCAGCTTTTCTGTGTAACTATGTCAATTTTTTTCACTTGCTGAATTTGTACGTATTAGAAATCATAGAGTCATTCGGACATGAACTTCTATTATTAAGTCAGATATCACTGATCCTATGCAACTGTACATTTGAAGTAGATTTAGCAAGCTCACGTTTATTTATTTATTTAATGATGCTAGCTGATAAAAAACATTTATGGAGCAGACGGTCTTCCACAAGCCACTATTCATTATGAGTGCAAGCTCACTTTTAGGACCTTACATTTAGGCATCCTTAGCCCCTTTATTTTAGCTTGCCAATGCCGTCACAAATCCTGATTCTAAGACAAAGTATTACAGCAATAACTCTTGGTTTAGTTTCATGCAAAAACTGGAATGCCATTCTTTTCATACCTTCATTAAAACATTAATTAAAATATTAAAAATAGCACAGGGTTAAGTAGAGATTCCTGGGCATAACAATAGGAATTTCCTTTTAGGTTAAAAATGATACAATTTAAGGTTCTTTTTAGTGATGCATCACCCAGTTGTTCAACCAGGTTTGAACGCACCTAATTCTGCCCATGTCTTAACCAGGGATCGCAACTTGTCAGTTGAGTTCAAAAGATGTTTTTGACTTAAATAATTCAGGCGGGTCATGCATTCTTCATTTAGCCATAATTCGTACCTTTCAGTCTTAGACTAGCTTAATAATATATGTTACCTATTTACCTAGACTCTTCAGACGTTTGTAGCCCTATCTGAATCACTTAGGGTAAAGAAACCTTAAAAGAATGTCATCACCATGCTAAAAATGAGGAAAAAAAAAAACCCCAGACACCTACAAAATCATAAAATTTCTGGAATCCATGAAACAGCCAGGGTCACAAGACAGAAGAGGCACCGTTCTCGAGCTCTTTTCTAAGCCTCCACTGGGTGTTCATGAAAAAGATTGGGGGCAGGACAAGAGAACAGAGAAATTGCCCCCCTTGGTGATGAAAACAGGTACAAAACTTCTCTTATTTGAAGAAAGCCATCTGCCTCTAGTGGACAGGCAAGGAAACCTGTCTGTCTCAGGAGCCTGTGGTGATACAAAGAGAGGTCTACAAGCACTGGGAAGGGCTGGAAACTCTCTCCATGCCGGAACACCCTCATAGATACCAGGCAGAGCTGGTCTGCCCTGGTGGGGGGATGAGTGGGTATGAGTGCTGAGATAGTCCCATCCCAGAGGTCAGGTGCAAGAGTCCTTCTGAGTGTGAGGCTGTACCAGAACTGAGAACCCCTTCCCCTACCTCACCAGGAGCCTAGCAGCAAGTAGCAAACCACAGCTGGTCACTGCATGGAGAGAGACAAGCCCCAGGTCCCGGGAGTGCAGGCTCACAGGGCCTGCTCAAAACCGAGAGCAGAACAGAAACACTGAGGAAACCCCTCAGGCACCTCAGACCCCAGAGGAAGCACAGGCTAACAGCAGCTCACCTCTGGAGGATGCAAAGTCTACGGTACACTGAAGGCAACTAGAGCAAAACAAAACTCAAATGCAGCTCAACTACTGACTACGGTGACATATTCCCAATGTTAAAGCCTGACCGATGTGTGTCTATTCAGGGCACAAATACAACTGACCTCTGTCTTCATTGTTTTTTCTACACCTAGCGTCTAGCATTCAACCCAAAATTATGACACATACACACATAAAACCAAGAAAAACAATCCAATGTCAAGAGACAAAGCAATCCACAGAAACAAACTGAGAGATGATCCAGACGGTGGAGCTATTAGATAAGGACAAGAATGTAACTATGATTAAGAGGTTTAAGACACGCTGAACGTTTGTCAAATGCTCTCTTGAAATCTAAATATAACACATCTCAACCCTCTTAATTCAGCTGCCATCTTAGAAGTCTCTCTCTATATTTGGGTCTGTTTTTCCCTGAACCTCTTGAAACCTACTTCGTTAGAACCTGGTCTATGAAGTTTATGAAAGCAGATTTCTATATTTGGGTCTGTTTTTCTCTGAACCTCTTGAAACCTACTTTGTTAGAACCTGGTCTATGAAGTTTATGAAAGCAGATTTCTTCATGCTAATCATCTTGTTTGTCTGGCTTAATTCTCTAATTTCCCTCACCACTTGGTTCAGGTACTCATCCAATATTCTCTGCATAACTTTAAAAAATGTATTGATTTGATCTGATTGTCATCACTTCTGCCTTTTCTTCTCTTTGTCTCCCAAATCACTTGACATACTGGATGTCTCATGGTTTCCCTATTTTTTAGCTTATGCCACAGGTTTGCTGAATTCTCTCTTGGGTCCTCCTGAAACGTTTCTAGCCTTTTAAGCTTTGCTATAATTTCCCTCCCGTTCCTGTTATTTTTTCTTATGTATTTCGTAGCTATTACTGTGGATCACATCACTATAACAATTAGAGTTCATTCATTTTAATATATTTAATTTGTTCTAGAATTTGACATCATTTTATTGTCAAATTATTTTACAGGTTCCATGAAGCTGAGTTTTAGTTTTAGTTTTAGATGAGCCTTTGAAATTTCCAAGTGAGCCCAAGTGGTCCCCAAGTTTCCCATATATTTAACAGCTAAATGTGTTAGGAGCTAAGTATACCTTTGCTTAACTGTATATGCTTTGGAGGAAATGGACAGTGTTTTAAGGGTTTGCTTTGTCTTCTTTTCTGAATAATAGATTTCTATTCGGTATGCTGTTATTGTTGTTCTTAAAGGCTTTTTTTTTTCTAAAAAAAAAAAAGTTGTGTGCCTTGTGTTTTTAATGGCTTGGACGACTCTGTGCTGACCCTTCTCTGTCGTGAACAGCGCTAAAAAATTTTGTTTTCTCCTCCTCTTTAGTGCTATTTTTAGCCTGGTCCACCCACTAGTTTCTAAAAGGCCTGTGGGTCTATCATCCTTAGAAAATCATATTACCACCCTAATTTAATATGCAGTTCAGATCAAACAAATACTCAAGCAGCATTTTCAGAGTGTAAGCTTCATGAGGGCAAACCATATCTTTTGCTCACCGCTCTATCACTTAAGCTTGTAATAGTGCCTGTCACCTGAATAGGCCCTCAATGAATTATTTTTGTTGAGTACATTTTTTTTTTGTATGTGTGAATGAAAAAACAGACCCAAATACCATGCCAACCATTTTCTAATATATTCTTACTTAATCCTCCCCATGATTTTGTGACTAGGTATTTTAGTCCCTTTTTTACAGATGAACGCGTTGAGACTCAGGTAGGTATTGTAACTTGCCCAACATTGCTCAGCTAGAGCAAAGCAAACAAGATTCAAATCAGGTCTTCTGACTGTCAGTCAGTGAGTATTTACACTAAACGCACTAAATGAGAAAGCTGAACGTGGCCCTCTAGAACACCACCGCCACCACCTACATTTACTGAATACTTTCTATAAACCAGATATTGTGCCAAGTTCTGTATATGTTTGATCTCACTTAATTCCCTCAGTTGCCCTTTTTGGTAATAGTATTATCATTATTTCAAGTTTACTAAGGATCTGAGGTTTGAAGTAATCAAAGGAACTTTTAGCCTTCTTCCTAGTTTCTGTTATGTCTTATCTCCAGATCCTTTGTCGGGGTGACGGCAGTGGAGAGGTGTTTTGTCCTTACTCTCCCGACGTGAGTTTATGACCCTTTGCATTCTGAATCTTATTTTCCTGAAGTGGTGATACAAGCCTGTTTTTTTTCCCTAACTAGCAGATTTTTCTGTTTGATTCTTGTCCATATGAAATATGGTACCCAGAGTCTCCTTTCTGACTCAGCTTACTTCTCTGAACATCACACGGTTTGTCAAGTTCACAAACCCTGATGGGCAGAGTTTGGGATTCTCTGACCTAGTCCTGATGAATTCTGGACACAGTTTTAACACCTCTTGGCCAGCCCTGTAGTCCTGATGTTTAAGTTCATCATCTCATTCAAGTCCCATCTGATCAAAGGACACAGTGTTTAAGAGACAGGCACGTGTGGGCTTCAACACTGATTCTACTTTTTCTGATCTGATGACACTGAGCAAATTACTTATCCTCTCTGAGTCTTAGCTTACGCTTTTGGAAAATGGAGTTACTCCTATCCACCTGAAATGGTCCCTATTAGGACAGAATGAACGAAGTGTGTAAAGTGTTTGGGATAGTGTCTATTATAGACATAATAGACAGTGTCTATTACAGTGTCTATTAGAGAGCTCAGTGAATGGCAATTACTACTACAGCTTGTATTAGTACAATTGTTATTGTTTAGAGGGAGGTTGTCTAGATACAAATTGATATCTTTATTGTTCTTAACACTATAGACTAATCATCTGATCAAGCCAGTCAAAATCATCTATCTGCACAATAATTTTCTGACAAATGTACCTCAGTTTTCACATACCCATGTTTTCAGCTGTATTTAATCAGTTGACTGCTTAGCAAAGACCTTGGGGAGATGGGTGGAGGCAAAGAAATTTAAGTATCAGAAGAGGGGACTTCAGTGTTCTCTTAAATTTTAAATTATATAATTCCTTTAAGTTGCAACTGCTCAACATTTTATTATTGTTCTCTTTTCTTTTCTTAAGTAACCATGAATGTTTCAGGGACTATTATTTTTTTTCTTATAGAAGAAATATGTACATTTTGCAAATAGATACTTTGTAGTTTCAGTAAATAGCATAAATATTTAGTATATTTAATTGTAAAATTGCTAATTGATAGACACCGTATCATTGTTCCCATGTAGGGTGCAATAAGAATATTTCAACTGAGATGTAACATAGGTTTTCTGTACCTGGCATACAGCTTCATTGCCTAATTAATAGTTTTTTCCCCTTCATTTAAAAAATATGCCACTAAATGTTGTTTCAGGAGGGAAGATCTATGGGTAGAACCCTGATTATTGTCAAGGAAGACATAATTTTCCGGCCAACTTCATATAACCACACAGTTCGACATTCATGTAAGTTGTGCACAAAAGCAGAACTGTACTGTAATATTGAGAAGGAAAGTTTTGGTCAAGCTGGTGCCTCTGGATTTTGACTGTAGTTACATAAACATTGACATTAGGTGACTAATGGCCAGGAAAACAGCTACTCACACCAAAAGTTCAGGGTGGGCGTTGTTCACTTACTGGCCTAGTGAGACAACTTAATATAATTCTCTCAGTGATTTGAATTGTGAGGTTTCGGAGCCAGCTGGGGAAGAAGATTTGGGCGACTAAGCCATGATCTTCTCTACCAGCTCACGTGTGCCTGATAGTTCCTAAATTAATAGAGCTAGGATTTCAGACTATAGGGATACATCTCAAAAAGCAATGATCTATGGAGAGAATGATACATTGACTTTCATGTGTCAAGGTACATACGACTGACCACAGATTATTTCCTGACAGGAGATTTTTGATTGGGGTGCGGTTAAAGGAGCTGACACAGGGTCACCCTTTACCTAGAAGTAAGGGTGTGTGTGTGTAAGGAAGTGCAAACAAAAGGGAATTGAGAGACACTAACGAAAACCAAACTATTTTAGGATTTTACCTAGAGTTGGTCCTTTGTGTGCTGAAGAGTCTTTCATTCTCAGATTTAGAAGTATTGAAATTATTAGAAAACCAGAGATATATGAATTAGTACATTTTCATATCTTTGTGTATAGTGTAGAGAAAACTCCCATTTTAAAGACTGGAGTTAGACATTTTTTAAAAAAGGGAACTTCTTTATGATCTGCTAAAAAGTGGTTGATGAGTATATATTTTTACAAGTTCTATATAGAGAAGTATGCAATAGTGTCTATAAAAATATCTAACCTGGGTCAAGAATTCTTTTTATGAATGTTTTTCCCACTCATATACTAAATTTGCACTCAGCAGTTTAAAAATTTTCATTATCCAATTTGATTCTAATAATAGGACATAAAGTAGGTAGAACAGACATTATTAGCCTTTTTTTTCCAGGTGTGAGTCAAATAGGCTAGGTGACCTTGTTAAGTTACACATAACTAGTATATGTGAGGACTAGACATAAGACCCACATCTACTGTTTACTGTTTTTAAGCCCAGATTCATTTCTACTACAATGCATGGACCATAGCAAAATAAAATGTGCTATACATGTTTTTATTAGTTTAATTACGTTTAAGATTATGAGACACGAGATGCTTAGAGAATAATAGACATTCTTTCCTTCCTTGTCAAACTCTTAACTGTCACCTCCTGCATTTGACCACATTTTTTTTTTTTTGCGGTACGCGGGCCTCTCACTGTTGTGGCCTCTCCCGTTGCAGAGCACAGGCTCCGGACGCGCAGGTTCAGCGGCCATGGCTCACGGGCTCAGCCGCTCCGCGGCATGTGGGATCTTCCCGGACCGGGGCATGAACCCGTGTCCCTTGCATTGGCAGGCGGACTCTCAACCACTGCGCCACCGGGGAAGCCCCTGACCACATTTAATTCACAACCCATGGTGAGGTTATAAGGAGACCTAAAGAATTAAATCAGTCATCTGAAAAATAAAATACAAGCTCCAAATATGCCTACCTCACAGACATGTTATCTGTGCGTATTAACGAAGAGTCATGATAGAAATCAAGGTACAATGGCAAATAGTTACTTAATTTTATTTCTCTGATTATTCACCAATCTAATAGGTCAACATTTCCTTATTTGACCAACTTCATGTGCTCAGTATCT
Source organism: Tursiops truncatus (assembly GCF_011762595.2). Taxonomy (NCBI): domain Eukaryota; kingdom Metazoa; phylum Chordata; class Mammalia; order Artiodactyla; family Delphinidae; genus Tursiops; species Tursiops truncatus. The sequence continues at coordinate 91,036,734 of NC_047044.1, read as the reverse complement.
GTCCTAGAGTACTTTCCTTCCTTCAGCCTGTTTTTTTTGTATCTTCTACTGTATAATCCTCTCCCTTTTCTGAACAAAATGAAGGCTAACAGCTGGTTTTATGGAGATAAGTATTGACTTCATGTATCTCTCCTTTTTGAGAACAGGTAAAAATCATAAAATATTAAGGTTTGAAGGTTCATCTGGTCTAAGTGACAATCCACTTCAGAAGTCTCCTTATCGTTGTCCCTGTCAAGTGATATTATTCCCATGTTTAAATATGTCCCATGATGAGAAGCTCACTCCACAGCCGTTTTCAAATTTGAACTTTTCCCTTAGATTTTGCATTCTTTGAACAAAAATTTTCTCCCTGTCTTCTTTTCCCCTTTGTTCATAGTCCTACCCTTAGGATAACGTATAAGTCTTTTCTGTTCCCACATGCTGTATCTTCACCTTTGTACTTAGATGTAATACATACCTTCTCTGCTCCAAACCAAACAGCAGTCACTTCTTCAAGCGTTGGTCATATAGCTTAAAGTCTCTTTTTGTTTGTTTGTTTGTTTATTCTCCTCTAGTCATAATGCTCTTGATTTCCAGAGCTCATCTCTGGGCTGTAAAATAGAGCTATAAAATGAGCCAGGATATGGACTTCCCTGGTGGCGCAGTGGTTGAGAGTCCGGCTGCCGATGCAGAGGACACGGGTTCGTGCCCCAGTCCGGGAAGATCCCACATGCCGTGGAGCGACTGGGCCCGTGAGCCATGGCCGCTGAGCCTGCGCGTCCGGAGCCTGGGCTCTGCAGCGGGAGAGGCCACAACAGTGAGAGGACCGCGTACCGCAAAAAAAAAAAAAAAAAGAGCCAGGATAAAGACAGCCATTTGGATTTAAGGGACATATATATCTGAGTTTTCTAAAGGGGAGGGGTGGGTCCCTTGAGATTATGGTGGGAGGAAAAGTCAAGCAAAGGAGAGAGTCTACTCTTCTAATTTAGGCATTCTTTGGTTCTAGTGACTGGGATGGAAGAGGACGTGAAGAGGTATACTGAAAAGAAATCCCAATTAAGCTTAGAGAGGTACAGAGAAGTACGAAGTTCTTGGAAACCTAGAGGCTTAAAAATGTGCTTACTGGAAAAACTGTAGCATATGCAGGGCTCATTCTAGAGCTTGAGTATCTGAATACCTAGTTTATCCATTAAGAGCTTATTTAGCCTCTGCAAGAACTGTTTGTCTTTAATATGAAAGTGATAAATCATGTCATTGCTCAAAATTCTAAGGTATGTGTATACCAGGCATGCACAAACCTGAATTGTGACTTTGAAACCTTCAAGTGGCGGCATTTAGAACCCCAGTTCAGCTTGTGGAAAACCATGGAAATATTTTAGTTTGGCTTGAAGCCTTCTTTACATCTTCTAGGTCACTGAGTGCAAAGGAAAAAAAACCCAACACTGTACATATTTTTGAAACACAGGTTCATTTTCTCCTCTTGCAAAGCTGAAATCGAATTATTTGATTTTGTCCAAGGGACCTAGTTTGTTCTATGACAGGAGACTGACGATCGTGGAAAATGCTTTCTAGACTGATTTCAAACATGTGGCTGTGATTATCAAGGAAGTCTTATCAGAAACTGAAAGATGACTGCAAAGGAGCTTTTCCTTCTCAACCCTTTTTCTAGCATTAGGGCTGGGCCTTCTCTTTATGCTGTTGAAAGTTTAGTCAGTTTGCAAACATTGTCCAACCCTCATTTTGCCTTTGCAAAAAGACTCCCAAAGCTTCTTGCCTGTAATGAATAAGGGCGTATCCAGTATTGAAAATTGAGTTCCAGTGCTGGTTTTGCTTTTATCTTAAAGATGACTTTAACCTATCAAATTTTTAGTTTTAACACCTCTTGATTACGGGTTATAATTCCTGTTTTGCCCACAACCCACAGATGCTGTTAGTACCAGTAGAGATAATGTATGTATGTGAAAGCATTTAAAATAAATCCGTTTATAAAAATGGGAAATTAGTACCATACATCCAGGGCTCCTAGGGCAGAAGTAAGGGCAGAGCCTGTATGGAGATGACCTTCAACTGGGTTTGCACTGAGATTGCTTCTCCTTTTTCTTTCATTACACACACACACACACACACACACACACACACACACAGAGAGGCACATGTGTGCAAATACAGTTTCTATTATAAGTCTGCATTCATAGCTGACATTCTAGAGGTTAGGACTTGAATGCTTCTCCTTCAAACCAATCCTGACTAATTTATAGATACTGGGAAAAGGCAGGGGCTCCAGAAACTGGTAATTCCTAGGCGTCCAGATAATCTTCAGGTTCCCCTTTATATAGAGAATCCCTCAGGGACCAAGTTGGTCTGGCCTTCCTTTTCCTTATACTCTTAGTTTATAGCTTGAGAAACCTGCTTAGCGGTTCAGCTGGCAAAGAAGGGCTTTTACTTGTCAATAGACCAGGTTATTACTCGATAATATGATTTAAGAGGTACTCTGGGGGTAATAACCCAAAGCACCTTGTTCGGGAGCTTGTCTTGCTGCCTTTAAGGACACTATTTGAGACTAATTGTTTTGGGACTCAACATAGTCCTCTCCAAATTCTATTTTTAACATGCAGACATCTCTTTGGAAAGACAAAGGTAAACTTGTTTGGGCCAGTAGTGGGAGGGAGTAGACAGAAAAAGAAAAACTGGAAAGGAAAGGTATGGATGCTTGAGACAATATTTTCCTTCTTTGTCACAGTTCTATCTCAGACTGACCTGGTCTCAGGTCATCCAATGCAAAGCACGTTAGTAAATACCTAATATGGACTTAAAACTCTGGGGTGGGAGGAGTGAGTAAGGCCTAGCCTGGGAAATCCTCGAAATTGCCCTTCATCCAGGAGACTTCATCTGACTCATTGTAAACTTTTAATGAAATTTCTTTGTCTTCTGTCCTCTTGGCCCAGTTAGCTGGGTTTAGACTGGGTTATATATTAGCTAATCATTATGTAGCACCTGATGACTCAGTTAGGCATTTTGAATGATAAGGGAATAAAGCAGACTGGACCAAGTGAGCACATGTAATTAACTTATTGGCTCCCTAAATCTGCATTGGGGCCTCCAATATTGCAGGCTAAACCAATGGGGATACATGTGTCACAGTGGGTGATACAATTAAATTGAAGTGAATTTTAATGCCCAGCACTCTTTCCTTGTGTTGCCTTCCCAGACGTTCCCTCACCCTTCTCACTTTGGCTCTTTCTTCCTGACCAATCTGTTGCTAATTCCCATTGGTGATCACATTTTATTCAAAGGCATAGATGAAGAAATACTCATTAAATATTCAGGCATGTCAAATCTCGAAGAAAGAGCTAACAAAATAAATGACAAAATTACCTCTGCTATTGAATCCAACAAGATGACATTTTTTTCTTTTAACTTTTTTTTTTTTTGGTACGCGGGCCTCTCACTGTTGTGGCCTCTCCCGTCGTGGAGCACAGGCTCCGGACGCGCAGGCTCAGCGGCCATGGCTCACAGGCCCAGCCGCTCCGCGGCATGTGGGATCCTCCCGGACCGGGGCACGAACCCGTGTCCCCTGCATCGGCAGGCGGACTCTCAACCACTGCGCCACCAGGGAAGCCCTGTAATAATTTTTAATGGAGTATAATTTATAAAAATATTGAATCACTATGCTGTACACCTGAAACTAACATAATATTGTAAATCAACTATACTTCAAAAAATCACATAATCATCTCAATAGATGTAGAAAAAGCATTTTGCAAAATTCAGCACCTTTTCATGATAAAAACTTTGAACAAACTAAGAATAGAAGGAATATACCTCAACATAATAAAGACCATATATGACAATCCCAAAACGAATATTATACTCAATGGTGAAAACCTGAAATATTTTCCTCTGAGATCAGAAACAAGGCAAGAATGCCCACTCTCACTGCTTCTATTCAACATAATACTGGAAGTCCTAACCAGAGCAATTATGTTGAACAAAGAAATAAAAGGCATACGAATCAGGAAGGAAGAAGTAAAATGCTTCTAGTTTGTAGAGAACATGGTCTTATATTAGGAAACAAAGACTCCTTAAAACACCTGTTACCGCTAATAAACAATTTCAGTAAGTTTGCAGGATACGAAGTCAACATATGAAAATCAGTTGTTTCTACACACTAACAACAAACTATCTGAAAAGGGAAATAGGAAAGCATTTCTACTTACAATAGCACCAAAAAGAATAAAATATTTAGGAATAAACCTGAAGTAAAAGACTCATACACTGAAAACTATAAAACATTGATGAGAGAAATTAAGAAGACACAAATGGAAAGTCATCTCGTGTTCGTGAGGAAAGATTAATATTGTTAAAAAGTCCATAGTACCCAAAGCAACCTACAGATCAATGCAATCCTTACCAAAATCTCAATGGGAATGCACAATGGGAAAAGGATTGTCTCTTCAAAAAGTGATGTTTGGGAAACTAGATATCCACACACAAAAGAATGAAATTGGACCCTTATATTACACTATACACAAAAATCAACTCAAAATGGGTTAAAGACTTAAATTTATGACTTAAAATGATAAAACTCCTAGAAGAAAACATAGAGAAAAGTCTTTATGACATTGCTCTTGGTAATGATTTCGTGGATATGACACTAAAACAGAGGTACCCAAAACAAATATAGGCAATTGTGACTACTTGAAACTAAAAAGTTTCTGTACAATAAAGGAAAAATCAACAGAGTGAAAAGGCTACCTAGGGAATGGGAGAAACTGCTCACAAATCATATTTCTGATAAGAGGTCAGTCTCCAAAATATATAAGGAATACCTAGAACTCAGTAGCAAATAAATAAATAAATACCTGATTTTTAAAAAATGGGCAAAGGTCTTGAATAGATATTTCTCAAAATAAGACATATAAATGGCCAACAGATAAAGGAAAAGATACTGATACTAATCATCAGGGAAATACAAATCAAAAGTACACAGAGCTATCACCTCATAACTGTCAGGATGGTAATTATCAGAAAGACAAGAAATAAGTGTTGGTGAAATTGTGCAGAAATTGAAATTCTTGCACACTGTTGGTGGAATGCAAAATAGTGCAGCTGTTATAAAAAACAGTATGGCAGCTCCTCAAAAAATTACATACAGAACTATCATATGATCTAGCAATCCCGCCTCTAGAACCAAAAGAATGAAATCAGGATATTAAAGAGATAATTGTACTCTCATGTTCATTGCAGTGCTACTCACAATAGCCAAGATGTGGAAACAAGCAAAACGTCCACTGACAGATGAATGGATAAAGAAAATGTGGTACGCAATGGAATAGTATTCAACCTTAAAAAAGAAGGAATTCTACAATGTGCAGCAACATGAATGAATCTTTCAACATTATGCTTGGTGAAATAGGCCAGTCACAGAAAGAAAAATACTGCATTATTCCACTTATATGCAGTATCTGAGATAGTCGAGTTTGTAGAATTGAAGAGTAGATGGTGATTGTCAGGAGATGGGTGGTGGGATGAAGAGTTACACATCAAGGGACATAAAGTTTCAGTTAAGCAAGATAAATAAGCTCTAAAGATCTGCTGTACAACATTGTACCTTAGTCAACAATAATAATGTATTAAACACTTAAAATAGTTGAGATGGTGCATCTGATATTAAATTGCTTACCGCAATAATAAAGTAATATAAAAGAAATTGTATAGCTTTGCTGTCTTAGAATTAGGGCAAATGGAATGTGTAGCATTGGGTCATTGGTAACATTTTGCTTGGTAAGTGAAATAAAGAGAAGAATTAAGGCCAAAATGTTTAAAGTGATTCAATATAAGCAAAGTTTCTATCCTAACATTTAGTTATCCAAAAATGAACGAGTACATCATGTGACCTAGAGAATTTTGTAACACTAGAGTTTTAAGTGCAAACTGCATCATCGTGTTACTGTATGGCCACATTGTATGACATAGAGCAGGTACATGTTAACTGTTTGTTAAATGTTAAATTCATACTAGCCATGCTACAGAAGGAAAGAGTGAGAGGTTGGGCTTGACTAAATTCTAAAATAGGTTGTGCAAGATGTTGATCAATGCCTTCTGAAAAGAATATTCTGTTGTCAAATTATCTCGTGAGCCCCTGTGTTAAATAGACTCAGATTCCTTTATTGATGGACCACGCATCATATGTGAGAGCTTCATATATTAAATCATCTCTCTCTCTTTCACTCTCCAGATATATATATATCCCCAAAATGGGATATATAAAGTCTATAGAACTTATTTGAGCATAAAACAAATTTTGGCAGGATGCGGATGGGAACATTGTTCTTTAGAACACACGTTTGGGAAACTGGTCTAAATTTGCTTCATTTTTCTTCCAACTCTTAATTCCATTTTAGATTAAGTGTACTTATCAGTTTAGTGAAAAATCTATCTCCTCTTTCTCAGCTCTAAAATGTCTTCTTTGGTATAATCTCATGTTTGAGGACTAATTCACTCATATGAGTAAGTCACAGCACTTGAGATTTTCTCTGAGTACTTTTGTAATACAAAATGATTACTCTTTAGAAACCTTTCCAAGACTCCTTATAAGAAGGAAAATTCTCTCTTGGGATGTTTAATCACATGCACCCAAATACGTGCAGATTACTTTCCTACTTTATTACAGGTTTGTTGTCAAAAGAGTGGTTATCATCACTAGGTGAAATAGGTAGAGACAAATCTTGTATACTGCTTTCTCCAAAGTACAGGAATCAGAGTGTTTCTAGGTAAACACCATAAAAATCTCCTGTACGAACTGAGAAAAAGGAACATTTCTTTAACAGTATTTTCAAAGCTTAACCTCACGTTTTAACAACCCCAGATGACTTATGTTTCTGGCTTTCTTGTTTGTTGGTTAGCTTTCCATGTTTGAATTCACAGAAATGAGAGAGGGAAAACCTCCCCACAGGTCACCCAGTTCATTTCTCTAAAGAAATTAACAGATAAATCTCATAATGCAGTCACATAAGGAGTCTGCTGGGCAGTGGGGAGCTACATTTTAAAATCAGAAAAATTGGGGCCAATTTCAATACTAGGATGAATTTAAAGCCCGCCAAGAGGTTTCCATATCCTCCTTCTGCTTTATATGTGTGTGTGTGTGTGTGTGTGTGTGTGCATATTCATAGACTGAGCAATTGAGCCATGACACATTCTGACTGTTTAACAGTGAGGTAGCAGGAGAAGGGAAGATAAGAAAGAAGTAGTCACAAGACTGAAAAATGTCAGCGTCAGGGGAGAGGGGCTAAGGCCTTTATGCCCTTGCATTGACCAGTTTTGAATGTGGACTGGGGCCAGCTGCTCTTTTCAGCTCAGGGCAATTTTAGGACAGAGACTCAGCTACCTGCAAGCCGTCAGCTGCCAGCATCTGAGGGAATGAGTGCCTCAGCCCTGAAGAAGGGATCTGGGGGAAGCACTGCAGCATCAGTTACGGTCCACACTTGCACTGTTACATCCACTTGCTTCATGCAATATGTTCTAGGAACAGCTTCTCCAGGATTTTGGTTGGTCCCTTTTCCAGGAAAAATTTACAATAGATAGATTCTAGTCACACTTTCCTGGATACTATGGCTGTTCTATAGAAATGTATTTCCCCAGTTTTAGTGTAACAGCTATCTCCTCTTTCCTAGCTTTGTAATTTCTCCTCTGGTATAGTCACATGTTTGAAGTATAATTCGCTCCTGGAGCAAGTTAGTATACTTGTGAAGGTTAGTGTAGTGAAGGCTACAGCCCCTGCTCCTGCAGTTGGTCACAAGACCACTACTAATACTCGTTGTATTCCTCTTTAACGGCCCATTCTAGATTCCCTCACTCTTAGTTAGCACATCTGGTGGTCTAGGTGTCTAATTTGGTAAGTGAAATAGACCCTCATTCCTGAGGGTGTGAGGTGATCACCATGCCCTTCTCAGACCATGGCTGATATACTTGTCCATTTACTGTTACGAATGGGCAGAGGAATATCAAGATATATTACAATGGCTTACCTGGATAGCAAATGTGTTTTTCCCTTCTTAGATTCAGAAGCCCTGTCTTCTCCTGAAGAATATGCTCAACCATCCCCTTTAGGAAAGATGACTCCTTTACTTGCTAACTGGTCTTTTATCATGAAAAGCCTGAAGTGACCAGGGAGCAGCTAGAACTTCAATGGGACTCTTCCAATGTCCCTGGTGAAACTGTTCTCTCTGTATGAACCAGGATTTCCAGGCCCACAGATATTAGAATTTTAAGGATAGAAAATATAAATTCCTCATGTGAGTTACAAAATATGATACATAGAGCCACTCCTGCTTTCATACCTTAGTTCTCAGACCCATGTATTCTTCCTGTTGGAAACATACCACTATATAATGCTTGGTAGTTTAAGGTGTATAACACATCCTGCATAAAGGTGCCCCATTCTTTTAGGGAAAGCAGAGTAGGTTAATATGTTCTGGTCTGAATTAACTTCAATTGCCAGGGATTCTTACTGGGGGAGGGGTCATGGAAGCAGGTTTATCTGGTGATAGAGAGGTAACAATGCCTGGGTTCCAGAGAAGGACCATCTAGGATGAAATAGAACCCTAATTCACAAATAAAAAACCAGAGGCAGGGACTTCCCTGGGGGTCCAGTGGCTAAGACTCCGGGCTCCCAATGCAGGGGGCCCGGGTTCGATCCCTGGTCAGGGAACTAGATCCCACAGGCTGCCACTAAAGATCTTGCAAGCCCCAACTAAGACCTGGTGCAGCCAAATAAATAAATTAAAAAAAAAAAAACCAGAGGCAATCTAGGCAAAGTTTCAGGGTTCCAAATCAAAATGAGTTTAGGATAGAATTTACTCTCATTAGAGTTCTGCATTATGACAAGGAACGAGGCCAGAAGCAGTAGGATTGAGAAACTGAAGGAAAGTCTACTAATGATGGATAATCAAGATACTCAAGAACTCGGGTGTAGAACATCAGATTACTTGCAGATTTCTATTATTAAAAAGGTAGATGTATAGATGAAAATAGTGCTTGAACATACTACAACTACTGCTATATAAGCATATGACTCTAACTGCATTCTAATGTGGATATTTTATTATTACATAAAAGTATTGGTGTAAGAATTCCAAACCCAGTTGAGCATGAAAGCTAAGATCATGATTTTCCTTAAATCAGAATGAACTCCCCTGGCCTAATCTTCTGAAACTGCATGCTCTGTCAGCATAGGTAGAAGAGAGGAAGAATGGAGTGAGTACAAACAGCCCAGTGCTATCAGTAGTTTTTGGTTATAAGTCCTGCTGGCTGCCTTCAAGAGGGACTGTCTTGTTATTTCTTACTATCCAGAGTATAGTGCATTACAATAATAGTAATAGTACCATAGAAAATAACAGTAGAAATAGCTAACACTTATTAAGCACTTACCATATGCTAGACAGTGTTCTGTGCACTTTATATATAATCATTTATTTAATGTTTACAACTCTAAGGTGGGAACTAGAATTATCTTTTTTACAGATAAGGAAACTGAGGCCCAGCAAGGTTAATTAACTTAACCAAGAATTTCACAGTTCAAAGTGGTAGAGCTGGGAGGCCTACTGTCAAAGTCCTTATTCTCAAATGCTATGTCAAAATCCTAAATTGCTTTTATGGGAAGGGAGCAGAGCATCCTGGCTGTGTTTAAACACTCTTTGGTTCCCAGGACATACTACTCCATGAAAGGCCTTACCAAGATCATTAATGGGGAAAAAAAATAAGACCTGTGACCTATCACTTCATGTGTCTTAGCTCTAGACAAACCAGAATATTTCAAAAAAGAAATAGGACTGAGAAGGTAGATAAAATTCTGACTGAGGCAGAAACTACATTAAAAATAGCTTCATCAGATGGGGAGGTAGGAGATTATTACACATATATGGATCATTTATAAATAACCCTTTAAAAAATTGGCTTAGGGAATTAGATTTTATGAGGTCAGGACAAGTGAATTTCTCAAGAGAATAGAATTACCTGCCCTTGCAATAGTCATTTAGTCTCTAAGCTCTCAAATTACTCAGTGTAAAAGAAGGGAGTTGAATTAGGTTATTGCTGAACTCCTTGCCAGCTCAAAAACTATGAATCTAGTGTTGTATAATAAATAAAACAAGAGGTCTGGAGCTGACGGACCCTGGTCTCCCAATTTACTATCTGAATGTCTGTCATAGGTCTGGTTCCTGGGAAACAAACTTTAAGACTTGGAAGTCTGTATACAGATGGTTTATTGGGGAGTACTCTTGAGTATAACAGGAGAGGGGAGAGGGAAGTAGGAGCAGGCAGAATGAGCATTTGAACTCTTATGCAATTGCAATAAATGCTTCAGCCAAGTCTATGGGGGACTCTGAGGCTGGGATGACCGTTTGGAGTAGTCGTGCCTGATAATGGATTTTAGGTCAATAATAAGTCTCAGGGATGGGGTTTACCTTCTTTCTGGAAACAAATAAAGAATCAGACAAAACATATAAAGCAATGGTTTTCAAGGCCTTGGACATCAAGCAATGAAAGAGAGTGATCCCTAGGAGATGGGAAACAAACGAAATGGTCCTGTGATTGCCACAGCTTATTATCTTTTTTTTTTTTTAACATCTTTATTGGGGTATAATTGCTTTACAATGGTGTGTTAGTTTCTGCTTTATAACAAAGTGAATCAGTCATACATAAACATATGTTCCCATATGTCTCCCTGTTGCGTCTCCCTCCCTCCCAGCTTATTATCTTAAGAGAATTTCCAGGTCATGGTTCAGGGAGGTGGGACCAAGATGGAATCTAGTGGACATTATGAGGTGAAATGGAGTTGTAAGTCCTGGGAGAATATGGTGGTTATAACTCACATGACAAAATACTGGAGAGGAGAGAGTGTCTCTGGATATCTGTGGAGAGAACTCCTCAGGTAGGCAGCAGAAAACTGATTGGCACATACATGTGGGGAAATGACCATCCAAGTGGAACAGAGGGAACAGTGGTTGGCACTAACTCAGGGCTGGGATTATTGCCTATTCCTACCACCCAATCATGGGATATTGGGTGCAGTATTCAGAAGGTCTTGCCTCAGTTTGGGGGAAATAATTGTCCCTAGACTAAATGCTGCATTGGTCTCACTTTAAAAACAAAACTTAAAATGATCAAGCTTTTCCCAAGTGATTTAACTGCATCCTAGAACAAAGTTCAAGAATACTTACAGAAATACAGGGCTATCTGGTACAGTTTGCAATGTCTGGCGTCAAATAAAAGATTATCAGGAGTTCAAAGAAGTAGGAAATTATGATCCATAAAAAGTAGAATAATTAATCAAAATCAACCTGGAAGTGACTCAGTTATTGAAATTAACAGATAAGGACGTTAAAATAGTTATCATAACAGTATCCAAGATGTTAAAAACGTTGAGACATGGAGAATCCGAAAACACCCATATCAAACTTCTGGAGATGAAAACTATAATGACTGAGATGAAAAATATACTGAATGGGATTAACAGTAAATTAGATATTGCTGAAGATAACATTGGCAAACTTGTAAATACGTTAAAAGAAACTGTCAAAAATGAAACACACAGAGAAAAAACTACTTATAAAAATGAAAATAACATCAGGAAGCTATGGAACAACTTCAAGTGACCTAACTTGCATGTCATTGCAGTCTCCAAAGGAGAAGAGGAGTGAGGGAGGGAAAATATTTGAAGAAATAATGAGTGAAAATTTTCTAAACTTAATTCATTTCAAGAAGCTCAATAAACTCCAAGAACAAGAAAAATAAGGAAAACCACACCAAGATGCATCATAACTAATTTAGTCAAAACCAATGATAAAGAGAAAAATCTTAGAAGCAGCCAGAGATAAAAGACATAGTGCATACAGAGATATAAAGATAGGAATGGCAACAGATTTTATATCAGAAACACTGTAAGCTAGAGGACAGTGGAACAATATCTTAAAGGAATTAGAAGAAAAACTGGCAGCATAGGTTTCAATATACAGTGAAAATATCTTTCAAATATGAAGGCAAATTTTTAAAACTTAAAGAATCCAGCAGATCTGCACTATGAGAAATGTTAAAGGAAGTCCTTCAGACAGGAAGAAAATGACACCAGATGGAAATATGGATGCAAAAAAGAATGAGGTCACTGGAAATGGAAATTACATGGGTAAATGTATGAGATATTTTTGTATTATCTAAACCTCTTAGAAAATAATTGACTGTTTAAAACAAAAGTAATAAAAAAGTATTGTAAGATCTATAACATATGTAGAAGTAAAATGATAATCACACTGTTTAGACTCTTTACATATGAGATTATTGAGATAGGTTTAAGTCTATTATCTTGCCATTTGTTTTCAAATGTCCCTTTTGTTGTTTTGCTCCCCTTTTCCTCTATTTTTTTTTTCTTCCTTTTGGATTACTTGACCTTGATGCGAAAGAGATGGGAAACAAATAAGGTAAGCCCTACAATTGTCCCAACTTCTTAGAGAGTTTTCAGGCCATGGGACAGAAAATGAAACGCTGAGAGAATGTTATGGCCTTCCTAACTGCTGCCAGTATATCTGGTGACCATGTGAATAATGCCTCAATTTGAGTGGCATACCACTGCATTCACTACAGTGTCTTCAGAAAGTTACATCTCTGAGTTTCAGTTTTACCATCTAATACGTATTACTCATCTTCTGCATTTTTCTAAAATCTAATGAGTTACTGCATGCAATAGAGCTTAGAAAATTGTAGAACACCCATCATTATATTAATACGATGATGGGTTAAATTATATGACACACATTATTATGATGAATCTAACAGTTTCAGAATTGGCTGATCACTCCCAGGCATGACTAGTCAGTCTGGTTTTTTAGCGTTCATTGAATACCCTTTGTGAACAGACATAGCACCAAGGCTATAGAGAGAAAAGAAATTGCAGTTACAGTGTCTGCGCTCAAAGAATTTACCATACTGTTAGACAAACAAATATACATAAAAGAAATTTAATCAAAACATGAATTGAATAATACAATTGTACTTGAATCCTTACATAAATTCTTTTTTTAATTTTTGTTGAAGTATAGTTGATTTACAATGTTGTGCCAGTCTCTGCTGTACAGCAAAGTGACTTTAAATACATTCTTGAAGTGCTGGATCCTGGCTTGCATAGTGTGATGGGAGCTGGGTGGACTTAACCATCACTGATTTCATAAAGTACTTGAATCTTAAGCTGGGTTTTGAAGGCATAGAAAGATGCTCCACTAAAGAGATGGAGGCAGTGGGCCTACCAGAAGGAACGGATGTAGGGGTGGACATGCAGCAGTCCTCATGACAGAGGCGAACAAGGTCTGAATTGGGATTGAGAAATCCTGGGCTCTGTCCCTAACTACCAAGCAGGAGACTCTGGAGCCTCCTCATTGGCAAACCAGGCCTAAGGGAGCTCTAGCATTTTGTATGGCTCCAAAATTCCATGATCGAATCTTGTAAAAATGTCTGGTCATTTTGAAAGCACACATATTTTCTTGACTCAAGTAAGAGTCAAGACTGTAGCACCTTAGGATATGATAACATTCAGGTGAGGGTGATGAGCCAAGGTACAGAGTCTGGAATCCACATGGAAGGAATTTAGGAGTCATTTGAAGTTTGGGAGCAGGGGACTTCCCTGGAGGTCCAGTGGTTAAGACTCTGCACTTCCAATGCAAGGGGAGTGGGTTCAACCCCTGGTGGAGGAGCTAAGATCCCACATCTTCACGGCAGCCAAGGAAAAGAGTTTGGGAGCAGGAAAATCATATGACTGATCATCTATGATGTTTGAAAATCCTGGAAAACATATACTAGGAAGCAGTGATTCACGGATCCCAAGGTAGAGAGAGTCTAGACAAGTTATGGGTGAGTGAGTGTCTTCTAAGATGTGTTCTTCCTGTGCACTTATGCTTCTAATCAACATTAGAACACGATTAGCAGAATCTACTGCTCTGGGCTAGGTGGGCCTTGATTGAACTATTTCAGGATTTTCCCAGAATAAATCAGACTCACAAAATGTAAGTATCCTACCAGAAGTTTATTATGGAATAATCACACATCTTAACTTCCCTTTGACCTTCACTCCACTGCACTTTCATTACTTTTCAACTGGGGGCAGGAAAGAGGAGTGCAGCCAGACAAGAACATTTAAGGAACAATTAAGCAGTTCGTATGTGTCTATATAGTTCAGTGATGCTACTGCAAGGGAATACAAAACCAGGCACCAGGCTCTGGAAAGAAACTTTTTCCAATCTCATTTGGCCCCTGGGCGCTGCCGGAAATAACGATTGTAGGCAGCATTGTATCCATAAACCAAGGCATAGCGTTCGCAAAGTTTGAAGTCGTCACAAGCTTCCCTGTTGATCTCATATGCAGGTTTGCTGTATTCTCGGATTCTAGAAAGTGAAAGAAAAGAGGCCCAAATTGAGAGGCATAAAGAAAGTGGAGAAATGAGAAAAAGGAAAAGAAAAAAAAAGAATAAGAAAATATCATAGAGAGATCTCATTCATCCCCCAATATGAAGAGATACTTGTAGAACAGGGAGGAAAGGTGGAACAGGGATTTTCTTTTTTAATGGAAATAGAAATTTTCTCTCTGTCCTCCTTTTCCTCCTCCCTCCCTCTCCTTTCTGGGCCTTTCACAAAATAGTCTTCTAGAAATTCAGTTGTTTTCTGTACATTGTTTTTAAATTCTTTGATTTGGGAATATAATTAGAAATAATATATATGATGGGAAAAAACCCATTTCTCACTCCATTCAGATCTGGGAAAGATGACCTCCCCCATCAAGTTTTGTCACCTACCTCTCTTGGGCTTTCACCCTCCATCTCTGTTGCGGGGATATAAAGATATTAGCATTTCTCCTGTTAATGAAGGGATCTTAAAATAGAAAATAAGTGCAGTCTTAGGGAGACAGTTGTTGAAAATATTTCCATGAATATTCTCTGACAAAAACATATTTGAAAGCTCATTCGTTCACGCATTGCTTGTAACTAGAGATCTGCGAAAATTAAATGGGTAGATAGAGCAGATTTCGTATACTGCCTGATCGAATACCTGATCTTGGTATTCCTACTCACTGTGTTTCTTATTCCTGTGAGGAGAAATTCTCCCTGTCCTGAGGCCTTGTTAAGCATAATTTTAGATTTTCAGTAAATGAACAGTTTAAACATCATAAAAATAATGAACAAATGAAAGATGAGAGTGATATGCTATTTATTCCTATACTCAGTCTTTATAAGTTGATATTCGATAGCATCCAACTGCTGATGCCTGTGGTCTCCCAGCAGACTCGGCCTCCAATTCTGTACTTTGTCATTACTCCTGTTTTCCATCTGTGTGGTTGATATGGTACCGACTTAAAATTTCCAAATGAGATTTTATGGCTCCTAAGTATGTTGAAAGCATACTTGCCATCTTACACTATTTCAAACTTAAAAAATTGCTCATCTGGTGATTTTTATAGTTGAATTTTTAAATTTACTTAAGTTTTCCAAAAGAGACCCTCTTTTCCCTCCCTGTTAAATATATTACCTTTTTGTCTATTTAAGAATTGGGAGAGGTTCTTCAATACATGAGATTTCAATAAGGAAGTCAAATATTCACTTACTGATTTCATAGGATTCCATGCTTTCATGAGATTCTGGAATTAAAAAAAAAGACCCATTTTATTGCTACCTTTCACACACCACAACAGTCTAAATATAGGGAAGGAAGGGGAGGGAAGAGCCCAAAAGATGGGAGAAATATATTTAGCAGTGTGGTTATTACAGATTTCAGGCACTTAGGATTTATGAGTTGTTTCTCTAGCTCTGTCCTTGCTGGGATATCTCTACTCTTTAGTTTTTCCGGTGTTGAAGGAGCTAGTGCCCGTGGTATTGCCTAAAATTTCCCAGGGGCTATGAAGTCTTTAGTCTTGAGAAATAAGACAATTTAAGCGCTGCACACAAGGCTCCAGAGAGCCTTCCTTGCTTAATTTGGGACCTGTCTGAGAGCAGGGCCAAGGAAGGGACAAAGGGCCTAGAAAACAGGCAAGTTTCTCCAGGCAGGCTGGGCAGATGGCTCAGCTTGGCTTTCCCAAGACAAGTGTCCAAGAGGTTCTGAAAGCCTCTTAAGAGCCTGTGTTAAATTGACAGCCACAGAAACCACTGGCTTCAGCTGACATCTCACACTGGGCACAATGCCAGTTCAGAGAAAGAACTCAGCTGATGCCAAAGCAACAGTCTTCTTCTTTCTACCACTCTCCTGGGCACAGCAGGTAAATCTGGCAATAAGAAGCTCACGTTTGCAAGCAAGTGAATATAATTGAAAAGTTAAAAAGAAGGTGAAGAAACCAAATCTTCTGACACAGAAAACTGGTGAATAATTTCAAGAGGAGGAAGCAAAATACAGATGGTTATTAATATAATTGAGCTCAGGGATACCTGGAATACCCAGATAATTGAAGTATAAGACTGAATGATCTAAAAATAATTTTGTTTCAGATTTCCTTTCTTTAGCTTTGAACACACACAGAGATATTTAACAACACACAGAAACCAAGCAAAATTTGTCTTTTAGCAATAGAAACGAAGGAATCGATTTTTCTCTGAGGTTCTTTAAATGTAAAACTTTACTTTAAAATTCATCCACTGAAGAAATATGGGAAGTTCATGAGACTGTCTTGCTCTTAGAGAGAGCTATACATAAAACTTCATGTGAAAACTGAATCTCTTAAAGGTGAGTGATTCAACCGATACCCTTAACCAATTGTTATCAAAGTCTAAACACACATCCTTAAAAAAATGAGAGCTCAGGGGCTGGGAAGTTGATATCTTCTTTCTGAGACAGCAGAATTTCCAAGTGTAGAGTGACTTACCATAGAAAGAACTTGCCTGCTAAGTTACTTACAATAGTCCGGATATTGAAGATATAAAAAAGACTCGATGGAACAGATCAGTGTGCAAAGGGCTTGGGAAATGTTAAACTCATAGTCCTCTAAGATTATAATAGAGAAAGGGGGAAGAAAAGGAGGAGGGAGAGGAAAAATCCATGTCAACTGAAGTCAGAGGCAGAAAAGAAAAAAACAAAGAAATGGCAGGAGAAAGTTCTCACCATAACAGAGAGCTGCCACAGCAAAGGCAGCCAGGATGGAGAGAAGGAGTAGACTCCTCATGGTGTCTCCGGGTCGCTCTCACTGTCTTGTGCAGCGGCGGTGGGGAGAGAGGCTCCTACAGGCTGCTGGTGAAAGGCTGTGGAGTTTTTATAAGAATCAGAGCAGCTGAAAGGGGAGGAACCAGTGGGAGGGGGCCGGAGAAGGTGGGGACTGGTTGGCACTCAACTAGCACTGGGACTTTTCCCAAATATTCATTCCTTACAGATATTATCTGCTCCGGGTGAGCAGTTTTCCCTCATTTCTGGACCCGACTGTGCTACAGCAGCTGCTGCCCTGGTACACAAGTTGCGGCCACCCCATGTCTGGGTCAGAGCTGGCACAGGTCCACGGAGAAGGGAGTTGCCACAAACACATGTTTGCCTTTCTAATTCCTTCTCTGCTCTGCCCTCCTGGCTCTGACTTTGGGTCTTTCAGGTTTGGTCCATAAACAGAGCCATAGTGTTCTGTTTGCTCCCCTGATGGATGGATGAGAGGTTCTGGGGGAGAAAGGACTTCACTTTCTATGCTGGCACTGATTTAGAATTATTTTTCCAGTAGGGTTAAACTCTTAATCCTAACCAATTGGGTGTTTGCCTGATGATATAGCCTGATGCATTTTTCCAGGTGTTCAGAACAGAGATGGCCGGGGACCCCCTGAGTTCTGTTTCCTCAGTTGGCTCCGTAACAACTTGCCCGTCCAGTTCTGTGAGTTGAGCTCACACCTGTGCCCTGATGCTCTCTCAGCCTGGATATCACGCATGTAAAGTGCAGCAAGGTTATGTGGGTACCCATCTTGCATTTTCTGAAGGCACTGTCTTGATAATGAACTAATTCAATATGCTTTTAGTGAGTGGCCGATGAGATGCAAGGTACCCTGCTAGGTGATGCGGGTGACCTAGAGACAACCAAGACAGTCCCTAAGGAGGTAAGTAAGAGCTACTTACTATTCGCTTTGCTCTTTAGCTGTCCTGTATCCTCCAACACAGATTTTCACAAACACACACCTCCACTGTACCATCAGAACCAGCGGCACTGTTTCTTTTCTTTTAGGAGGAAGATTGCAATTTGGTGTCTCTGGTTGTCTTGTAGACAGAGGTCTTTTATTTTTTAACCTCTTGGACAATCAGAAAACATTTTCTATCAGATGTGTCTCTGTTGCCTGGGTACCAAAGAGTCTTCCTGGCAAACAAATAGACTTGCATCACAGAGCAGCAGATTGTAGAAGAGGTAAAGTTGCAGGACCTGTAACTTGGGCTGGATCAGCAAAAGGGCTGGGATGAGGATGGGTGGGTGTACTTTTCAATAAAAAAAGATTTATTTCTAAGAGCGGTGATGAGCAAGTAGGTGGAGCCTCATGCCTCATTCTTTTTGTCTTATTGGGATGGACTCACCCTCCCAAACCCCAACCTGTGAAGAGCTTTTATAAATAATAAAGGATTTCCTGTTAAAGGAAAAACTCGGTTGTAGTCTGAAGGATTACTGAGTTCTAAAGGGACCAATAAAATTCAGGTTTTCCCTCCAGATTTTTTCATATTGAGATATATTCTTTGGGATAAAATCTTTAAAAAGACATCAGAAAGAAGACAATGTATGATCATCTTTGATAAACTCGACCATCACAATTTATACTCACAAGATTGGGGGTTGTTTTCCTCTTTAAACCACAAATTTGCTCTCAGTGTTGGCTTCTGTGCCCTTTTTCCAAGATAAATCATCCAGGTCATTATATTTGCAAAAGCCAGTTTACTACATGGCATGGTTCATATAGCATTTTATATGTACTCAACTTAATCACTAACCCCCAATCATTATAATTTGAAACAAGTTAAATTCCAATGTTTCACCCTAAAAAGGGTAGGCTACTCACCTCTCACCCCCAGCCCAGCTCCAGAATTAAAAAGGATTCTCTCTTCTCCGGCTGCAAACACGTGCTTCGTAACGTACACTAGCTCTATCTTTCTCCAGTCGGTTCTAGCAGTCCCCTCTACTCCCAAATGCAGATGGCATCTGTGCTCTGTCAGCCTTCTGACCTCACAATTGCTTATTTTTACAATCGCTAAGTCCAAACTTGAAAATCTTACATTTCTCTTTCCAATTTAAGCTTCACCTTTTTCACAAGTTATCTTAAATACTGCTTCCACTGGTTTTCCTAAACGTTTACGCATCTCTCTTTACCATCTTGCTTTTTGTAAGGCTAACACTTTATTTTGGAAACTACCTCTCACGAGTCTCTTATCTTTCCTTTCCACTGTTTCCATTTATGCCTGGGTGCTCTTATGCTCAATCCCATTCATACATGATTTGTAAAAATGATTAACATGTGTGAGTATTCAGAGCTCTTTCTTTTCTCTCCTCCTGTATCACTCCGAGTCTCAAAGACAATTTTGTATGTGTCAACTCCAGCCATGTATTCTTTTTTTTTAACATCTTTATTGGAGTGTAATTGCTTTATAATTGTGTGTTAGTTTCTGCTGTATAACAAAGTGAAGCAGCTATATGTATACATATATCCCCATATCTCCTCCCTCTTGCGCTATGCGGCTGCTTCCCACTAGCTATCTATTTTATATTTGGTAGTGTATATATGTCAATGCCACTCTCTCACTTTGTCCCAGCTTACCTTTCCCCCTCCCCGTGTCCTTAAGTACATTCTCTACATCTGCGTCTGTATTCCTGTCCTGCCCCTAGGTTCTTCATAACCTTTTTTTTTTTTTTTAGATTCCATATAAGTGTTATCATATGGTATTTGTATTTCTCCTTCTGACTTACTTCACTCTGTATGACACTCTCTAGGTTCATGCACCTCACTACAAATAACTCAATTTCGGTTCTTCTTATGGCTGAGTAATATTCCACTGTATATATGTGCCACATCTTCTTTATCCATTCATCTGTCAATGGACACTTAGGTTGCTTCCATGTCCTGGCTATTGTAAATAGAGCTGCAATGAACACTGTGGTAGATGACTCTTTTTGAATTATGGTTTTCTCGGGGTATATGCCCAGTAGTGGGATTGCTGGGTCGTATGGTAGTTCTATTTTTAGTTTTTTGGGGAACCTCCATACTGTTCTCCATAGTGGCTGTATCAATTTACATTCCCACCAACAAGAGGGTTCCCTTTTCTCCACACCCTCTCCAGCATTTATTGTTTGTAGATTTTTTTGATGATGGCCATTCTGACCGCTGTGAGGTGATACCTCATTGTAGTTTTGATTTGAATTTCTCTAATGATTAGTGATGTTGAGCATCACTAATCATGTTGGCAATGTGTTTGTTGGCAATCTGTATATCTTCTTTGGAGAAATGTCTATTTAGGTCTCCTGCCCATTTTTGGATTGGGTTGTTTGTTTTTTTGATATTGAGCTGCATCAGCTGCTTGTATATTTTGGAGATTAATCCTCTGTCAGTTGCTTCATTTGCAAATATTTTCTCCCATTCTGAGGGTTGTCCTTTGGTCTTGTTTAAGGTTTCCTTTGCTGTGCAAAAGCTTTGACGTTTCATTAGGTCCCATTTGTTTGTTTTTATTTCCATTTCTCTAGGAGGTGGGTCAAAAAGGATCTGCTGTGATTTATGTCATAGAGTATTCTGCCTACGTTTTGCTCAAGTTTCTGGCCTTACATTTAGGTCTTTAATCCATTTTGAGTTTATTTTTGTGTATGGTGTTAGGAAGTGTTCTAATTTCATTCTTTTACATGTAGCTGTCCAGTTTTCCCAGCACCACTTATCGAAGAGGCTGTCTTTTCTCCATTGTATATTCTTGCCTCCTTTATCAAAGATAAGGGGGCCATATGTGCGTGGGCTTATCTCTGGGCTTTTTATCTTGTTCCAGTGATCTATTTTTCTGTTTTTTGTGCCAGTACCATACTGTCTTGATTACTGTAGCTTTGTAGTATAGTCTGAAGTCATGGAGTCTAATTCCTCCAGCTCCGTTTTTCTTTCTCAAGATTGCTTTGGCTATTTGGGATCTTTTGTGTTTCCATACAAGTTGTGAAAATTTTTGTTCTAGTTCCGTGAAAAATGCCATTGGTAATTTGATAGGGATTGCACTGAATCTGTAGATGGCTTTGGGTAGTATAGTCATTTTCCCAATTTCATTCTTCCAATCCAAGAACATGGTATATCTCTCCATCTGCTGGTATCATCTTTAATTTCTTCATCTGTGTCTTATAGTTTTCTGCATACAAGTCTTTTGTCTCCCTAGGTAGGTTTATTCCTAGGTATTTTATTCTTTTTGTTGCAATGGTAAATGGGAGTGCTTCCTTAATTCCTCTTTCAGATTTTTCATCATTAGTGTATAGGAATGCAAGAGATTTCTGTGCATTAATTTTGTATCCTGCTACTTTATCAAATTCATTGATTAGCTCCAGTAGTTTTCTGGTAACATCTTTAGGATTCTCTATGTATAGTATCATGTCACCTGCAAACAGTGACAGTTTCACTTCTTTTCTGATTTGAATTCCTTTTATTTCTTTTTTTCTCTGATTGCTGTGGCTAAAACTTCCAAAACTATGTTGAATAATAGTGGTGAGAGTGGGCAACCTTGTCTTGTTCCTGATCTTAGTGGAAATGCTTCCAGTTTTTCACCATTGAGAATGATGTTGGCTGCTGGCTTGTCATATATGGCCTTTATTGTGTTGAGATAAATTCCCTCTTTGCCCACTTTCTGGAGGGTTTTTATCATAAATGGGTGTTGAATTTTGTTGAAAGTTTTTCTGCATCTATTGAGATGACCATATGGTTTTGATCCTTCAATTTTTTCATGTGGTTTATCACATTGATTGATTTGTGTGTATTGAAAAATCCTTGCATTCCTGAGATAAACCCCACTCGATCATGGTGTATGATCTGTTTAATGTGCTGTTGGATTCTGTTTGCTAGTATTTTGTGGAGGATTTTTGCATCTATGTTCATCAGTGATATTGCCCTGTATTTTTCTTTTTTTGTGTGACATCTTTGTCTGGCTTTGGTATCAGGGTGATGGTGGCCTCATAGAATGAGTTTGGGACTGTTCCTCCCTCTGCTATATTTTGGAAGGGTTTGAGAAGGATTGTGTTAGCTCTTCTCTAAATGTTTGATAGAATTTGCCTGTGAATCCACCTGGTCCTGGGCTTTTGTTTGTTGAGAGATTTTTAATCACTGTTTCAATTTCAGTGCTTGTGATTGGTCTGTTTATATTTTCTATTTCTTCCTGGTTTGGTCTCAGAGGGTTGTGCTTTTCTAAGAATTTGTCCATTTCTTCTAGGTTGTCCATTTTATTGGCATAGAGTTGCTTGTAGTAATCTCTCATGATCTTTTGTATTTCTGCAGTGTCAGTTGTTACTTCTCCTTTTTCATTTCTAATCCTATTGATTTGAGTCTTCTCCCTTTTTTTCTTGATGAGTCTGGCTAATGGTTTATCAATTTTGTTTATCTTCTCAAAGAACCAGCTTTTAGTTTTATCGATCTTTGCTATCATTTCCTTCATTTCTTTTTCATTTATTTCTGATCTGATCTTTATGATTTCTTTCCTTCTGCTAACTTTGGTTTTTTTTGTTCTTCTTTCTCTAATTGCTTTAGATGTATGGTTAGGCTGTTTATTTGAGATGTTTCTTGTTTCTTGAGGTAGGATTGTATTGCTATAAATTTCCCTCTTAGAACTGCTTTTGCTGCATCCCATAGGTTTTGGGTCGTTGTGTTTTCATTGTGATTTGTGTCTAGGTATTTTTTGATTTCCTCTTTGATTTCTCAGTGATCTCTTGGTTATTTAGTAGTGTATTGTTTAGCCTCCATATGTTTGTATTTTTTACAGATTTTTTCTTGTCATTGTTATCTAGTCTCATAGCATTGTGGTTGGAAAAGATACTTGATATGATTTCAATTTTCTATTTACCAATGCTTGATTTGTGACCCAAGATATGATCTATTCTGGAGAATGTTCCATGAGCACTTGAGAAGAAACTGTAATCTGCTGTTTTTGGATGGAAAGTCCTATAAATATTAGTTAAAGCCTATCTTGTTTAATGTATCATTTAAAGCTTGTGTTTCCTTATTTATTTTCATTTTGGATGATCTGTCCATTGGTGAAAGTGGAGTGTTAAAAGTCCCCTACTATATATGTGTTACTGTTGATTTCCCCTTTTATGGCTCTTAGCATTTGCCTTATGTACTGAGGTGCCTCATGTTGGATGCTTAAATATTTACAATTATTATATCTTCTTCTTTGATTGATCCCTTGATCATTATGTAGTGTCCTTCTTTGTCTCTTGTAATAGTCTTTATTTTAAAGTCTGTTTTGTCTGATATGAGAACTGCTACTCCAGCTTTCTTTTGATTTCCATTTACATGGAATATCTTTTTCCATCCCCTCACTTTCAGTCTGTATGTGTCCCTAGGTCTGAAGTGGGTCTCTTGTAGACAGTATATATATGGGTCTTGTTTTTGTATCCATTCAGCCATTCTATGTCTTTTGGTTGGAGCGTTTAATCTATTTACATTTAATGTAATTATTGATATGTATGTTCCTATTACCATTTTCTTAATTGTTTTGAGTTTGCTATTGTAGGTCTTTTCCTTCTCTTGTGGTTCCTGCCTAGAGAAGTTCCTTTAACATTTGTTGTAAAGCTGGTTTTGTGGTGCTGAATTCTCTTAGTTTTTGCTTGTCTGTAAAGGTTTTAATTTCTCTGTTGAATCTGAATGAGATCTTTGCTGGGTAGAATACCCTTGATTGTAGGTTTTCCCCTTTCATCACTTTAAATATGTCCTGCCACACCCTTCTGGCTTGCAGAGTTTCAGCTGAGAAATCAGCTGTTAAGCTTATGGGGATTCCCATGTATATTATTTGTTGCTTTTCCCTTGCAGCTTTTAATATTTTTTCTTTGTATTTAATTTTTGATAGTTTGATTAATATGTGTCTTGGCATGTTTCTCCTTGGATTTATCTTGTATTGGACTCTCTGTGTTTCCTGGAGTTGATTGACTATTTCCTTTCCCATATTAGGGAAGTTTTCATGTATAATCTCCTCAAATATTTTCTCAGTCCCTTTCTTTTTCTATTCTTCTCTGTCCCTTTCTTTTTCTATTCTTCTATTCTTCCTATAATTCAAGTGTTAGTATGTGTAATGTTGTTCCAGAGGTCTCTGAGACTGTCCTCAATTCTTTTCATTCTTTTTTCTTTATTCTGCTCTGTGGTAGTTATATCCACTATTTTATCTTCCAGCTCACTTATCCATTCTTCTGCCTCAGTTATTCTGCTATTGATTCCTTCTAGAGAATTTTTAATTTCATTTATTGTGTTTTTCATTATTGTTTGTTTGCTCTTTAGTTCTTCTAGGTCCTTGTTAAATATTTCTTGTATTTTCCCCATTCTATTTCCAAGATTTTGGATCATCTTTACTACAATTACTCTGAATTCTTTTTCAGGTAGACTGCCTATTTCCTCTTCATTTTTTTGGTCTGGTGGGTTTTTACTTTCCTCCTTCATCTGCTGTGTATTCCTCTGTCTTCTCATTTTGCTTAACTTACTGCATTTGTGGTCTCTTTTTCGCAGGCTGCACGTTCGTACTTCCTGTTGTTTTTGGTGTCTGCCCCCAGGGGGTAAGGTTGGTTCAGTGTGTTGTGTAGCCTTCCTGGTGGAGGAGACTTGTGTTTGTGTTCTGGTGGATGAGGCTGGATCTTGTCTTTCTGGTGGCCAGGACTGCATTTGGTGCTGTGTTTTGGGTGTCTGTGAACTATTATGATTTTAGGCAGCCTCTCTGCTAATGGCTGGGGTTGTGTTCCTGTCTTGTTAGTTGCTTGGCATGGGATGTCCAGCACTGGAACCTGCTGGTCATTGAGTGGAGCTGGGTCTTAGCATTGAGATGGAGATCTCTTGGAGAGCTTTTGCTGTTTTATATTACAAGGGGCTGGGAGGTCTCTGGTGGACCAGTGTCCTCAACTCGGCTCTCCCACCTACGAGGCTCAGGCCTGACACCCGGCCGGAGCACCAAGACCCTGTCAGCCACACAGCATGTTGTGTCAAACTGTATGTGATTTGGACTTCCTTCGGGCTCTCTCAGCCATGTATTCTTATGAAGAAGAGTTGAACTAACCTGATGGGTCCTTTTTTCTTTGGCTGCAATGGGTCTTCATTTCTGCACGCAGGCTTTCTTTAGTTGCGTTGAGGAGGGACTACTCTTCCTTGTGGTGTGTGGGCTTCTCATTGCGGTGTCTTCTCTTGTTGTGGAGCATGGGCTCTAGGCACATGGGCTTCAGTAGTTGTGGCATGCAGGGTCAGTAGTTGTGGCACGTGGGCTCTAGATCTCAGGCTCAGTAGCTGTTGCATGTGGGCTTAGTTGCTCTATGACATGTTGGATCTTCTGGACCAGGGCTCGTGGTCCCCTGTCCCCTGCATTGGCAGGTGTATTCCTAACCCCTGCATTAGCAGGGAATCTCTCGATGGGTCCTTTGTGTCAAAAAAGGCCAAGATCAACTAATCAGAGAGAAGAGAGAGAGAAAAAATGGTGGTAGATAAAAAGTGGAGGGAGAGAAATGGGAAGAGCTCTGTAGACTTGGTTTGTTGGATGGGGGAGTTTTAGGTAGAGATTTGAGCTGTGGACAGAAAAGCTTTCAGGCAGCTGTAGGATGTGAGACATTGAGAGTAAGACATGGGAAAAGACAAGTCAGAATGGCTTTAGTTATGGATTGTATTGTTTTAGATAGTAAAAGATTGTTTGAGAATAGCCAAAAAGTTTTGAAATCGTTTTTGTATTTTTAAAATTTGTATATCTTGTAAAGACTAGATCACATGAAGCTTTAACTTACATTTGGATTTTAGGTAATTATGAGAAACATTTATATAGATATTTCCCCCTTACTACTCAAGAAAAGTATTCTTTTTAAAAAATTAATTAATTAATTAATTAATTTGTGGCTGTGTTGGCTCTTCATTGTTGCGCGCAGGCTTTCTCTAGTTGTGACGAGAGGACGTTGCTCTTCATTGCGGTGCATGGGCTTCTCATTGGGTGGCTTCTCTTGTTGTGGAGCACAGGCTCTAGGCGCTCAGGCTTCAGCAGTTGTGGCACACGGGCTCAGTAGTTGTGGCTCATAGTCTTAGTTGCTCCATGGCATGTGGGATCTGCCCAGATCAGGGCTCAAACCCATGTCCCCTTGCATTGGCAGGTGGATTCTTAACCACTGTGCCACCAGGGAAGTCCAAGAAAAGTATTCTTTCGTGAAGAGAATATTTGAAGACACTCCCAGAACTGACAACAAAGATATGAGAGAGACAGTGATATGATTACCAGGTTTTTTTTTAGCTTGTACAGGAATTTCCTCATGTGAGATGGGCAGTATGGTATAACCCAGGCAACGGAAGCTATAGAGGAATACAAGATCTCCTATTCCACCTGTCTCAGGAGGAAAAGCAAATCATGGCCACACCTTTCAGAGCCAGAAGTAGCCTCATGTTTTTAGTCATCCATCATCCATCCATCCATGAATCCGTCTTACAAATTTATTGAGCATTTACTATGTGCCAACACAAAGCTGGAAATATAGTGGAGAAAAATGCAGATATAGATCCTACTCTCATGAATAAAGAGTGTTCTTAGATCACAAATTTAATCAGTGGCCCTTCCTCTATAGACATTTGTTTAGGCAACCAGCTGGCCCTAGAGAAGACCAAGTGATGTGTTTTCTCATTGGACTGACATTTTTTTCCTTCAGGTAAAAATCACATTTTCCTTTTAATTGACACCATTTCCTCTCTTGGGTGCTACTTTGGTAATGATTAGGTCCCCACCTCTCAAGAACATTGCATCTGAACAGGCTGAGACAGAGCCAGTGTGAACACAGACCCCAAACCAGGGCTTTTGGAATAACAAGAACAGAAAAAAAAAACCAGCCTTTCTCTTCACTTACAAAGGAGTCACTCAGAGGGTCCAAAGCTCTGTTTTCCAAATGTAGAAAACCTGGAGCTCAATGCAAACTGGAAACCAAAATATATCAGAAATGAAGCATAGCGCTTCGTCAAATCCTCAAGGTCTGATCTGCCTGCCTCTTCTACAAGGAATGGCCCGACTCCAGTATTTTTAAAGGAAGATGTTTTGTTTCCATTTCACTTTCCAACTAGCGATCAAATCTACTAAAAGGGATACAATGAATCAGAATAAGTCCGCTCACTCACAAGACACTCCCAGATAATGATTATTGGTTGCTGAGTTTATTCAGCACATTATTTCAAAGCGGCAAAATTCAGGACAATCTGAGAAGAGAATTCAAAAGCGGCAGCTGCATTTGCTGATAGGTTCATGCGAGACGCACATTCTTACAACCCGTTTTTCAGTGTATATGTCAAGGGGCCAAGACCCCTGATCAGCACAATAAGTTATTTTGTCCATTACAGTGCACAGCACAACAGAGGCAGGGACACTTCCTTGGAGATGTTCACACGCTCTGAAGGAGGCCGGAGCCCAGCGCCCCGGGCCCTCATTAGCTGGACCCCTCCTCTTCTTTGGTTACGGTGGCCTCAGAGGCAGCCGTTTCCTCTAATCGATCCGCTGGCTTCTCCTCTTTGTCCTGGGGATAGAGGTCCGGGTACTTCTGCATGTGCTCCTGCGCGGAGTTGGTCTACACAGTCCGACCCCTTGACATCCTCTGCTGCAGTGGAAGCAGGAAAAGCCCACCTTGAACTGTTCCCCACGCGGGCCGCTGGCCATCCCCCCAAGGCACGGGCAGTTCCAGCTGATGTTGTCTCCGTGGGGCAGCATCCGTCCGTGCTCCTCGTACGGATCATTGGGGTCGTCGGCCGCCAGCTCCGCGTTCCTTGGAGTTTCATGGTCTTCTCTGGTTACAAATATGCTTCGATCCTTCCCTTCCTGCTGGCTGTAGGCCGTGGTGCAGCCCGGCGCCCCGACCTCGCGGCGATTGTGGACGTGGCCTCACGCCGTGACCTCTCCGCTACGGGGCGGGTGCCTTTGGAGCGACATTTTTATGGGCACTCAGCAGTACTTTTGTTTGCAGAACATTGCAAAAAACACTGATGAGAAGCTCAGACTTCAGGGAGAGAATGAAGGAGGAGGAAGGTTGACAGAGCTGCCAGGAATTACTGTGGGGAGGAGTTTCTCAGAATGGTATGTCCTGGAACATACACCAAGAGTTATCCCTTTTCTATAGTATTTCTGTGACTAAAATAATGGTATAGTAATAATGAAGCTAATATATATCGCCACCAATTCCACATCTTCTGCTCTCTGTCCTTTCTTATCCTTTCTCTAAGTCTTTTTCAGACTGCTACTAGGCATGTTGTCTTTTTGAGAAATTTTCTTGGCTCCTGTTAGATTTTTTTCTTTCAGTTCCATGAGATTCAGCTTTATTTACAAAATGTTGGTTTTATGAGTTCATATTATTCTTTTACTGGCAGCTCTAAAACCCTTTCTCTTGCCAGTAAAGGGAAAAAGGCAAAGAAGAGTTAGGAAGCAACATCTCTGAAGATAAAAAACAGAAATCACTTTCTAGGACATCAAAAGGCAATGAACTGAGAAACACCTAGCCAATTTCATGAGACAGTGCCGACCTCTTAGCTCTGTTCTAAGGGAAGCCCCTTGCATGGATTCTACATCTCAGATTTATTAATCCACATAGCTTCCCATCCATCAAATCCCTGTCTTTTTCTTAATTTGTCTTAGCTGAACTAAATGAAAATCAATCTTTGTTGAACTCAAGTTTGGGAGAGCATCTAGGGAAGTCGGGGCACAAACTTCTGGGGAAAGGCGAAGTCTGGAGGTTAGCTGAGCTCTTGGTTCAGAACAGCTGTAATTTTTCTATTCTTCCTGTATAGATGATTTCCTCTACCCTTTTCTTTTCTATTAAAAGCTTCATTTTAAAAAATATGATAACAGATATCAAATAAAATTACACAACTATCCAAGTAATATTGATATATCATACATCGTCTTTGCTACATACTAAGTACTGTGATAATCACTTTTTATTCACTGTGTTCTTTACTTCTCATAATAATCCTACATACTGAGTATAATTATTCACATATTATATATGAGAAACTTAAGGCTCTAAGAGGTTACATATATATATATATATATTTTTTTAAATGAAAGCTTCTTTCTTTGTTTTTGCTGTGCTGGGTCTTCGTTTCTGTGCGAGGGCTTTCTCTAGTTGCGGCGAGCAGGGGCCACTCTTCATCGCGGTGCGTGGGTCTCTTACTGTCACGGCCTCTCTTGTTGAGGAGCACAAGCTCCAGACGCACAGGCTCAGTAGTTGTGGCTCACAGGCCTAGTTGCTCCACGGCATGTGGGATCTTCCCAGACCAGGGCTTGAACCCGTGTCGCCTGCATTGGCAGGCAGATTCTCAACCACTGCGCCACCAGGGAAGCCTCAGAGGTTACATATTTAATCCAAGGTCACACAGCAATTAAATGGCAAAGATGGGATTCAAACACAGGGCTGTTTGATTTAGAAGAATATGATTTTAACCACTGATACAATCATACAGTATTCCCTAATGTTCTGATACTTACTTAAATAATTCTGTGATTGTGTCTACAGGGATCCTTGAGTTCCCAGTTTCAGAGCTAAAGATAAAATTAAACAAAGATATACATACTTAACATAATGATTTATTCAATGTCCTTTAAAATATGACAATAGAGGGCTTCCCTGGTGGCGCAGTGGTTGAGAGTCCGCCTGCCGATGCAGGGGACATAGGTTCGTGCCCCGGTCCAGGAAGATCCCACATGCCGCGGAGCGGCTGGGCCCGTGAGCCATGGCCGCTGAGCCTGCGCGTCCGGAGCCTGTGCTCTGCAACAGGAGAGGCCACAACAGTGAGACGCCCGCGTACAGCAAAAAAAAAAAAAAAAAAAAAGACAATAGAAATTAAGGATTTGCATATTGCCACTTAATCCCAGATAGTTAAATGACTTATAAAATCAGAGAAAGGGATGCATTAGGTATTGGAACCTAAGTCCCTCATTTCTTTATCCAGCACTCTGCACACTAAACTGTCTTGTCCAAACAAGCTCCAACTCAAATATGTTGCTTCCTAAAACCTTTCATCTCACTTCAGGAATCACCAAGTCTCATCCCAGTCTATGAACACTCATGTTTGCTGACTGTCATCTGGTTTGGTATAAGAATACAGGCTCCATGGTGTCTACAAAGCCAACTTCTACAGTTACTTAGACCCCAAGCAAAACTGGAAATCTGGGCTTAATTTACAAGATGCTCCTTCAACTCAAAGCAAAATAGAGAACAGGTTCTGCGTCTCCTATCTTTTCGGGCCTTATAAAACTTGACTCACAGGACTGTTGGATGGATTAAATAGGACAACACATGTAGAGCACATCCATTAATCACTGGCATGTAATGTCATGGAGTACACACACACACACACACACACACACACACACACACACACACACACACAATGTTATTTCCAGAAAGATAGGTTTAACTCCATTGGTTTAGTGTTATTTTGGTTTTCCCCCAATAGTCAAGGAATAGATTGTTAAGAATGACCAAAGCAGAGGAGAGTAGACAGAAAGTGGGAGTGATTGAATCAGCAAGGTCTCGTCCAATGGGAACTAAATTGGAAGCTGAAAGAGCTCAATTTATTTCTGACGCTGCCATGCAATGCCTATGTGACTTTTGAAAAAATCGTTTACTTCTCTTTCTAAACATGTATTGAAATAGACTGCTATAATTGTGTGCTTCTAGATTATTTCATCCTTGGAATAGATAAACAAGATAGAGAAATAATTATATAATCCAGGGTTTGAAGGAACACTGTGTTCTTAATGCTATTTTGAAAGTGGTTCTTCCAGGGCTGACTGGTGTTTGGGTGTCCACCCTTGAGCTTGAAAACCACTAGCAAGATGCCTTGCAAAAATTTCACTCAAATCACCACCTCCCAGCTGGCCCTCTCTGCTGTCATTTCCCAGTGCTGTCAAATAACTTCATTCATTCAAGATGGACACTGATATGCTTTGAAATCCTTGGAACAAAAGAAAGCAATCTTTTTAGCCGGGGTTTGGTCGGTGGAGAAAAATCTCATGGCAGAGATCTGAAACTCTACAGTTCCTCTCCTTTGTTTCATCATCTAGTCACTGCAAACCCTGGAAATAGGATGAAATTCAGAAAAAGTTGGAAGAGGACAGAAAGGAAAAATTTCCAGGTTAGTAGTAGGGAGAGTATAGTGCAGAACACGTCTGCTGGTCAAGGTAAGAAGTGAACAGGCTGTGAAATAAGAGATTGTTTCCACATCTGACTCCTCCCTGATAGAATTGTGATGGAAAATGCTGCAGTGAAATGTGGGTTGGGATGACCTGTGGAAATGTAATTTAGCCTGCCCACTGCTGTTCACTTAAACAGTCCTGTAACCAGTGCTTGTCTGAATCTTGGTGGCATCATCCCTGACTCTGATTCTTCCAATTTATCATTCTCCCTGTTTCTTGTAATCTTACATTATTTTTTTCTGGCCACTATGAAATTTTAAAAGAGATTTTTATTTTGTTGAGGGGATGAAGGGATTTTTCATTGGAGTGCTTTCTCTGGCTTTTGGTAGGAGATAAATGAGTGCAAGTAAGAATGGGATCAAAAGGAAGGGAAGAGAAACTAAAGGGAACAAGATGTAATTTTTGGTTTTGTTTTGTTCTGAGAGAGCAACAGAAGGGCAGGAGAAATGGATATGGGGTGGGGACCGGGATGAGTAAGGAGGAGAGTCTGGCGTGAACACTTGCTCTCTCACCAGACTGTGAGGGTTTTGAGGTTACCCGCTGGATCTTTTTATTTTTTTTAATTTATTTTTTATACAGCAGGTTCTTATTAGTTATATACTTTATACATATTAGTGTATATATGTCAATCCCAATCTCCCAATTCATCCCCCCCACCACCAACTTTCCCTCCTTGGTGTCCATACATTTGTTCTCTACATCTGTGTCTCTATTTCTTCCTTGCAAACCAGTTCATCTATACCATTTTTCCAGATCTCACATATATGTGTTAATCTACGATATTTGTTTTTCTCTTTCTGACTGACTTCACTCTGTTTGACAGTCTCTAGGTCCATCCACGTCTCTACAAATGATCCAATTTCATTCCTTTTCATGGCTGAGTAATATTCCATTGTATATATGTACCACATCTTCTTTATCCATTCGTCTGTCGATGGGCATTTAGGTTGCTTCCATGACCTTAGCCACTGGATCTTATTCATCTTTCTAACATACAACAGCTGCCCAGTGCTTGAATTGAGTCAGTAGCCTATCCCTTTTATATCCCCAATTCTCTGGTGACATAGTAGATAGTGGAAAAGAGCATGCGCTTTGTAGTCAGCAGGACTGAATTTGAATTCTGCTCTGTCACTAAGTGATCTCTGCCATTTCTCTGATTCTCATTTTCTTTATCTGAAAAAAATGGGGGTGCTGATGGAAAATAGTTTATAAAGTTGTAGTGAGGATTAAATAAGATAATGCATGTGAGCATCTAGCAGGCACAGTGTTGGCATATGGTAAATGTTCCATGAAAGTAGTTCTTATTATTCTTGCTAATTAGTGATGTGACCCTGGATAAGTCATTTCCTCACTGTAGCATGTGAAGGATGACAATTGTTACATAAAGTGTTGTATAGATTTAATGAGATAATCCTTGTAAACTACCCAGTAAGTGTCTGTAATATAGTAGTTGCTCATTAAATGTTAGTTCCCTTCCTTATATTCCCAGCTGTCTGTCCCATTCTTTTCTTTCACTTTTCCTCTGAATGTAACCAGTTCTCTAACCAAACTGAATAACTTGTTCTAAGATGTCCTTCAGTGTTTGTCATCACATCTTTGCTCATTTAATTGCATAATCTCTTTTTCTTCATTCCTGTCTCTGTCTATTGCAACCTTGGGCATCTTTTAAGGCTTATCTCAAATACCACCTGCTTCACTATGTATTACATAAGTAAGCTTCCCAACTAGGTTATCTCTCCTTCCCTAAACAATCCCTTAGCATTCTGTTTTATTTCTTTAGTAGTGCACACCTTCTTCCTCTCTGAATTACAGGCATTTCTGTTCTCCGTATGTGCCACACACCCTTTCCTCAGCTATTGATGGTACAATCACAGGTCTCTTCCCCTTCTCACCCCAGGCACATTTATCCACCAGGGTCCAACTGACTATCTAGGAAACTGTCATCTCTGGAAAGACTGGATTCTTTCTTGCCGAAAGAAGGAAAAGACTCTCTTGTTGAATTCACGTATTGAGTTAAATGCCTCTGATGTGTCCTCATAGTAACCCTAGGACACCCTTTCATAAATCACACCCGGTTTCACTGCAAAATACTGAAATTGTCTGTTTACATGATAATGAATTTTAAGCTCCTCAAAGGGAAGTCAGGGCTTGTATTCTACTCATCTTTGTAGCCCTAGTCCCATACACATTGTCTTACCTGCAAACCTTGTTCAGTGCTTGAAAACTGTAAGAGCTCAGTGAAGTTACCCTTAACAATCCGCTCCCGCAGTCTATCATAACACACACTAAATATATCTCTGCTGTTTAGTTGAAGGATAAATTTAATTCCTTGCAAAGATAGGAAATTGCTATAATCTGAAACACAAAATAATTATAAGTATGCTCAAAGAAGGGAAAAATACTATTTCACTCGTATTTTTTCTACCTTTGGCTTATATGGTAATCCAACTATTAAATTAGCTGATTATCCACTTTGTGAAATAGCAATGTTCCTGAAAAATTTTCAGATGATAACATTGTAAAATCAAATTATAGTGTAAGTACAGGAAAAACTGTCCTTTCTCTTCAAAGAAAATCACTTGAGTAGCAAGAATTCCTCTGGAAGAGCAAAACAAGAAACGGTCCCTTACTGTGTGTGGGATGTAAATTTTCCCCTTGCGAGTTTTTCTTTCCGTGTAGGTTTTTACACATGGATCTGCTGGAGTGAACCTGTATATACAAGTTGAGGTCATAGAAAGAAACTGACTCCATGTACAGCACCAAACGTTTGCAGATTACAGATATAAGAATTTCAGTGGGGCTTCCCTGGTGGCTCAGTGGTTGACAATCCGCCTGCCAAAGCAGGGGACATGGGTTTGAGCCTGGTCTGGGAAGATGCGCATGCTGCAGAGCAACTAAGCCTGTGCGCCACAACTACTGAGCCTGTGCCCTAGAACCCATGAACCACAACTAATGAGCCCGTGGGCCACAACTACTGAAGCTCACATGCTTTGAGCCTGTGCTCTGCAACAAGAGAAGCCACCGCAATGAGAAGCCCGCACACCACAACGAAGAGTAGCCCTCACTCGCAACTAGAGAAAGCCCATGTGCAGCAACGAAGACTCAACACAGCCAAAAAAAAAAAAAAAATCAATCAATCAATCAATTTATATATAAAAAAGAATTTCAATGGACAGAAAACAAGAATATAGGAAGATGGCCAAAAGGCCATCATTAATTAAATAATTAAATTAACTACTTTTTTCATTAAGTTAAAAAATGAATAATATTTATTAAACAGTTTCATTTCTTTCTTGTCTTCGCTTTTTTTCTGGTTCACCAAAACAAGCCTCTCATCTATGCCAACTATCTTAAAACAAAGCACAACTTTTGTTAGAAAAGGAAAAATGTGAATGTCTTATCTAGAAGTAATACACAAAAAGTTCATTCACAAAAAAGAGAGACTAAGGCTATCTCCTCTCTCTCTACGTGCACTTTTTTTTACGCTCACTGAACATTTGCTGAATAGCTGAAAGGAAGAAAATTTTGTGCCATTTTCGCCTTTCCCAGAAGTTGTGCTGTATTTCTTGGAATGAATTTCAGTACTTTCTTTCCGTCTTCAGATGACATATGAACTTTCTCACAAGGTCAGCAGCCAGAGGTGGAGGATTTGTGGGGATACACATTTTGAAGCCAAAGATTCTTGGGAACGAGAAATAACTCAAATACAGATATGGGCTGTTCTCTATACCGTGGAATCCTGAGAAGAGCAGGGCTTAAATACTTAATATGTTGGTGCCAGGGATAAATCAAATGGACAATGGTGCAAAAGTAAAAATGTTCCTGCAACAATTGGAGGTCAGTTGGCAACTTTAACTTGGACTTCTCGGCCTTACATTTGGTCTTCATATTGTGCTTTGTACCTAAACTCACCCCTTCGAGGGCCAGGCACAGTTCCTCTGGCTGAGATTTTTCCTGTGTGTGCTCAAGGAGAAGTAAAAAAACGGACTCGCTGCTCCTCGTGCCAGCGTGTCTTTCTGTTGCACAAAAAGAAAGCAACCACATGGACTGCCATGAAGAGATTTGGCAAACCTGGCTTGTAGGGTTGATTTCCATATGGTGTAAGATTAGAATTAATTATTCAAACGAGGGCAGTTAAAGAACCCTCAGGCATTTTGAATGTTCTGGAAAAAAAAAAAAAAGCTCAAGAAAGGAAAAGATACTGGAACATTTCAGTGAATATCTAAATAAATTTATACAGGTCCTGGCATATAACTTATTATTTAAACTATCTAATCTAGGACTTAAATGATACTTTAAAGAAAAAATTCCCACTAGTGACATGCACAAAAATTGATTAAAAAAATAGAATATATGCATACAAAAGAAGCAATTCTTAGTACTCTTCAAAGAGGATTAGGATAAAAAGTATGCAAACAACTGAGCAAGTCTATAATAAAAATCCATAATAAATGCATGTAAATACAAAGTATAGTCTAAAATATTATCTTGATAAAGAGAATATAGTTTATCTTTACAAAGTTCTTATGGGGACGCTTGGAACTGTCAACTGACTTGTCCAAAAAGATGTCATGGCTTGAATGCCTTGGGTTTTACCTGACTTCAAACAGTTCTCTGTGTGCATGTTTATATGTGAGTGTAGATATAATTTGTATTGGATTATATATCATTTATATTAGACTATAAGTATCTAAAAAGTGAAGATTATGTATTTTAACATACATAATATCTGTATTCTAATATAACACATGATGCATTGCTTGGCAAGTAGTAAGCACTTAATAATTATTTGCTAGATAGAATTTATAAAAACAAGTCAACATATTACTGACAAGGCAGTTTCTAAGCACAATAATGATAATTCATTCACTTGCTAATTTTTCTACAAGACTTTTTTCTTTCACACACACACACTGTATTTTATTTTTACAAGAGATAAATAAACGGACACCAAGCATTGTAAATGGATGACCACAAGAAAAGCAACAATGATTGCAATCACCAAACATGAAACACACTCATACTACGTCATAATATTGACATTTAGTCCAGTAATCCTCCACTGTAACAGCTCCTTTACTTTGCAGTGAAAATTGATTTCTACAAGACTTTTAAACTACTACTTACTTTATTCCAGATACTGTTTTTTTTTATTTTCTCTTGTTAACTTTTTTTTAAAAATTTTTATTGGAGTATAGTTGATTTACAATATTGTGTTAGTTTCAGGTGTACAGCAAAGTGAATCAGTTATATGTATATCCACTCTTTTTTTTGTTTGTTTAGATTCTTTTCCCATATAGGCCCTTACAGAGTATTGAGTAGAGTTTCCTGTGCTATACAGCAAGTTCTTATTAGTTACCTATTTTATACATGATAGTAGTGTGTATATGTCAGTCCCAATCTCCCAGTTTATCCCTCACCCACTTATCCCCTCATAACCATAAGCTTTTCTACATCCGTGACTCTGCTTCTGTTTTATAAATAAGTTCGTTTGTACCCTTTGTTTAGATTCCACATATAAGCGATATCATATGATATTTGCCTTTCTGTGCAGATACTGTATTAATTGGAATTCATATCTGTCCTCAAGAAAATTATAGTCTATAGAGAGGATGATATATAAACAAATAATTATAAATACTGTGTGAGAAAGTCTTAGTTATGTAAAAAGCTTTGTGCTGTAGAAAATAGTCTTAATAAGGTGGTAATTCTAGTTAATGTAAATGGGCCAAACTCACCAATTAACATACAGACTATTAAAATAGATTTTTAAAAAGAAGTCTAATAATATGTGTTCTCTCAGAGAGAGAGAGACACATTAAAAAAAATATATATATATATATATTATGAAGGAAAAGTACAGTGAGTTGAGAAAGTACATGACAGAGGATCTAGACTTAGTTTAGAGGGTTAGGAAAAAATTTCTTGAAGAAGAATATTTGATCTGCAATTTGAGGTATAAAAAGAGTTAAATGTATAAAGGGGGTAGTAAGAACAGGAAGAGAAAGAGTCTTACAGGCTCAAGGAACAATAGCTATATAAGTTGTAAGGTGGAATTAGGCTTTGTGATTTTTTTATTTTTTTTTTGCGGTACGCAGGCCTCTCACTGGTGTGGCCTCTCCCGTTGCGGAGCACAGCCTCCGGATGCGCAGGCTCAGCGGCCATGGCTCACGGGCCCAGCCGCTCCGCAGCGTGTGGGATCTTCCTGGACCGGGGCACGAACCCGTGTCCTCTGAATCGGCAGGCGGACTCTCAACCACTGCGCCACCAGGGAAGCCCAGGCTTTGTGTTTTTAAAGGCACAAGATCTTAAGTGTTCTCATAACACACACACACACACACACACACACACACACACACACACACACACACACCACACAAAAGGTAGCTATGTGAGGTGATAAGTGAGTTAATTAACTTGACTATTGTAATCACTTCACACATTATATACCTTAAAAAATCATATTGTATAACCTAAATATATACAATTTTTATTTGTCAATCGTATCTCAATAAAACTGGAAAAAAAAAAAAAGACATAAGACCAGGTTGGGGAATTAGGCAGGACCATGTGAAAATGCCAAAGATCTAACTTCTTTGAACCTTAAAGGTAATTGAAAACCATTGAAAAAGTTTAAGAAGGAGAAGAGTGATATAATTATATTGTGTTTAAAAAAAATGAGTGGCTGCAGTGAAGAGAACAGATAGGAGAGAGGTAAGAGTTAACACAGGGAGATCAATTTGGGGGGCCATTGTCGTAGTCCATGTGCTAGAGTGATGGGAGCTTAAACCAAGACGATGTTGAAAAGGAAGAAAGGAAGAGGGATATGAAAGTCGTTTCGAAGGTGATGTTGAAACAATGAATGCAGAGGTAAAGGTGTGGTGTCAGAGACGGTTCCTTTGCTTCTGCTTTGCACAACCGGTGCTAATTTACAGCAGTTCGTAGTTTGTGGGAGAAATCAAAATGGATATGGTGAGTTGAGGTGCTTTCGTGATATCTAGGTAGAAATATAGAGAAAGTGGTTGGTGTTCAGTGTCTGATTTGAACTGGAAATACAAATCTGAGGGTCATCAGCCCATGCAAATAAAATGGTTACATTTATTTTTCAAAATAAATGAAAATACACCTTTTCCTAAACAGGTTCCCACCTGTCTTCCTCCACAGAAGGAACGGCTTGGTACTCAGGGATGGATGAAGGGGATGAGTCCTTAGGGGTAAGCGACTGTGATTTCCTTTTGCTTACTATTTTTCAACTCCTTTACCAGGAACAATAATAAGCCAAATAATGATAGTAATAATAATAAAACCAAACAATATATTGCACAATCTCAACAAAATTAAGTTATATATAGTGAATTTAAACCAAATAAGCTCACTGGGATGATTTGCTCAGAGTAGGCAATCAATATGCATTTGTTGTTTGACCAAGTCACACGGGAAATATTGCTAAATCACTTTTATAATGATGGCTTATAATTGAGTTTGTTGTAAGAACCATGACTATGACCATAACTACTTCTACACTCTCCTTTAAGAAGACAAGAGAAAGCCTTTCCCAATCTGGAGGGGATGACTTTGGCTACCATAGTTCAGTGACAACATAACCTCAGACCCAAAGTTTCAGTCTGTCACTTAGCCTTTGGTAGGCCATGGGACTTCACAGCTAATATAATTTGGCTAACACAAAGTGTTTTATAAGACAGGCAACGTGGAAAGAACTCGGTAATTTTGCCAAAGTTTTTAACCACTCACCTTCCCAAATACTGCCTCAGTCAAATTAATTTACAAAGATCTTGTATTTTTTTTTTAATTATTTTTTTTAATTTTATCTTCTTTGCGGTACGCGGGCCTCTCACCGCTGTGGCCTCTCTCGTTGCGGAGCGCAGGCTCCGGACGCGCAGGCTCAGCGGCCATGGCTCACGGGCACAGCCACTCCGCGGCATGTGGGATCTTCCTGGACCGGGGCACGAACCCGTGTCCCCTGCATCGGCAGGCGGACTCCCAACCACTGCGCCACCAGGGAAGCCCCAAGATCTTGTATTTTTCGTGTCTTTTTCCATCCCCTCTCTAGGGACCAAGGACTTGGCAAGAACCTTAGCTCTAATAGCCCCATGGGATCAGGCTGAACAGTCATCTAGAAGGACCAGAAAAAGACACCAAGTTCAAATTATTATCAAGGAAAGGAAGTCAAGGGGTAAAACCAGAGGGACAATATATTATACCTTGGGTCCTAGGGTAGAGTTTAGGGATGTGTAGACAGGAAATGTGGCCAGAAATTAAGAGATCAGTAATAGGTCTCCTAACCTAGTGCAAGGAAACAAGAATATGGAAAAAGGTCCAGAATGTAGTTGTGAATAAGCAAGGGTGTAGGAGTTTCTTTTATTGGGGCTGGGAGGATGGGGGCATTTAAAAGCTCAGGATCATCTCAGACACCTGGGTCCTTTTGCATCACACCCCTCCTTTCTTTTGGATTGCTCGCCTCTCCCTTTGCCTACCTAAATCCTTTCTATTTTCCGTGGACCAGCTCAGGTCCTATATCTTGTGTAACCATTGATACAATATTTAATTGGCCTGAGAACTAGTGGGCAAAAATCTACTTGGGTAAAAATCTATTTCCTAATAAAAATGCCAAGTCATAGTAGTATGTTTGTTTTAGGAGGTAGATGTTGCCATCTTTTATGTGTCTTAAAGAATTTTGCCCACTTTTCCCCAGAACTTTCAGTGAGTTTTTCTCTTCTTTTGCTACTGAAAAATTGCTATTTTCAGGAAATAATTACTGAAGATGTTTTAGTTCATTAAATTTAATGCATCATATACTTATTGTGGGTTAGGAAGCATGTTTTACTTACATTGCTTCATCCACTTTTTAAGAAAAATAATATCTATTATTTATGAAGTCCAAAATATATTCCAGATATTTCACCTTTTTTATTTCTAATTTTCATAAAACCCTTCCAGATATGCATGTTATCTCCATTGTGGGTTTAGAAAGGCTAATTTGCTCAGAGGTTGAACCAGTAAATGTTGAGGCTGAGATCAGAGCTCAGGGTTGAGTTCTCTCCTCTACTCCAGGCTGTCTTGGAATATTTGTCAACTTGATTAATCTGAATTCTTGATTACATAGTTTATGTCCCTCATCTCCTAGAACTTCTGTGGCCATCTCCAGAGCCAGCCTTCACAGGAGCCAGAGAGAGAGAGACCCACATTTTGTGCCTCCTCATTTCAAATGAGAAAAACTTCAGTTTCTTTCTTTCTTTTTTTGGTTTTCTTCTTTCTTTTATGCCTTCACTATTCTTTGTCCTTTTACTTGTTCATAAACACTCATTTATTTTTAAAAGTAAGTTTTCAATCCTACTTCCCACCTCCCTGATGTATTTTTCTATCAGTAAATGCCTGGTCTAATCTGAAAAATTTCCAAAGGCTCTTTAGGTAACTAGCTAAATTCCAAAAAGTTAATTTGTTCAGCTGGGGCTGCTAATTTGTGTGGCCTTCCTCTGGGGGGTGGGGGAACATACATACAGTTTCTTAGAGTAGAAAACCAATAGATTCCAGCAAATTTATTCTTGGAAGAAACCAAGCTAATCTGTATGCCCCAGACAGCTCTGAGTCTTCTGATGGTCATGGTCATATGCTCGTACATTATCAGGTCATCAGAGACATGGTGGTGGAAAGAAACTATTGAAAACAGGTTTGGGGATGTATCCCAGGGATCAAAACTATGTATTGAGTTCTCAGTGTGTGCTACATGCTTTGTAAAGATGTATATATATAATATATCATAGATAAGAAATATATAAAAAATATTATATATATATAATATATAATAAATTATGGCAGTAGGATGTGATCAATGCTGTATTATTCAGGGCCTGTACCGTGTGCTAGGGGAGCCCAGAGAGACCCATTTGACTGGGGCCCTTGATGACTTGATGAGGGGCCACCAACAGGGAAGGTGCGGTGGGCATTCTAGGTAAAATGAACAGCTAGTGCATAGCACAAGCCAGGGAAAGAAAGGAAAAACAAAGAAAGTTTGTGAAGTGCGTGATGTCTGCTTACTCTGGAATATTTCTCAAGTATGATAATCAGTGCTTGCTCTGTGTCAAGTCCTTAACTTGTGCTATTTCATTTAATCTTCAGCTAGGAAGTTAGTTCTGTTATTATTCCCATTTTACATTGTAGAAACTGGGGCACAGAGAAATCAGTAACCTTGAGAAAGTTCATGCTTTTATTACACCGTTAATAAGTAGTAGAATCAGGCTGTCTGCCTCCAGAGGCTGTGCGCTTAACCCCATGTTATACTCCCTCCTACCAGGCCCTTCCAAGTGTTTGTTGAACTAGAATTAATATTAGTGTGGTTCCTGCTATGGGTGTGGTTCCTTCTATATTTTAATAGCACTTCACAAAATCTCCTGAGGAGAAACAAAAAGGAGCAGAGCCCAAAGGAAATGAAAACCCTTAAAGGTGGAAGAGAGAGAGCTGAAAACAGACTCAATCCTGGATTTAGTTATAGGTCTGAATACCGTGGTGGACAGGAAGTGGTAAAGGTTACATCCTTAGTTAACACTAGAAGGGCAGTGAGTGCCAAAAAACATGGAAGGCAAGATTCAGACAAAACGTGTCTCCTTCACGGGGATTAATGTGCCAACTTTTATAAAAGGAAGATAAAGGATCCTACTAGGGTTCAGGTAATTTGTTTTTTTTCTGTCATGTGCAGCTTGTATGACTGTCAGCTGCCTTTAGGAACTTCATATATTCTTGGCTTTATTATTCACAGAGGCGATCTACATGGATCTGAGGCAATAAGCACACGTTGGAGCCTTGGATTCCAAGGGCTTTGAGCGAGCAGATTTGCGAGAAAAGAGTGAAAAGGAAACAAGGAGGAGGATGTTTATTTTTCATAAAGAAGCCCTGCCCTCACTTCCTGAACTCAGACCACTCTAGACTTTTTTCCATTTTGCGCAATGTTTGCAACACGGAATAAATTTATTAAAACCAAACAAACTAGGCATTGAATTTTGGCATTGAGACTCAGACAGAAATAGTATCAGCTGCTTTTGAGTCGAGTCTAATGATTGATTTACAAACCAGTGGTAGATTAAGGCTGTGCTGGAATGAACTGAACCAAAGTTATTTTCATTCTGAGGGGACGATAGGGAGGCAATATGTCTGTCCTGGCGCCCAGGACAGGAACTAGTTAGTCAGTCGGTTCTGCCCTCCTTTTCCTTCAATTTTCAAAACTGAAAATGTTAGTTCAAGGAACCCTTACAATCACTTTTCCCACCACCTTATTTTATTTTATTTTATTTTTTGCGGTGATGCGGGCCTCTCACTGTTGTGGCCTCTCCCGTTGTGGAGCACAGGCTCCGGACGCGCAGGCTCAGCGGCCATGGTTCACGGGCCCAGCCGCTCCGCGGCATGTGGGATCTTCCTGGACTGGGGCACGAACCCGTGTCCCCTGCATCGGCAGGCGGACTCTCAACCACTGCGCCACCAGGGAAGCCCTCCCACCACCTTATTTTGCGTGGCGGAAACTGGGACTCAGAGAAGTAAGATGTCTTCCCCTTCTGAGCATGGGATCAAACAATACATCACACAGTTACCAGACAGTACCTACAAAGGGGGATTTTCCGTTTTGGCTCTTCTGGGTTGAAAACCCAAAGTGGGAACAATTCAGCTTGCACACAGGTGAGCACACATTCTGAGTCAACTCTTTATTAATTGATAGACTCTGCGTTTAAGGATTCTC
This sequence comes from Tursiops truncatus, assembly GCF_011762595.2. Taxonomy (NCBI): domain Eukaryota; kingdom Metazoa; phylum Chordata; class Mammalia; order Artiodactyla; family Delphinidae; genus Tursiops; species Tursiops truncatus. The sequence continues at coordinate 90,993,639 of NC_047044.1, read as the reverse complement.
CTGTTTTCTCCCCTCTACTTCTCAGCCATTCGAGGCTGCCTTTTATGGTGCCTCTGGACAAGGGTGTGTGCGTGTTTGCGCAGGACTAGTTCACTGGAGTTTCTTAGTCCGGGCCAAAGTCAATGTGTATTTTTATATCTCAGAATGCTTTCCATTCTTCATCTCATTTTATCCTGACTGTATACGTGTGAGGAGATAGAAAGTTACGATGAACTCCATTTTACATGCAGGGAAAAGGAGACCGAGAGATGTTCTCAAGATGACATGCTGAATTTAATGGGCAAGTCCAGATTCAGACCCAAATGTCTCTTCTCTCACCTCAGTTTTCCTAACAGCAGGCCTCTCTCCCACCATTCCCTCCCATTAATATGAATTAGAAAAGTGTCTGATAAAGGAAGACTGGAAGGTACGTATGCTCCTATGCTCATTTTCACAAAAGATGCTTCTGGTTAATTTGTCCAATATGTTAGGCTAATTTTAAAGAGTGTTTGGATTCCTAAGAGTCACTTCTATTTTGGACTTTGTTATCGTAAAATTTAACTTTCCATGTCTACACTAAAAGAGACAGATCCTTTCACATGCTTCTTTGTGGACAATCCATGCCCAACCCTTCTAGTGGAAAATCATTTTACTGTGACAGATGATAAAAGACTAGATGTCTTAAAAACAAAACCCATGACAGTCTTTTAAGAGCTGAGCAGAGGAGTAACTCTGATGGAAGGCACAGCTGCTTGGAGAGGTGACTTTTTCCTTAACGAGATTCCTATTCCCTTGGAGTTTCTTCCCTTTCATACAACTGTGACCACTTCGATCCGATCTTAAAGGCTCGATCTCTCCATAAGAAGAAAAAAAATGAAACCTTTTATCTTGTTGGATTTTTGAGTATCTGTTTATTTAAGGATAAACTGAAACATGGTCAAGAATTTGTGGAGGTGCATGAGAAATTAATATTGGCTTCACAAATGAAACAGCCTTTGCTGTGGTTTGGGTTCTATTCCATTTTTGGTGACTAAGAGCTGTAACTATTATATGGTCTGTTCTAAATGCATCCCTTTTAAGATCTTGCTTAATGATTATCACAGCTTTCCTCATTCATTCTTTACTTATCTAGCAACCAAATCCTTTTAAGTTTATTCTTAAAATTTTATCTCTTCTTGGAACTTGAGAAAGTTGTGTTTAAAATCGGATGTCTTGAAAACTATGTGAAAATCGTGTTTGTGACTTTTCGGAAATGGCTTTTGCTAAGATACTAAAATGTCACCAGAATCACACGATTAGAAAATGGTGACTTTCTCCCTGAGGAAACGCTGATGAACTTGAATATTTTGTAATTTAGCCAATTGGAAAATGAGACAGTGGAAGGAGAAATAGAGGGTCATAAGTTGATGACAATTCTAAAACTGTCACCCTTAGTAAGTTGCCATTTTAAGACCTGGTCTAGCTTCCATAATTATATCCAGGCTTAACCTCACTGACTGCCATCCTTTTCCAAATACTAGCTGGCCCCAACACAGCAATAGTTCTCTGACCCTTTAGCCCTTGCCTTACAAATCAACATCCCATCATTGGCGAATACCATTCTTGCATTTCACAATCATGTAAATACCTTACCACAAACCACCTGCCTGCCCACAAACACCTAACATTTCCACTTACTGACTGACTTAGCCTCTTCCCCTCTCCAGCCCTGGTATATTACTAGTGGTGTGAAGGGAAAAGAGCAGGTGGAGTGAGCAGAATGAGTCAATCCAAGTAATTATTTCCCATTTTCTTTCTGTGGCATGTTTGTTTGCCTAAGTGCAGTGGAGTGCCCTCTGGGACCAGTAAGATTCTCATGATTATGGTGATAAAAGTGGAGAGTGCAGGACCAGGCCAGAACTTTCAATATACTGTTCAGTATGTATCTGCTTCCTCCTGGATACTTCGTTCCCTGACTATGCCCCTTTGTGCTATCCCCTCCTACGAACTCAACCTGCCTCAACATCTCCCCCATGTCATCACCCGGAGCAACATCCTAGGAAGAGGTAAAGATAGAGGGAGAAGTAGAGACAGAGACCATGAATTGTAGGAAAGTCATAAAGGATGGACATCAGGGTTGGTAATTATTAACAAGAAAGTGAACATACCAGAGGGAATGAGGAGCAGGAAGTGGAGACAGGAAGGTAAGGCACCATTGACTCTGAACATAAGGGAAAAGATATTTAATAAGTGATATGATAGTGTTTATGAAATTGAGTTGGTATAAATAAGCATTATGGTCAGAATTGAGAATTAAATCTAATGTTAGTTTTTGCTCGCTCACAAATTACTATTCAAGTCTTCGCTTTCCCTTTGTTGAGTATACATCATCATCATCTTTAAAATATTTGAATACTTACTGAGTACATTAGAAATTCAGACCATGTTGGAAGGAGTCATTGAGAGGACATTGACCTGTGACCTGGACCTGGGCACCTGGAGGCTCCTCACCCACTCCCCTGTCCTTAGAAGGTAAGTTCTGCCCACTGTTCTCATAGCTGGAGCCATTTCAAGGACACGGCCTTGAGACAGTAACGTGTTGTTGAGGCCATCTGGACAGTATACATGACTGAACCCTGTTAAGATCTCTGTATAAACTTTTAAGATTCTGGTGGGCAGGTGCAGAGATCTACTAGTCTCTCGGCCACCCTAAACAAGCCTTGGATGAAGTCCCCTTGCTGATTAAAACTGCCACCTGCTGACCTGGAGTGCTCTCTTTCTTCTGTCTCTCCTTGCTCTTAGTGTGCAGGGGCCAATTTTAGGTTTCACCTGGGGAGCTCTCAAGTTTGAGAACCAACAGACCAAATTCCCAGTTAACTTCATATTTGTCCTCTACTGGGAAACCAGATGGCTGGGGATGGGAAGGGGTGAAGTCAACATATGGGGTCTAGTCTGTTTCCTGAAACATCTTCACTGCATGGGAGACACAATAAATGCTTGATGAAAGGATGAATGGGTGAATGACTGTGAGAACAAGTCACTGGAAGCCTGCTCTAACCCTTCTTCTGAAGATAACATAAGCAAACATTCACCCCCAATCCCAATTCAGTGAAGTAGCTATATATTTTATTTGATAAAACAAATTTATTATTTCCTCATTCTTTTGCATAGCAGTGGTACAATGATTATGGTAGCCTGAAAGAAGATACTGTGGTGAGCAGATCACCCCCAACTTCTTTAGATCAGAACCACTCTTCCCGTATGTCTGAGTCCATTCAGGCTGCAATAACAAAATACCACAGACTGAGTGGCTTATAAACAACAGAAATTTATATCTCATGGTTCTTGAGGCTGGAAGTCTGAGACCAGGGTGCCAATATGGTTGAGTGAGGGTCCTCTTCTGGGTGGCAAACTTCTAATTGTATCCTCACATAGTGGAAGGAGAAGGAAACTCTCTGGGATCTCTTATAAAGGCACTAATCCCATTCACAAGGGTTCCACTCTCCTGACCTAATCACCTCCCAAAGAGCCCATCTCCTAATACCTAATCACATTGGGTGTTGGAATTTAATATATGAATCCTGGGGTCACACAAACACTCAGACTATAGCAGCCCAGCTGCTGGGTGTGTTGACAGATGACAGTTCTCAGCAGAATTCCCACTCACTAACTTCAAACCCAGAGATTGTCCTCTGCTAAGGAGAGTCACCTTGCCCACAATCACACCCTTTCCTGTGTGTGGCTTGCATCAGATGATCAACATCAGGGTATAAAGGCCCCACCCCCATTCTCCAATTTGGGATAATTCTGCAAGGACATTTCAGCACCAAACAGCCCCATGGGATGATCTGGATATTGTGTGACTATATCACAGCCCAGCTTTTCCTTCTGCCCAATCCTACTTTCTTCATTTCCTCACAGGTCCTAAGAACACCCCCCAATAAACTTTCTGCAAGGAAATTCAGTCTCAGAGTCTTCTTTCTGGGAAACATGACCTGTAACACTACACTTTAAATTAATTAATTGATTGATTTGTTTATTTTTGGCTGTGTTGGGTCTTCATTGCTGCGCGCGGGCTTTCTCTAATAGCGGAGAGCAGGGGCTACTCTTTGTTGTGGTGTGCGGGCTTCTCACTGAGGTGGCTTCTCTTGCTGTGGAGCACAGGCTTGATGTGCATGGGCTTCAGTAGTTGTGGCACGCGGGCTCCGTAGTTGTGGCTCACGGGATCTAGAGTGCAGGCTCATAGGTTGTGGTGCACAGGCTTAGTTGCTCCCCAGGATGTGGGGTCTTCCTGGACCAGGGCTTGAACCATGTCCCCTGCATTGGCAGGAGGATTCTTAACCACTGTGCCACCAGGTAAGTCCAACACTACATATTTGTTAATTTTTAAATTCTTCACTACAGCTGGAATTAGGTCAAATCTCATCTATTTTTTCTTCCTCAAGACCAGGCTAAAACCATGTTACTGTATTAAGACTAGTAGGTCTAATGTAGAAATTGAATCCTGCTATTAAGACTTAGTGCAACTGTTTGGACAACGACACATTAAAGTCTGGATTCCACACAATTTTTCAGAACCTATACATGTAGCTTAACCCCCTCATCCTTCACTCTCCCTTACCTTCTGCTCCTAGAGTCGCTCAGATATTTCACTGTGAAGCTCACAGAAACAATGACCTCTGGTTGCAGAATGGAAAGAAAAAGAATGACACCCTGGCCTATCTTGGAAATGATTAGAATGAGGGTGAATCTCATGCTTGTTTACAAAGGTATGACTTTAAATTTCATTTGTTTCTTTGATTTCTTGAGTACCGTTTCTTCAAAGGTTCAAAACTCAAAAGAAGTTTTAAACATCCTTCTTTTTCTATTCTTAGGTCTCTGTATGTAAAAGTGCTGTAATTAGGAGCATGCGTCAGATATATCCCACTTCCTGTTCTATTTTCCTTGCTTAGGAAACCAGATCCTTCCAGAAAGGTGAAACAAATAGGACTGGTTCCAAGCTCAATTGTGAAGTAAAGTTTGTCCATGATGAGCCTCTCCCCTTTTGTGGTAGACTCTGTCCCTTTGTTGTTCCTCTTCCCCAACTCCGGGGCTCCTCAGCCCACTGCCAGCCTCCCATCCATCCCTCTCCACAGCACCCTCTTCTCCTTTATCCAGCTTTCTCTGTCCTAAAGTTCTCTGAATCAGTCTGATGGCTTCCATGCTGCCTGTTGTCACTACAACTGAAACTTCCCTGTTCTATAGCTCATCACCCAAGGCCAAATTTTCTCTCTTAGGAGGCAACTTTGCCTGACATCCTTGTAGTTGATTAGTAAGTATTTAAATGAATGAATGAATATATGAATAAATGAACTGTTCTCTAATAATGCACCACTTGGTACCCATCTTATCCCTCCACACCCAAGGTATACGTGTATTAATAAGGGTCTGATGAAGACAGTATGCCTTCCTTTGTAGCATGACCAAACTAGGTGAGTTGGGAGAGAAATCTCACGACAGGTGAGTGTGAGAGGATTGTATTAACCGTATGTTTCTGATGCTTTGACATCTGGGGCCTTGCTGACCCTGGAGAGATTGCTCCTCCCAGAGCTAGCCAATTCTAGAGGTCGTAAACAACTCATCTGCTAGAGTTTCTTTCACATGCAAGTTAACAAGTCCATATTCTGTACCCATACCACCTCCTTTACTGAACTCTCACAAGGCTCTTACACTCTGGGACAAAATCCATTTGCCCTAATAACACCAGGGCCATGTTCAGGGCAACCAGCGACAGCTTCTATGGCCCAGAGTCTGCTGAAATTATTCAAACCAGCCAATCCTGCTTACCCTGCCTTGACTGTTCCTTCCCACAAAAGCCACGATGAAGGCTCTTGCCCATATTTCCTCCTTGTTTCTTCTGTCTCCTGACCAACGCTGGTGTTTCCCCATGTGGCCCTTTGTGACATGGCATGTGCCCTCCTCTTGGGAACTGTGAGTAACAAACTATCTTTTCAATGGCAATCATCTCCTGATCTGTTGGCTTCACCATACATGGATAATAATAAAGCCTACATTCAAAAAAATTATTTCAAAGAAGGAGGGGGTGTAGCTCAGTGGTAGAGCACATGCTTAGCATACATGAGGCCATGGGTTCAACTCCCAGCCCCTCCATGTTTGATTGATTAACAAAAACACAAAACTTTAAAAGTTGTTTCAACTACTACTCCTGAAGGAAGACTTTCCTTTGCCATAAGTTCTGACAATTGGAGAAATGACCATTACCCAGAGAAGACAGGGTAGCATTAAACCAAAAAATAAAAGTAATGAAAAACTTACTTAATATGTATTATCACTCTGGGATTTCAAAAACTCCTATGAATTATTATTGTATTATCTTCAGTGAACTGAAGTTCTAAGATAGAAAGTGTTTTTTCCAAGGTCACAAAGCCACAGGCACAGAAGAGGTGAGACTCAAATACAAACTTTCCTGGCATTGCTCTGACTCATGCCCTCCTCCCACTCCTGCCTTCTGCTGTAGTCTTCCAAACCTTCTAATAGATTTTAAAAGGTTCTATTGTATAACATCACCACTTCCTTCATCCTCTAAGGAAAAAAGTATGGCAGTCTTGCCAGCTAGGACCAATAAATGACTCCACAATGAAAAATAGCTGTGATATATCTAGATATTTCAACAATAATATGGCCTTGGGAAAATGAATCTAGAGTCTTAGGAAGATATTACTCAAAGACAGAGAAGATCTAAAGGTGACAGAAGTTTATAATACTAAGTGTGATCTTTAGTGAATGAATGAGAACCTTTATAAATCTCTTCTTTTGAAAGAAGTTCCATTCTTTGGTCATAACTCCTGTACAAAGAACAAGATTGACTGTGAAGAAGACAGACAAAAATATCTTTCAGTTCTGGAGAAACATAAACTGAGAAGGAATAATTAAATTAAATACCATAAAGATAAAAAGGCACATACAAAGTACTGTGTATAGTAAAATCGCTATTTGAAGGTAATCAAGCAGAAAAATGCACTGTAAAATGTAAGACCTATGGTCAGTGGTGACCATAGTTATTAGGGGGAAGACTTCAAGTAAAATATTTGAAAAATTAACTCAATATTGAATAAAATATAGCTCATGGGAATTTATGTTTTAGCGTTTACCAAATTCCTACGATAGTCTGGAATCCCATTATTTTAAGCAAAGAAAGAGGGAACTTTGAAAAAGAGGGAAGACAGAAAATAATAAAGTCAATCAAATGACTTGGAAATGTTTTAAAAAGGTGAAAAGTTTGGATTATGAGTAGGGAGGAAAGAAGATTAGATAAGAGGGCTTAAGACCAACCAGCAAGGAGTTAAAGGTACCATTTAGTGATGGTGATTGGCAGCTGTTAAGAATTTCCACTCAGTACAGGTAAGAAGAAACGAGCTTGTGTGGCTAGTGGACCTCAGCTGGATATCAGGAAGAATTTCCTGACTGTAAATGTCAAGAGTTCTGGTTTGCAGTATCCAAGGGAGGCTTCTGGGATGTGCCTATCCCAGGAATATTTTTCAGCCTTAAGCAGGAGACTGTTTGGGTGGTTTTCGGTAGACCTGTGGATGGATGGGATGGGCTTCTCAGAATCTACTGGTCTCGTGTTGCCGAGGGGTGTACCATACACAGTTGCTTTCACAGAGTCCATGCCAGCAGCTGACTCCCAGCTCAGTGGCCATGGAGATTTCCCCCCAGGAAGGAACAACTAAGTCTTTCAGTCTCTGTTCCCCACTTGGACCAGTCCTTAGGTATACACTGTAGTTTTTCAGCTCTTCAGCACTTAGGTACTTTGCTTTGGAGCCAAGGGCCTCCTGGGAACAATGTCTCATCTGTGTGTTCACAGTAGCAGCCTGTGGGCCAGAGACACTCAGCCAAACTCTCCCTCCATTCCGCAAGGGCTGGATTTCACACTTCACCTGCAATAATCCACGTTTAGCCAGCCCCAGCTCGCCCCTGGGGCCCAGCTCCCCGCTCCTACCCCTTCTCCAACCTTTTACCTAATTTGATTCCCATAGCTCCTCTGCCACATTTATACCAATCCTCATGCAAGATGGTCTCTACCAGCTCCCATCCCACCCACAGTGAACGATAACACATTAGTGGCTCATGGCCTGACTCTAACAGTAGATACAAAAGGGGGAGGTCCATTCTGCTGAGTTGGGTGGCGGGATATTTATAAGGGATTTGGTCTGCAAAGAGATGCCAGTCTTTTCCTATAACATGATGGCCTTTTATTTATCATGCAGCTGTTGATTTATAGGGGGAGTTAGGAACTTGAAACAAGCATAGAGTTTTTACACGGTCTGTTTCTGCTGAGTTCAGAGACTTGGAAATATCATTTGACTTCTGGCAAAAAGACAATTTCAGAAAGGCATTTAAAACCATCTTTTTGTCCTTGACCCTGAGTCAGAGAGGGACATGGGCTTATGAGGAAAGCAGAGTTTCAACCCTCAGGCAACCCTACAAGATGTTGTGTGTAAGTCGCGTGCTGTATACGAATTCAGTATCAAAAGATACACTGGAACAATCTCCCTCTGGGAATGCTGTCACTTCACAGCAGTAGCGCAGTGTTTCTCATAACGCCTGCATCCAGTGGTACGTATGACAGTGCATGGGCCTACTCAGTATGAATGCAGAAGAGAACATCGGAAGGGTAAAATTTAAAAGAAAGGGAAAGTAGAGTCAATGAGACTTTAAGGAACAAACTGGAGCTGTGGGTGCACGCGCGCGCACGTGTGTGTGTGTGTGTGTGTGTGTGTGTGTTTGTGCATGTATGTGTATGTGTAAAGTCTGGTGATCCTGTTTACTGTCTCTGAGGTTTGGGTCACCCCTTTTTATTCGGCATCAAGTAGTTACTTTGTCCTACGCAGAAGAAGCAGGGAGAAATCAGAGTTCCATCTTTGACATCTTTTCTTCTGATTCATGATTTTCTCTCTGAAAAACACCATGAGACTGATATTCAGATTTGCAGTCCACTCTTGTTTTTGAACTCTGAGATTAGAAAATTGAGCTATTCAATTCCTCCTGAAAGTCCTAAATCCATCTTCAATTTTTATCTCATGAATCCTCCTATGGAATTTACTTGTTTCCCATTGATGTTGTACACAGAATGGTAAAATCCAAAATTCAGCTCCTTTGAATATGCAAGATCTTTCCAAAACTGTTTTTGGAGTTCTGTTCCCATGACTACATCTCAAAAAGCATCCCAACTCTGACCACCGTATCCTCCTATCCCTTTACTCTTTTCTTTTTTTATAGTGATACCATTTTTTCGCCTTTAATATTAACAAAGATCAGAAAGCTTGAGAACACATTGTGTGGACAAAGTTTGGGTAAAACAGACTTTTGTTTATATTATTGGGGGATGAGAAACAGCTGGAAAAAACCTGGAAACAATCTAATCAATAAGAGAATAGTTAAATAAATCATGGTCCATCAATACATTAAAATTCTGTGTAGTTGGTTAATAAACTATAAGAAAGCTTTTCACATATAAAGTGATACTTCATGTTAAGTAAAAGAGTCAAGCTGTACAATGATATACAATAGTGTATAATACTCTATCAATTATGCAAAAGAAGAGGCTGAGTGCATGTATTTATACGCACATTTCCTATCCCTTTACTCTTAATCAAATCCAGTGGAGGTCAAAGAATTTTTATTCAACAGGAAATTAAAGGGACCAAGAGGGGAGACAAACCTCAACTTGCTTTACCTGTAGTCTCACACTTACCAACCTCTTCGCTTTCAGGAATCCATCACAAAAGTTTTGCACGTGCTCTACTGAGACTTCCGTTATGGGCAGTGTATCCCACACATCGTCCAGAGTCTGGTAAATTGCCAATGCAGGCAGCTGAGGCTCCTTTAGTTTGAAAAATGATATCACCTTCCCATTTTTCTTCACACCACTGTCCACCAGAATAAAAAGAATCTGCAGTTGGAGAAGTTTGGAAAAGAAAGATCTCTCTGAGGCTCTGGGGAGGAAGAGGCACCTTGTGATTGTTGGAGTTTACACTGATGGAATTTAGGGTCTGTGCCACACAGTTTAAATCTTCATTGAGTTAAAATGAATTTCTTCTTATTTTGCATTGTTTTGGTTTTTTATCCCTTTGATTGGGTTTATTTAATTTTAAGACCGTAGAACTGGAAGAGACTCTAGGGGTTAGCTAAGGGAGAAAGTATGGCCTATTGGCTAAATGTGGAGAATTCTTTTTAAATGTTACCTGTAATACTTTCCAGCTGTGTGACTTTGGGTACATTACTTAGCTTCCCTGAGATTAGGTGTTCTCTTTGGAAAAATGGGCTTTTGTTGGGGGAGATTGAATGAGAGAATGGATTTAATATTTCTAGTACAGTTTTAAGCGTATAGTAAGTGCTTGAAAACTGTTAACTATTTTGTATTATTAAATCAAACCTTCTGTCCAAAGTGGAAATCTTCTTGATAATAGCCTAGAGAGTTATTTACGTTTAGTAACACTGAAAACTTCCAGTGCTAGGGAAACCAGAAAACCAGAAAGTCAGCTTGTTTTATTACCAGACAGCCCTTGTCATCGAGGCCTCTAATTCAATGCAGTAGCCTTGAAGTGGTTGAAGTTTTACTATTTCAGTAACATAAGCAGAACTGCACAAAGTAGGGAAGGGAAAGAAATAAATATTTATTGGACATCCAGTGGGCACTAGATACCTGACAGGTGTTTTAGATGAGAAATAAGTCCTGAGGTCTAAAACTTCAGAGTTTATAGCAAGGAGTAAATAAATCGTGACTAAAAGGTGATTTTAATTTTCAGTTTCTTTGGGTCTCTATTTTCTCTGCACCCATCAAGGCATTAAAAAAAAGAAATAGACTTACTGCTAATGGAAGATATGATTAAATACATCTTTAAGAGTATAAAATACATCTTAAGTTTTAAATCAGAGTAATGGGATTTATTATGCCCCAGTTCTCACTTTGTTATCTCTTAACCTGATGTATTTTCCTCATTTGTCTCACTTCCCTGGTCCCATCACCCTTTTTCTAGTGTCTTGTTGCTGAGTATTCAAAAAGGTATTTCCTAGTCCAGACTTACCTTCCCCTGGAAGAGCTTAGCTGCTTCCTGGTATCTGTGCAAGCTTTCTTCATATTCTGGGGAGGCCTTGTTCATCATCAGTAGAAGATGAATTGGAATCATACTATTAAATAGGCCAATTACAGTCTGGGAAATTGAAATGTATTGAAGTAGAATGAAAGTGAAAAGGAGGGAAAAAAAAACATTAGTGACAACCGGTGAATAGGTACACTAGAACATAAATGAGAGCTGTCCATCCATGACATCAGGGGCAACTCCTCCAAGATGGTGCTGAGTCAGTCTCAACCTCTGGTTTTCATGCAACTGTGTAGTTTTCTCCTCCCCATACTGAATAGGGCTGAGCTGAGTAACCAAAGGGATGTTGCAGTAATGCTGGAGTGTGACCTCCAGGGTTAGGTCATAGAAGACACAGTGGCTTCTGCCTTGTTCTCACTCATATCACTTACTCTCTTATGCTGGTCACTCAAGCAGTCTTATGAAGAGATTCGCATGGCAAGGAGCTAAGGCCTCCTGCCAACAGCCAGCACTGACTTGTCTGTGATTGAGCCATCTTGGAAGCAAACTCTTCAGCCCCAGTCAACCCTTCCCATGACTGCCTCCCTGACCAAGGGCTGCCACTTCACATGAGCCCCCAGATTCGCAGCACCTAACCCTAGCCACTCCCAAACGGTGGACCCACAGAAACTGTGCGAGACAGTCCATTTTTTTTCTGTTCTAAGTTGTTAAATTTTGGAGTAAGCTGTTATGCATCAATAGGTAACAAATACACCATGGAACATTTTAGTCACCTTTTAAACCCCTTTTCATGTTGCGAGAGGAGCCAGATGCACTTAAAATGTGGACTTTGCATGTCAGTAGTGTATACTTTTGAGTGCTTATGATGTGCTGGGCACTGTTTTCAGGTCTTTACGTGTAATAACTAATTTAATCCTCAAAGTCCCAGTTTTATAAAAGAAGAAATTGAGGCCCAAGATCTCCTAAAGTCCTGAAAGTGTTGAACTGCGATTCGCAGCAAGCAGTGTGGCTTCAGAATCCGTGGTCTTAATCAGCGGGATGTACCGCCTCATACACAGCTGATGGCAAATCCTCAACAAAACCAATTCAGCCCTCAGCATGGTTGAATCAGAGCACCTCAGGTCAGCCATAAGATAAGCTCTTCAGGAGACCAGAAGCATTGGCCCTTTTTTGCTGATTAGAGATGGTCATTCCCCAGGAAGTTGTCGGTGATGGAGGGGAGGGGACAGCTGTGAACCAGAGGGAGGAGAGAAGACAGAGTGTAAAACTCTGGCACTGGTTCCCTTCATTTCCCTTTCCTGAAATAGTGCTGCAACTGTCGCTATTTTAAACAAAATCCCATTCCTTTTCACCCCTCCCTTCTAAATACAGAAAGCACTGCTGTAAAACAAGCATGTGCACAAGAAGAGAGAGTATGGTGTGTTAAGGAATCTTTGGGCAGAGTCCCAGGGTGGTGGGAGGGGGAGCAACTAGGTAGGATCCTTCCGGAAGCTACACACTCCTCTGTAGAGATTCTTTTTTCAGCTCTACTGGCCAACATGTAGGTAAGGAGAGTCCAGTGAGTTCTTTCCCAAAACTTTCCCCCTGGAGTTTCAAACCAGGTCTTACATTTTAAGTTTGGGAGATTGGATGCTAAATAATTGTCTCTTGTTCTACTAGATCCTGCTACTTAAATTTAGAGCATGCATCTACTCTCCTAGAGTGCAGATGGAGAAGAAAGCTTGAGAAGAGTCAAAAAATCAAAGCTGAGGAGTCAAATGATATAGTTGTCTTAGCAGAAGGGATTGAACACAGCAGAAGTGATTAGTTTAATTCTAATAGATTAAACAGCTGGATTTTCACCTTGAAGCCAAGGATTGAGTGTGTGCCTTAAAAGTGCACAGGAGGCCAACTACATGGCTATGAATTTCTGCCCAGTTGCTACTGATACAAACCTCTGTACCAGCAACAGATGAGAAACAACTATAGTAGTGTGGGCAGGTCACCCGTTGAGAAAAACTACTTTTCGGAAATGTAAAAGTCACAATAAAAATTGAACTTGCTTCTCTAAAGAAATTCTTTCCTAATTTCTTCTTGATGTGATTTGCTGTCACTACTAATATGGAACTTAACAACTGTCATTGTTCTTTAAGATGAGAGATGGACCAGGCATCAGAGCTCAGGAAGGCTAGTCCTTGCGTCTGCCCTCGTTCGCCTGCAGAACTCCAGGACCCTGGACCATAAGCTCAGGGACTGGAAGATCATCTTTCCTGGTCCCACATGCACTCCTGGCAGCTTTATAGACACAATGACCAGAATGATGATGATCTAGGAGAAAAATGCCTTTTCAATTATTGCTGCCAACACCCCTGCGGTGCATGTGTTTGGAATCTTACCAGAAGTGGAAATGGAGTCACCATTCCATGGAGAAAAACATGGTGTGAGAGGTGGACAGGAATTCAGTCAACAGGAAAAGGGGTGTTTTCTGTTGAAGGCTATGTGCGGCAATGGAAAAACCACAGGACCCAGTCAGACAGACCAGTCATAAAAAAATCAGGGACGAGTGGATAGGCTGTCACTGAAGCTCATATGGCCTTGAGGACGTTACTTCACTTTTCTGAACTCCCATTTCCTCTCCAGTAGAATAGAAATAGACAATATGAGCTAATGCATCATCAGTTAAATTTTCTGCCTTAAAAGATGCCTTTTCCACTTACTGTGTAATCTTGAATGTTGTTTGGAACTCGAGAGTTCTCTATAAAATGGACATAATAATTTCCTCTCTTCTACCTCAAAGAATCTCTGTGAGTATTAAATGAGAAAATGGTGTGAAAGGGCTTTGTAAGTTCTAAAAAGCATGACATGCATATAAAGTACTCTTACTAGAGAGCGCATAGCATTTCTGAGCTGATGTAGATCACTGGAAGTCAACACTCCATCAGTCTACGATTTACGTTCAGGAAGGCAAAAGGCAGGACATGCAAGGTAATTCTATAAGCTGTAGAGTGTTAGAAGGCCAGCAGGACAGGTGGACCAGCAGCTTCACCCAGGTTTCAGGCAGCATGCAACACCCAAGGAAGACAAACCCAGAAAGAAACCTGAGACCCCTTGAGGGTCTAGGCCAGACCAGGAAATGTTAGTTACTAGTCCACAAGGAGATAGGCACAGAAAATGGGAATAGGTGTATAAAAACTTTAAAAAAATTTTACATTGTTGCGACATCCAAATACATGATCGGTGGGCTTTGTTTTTCAACATTTCATTGGTCTATTAATTTACTTTTATTGTAATTTACAAAAGTATTGGTCACCAATGCTTTAGGAAAACAAAATGGACCTTCAGCGTTTTTGCAGTTGTGGCGAGCTCACAATCTTGTTGCCTTCACCGAACTCTCTCAGGCAACCAAACTCAGAAGTTTCGAAGTAGTCACCTCAGCACTGCACTCTCTCTTTCTTACTAGTCATGTGACGTCATTTAACTTTTCTGTTTCTTTCTTTGTTGGGTAGGGACAAGTCTATCAATCTTAAGGGTTGTAGAGGGATGGCAACATAAACAACTAGGTGTTCAATTAATGGTGGTTTTTATATATATATATATATATTTTTTTTTTTGGTGGTTAATATTATTATTGGTCAAAAGATCAGGACTCCTGGAGGAAAGGATTTCTGCTATGAAGGCAAGTACCCTCCCTGACATAGGGACTTAAGGGTCTGCGGACAGGGGCTATTTACCGTAGGGTTATACTCTGTCACCAAGTGGAGGTTGTTCCTCTGAATGAAATGGCTTAACTTGGTAGCATCCATGCTTTCAATGTCTTCACTCTTTAAATCCAGTTGTTTGTTATCCACCTGGGTCACACAAAAAGGATAAAATTGTCACTGTCTTCATTTATCAGTAAATGTTTCTAGACTATTTACCACATGTCAGGCACTAACTAAAGCTCTAAAGACAGAAAGGTAAATAGGAAATGTTCCCTGCCCTCTAGGAACACACTGTCCTGTGGGACACAGAGAAGTAAACAGAAACATCACACAGAATGCGGCTAGTGTCATCGCAGACCCATTTGTCACCTAAGGAAGAGCAGAAAAACTCCCAGGAAGAGGCAGCTCCTGAAGAATGGCTAAGACTTGTTCAGATGAATGAGGATGGGGGTGGGATTTTAAATAAAGAACAGCATTTGCCAAAGGCAAAATGATGCGAGATGCCCATTCTAGAAGCTGCAGTTCGTTTAGCCTGACTCTAGCAGTAGATGTTAAGTGCAGGTAGAAGAGAGACATAGACAGTGGGGTAGGCAGGGTAAATTCCCAAAGAGCCTTGAAGTCAAGGTAAGTAGATTAAACTCTAACCTGAGGGCAAGGCGAGACACTTACAGGATCAGATTTATGTTTTATTTATGTACCCTTCGAATGTGAAATAAAGCACACATATAGAGAAAACCACAAAACAGAAAATGTAAACCTCAGTAAATGATCACAGAGCAAACAACTGTGGAACCACCACTCAGGGAAAGAAATAGAACATTGCCAGAATGCCTGAAGCCCTCTGTGATCCCTTCTAATCAATAATCCATTAGTTTTCTGCCAAAGGGACCATTATCCTGACTTATGATGACCTTCTTCATCCTTTCCTTTATAGCTTTACTGCTTAAAAATGCATCTCTTAATGTTATAGTTTAGTTTCATCTTTTTAAAAACATTATGTAAGTGGAAACAAACTATTTTTTGTATGTGTATCTCAATTCTTTTGCTTAAAATTTTGTTTATAAGAGCCATCCATGTTATTGCATTTAGCTATAGTTTGTTCATTTTCCTTGCTCTATAATATCTGATTGTATAAATATGCAAAGCATTTATTCATTTTACTACTGATGAAAATTTAGACTGTTTTCAGCTTCTGGTTATTAAAATAAGGCTGCAATGAACACTCTTGTTCATTTCTCTTGGTACTCATGTCTCTATATCTGTTGGGCATGTATCTAGGATTAGGATTTGACTGTAGGATATGTGCATTTTTTTTGTTTTTTGTTTTTATGTTTTTTGTTTTTTTGTTTTTTGTTTTGCGGCATGTGGGCCTCTCACCACTGTGGCCTCTCCCGTTGCAGAGCACAGGCTCTGGACGCGCAGGCCCAGCGGCCATGGCCCACGGGCCTAGCCGCTCCGCGGCATGTGGGATCCCCCCGGACCAGGGCATGAACCTGTGTCCCCTACATCAGCAGGTGGACTCCCAACCACCGCGCCACCAGGGACGCCTGGATATGTGTATTTTTGCCATGTATTTTGATGTGTGTTTGGGAGACAATGTCAAAGTTATTTTCTAAAATGGACAATAATGTACATTTGCATTTGTACTGTTGGAAATGTCCCATTGTTCCACATCCTTGCCAACACTTGGCATTATCCACCTTTCTAATTTTATTCATTTTGGTGAATATCTGGTAGTATCTCACTGTGGTTTCACTTGTATTTCTCTGATTAACTAGTTGTATATCCATTTCTTTGAAGTCTATGTTCAAGTCACTTGCCTATTTTTCTGTTGAGTTGATCCTTTCTTTGCTGATTTGAAGATGTTTTATATATTCTGGATATGAACCCTTTGTGGTTTTATACTATATATCTTTTCTCGCTGGGGACTTCCCTTTTAATGGTGACTGCATATGAACAGAAGGTGATTTCAATGTAGTCAAGTTATCAACCTTTTCCTATAACTCGTGTGTGTTTTTGTTTTGTTTTGTTTAAAGTGCTTTGACTACACCAAAGTTTTGAATATATTCTCTTATTTTATCTCCTAGAAACATTATTATTTTGTCGTTCACAATGGATCTAAAATCTACCTGGGACTCATTTTTTCTTCCTTCTTAAAATGATGCTTAGATTCTGATTTTTAGCATTACTCTTCTCTAAAATACATGTTAAAAGCTCCATATTTCCCGTTATAAGGCTATGGATGCCTTCTACATTCATAAACTTTGTATGTATGTTTTATTATCATTCAATTCAAAATGTTTTCTAATTTCTGTTCTTATTTCTTCTCTAACCTATTGGTTATTTAGAAGTGTATTTTTTAATTTCAAAATGTAAGATTTTGGGGTTATATGCTTGTTTTTGATTTCCAGCTTAATTTCTACATTTTATTTTTATTATTTGTCAACTTCTGTATATGTGATATGTGTCCTTAAAATTATGCATATATTATACTTTTTGAATACAGTATTCTGCATATGCTCATCAGGACACTTAGTTAATTTATGATTCAAATTATATATATATATATATATATATTTTTTTTTTTTTTGACTAGCTTATTCTCTCAATAGGGGAGTGTCAAAATCTCCCAGTATGATTGTGGATTTAACCATTTTTTCTTACAGTTCTGTCAGTTTCTTCTTATATATTCTCAAGTCATGTATGCAGATTTAGAATTGGTAAATCTTCTGGGCAAATTAAAATTGTTGTCTTTATGAAGTGTCCTTCTTTATCCCTAGGGATGCTCATTGCATAAAAGACTACTTTGTTCATACTAATATACTTATACCAGCATTCTTTTAGAAGTGTTTACATGGCATATCTCCATCCTTTTACTTTCAACCTATCTTTATACTTTACATATGTCCCTATTTTTTAAAACATTGTATCTCTTGTAGAAAGCACATAGTTTTATTTTTAAATCCAGTCTGATAATCTTTGCCTTTTAATTGGATTCTTTTTATATAATGTAATTACTAATATATTTAATTAAATATGCATTTTTCCATTGGTTCTGCCTGTTCCAAATCTCATTTTCCTTCATTTTTGGCTTACTTTGAATCCATTGAGCACTTTTTATTATGCCTTCTTTCTCTTTTTTGACTCAGAAGTTACACACGCTATAATTATTCTCCTAAGGATCACCAGCATGTGTTACAACATGCATACTTTACTTATCAGAATCTAATATTAGCTGGCAATTCTACCTTCTTCTTGGATAATGCAGACATTAGAACACTCGAATACACTTTACTTCCTTCCAAATCAGTCCATGGCCCACACTCAAGACCCACAGGCCATTATTGTTCTGTGTGTTAATTCTAAATCTCACAAGACATTATTGTTATATAATCAATATACATTTACACTTATGCATACATTTACATTTTAGTTTCTCTTCATTTCTTCCTGCATTTTTGAGCTTCTATCCGGGAATTTTTTCCCTCTGCCCAGAGAACACATTTAGTATTCCCTTTAGAATGAGTTAGATCTGTTGGGTGACATATTCTTTCAGTTTGATTGTTTAAAATATGCTTATTTCACCTTTATCTTTGAAGGTTATTTTTGCTGGGGGTAGCATTCTTTGTTGAGAGTTATTTTCTTTCAGTTTTTGAAAGATATAATTATTTGTATTCTGCATTCCATTCTTTCTATTGAGAAGTCATCTGAGAATCTTAGTATTACCCTTTGAGCTTACTTTGAAGGTAATCTTTTTTGTCTGATTTAAGATTTTTCTCTTTTTCTTTGACTTTCTGTTATTATACTATGGCATGGATACGGGTAAATTATATAGATGATACATATATATAATTATATATGTGTGCAGATGTATGTAATGTGTGTGTATATATATATATATATATATGTGTGTATGTCTCTGTGTGTGTATTTATATATTCATATATGATCAGGGGCTGAGGTGACTCGAATCTGTGCTGCAGCTCTTGGGAGGGCTGATCTACTTATGGTTCATCTTTGATTTTAGGGTATTTCTCTTTAGGGTCCAAAGTAGAGCAAAGGATGTCTTACTAGTTTTACCTCCTACTTCCCCTTGTGGTCCCTGAACTCCAACATTTAATTTTCTGGCTCCTTGAATATTGCAAAAATGCTAATAAACCTCTCAGCCTCTCTGCTGCTCCTTCTAGAACTGGCTATGTCCCC
Organism: Tursiops truncatus; assembly: GCF_011762595.2. NCBI lineage: Eukaryota > Metazoa > Chordata > Mammalia > Artiodactyla > Delphinidae > Tursiops > Tursiops truncatus. The sequence goes on along the minus strand of NC_047044.1, from coordinate 90,974,696 downwards.
CAGATGAAAAGCAGTCCAAATACAGGGTTCACCTTTTTGGGCTTCCATTTTATTTTAGATCTTAGCCTAGACATTCCCCCTTCTCTTGCTGGTTCTCCAAGGTCTTTCTTTAAAATATTTTTTTTTTGCTCAGCTTTTTCAAAAAAATTATCCTTAGTGGAAGGGATTGTCTAGTTACCTGGTCTGCTATCCCAGATTTGCATTTTAGAGCTGTCTTTCCATGATACTCAGGTATGTTGAAAGATAGGATGTCATATTGCCAAACATTGTTCCCAGAAATTTCCCATTCCCCTCTCCCATCTCCTCATGCCCATAGAGACAGAAGATAAAGCTTCCATCACCCATAGCAACTATGCCTACAGATAGAACTGTCAGGGCCAGATCCTGAACAATTCTGCTTCCTGAAATAGTCTGGGTCACTTTTGAGATCTTTGGGCCACCAACACTTGAACACTCCTTAACTCTTACCCTTTATCTGCTATCTTATATCGGTCCTACCCCAACAGATCTTGCCCTGGATCAGAGCCATCTTCTATTTTTCTCTTCTTTTCTTCCAGGTGGTCTCTCACTAGGTATAGTTAAAAGCAATAAGAACCTCCAAGAAACCCAGTGCACTCTTTATGGTTAATTTGATTAATTCTGAGTCTGTTTAGTCATATCTGGGTTTTTCTCTTATAATCCATTTGTGTTCAATTATTTGTTGAGTGCCTGCTGTGTATTAGGTACTGAGGCCCAGAAGTGCTGACCTCAGTCAGATGGCAATTTAATCACTTTATTTCACGGTTGTTTTTCACAACCCAAACTTATGAAATACATAATGCCGAGGTACAGAAAATGTTTGTCTTTCAAAAAAAGAATTTTGAAAAAAATTCAACGAAACCACAGGATGTTTTAAAAGGTGAACTATTTTGCATATTTAATTGTTTTAAAATTCACAGTTTGAGTAGAAAGCTTGGGGCAGAAATATAAAAGAAGGAGAAAAAAGTCTTCCTAGGTGGAGTCCTTGCCCACCCTTCTCCCATCCCTCTCCTCTAGTCGATAGAGAAGAAAGTGAACACAAAGGATCTTAAAAGCTGCTTAAGGCCTGCTTTGCCACCTGGCATGTCTCCTTCCTAAGGCTTTGCTAATTGTTCAACCATCAAAATCATCATTATAATCACAACCAGTGTCCTTTTAATCTTTAATATGTTTAAATACTTCCTGATTATTTTTCTGGAAACTTGCAGGCCTGGTGTCTAAGCTCAGGGGACAGAGCTGTGGTCTGAGCCAGGAGTTCCTCCCTTTCTGCTCCCTTTTCCAGGCAAACCCTCACATTTCCCAGAACAAGACGAACAGGAAACTCCAGCTCCTCCAGGTGTTTCTGGACTTAAGGCATGTTGTATACTGGAAGCACCGTGGTTAAGCGGTGATAACTTTCTCTAAGAAGCAAAGAGCTTTAATAAAAACCACCCTCCTGAAGCCTTTCCAGTTGGTTGGGCTTCTTTGAACGAAACATACCCGATTATTTCTCTATTTCTTAAACCAAAAAACTCTGGAACGTTCATGTGTAGGGTTCCTGGAAACAACATTTGAAAGGAATTCTTTCTTCTGTAAAGGGAATTTATTTGCCTAATGCCCTGGAAAGAAAAACCCAACCCTGGAACCAAGAGTGGGGGAAGAATTTTTATATATTTTTCCAGTTTTTGGAAAGAATTTTCCTTGAAAAATCATATTATTTTTCTCCCCAAGGAAAGAGGCACCAGAATAAAAACAGTAAACAGTAAACCAGAAGGCTTGTCACCTTACAATATAATTTGAGTTTCCCCAAGAGAATCAGATGTGGATTATTTTATGTTTCAGACACTGTGTGCTACCAATGGATTTCATCACCCCTTTTCTGTTTATTAGTATTCCAGCAATATTCCTTTGAATTCCGCTCAATTTCCGTAATTAACAACCCAACAGTTCATAAAACATATTAAAGTTGTCTTAGTTTACACCAGTTACAATATTAAATATCTGGACTATCACGGAGAAATCGTTTGTTTAACAAATGCCCTCATGTCTCTGGGTTTTTTTTTTAACATCTTTATTGGAGTATAATTGCTTTACAATGGTGTGTTAGTTTCTGCTCTACAACAAAATGAATCAGTTATACATATACATATATCCCCATACCTCGTCCCTCTTGCGTCTCCCTCCCTCCCACCCTCCCTATCCCACCCCTCTAGGTGGTCACAAAGCACCGAGCTGATCTCCCTGTGCTATGCGGCTGCTTCTCTGGGTTGTTTTTATAAGTTGCTTAGCTTACCATATACTTGGTAAATATATACTTCAGAAAAAATATTTAAAAATTTGATGTATCTTAGTTCTTGTCTTTCTTATCAGTTTATTTTTATGCACTGGTTTCTTCTGATTCTCTGCTTGGAAAGGTACATTTCTTATAATAGGTTTCCAAGGAATAATTGTGAAAGGCATGAAAGGATGCCTCTACTGTGTTTCCATCACTATCCCATTGGGTCAAAGTTAGGCTAATTATATCTCTTTTTTGGCATGTGGGATCTTAGCTCCACAACCAGGGATCGAACCTACACCCTCTGCACTGGAAGCACAGAGTCTTAACCACCGGACCACCAGGAAAGTCCCTATATTTCTTAAAATAGAAGTGATTGAGAATACTCAAAATGAGGTAAACATTCAAATAATATCTGAAATTCCAGTTTAGGACAGGCTCATGGTTTATTCAACATGGGATTACATCTCTGTTGGGGCAACATTAAGAATACTGTTGAGAGTGGTGAGAGTTGCTATCACTCTCACAAAAGACAAGCTCTGTCCTCACACAGACAGGTTGTCATACACAACTTACCATTGCTCCATTTTACATTTTTCCCAATCGCATGTATATAGTTGGCCTGCACTGTTTTTGCAGGTGATGCGTTCCATAAATATAGCATTTGCCAGTCTCTCATCTCTCCAACATAGCTGTCAACTCATATTCCCACTTATTTCAGCTTATTTCAAAACATGTTCCTACAATGGAAATTTACTGTAGGGACAAATTCTGAAATTTCTTTGCCAAAATATGCCATGCCTAGATTAGCTCTTGAGAAATAATCCTGGGGTTTGATTAAATAGTGCCAGGGAGATAGAGAAATGGTTTAGGAGAAAGTGTGTTTCTTTTCTTCTTTTTTTTTTAAAGTCTTTAGAATGAGGAGCATTAGAGTAAATAGAACCTAGGAGTAAAAACATCGGTTTTCTTTCTCCATTCATCTATCGATGGACACTTAGGTTGCTTCCATGTCCTGGCTATTGTAAATAGAGCTGCAATGAACATTGTGGTACATGACTCTTTTTGAACTACGGTTTTCTCAGGGTATATGCCCAGTAGTGGGATTGCTGGGTCAGATGGTAGTTCTATTTTTAGTTTTTTAAGGAACCTCCATACTGTTCTCCATAGTGGCTGTATCAATTTACATTCCCACTAGCAGTGCAAGAGTGTTACCTTTTCTCCACACCCTCTCCAGCATTTATTGTTTGTAGGTTTTTTGATGATGGCCATTCTGACTGGTGTGAGATGATATCTCATTGTAGTTTTGATTTGCATTTCTCTAATGATTAATGATGTTGAGCATTCTTTCATGTGTTTGTTGGCAATCTGTATATCTTCTTTGGAGAAATGTCTATTTATGTCTTCTGCCCATTTTTGGATTGGGTTGTTTGTTTTTTTGTTATTGAGCTGCATGTGCTGCTTGTAAATTTTGGAGATTAATCCTTTGTCAGTTGCTTCATTTGCAAATATTTTCTCCCATTCTGAGGGCTGTCTTTTAGTCTTGTTTATGGTTTCCTTTGCTGTGGCACATATATACAGTGGAATATTACTCAGCCATAAAAAGAAATGAAATTGAGTTATTTGTAGTGAGGTGGATGGACCTAGAGTCTGTCATACAGAGTGAAGTAAGTCAGAAAGAGAAAAACAAATACCGTATGGTAACACATATATATGGAACCTAAGAAAAAAAAAGAAAAGAAAAGGTCATGAAGAACCTAGGGGCAAGATGGGAATAAAGACACAGACCTACTAGAGCATGGGCTTGAGGATATGGGGAGGGGGAAGGGTAAGCTGTGACAAAGTGAGAGAGTGGCATGGACATATATACACTACCAAACGTAAAATAGATAGCTAGTGGGAAGCAGCCGCATAGCACAGGGAGATCAGCTAGGTGGTTTGTGACCACCTAGAGGGGTGGGATAGGGAGGGTGGGAGGGAGGGAGACGCAAGAGGGAAGAGATATGGGAACATATGTATATGTATAACTGATTCACTTTGTTATAAAGCAGAAACTAACACGCCATTGTAAAGCAATTATACTCCAATAAAGATGTTAAAAAAAAAAAAGATGCCTAGTTACTGGGAGAAGATTTGGATTGGAAGAATAAAAATAATAGCTAACCTATCTTAAAAAAAACAAAAAAAACAACAATACACTTTTATTATCTTCAGTTTTGGAGGTCAGAAATCCAATACGAGTTTCGCTGAACTAAAATCAAGTTGTTGGTAGACCTCCCAGAAGCTCTAGTGAAGAAAGACATTTTCTTGCCTTTTCCAGCTTCTAGAGACCTTAGCCATTCCTTGGCCCCTTCATCCATCTTCAGAGCCAGCACCATAGATAGCATCTTCTCTCCTCTTGGACCTCCTGTATCCCCCTCATAAGCATTGTTGAGATTACATTGGGCCCACCCAGATAATCCAGGATAATCTCCTCATCTCAGGATTCTTAGTCACATCTGCAAAGTCCCTTTTGCCACATAAAGTAACATATGCACAGGTTCCAGGGATTAGAATGTTGAAATACTCATGTTTTCTCTAAAACATTATATGTTAACCAAAAACTAAATCAGATAATAAAAATACTTTTAAGAAATAGAAAAAGAGGGGCTTCCCTGGTGGCGCAGTGGTTGAGAGTCCACCTGCCGATGCAGAGGACACGGGTTCATGCCCCGGTCCGGGAAGATCCCACATGTCGCGGAGCGGCTGGGCCCGTGAGCCATGGCTGCTGAGCCTGCGCGTCCGGAGCCTGTGCTCCACAAAGGGAGAGGCCATAACAGTGAGAGGCCTGCGTACCACAAAAAAAAACAAAAAACAAACTACATGTTTAAATATCTTGATTTTGCTCTCTTAAGACATGGGGAATATTGAAGAGTTTTTAGGAAAGACGTGTCATGGTCAAATTTCCATTTTATATCCATCATTGTGATACCAACCTAGAAACTATAAGAAGTAGTAAAGGGAGCTCTATTAAGAAGATATTGAAAATGTTTATGCCAAAGATGCTAAGAATCTAAGCAAGGAGTGAAATAGAAAGAGTGGAGGAGAACATAGGCTCAGTAGGGTAGGAGGTATGATTGGCAAAGATTAGATACTGAATGAACACAGCCATTCAGTAAGACAGTGTTTTAGAGGAAAGAACATGATTCAGCAGGCGCAAATGACAAATTCAGTTTTGACACAGTTAAGACTGCTGTGCTTATGAGGATATTCAAACAGTTATATCCAGCAAGCATTTGAATCACAGGAGAGGTCCAGGCTAGAGGTAAAACATTCCAAATCCTCAACAAACACACAATCGTCAAACATGAGAAAGAATTATATCACTGAAGGATTACACATTCATTCAGTAATTGATTCCTTCACAGGCATAGTACAGAGGAATTTAAGGCAGTGAAAATACTGGGATACAGTAATGATAGATTCATGTCATTATATATTTGTCCAAAACCATAGACCATAGGACACCAAGAGTGAACCATGAAGTAAACTATGGAGTTTGGGTGATTATGATGTTTCAGTGTAGTTTCATCAATTGTGACAAATGTACCACTCTGGAGGGGGATGTTGATAATGGGGGAGATCATGTATGTATGCGGCAAGAGATAAGAAGAATCTCTATATCTTTCTCTTAATTTTGCTCTGAACTTAAAACTGCTCCAAGTAAATATTTTTTCAAAAAGTAAAAAAAAAAAAAAAATCATTCACATATTCATCTATTCACCAAACATTTATGAGTACCTGCTACATGACAGGCACTTTTAAATGCTCGGTGGTTGAAGTAATGAACAAGACAGTCTTTGGCCCCATGGAGCATGGATTATATAACCTACATTGGGAAGAGCATTGAGTCAGGCAGTAGTATGGGTGGAGGAAGAGAATATCCCAGGGAGATGAAAAGAAGAAGTGGACCAGGAGAAGGAGGCTCCTAGGTCAAGGAAAGAGAAAATATTAAAGAGAAAAGAGTCAACAATGACATTTGACATCCAACAATGTCAAATATGGCAGAAATGTTCAGTAAAATAAGACTTAAGCAGTATTCTATTCATTGGATTTGGAAATATGGAAGCCACCCTGGACTGGATGAAAGCAGTTTTAATGGAGTGGTACATAAACTAGGTAGTTTAAGGGCTTAAAGAAAGTTGGAGACACTGAGTAGAAAATACATTTAAAAGACGGTTGGATGAGGAATATGAGATAGATAGGATGGAAGTGAGAGCGGGAAGGACCTTCAGTCCAGAAATCTTGAAACTTTAACTTTTGCTCAGTTTCTCATTTCCAGTGGACTCTGGTCATTTTCACCTTGGTATTCCACCAACAATGTAAACTCAACAACAAAATAAAGCATCAGAAATCCCTATTTCTCTTATGCCCTCACTATTCCTAGTTACCCTGCTTTTCAACCTTCCCTCCTTTCCATAATTTTGATATCTTATCTTTGCAGGACCTGCCTTTTCTTCACTTTCTACTGCTACCTCTTTGCTACAGATCCTTAGTACATGATCTATTTTGTCAGCCTAATAAAAGTTCTCTCTACTCTTGTCTCTTTGCCTAACAGTCCGTCTGACTCATTGCTGCCAAAATAATTTTGCGAACACATTTCTGTTCATATTATTCCCCTGATCTAAAGGCTTGAGGGGCTGCCTAGTGCCAAGCAACTTAAGTGCAAACCCATTAAGCTGGTATTCAAATTTCCTCACAATATGGTTCCAATCAAGCTTCTCTGTCTTTTATTCATTTGCCCAAAACATGTTCCCTGAGATCCAGTCAAGTTGGCCTGATCACTGTTTCCCAAGTTTATTTTTTTTCCCCCATGTTGGCCATGAATTCTCCTCTATTTTGTCCAAATTTTATCTGTTCTTTAATCCCAGTTCAGTTGTCTCCTTCATAATTTATTTTGGTCAGAATTCCTACCCTGCCTTTATCATTTGAACCCTTGTAATATTTTATCCATGGTGATGCTCTTTGTATTATGGATACGTGCATATTATGTTTACAATCTCCACTATATTTGTAAGATCTATGAAAGGGGAGAATATACTCAATGTGTTTTTATTATCATTATCTTGCATAGCACACAGAGTAGTTGTTACCACATGTTTGATGAATGTAAGTGAACTCTCAAAGGTATGAAAATATAAAATTTTAGAGCTCACAATGACCTTACTGATGATATAGTCAAACCCTTTTATTTTATAGATGAAAGAACTGAAGCCAAAAAATGTTCAGTGACCTGCCCAAGTCACATGGCTGGTTGGTGACAAAGCAGTGCTCCAAATCTTATGTCCTGACCCTCAGTCCAGGCTTCTTCCCATTTCATGACAGCATCTGTTTAGGAAGCTTGAGTTGAGCCATCGTCCTTGTCATCACGGTCCCTGACTCAGGCAGCACCATCAGTGTTCAAGACCTAGACTCTTTTCTGGTCTCAGAAGTCTGTACGTCCACAACCCAAGGAAAAACTGGGAGAAGGCTGGAGCTGCCCACCTGACTTACCAGACGAAAGAGGGAAATGGTGTTCCCAGTAACACTGTAGTGGGCCAGAACCTCGGAGGCAGTGCTGATTCCAAATGACACATCTTGGAAATCTTTCACCACACTGTGGAGTACGGACACTGCTGGTACTTCTAAATCCTAAAAACCAGAAGAAAAAACCCCACAGGTTGTTTTTGGAGGAGAGACACAGAGAAACAGACTAGGGAGTAGAAATGTGTTCAGTCATATCAGAAATCATAGTGTCCAGTGAGACAACACTGACCTCTCAAAATGCAGGCTGGATTTGCAGTGACATTGTTGAATTTTCCAGGCTGGGTGGGTTAATAGGTAACTACAACATTGTGGCTAAGCCTGGGACTCCTGTCTGGCTTTACCATAGAACTTGCAGTTTACTAGTAGCTGAGAGGGGTCTCAAAATCATAGAGACCTGCAGAGTTGGGCTGCTCTGTCATTGATATACCAGAGGGGGCAAATGTTTGGGGAATAATTTGTGGAAGAAAAAAGAAATGCAAAAATCAGAAATAGGTGCTGTCAAAAGGGTCAAAAAAGAAAATAATAAAAATAAGAGAAATTAAAGTGGAAGCTTAGAAGGTTTATTAACAAAGGCTTGTGTAGGAGGTAGAGGAACAGTCCTCTTTCCACTGTGTGCAAGCCATCAAGATACTGTTCATGGGTTGGTCCAATTCTAGAACCCAGGCCTGCAGGACAGAGCAGGGAAGCCTATTCTGAGTGATGATTCCAGTCCTTCTATAGCAAGCTGGCATTATCTCCCTGCTGTCATGGGACCTTTGTCCTCAGCAGCTCCAGGCAATACTCTAGAGTGAACGTATTTGTCCCTGACACCTTTCTAGCTAGAGAAGGAGATGTGCTAAGAGAAAAGATCATGGTTAGCCTTGCATCTGGGGTCAAGCAGAGGGAGTTGGCACCTTGCTCATCCAAAAAGGTGTGTGGAGTTCATTCGAGGTTATGAACAATTGTTCATCAAGGCTTCCTCTTTTTTTATTCTGCTCCTTAGAATGGAATAGCTCGTGAATCAAACAACGACACCCGGTGGTCATTTAAGTTATTGCACCCAACTCCACTTCCTTGGCACTCCTTCCTGTCTGAGGGTGGCTGTTTTTGTCTACAGTTCAGATCTCTCATCACTGAAAAATTTGCTCCCCGGTCTTCCTACTCGACTTACATCTCATCAAGGCTATTTCCAGCTGTGTACACAGAATAGACAGGGTGATGATGAGTTGGAATTAATGAATGGAAGCAAGACAAGAAGGTCTGCCGGGAGAGAGCAGGGGCTTGATCAGCTGTGAGAATCTCCAGATGTTACCTCCAGACAAATAGAAAAATGCTGGAATGATGCCTTCTCCTTTATGGCTGCTTTTCTTAGCCAGGAGGCCAATCTGGAAGATGGAGGCTAACACCTTCCATATACAAAATGCCATCCTTATTCAACATTTCAGAGCAAAAAAAGAGGAAGAAGCATAGGGGACTACTTATTTGGTAAGAGGTTCTACACTGGAGGCAACTATTGACAAATGCATTGTCTGGATGATAGAAGTTGGGTTACCCTGGCCCCTGCCTCAGAAATTCAGATACTGTCCGAAGCTTCAAAGCATCCACAGATGGGGAGGCCCAGTCGGCAGTCTCAGAACTCTTGAAGCAAGTGCGAGGAAGACATAATTCAGAGACTGGGAATGGCTAGAAATCGAGAGATCTTGATGGACAAGCTAAAAGCAGACTCTGTACCCCTTGGCTGCTAAGGCAGTGTCATCTGGCCAGCAGGTGACTAACGTGGCTCCCTTGAGGTAGAATATTTCTGGTTCTTTGGAGGAACGACAGCGGGGGGGTATCTGGACGAACCTGGAAGAAGCCTATGACAGTCACCTCAGCAGCAGCGACGAATTCCATGGCAACCTGGACATCTGTGAGCCAGACAGGTTCCCGGGCACCGGGACCATCTAGGCAGAGACAGAGGAGGGTGGGGGGAGAGTGAGAGAGAGACAGAAGGTTTGGGCGTACTGAATAGAGAAGCAGCAGCTCTAAATCATAAGGGCATCTCTACTTTTTCTCTTCATACTAAGGCCAGTGAGATTTAGCAGTTATCATTCCAAGGCTTTATTTATTTATTTTTTACTAACATGGGGAGGGGGGTTCCCACAAGATAGCCTATTTCTGAAGGAGAATGCCAGACTAGGGGAGGCAGATCTTTGTCTAGCATCTCCTGGGAAGTTTCCTAGGTTTGGAGGACATATACCCAGAGCCCTATCATGTTCCCGTCCCTTCTTCCAACAACACTTTCACCCCATGGTGTTCTTTTCTTTTACCTGAGGATTCCTGAACGTCTGCAGCAACTTCCAGGGATAGTTTGTACATGAAGAGACATAACAGATACAGGCGTCTGAACGGCATGGCCCCCATTCTCCTGCTGCTTCTCCAAAAGACCCGGCCGTGGTGTCTGAGGCTGCCCACTCTTCAGCTGACTGTGGTGTTATTCAAGCTCTGGGAACTTAGCAGCTGGCTCTGGGATGGGGGACCTTCAACTTCTGAGATAAGAGATGGAGTTCAGTGACAGGGCCTCAGAACAAAACCAGCTAGAAGAAAGTCAGGTCAGTTCATTTAAATAAAATATTCTATGCCGGGTATTGACCTATGCACTAGAGATACAATGATAACTGTGACCTGATCACCTCTCCCAGGCTAGATTGTTTATGTGAAAAATGGGCAAATGAACAGATCATTTAAATAGAAAATAGAAAATGATTATAAAATTGGGAAACTCACAGGGTGCTAGGACAGGATGAACTAAAGACATTTTAAACACTGGTGGGGTCCAGTGAAGGCTTTCTTCCTGCTGGGGATGCCTAAACAGAGTCCTGGGTAAATAAAATTTTACGAAGCAACGAAGGTGGAAAGGGAGTTTCATGTAAAGAGCCAAAGCACAGAGATGTAAACGTGGTGTGAGAGAGAATTATTAGTAATTTAGTATTACCAGAAAAGGGAATGATAAATCCAGGCAGAAAGGCACGCTGGGACCAGATCGCAGGGGGCTTTATATTCTAAGTGTAGGAGCTTGTCTTATTTCGTAGGTGATGGGAAGCCACTGAAAGATCTTAAGCAGGAGAGAAACAGTGCCTGATGTGGCCCAGGTGCCTGTGGAAATTCGAGAGATTCTCACAGGCAGAGGGATATATAAGTCTCCAGCTTAGTAGAAACTTCTATATGATAATACTATAAAATAAAATAAATTGAGATTTCCTACCATTCCTATCCTGAAAGCTCATTGCCCATTGCACTGGAACAGGGGAACGAGACTGTTCCCAATGATGTAACACCACGTGTACTGTGCTCTGCCCCAGTTCCTCTGAGGAAACTCATGAATGGGAACCATCCGGTTACCATATTTGTTTGAAGGAAGAAAGCAAAGAAATGAGGGTCTCAATCTGATCATACAACTGTTTTATTCTTGTGCTCTTGTGCTGTTTACAGTATCTCCCAGTGAAGAAGAACCCCAGGGAATGTGATTAGGGACCTTCAGTGAGTCAGCAGCAGCCACAGGAGAATCCAGGGGTAGGAAGGAGATACAGGGACCCAAGGCAAAAGGACTGTTAGTGCTAGTTTGCCCATTTCCTGGCCTCTAGTTGCTCGAATGGGAATAAGAGAGGGAATATTAAATGATTGTCTACTGGGATGGAGAACTGGGGAGATCTGGCTATGAGAGGGGATCAGAAGCGTGGGGGCAGGATTAAAGCCTGGGTTTTAAGCATCTTGTTCGGGGGACCACTGTGAGAGACAGTGTGGGAGAGGATGCAGCGATAAGAGAAGGTGGAGGTTGCTGGAGGTGGGGCTCAGCTGTGATCAGGGAGGAGGGACGGGGCTCTTCCGGGTGGCAAAGGTAGGGAAAGGGATGGGCGGAGGCGCTCATTCTGTCCAGTCCTTCTTGATGGACAGGCTCCACTCCCAGGTAAGGTGGTCGTGCTTGTCATCATCCGTGAAGAAGGATTTGTTGTGGTAAGTGCCTCGAGCCAGCATGCCCTTGGGGGCCTCCTCAGTTGGAGTCAGAAACTCGTACTCCTCTGGCCGAGGCCCGTAGCTGCCAACCATGAATGTTGCTTTATCCACTGGGAAGAAAGAAAATTCATTAGGGTGAAAGCTTGGTAGAGGGAAAACAAACACTGCACACTGAAGAATTTGGAGCACAGCTCCCTGTGATCAAAGCCAAGAGCAATGGTTTCCAATCATGGCTAAACACCAGATTTACCTGGGGCAACTTTTTTTTTCTCCTAAAAACATTTTTTTTTTTAATTGGAGTTCTTTTGAATAATACACTATTCTTTGACCCACTCCCAAAGGTTAGTGATCTGCTGTGGGTCCCAAGCATCGGTGTCTTTAAAACACATTACAGCTGATTTTGAGATTCAGGAAGGTGGGGAATCAGCGCCCTAAATCCATGGGGATCTAGACTCTTTTTATGGAGATGTAGCAGATTATACCATAAAAAAAAATCCCAGGTGTCAAAAGGTACAAACTTCCAGTTATAAGATAAGTAAGTCCTGGGGATGGAATGCACAGCATGGTGACCATCGTTAACAGTACTCTAGTGTAGATTTGGAAGTTGCTGAGAGAGTTGGTATTAAAAGTTCTCAACACAAGAAAAAAGCATTGCAACTATGTGTGGTGATGGGTATTAACTAAACTTTTGGTAATCATTCTGCAATATATACATATATCGGATCATTATGCTATAAGCCTCAAAATGATACAATGTTATATGTCAATTCTATCTCCATAAAAAAATATCTCAAACTAGTTGAGACCTGAGTTCTGGCTTCAGCTCTGCAACTACCTAACACTTTGGAGCCTCTCTTTCTTTTCTGTATAATGAACTTCAAGGGTCTTCTATATACAAACTATCATTCTATGAACAGTTGGAGGAGATAAGGTAACAGCTGGGGATCAGAATGAACAGAATTCATGGATGGAATAATTAAATGGAAAGGAAAACCCAATCATTTGGTAAAAGCAAAAAATAGTGATGAACTGGGACAGATGGTAAAAATAGCCAACCAAAGTTATTAATAGGTAACTGGATTATATATTAAGAATAGTAGGGATTAGAAAGTATAAGTAAAGGTAGGTAGGCAGGCAGGTGACATTTAGTTAGCTGTTGTTTTGAATAAGCTTGGAGGAACGGCTACAGACACCTCATCGGCCTCTTGCCCGAGTGAAGTACCACAGTCTTTACGCCCAAAGGAAAATAATAAACTGAACTATTTTTTCATGAGACTAGGTATTGGAACGATCAACCGAGATCTTTCAGGTTAACAACCTTCTGTGGCATTTGAGTCACTGAGTGGTTCTCTATGTCATGCAAATTGATCAGTGCCTTCCCTAGCCTTCATTGATCCATTCGGAGGAACTGACCTACACATTATTGTTTCACACTTCCGGGGGATGCCGTTTGACACCTTCAGGTAAAAGGGAACTTTACAAGTGCTTCCATCAGCCTTCCACCGTTCACTTCTCCCTGCCCATATTAATGGAAGACAACTGAAGACAGGTTCCCACGGCATGTACCGCTTAGGTACAACTTGTCGAGAAAACTGCACGTTAAGTCATGTGGTATTATTTGTTTCAGTTACAAAGCTTTTCTCGATTCTAGAAAGAGTACTTTTTTCTATTTCTTTGTTTATGAAATTGAGCACTGTCCCTACCCCTCTGCCCCGCCACCTGCCCCCCGCATGCTGCTACCACCTCCCATCGGAGAGGTCTTTCCTATCTTCGATTTCTGTGACACCCAGGTTTTATACTTGTGAACTGATTTTTTTTAAAATTTTAAGACTACATTTATGTACTTTGATTCAAACTTATCTTGGTTACTCTTCCCCTTTATAAGTAATAAAGTTGAATTCCAGAAGCTGAATGCTGAAGGTTAGTGGCTGACCCAGTCTTAACGAAGTTTCCTGAATACAGACCTTGCCATTAATATGTAGGTCAGAAGTATATGTGTGCCTCTCATAGGGTGAGTGTCCACAGCTGTCATCGGATTCTTAAATGAGTTTAGGGCTAAAAGTTGCTAATAACCTGAAGTTTAAGTGTCGGTGAGAAGCAGAGTTTGGTACAGTGGAAAGTGTTGATACTTTACCTTTCACCCCAGTCCGGTAGGTGTGTTGAACATATTTCAGTCCTGACACAATATCCCTGTTCACCTGTAGGTGGGAAGGAGTCAAGCAATTTGGATTAGAGATGATCTTTCATGTTCCCTCATCTTTCATGCTGATCCTACCTAGCTGAGGCTTCTCTGAGGACAAAAGGACTGAAGATTTGGTTCAGAATAAGTTACTACTGTCTTTTAGCACGGTGATGAGGCAGACATTGGAGAGAGGAGGTCACAAGACTCAACGTTACCAATCTGGTTATAACTGTCTAATACTGTGATTTTTGGTGTTGGGGATGGAATGGTTAATTACAACATTGTCTCAATATTCTTCATTGCATTTCTCCTTCCTCAATGGTTCAGAGAATGGTCTTGATCTCCCCTCCCTGATATTACTGGCCAGAAGACCATCCTCATTTTAGGTTACAAAGGTACCCATGGAAACTATTGTGTAAATATCTGAAAACTCCTAACTTCAGAAATGACCCACCTAACATATGAAAAACAAACAAAGAGAAAAGTCGTAATGGAAAATCAGGTCTAGAAGGTGACTTTGCCTGGAATGTAACTGTGATTGGAGTCTAGAGATGAGGAGATGGGTCACAGGAAAACATCCCCCTCATATGTAAATAATGGGTGAAATCCATTTGCATCTGTATTTTGGATGGCTGTCATTCTCAGACGTTGTCTGAGATCTTGCCACTTTCCCAAGCCTTTCAAAGAAAATTTACTAAAACAGAATGAAAATATAGACAGCCCAAGCACTTTGTTTTTCCATGATTCATTCTACCTAGGACTGAACTGGTCTCTCTGTTAATCTTATACAGTCATCATGTTTATACAAACAAATTAAAGTGGCCGTGGCAGCATTAGCTGGACGGCTTGTTTAATTGTTCACCGATGTAAGAATTAAAGCATCTTAAAAATAGGTTCTCCTCGACAATAGGTAGGACTCCCTTTTTGTTTTGGACAGAATAGTTAAGGCAATCTGTCAGCGCTGCATTTTGTTTCGTTGGCAATGAGGTAGCATAGGTTTGAAACCTGCCAGCTGAGGTTTGAAACTGTCACTCAGTAAAATCTGTAGCATGAACCTACCAAAAGCAGACAGAAAGAAAACAGCTTCATTGAAGAAACTGTGGTGAAATGAAACCCGAACTTTCTAATTCCTCTGACTTCCACATGTGACTCATAGAAATAGGAAAAATGAATGCATCTTTCTAGAAGTCTCTAAGCTGGTCTTCTGGGCCTAGTAGAAGATGTGGTCTGGTGGTTAAAAGACCAAAAAACAGGAATGGTGGCAGAGTAGTAAATAAGGGCTTCAAAATAAAGAGACTCCTGTTTTTCTACTGCTCAATAGAGTGTTCACTTAACATAAATATGGTTGAGACAGACGAAAGAAAAGTATAAATATTCCTAGTTATTCTCTTCCTCTGCCTGCACATCCCTCCCAATTGTCTTTTCCACCCCAGGAAAAGACAGTTTACTGGGAGCATGAATAAAAGTGAGAGCCGGGCTTCCCTGGTGGCGCAGTGGTTGAGAGTCCACCTGCTGATGCAGGGGACACGGGTTCGTGCCCTGGTCCAGGAAGATCCCACATGCCGTGGAGCGGCTGGGCCCGTGAGCCATGGCCGCTGAGCCTGCGCATCCGGAGCCTGTGCTCCGCAACGGGAGAGGCCACAGCAGTGAGAGGCCCGCGTATCGCAAAAAAAAACCCCCAACAGACAAACAAACAAACAAAAAAAAGTGAGAGCCATGGAAATCACATATACCACATCTCCTTGGGAGGCAGAAGGAAAAGGGGAAGAAACTAAAAGAACCATCCCAGTTTTTGGAGAGTGTTGTTAAGTTTTGAGGAAGAAAGAGAAGAACTTTGAGAGCAACTAAGAGAGTTAATGAAATTCTAGGGTGTGTTACTGGTGTTATGAATGCAAACTTTCTTGGACATTTTTCAAGAGACATCAGTAAAGATTTAAATCACTTTCCAATGACATATTTTCAGTTTGGAACTGGTGTTTCTTCCTCGATCCACGCTGGGACAGGCCACAGGGAGGTTCAACTTTATGTGGGTTACACATAGAGAGTGATCTTTCCCTGTTAGAGACAAGGCCAAATCTCTGAAGTGGATGGGACTTGAAATCTGCTTTCTGTGCCCACCTTCTCCATCGCCTTCATGTGTAATCCTGACTGCCGTGGACCCAACCCCGGCCTTGCCACCCATGGCAGAAGCCCACGCACCAGACCTTTCCTTCTCATCTTATTCACATCAACATTTTCTTTTTGAATTTTATTTATTTATTTTTATACAGCAGGTTCCTATTAGTTATCTATCTTATACATACTAATGTATATGTGTCAATCCCAACTGCTTATTAAATTGAAAAATTAAGGCAGTAGCATTAATGATTCGAAATTGGACTGATGTGAAACCCATTTGAAGAATATTTGGATACAATGCCTTACTAAACTCTCAGGTGCTTTAGTAATAAATACAGGAAACAAGTAAGTGACTATTATAGAGTGTCTATTACAGAGTAGGCATCAACAAATATTTTCAGAAGGAAATTATTCTGAGGCATATTTGTATGTGGCGTGGAATGATTGTCCATGGACCCTGAATCATATCCTGAACCTCAGAGAAAGAAGGGCTGGTATGCAAATAGAGAGGGCGGATGGGGTCTTTGTTGGTGGAGCCCAAGCCCTGGAGGAAGTGACCAAGTGGGAGTGAGGGGCAACCAAAGCACATATAAGCCATTAAATGCAAACAGTGAATTTCTAACTCATTTGTTTTCAAAGTCAAGGTTACTTTTCTCCTTGATGTTGGTTGCTCACTGGGATACGGGCCTATTCATTCTATGTCAGTTTATCTCCTACTTAGTTTTGCTCTTACTTGTTTACCTGCTCTACAACTAAGTTGTAATTTCCAGTTATTTACCAAGCACCACACCCCCTGAATTTATATATCCTTGAGCAATTAGAGCTGAGGCTCTAGCTGTTCTATTTTCTTTTCCTGTTAATTGATTCATTCGTTTATCTATTTCTCAATAAATAGTCATGAAATATTTACCATTTAAAAAGTTTTGCTTGAAATATTGCAAAGAAGGGATAGATAGTCTCTCCCTGTCTCAAGGTGTTTAGGCTGAATAGGGGAGAAATGATACACATGGTATATAATACAAAGTAATGTGTGTCTTGTGGATGGGAGTATTAGAAGGTCCCAGGAGAGGGATCCCATTGGCTTCAGTGATCAAGGGAGAGTCCAAGGGAAAGGTCCTGGCTGGAAAAAGGCATGAAGCAAAGGTGCACCTGTAACAGGTAGAGCCCAGGATTGGGGCGAGGACAGTCCAGGGAAAAAAGAGAAATAAACAAAAAGTATGCCAACGTGATAATGCAAGAAATTTGATGTTTTCTTCCCCTGATTAGAGGAAGGATTTAAACTTTATTAAAACATACAAAACCAGATACTTACTTTGAAGTTAATTTTGACTCTATATTCAACACCTTCTTTTAGCACAAAGATTTCTTTTTTGAGGGCTTCCAGATCCCCTGTAGAAGTGGATTTTGACAGAGTTAATTCTCCTCAGAAGGACATTCACAAGGAGATGAATGAAGCTGAAGCTCCAGAGCCATTTGCTGGGCTCCTCAGAGCAACATGGTCCACATGGTCCTCAAGTCAAAGAATGTCTGAGATTAGTTGCTGCACAAACACACATTTGAAATGCCTGAAATCTTGCAGCCAGATGTGAAAGAAATGTGATAGAGCTTTTCCCCAAGTTTGACTGCAACCTTAAGGGTATGTAAGATGTTATGGTTAAAGACTCTGCCCCCACCCCTCAAATAAAGAAATAGGAGAAAAATATTATATGAGTGCCAGCTATTTTTTTTTTGTAGATTTGTGGTGTTTTCTAGCTTTAAAAAATGTACTCATTTGGTTCCTTTTTATCATTCTAAAAAAATTTCACTTTTGTACTTAATTTTGCTTTTGCATTTGCAACTTCATATTATTTTTCTTAAGGAAAAGGAAACATCACTTAAGTTATAAAAGCTTCAGGCTCCATAAAACTGAGATCTGCCCCTAATTAGAGAGGTGATCTTTCTCTGCTCCTCTCCCAACGTGATCCTGTATAATTTGACATTCGGGGTGACTGTGTGTGTGTGTGTGTATGTTTTGCCCAATTCTGTGCACCTGCTTCATGTACAGAGTTGGTACCAGCATCCTATGTATACATCTGGGATTCACCTCCATAGCTTTTTTGTGACAGAAAACTGAATTTGGTTTTCTTGCTGCTGGGAAAAGAGGACAGAGACCAAGTTTTCCCTGCAATATCATCAAGCCCTTCTGAACAGAGCAGGTTTCCTTAGCGCTAATTCAGACCTTATCTTGCAA
Organism: Tursiops truncatus; assembly: GCF_011762595.2. NCBI lineage: Eukaryota > Metazoa > Chordata > Mammalia > Artiodactyla > Delphinidae > Tursiops > Tursiops truncatus. Next base: position 90,956,360 of record NC_047044.1, on the reverse strand, counting down.
AATGATGGTTGTACCTGGTAACTTTACGCAATTTCGCACAGGAAGAGGTCTGAGGTCCGATGAGAGAGAGAGAGAGAGTTTCTCTCTTGGAGAAATGCTAGAACGTGGAGGTAGCTGAATGTATGCTCTAATGATTTCGGTTGAATAGGAAGTGTGTCTTAACCTCCAGTTTCCTCTCTCTGACAAAAAGCCCATATAAGGTAAAGAGTGGATGTGTCCTGTGTGAGGGGAACCACCTTGCTGTTAAGCCTACTGTTCTAGAGTCATGCTTTATTCTGTCTCACGAGTCCAGTTTTTGAATCTAGTAATAATTTTTGGTTTTTTACTAAAGACCTGCCTTTCATGCCCCCAACCCCTAGCTCAGTGGCCCTTTCTTCATTCCTCCCATTTGCCAATTTTCCCCAAATCAGCCACCTTCCCCGACTCTCCTCATTTCCTCCAGACCTAAGTCTCAGGAAAGGACTTGACCCTTGTCACAATAAAGTGAAAGAAAATAACATGTTAATTTGTACATCTTTAGTGGGGGAAGTTGCTTCTTTAAAAGAATCAGAGCTTTAAGTTAAACAATGTGTATTTAACAGTGGAATTCCTAGCATTATTCAGGAGGTCTTAGATTTCTTCCTGTCTTCGGGTAAGTTCTGTAGCTGAGGCAAGGTCAATATTTTCTCTGATGTTTAGATTGTATAAATATTACCATTTCAGAAGCATACAGCTTGCTTCTTAACATTTCCATCAGCAGTCTTTTTACACAAATAGTAATTCTCCTGCTACCATGTGGAGATAAAAATCTGAAGTAAATATGATACAGGTAGATATATCCAGTACTTACACCTGACCCCTTTTCAATTAGAGACAGAGACTGGGCTTTTCATTAAGCACAGTAGATACTGTGAAAACTATGATTTGTGAACTGGACTCAGCATACCTTACTAGAATTCACTTTACTAGGATTTTTCTCTTTTTTTGCTGGGACAGAGGACAAAAACCCGTTTGCCCAGTGATGCCATTAGGCCCCACTAAACAGAACAGATGTGTCCACTTACCAGTGAGGTCCATGGTGATGGGTCCTGGGGCACTTTCACAAACCAGGGTAAGACGGGTGACAGTGACATTGGGGGCTGTTGGGTCTGCCGGATTCAAAAGGGAATGTAAGCACAGAGAGGAGGTATTTGCGTACTCTGTGTGTGTGTTTGTGTGTGTGTGTGTGTGTGTGTGTGTGTGTGCATTTAAAGTAGGAGAGAGACAAGATAACAAAGAAAAGGGATATCTCCATCTGGAGGAGAAAAGAAATGGAAGTGGCTGATTCACATGCTTGGTCTTAGTGGCCTTATACATTCCAGTGATGTTATTTCTGCTTCAGGTTCTTGTAGGTCCATCTCAGTCCTCAATAGCAGACATTTCCTGAGTGGCTATGGGTACTCTGCTGGTTAGTCACGGCCCATCCATATCTTTGGGCCATGTCTTAGTTCGCCATTGCCTATGTGTATGTGGAAGAGATGGTTATTTAGGTAAGGAGTGAGAAGGAGAAAGAGAAGAAAAAGAGAGAAGGTGAGCAATCGTGGAGAGAAGACAATTCTGAGTGGTAGTCTGAAATTCCTTCTAAACCCTCCCTATGTGTTATTTTTATCTATGTCAATGTCAACTTGCACCTTATCTCCGAAGAAAACTTAATTATCTGGTCCATAACTTGATTCGGCACCTCACTCACTTAACCCTGGAAGCACTTGGTACACTTTCCTTTGCAACTGCTCCTGAGTAGCTGAAATGTCTGCCTTGTCAGTGCCCCTTCACCTGCCCTGCATCTCGGCACACACGCACCTGCTACCACAGGCCCGTCCCCCAGGAGCGTTTTCTTGTACTTTGCTAGACTTTCATCATCTTTGTCCATCTCCTGCAGCTCCTTCAGGGACTTCTGTGGTGGAGGCTTGTAATTGAGCTTGCCATCCAGCTCTTCATCCTCCTCCAGGTGTGGTTCTGGGGCCTTTTCAGTCATTTTGATCTAGAGAGAGAAGGAGGGAGAGAAAGAAAGAGAGAGAGAGAGGACGGTCTATTAGCCAAAAGTCAGTGGATATGAACGATGTTTGTGGGGCTGTTCTTAGCATTATTTTTGCCCTAATGAACTTGTGTAATTGTCAGTGATTTTCCAGATTTTCCCCTAATTCAGCCTCATTGTATTTCACAAAATAAGAATATAATGCATTCCAGGCTTTCCTTTCACATGCCTGAATGTTACCATACTGGGATGTGTCCCTCCTGTTCACTGAATGAAACTGACAGAAAATAAGTAACTCTTTGGGAATCCTGTAAAACAAGTGAAACAACATAGTACAGCTGTCCCGGACCATAATGAGTGGCCCTAGGTCATATACTTATAGAAATTATCACAGTCCTCCAAATCCAGCCAGCCTTGCCAGTGTCAAAGTGCTCAGTGTGTACAATCCCAGTTATGATGGTTTCAAGTATGTGCTAAAAACAGTTAGCTCTTTCCCATTCATTGAATCTTTCCCTGAACTCCTGCAAGAGCTCAAAGGTAACTCATGAGAAGTTGTAGGTCCCTGTGATACCTACCTGAGTGTCTGATTGGTTTTCACCCAACACTGCTAATAATTCCTTGAGCGCAGGTACTAAGTGTTGTGTTTCTCTTGAATCTCCCAAGACACTGAAATAGTTCATCCATTTTATAAGCGTTCATTCATTGACTTAATAGGTTCTATATATAAAGATCTTCTGTTCTTTTGAAATGACACAAAATAGCAAAGGACTCTAAATTCCTCCAGACAAATTGTAACTGTGTCTTTAGTACTTTCTATCAATTTCCACTTCCCTTTTAGTACCTCTCTACCCTCTCGAGATCTCCCCTGACTGACCTTATGCTCTAAGACCTCACCTGGGCATACTCTGGGGTCTGTCTTCTTTCATCATCATTTATATTTACTTGTTTTGTGTTAAAACATTGAGGGAAGATCTAATAAAATTATTCACACATAAGTGTTGATGAATGAATAATAAATTTTAAAATTATTCCTCTTAGGGCATGTATAGTCAGAGCTTTTCAGAGCTGAAATGAACCTTAGAGGTAATATATTCCAAACCCTAATTTAATCATTGAGAACCTTGAAACCCAGAGGTTAAAAGAATTGCCCAAGTTCACATAGCAGGGTGAGATGCCGTGTCTTAATAAAGAGGAAGAAATCTCTACTGGAAGAATTTCAGGCCCCATGGCTGGAAGCAATGGAGCTATTTGGGGGAAACAAGGGAGATATTTGGAGAAGGAGATAATGTCCTGATTTCCTTTTGCTCTGCTCTGAGGGTAACTCTCTTCCCTGTTTTGGGTAAAGGCTTTAGTGCTCGGAAGTGGCAGAACACTAAGTAAATACCTATCACATCTCATCCTGAGTGACTCTTCAAATCTCTAAAAAGTCTCCTGAGAGTGAAGCTGTGTCTGGCCAAAGTCAGTTATGATTTTGAGTCTCAATGTCACTATTATTGGCAAGAGGAAGAAAAATAATTTGGAAGTGAAGCCAAACAAAAACAGTTTTAACAGAATAAAAAAAGGGAAGGAAGAGAAATCATATCTCCTGGCTCATCCATCCTCTTCCAGCAAAATAACAAGCCAAACACTGTGACTCTTGGATCAACTCTGAAAACAGTATTGCAATGCCCAGGTCCACTTCCTGTGTAGGAAGGAAGCATGTAGGCCTGTTCCTGTGGCAACTCTTGCTTCAGCTACAGAATCAGCTCCACTCAGAGTTGAGCCTCTAGAGAAGATCACAATAAACAGAGTGACTAACTCACCTCATGTTACAAAAAACACTCAGGGAAAGTGAATGAACTGGTTGGAGAAACAATGAAGGATACAGTGGGTGGAGGTTGTAGGTTGTGGGTAGTTTAAGGACAACCATTAAGTCACACATAAAGAGCAACCCAGAGGAGACTAATCAGATGAGACAGGTTCTCCTCTGGAGCCTGACCAGATATCCAGGGTAGAGGTCACATAAGAAACCTGCAGACAGAGCATCAGGAAAGCTATCTACAGATGAAAGCATCTCAGGCCCCATAGGCAGGACTTTCTGGAATATATTGCTTGGTTCTAACAAGTCATGTGCTTGAAGTTTGACCATGAGATGATGACATCACAGAAGATCACGGTGACTTTAATAACCTAGGGAATTGTAATTCTGCACCCTCAAATCTCAACTTTGAAAGGAGAGAGAGAGAGAGAGACAGAGAGAGAGAAAGATCTGGTCTAGGACAGCATTTCCTAACTTCTCACAGTGTAATCATTGACAAGTCAATTTATCTGTCATCTAGAGCTTGATCTTTTCATTAGTGAATCTGAGACTTGTGTCACTTTTAAATTTCCTTGATTCATTACAGATACAATAATTGCTCTATAGAAATGAGCCAAAAATTTATTTAAAGGCATCGAAGATCAGAGGATAATGTGGGATTACTATATGAAATTGTAGAAGTCAAGAGGAGGAAATTCGGGACAACATGAAAATAATTTGGTCTAATTATATAGCATAAAAAAAAGAGATATGTAGTCAGATGACCCCAAACCAGTTCACTCTGGAGAGGTGATTGGAAAAAAAGATGAAAATGTCATAATATGGCAAATAAAGGACTGGAAACCACTTCTTAGGGAAAGGCCTTTTGAAAGCAAAATGAAGGTCACAAATATATGATGAGCATCTAGTATTTACAAGACACTGTACTTTAGCACATACTGATACTTGTTATTCTCCAAAGTGGAGAAGACATTGGAGGAAGAGCAATCTAGCCATACCAAAAAGCCCAGCTTGTTTGACTGACGGTTCTTAATCTTTTTGGAGATTACAAAGCTCTTTAAAAATCGGGTAAGGGTCATGGTCCTTATAAAAGGAAAAAAGGAAAAAGCCCATGAAGTTGTGCACGCAGTACAGGGGTTCATGGACTCCTGAAGTCCTTTGTAGATCCTACTGAAGTCCATGATTAAGAACATGACCTTGAAACTGTAACTTTTGGAAACAATGAAGCAGAGCGTTGAGTGTTAAAGGGGAAGCTTGCTTGTCTCTGAAGCCTGGCCAGACCAATGCCACAACTCAGCCTCAAGCCACGGATCCTGTCTGTGAACCTGAAACGTTGCCCCTCAGAAGCAGGAGAAGAGACCATGTAACATCTGGATCTGACCACAAGCCCAGCAGAAGAGCGATAGTGCACAGGGGGCGGTTTTAGGGAAGAGTTCTGGGTCAATCTATTTGATTTTGGATAATTATTCCCTCGCTGAACTAGGCCTCATCATGCATGAGTTTTCATTCTGGCTTTGCCACTAACTAGCTGTAACCCTGTGAGCAAATGTTCCAACTGCTGTGATCTTCCTTTCCTCATCTTGGGAAGTGAGGGGTTAGGGCAGACCATCTCTAGGTGCTTTCCTTTTCTAAGGCCTTTACCTGTAGTCAAGTGTCAGCTAAATTAATATTCCACTACCTTATTTCACCGGTGTATATAAGAGACTACCTACCTCTGTTTTACTATTTCAAATTTATGTGAATTCCCCAAAGATCCTACATTTTCAATTTCACAGTTCATTTCCGGGGAACTTCAGATTCTCCCAAAGCCCCAACTGGTTTATATATCTTGACAATGGTTTCCCAGACCACCTGTGTGTGTATATTGAATTACAAATACAATTTTCCTTTTTTTTTTTTTAATAATTTTTACTGGTTTTTTTTTTTTGGCCGCACCATGCAGCTTGAACGATCTCAGTTCCCTGACCAGGGGTTGAACCCGGACCATGGCAGTGAAAGCCTGGAACCCTAACCACTAGGCCACCAGGGAACTCCCTCATTTTCCTCTTTTCCATTTTATGGGTGCTGCTGAAGTGAAAATAGTAATTTTATGGAAATTCCAGACTTTTTTCTAATCTCATCATCTAAAGAACAGCTGGTTTTGTAATTGATGATCATAATTCTAAGAGTTATCACTTATAAGTGCTAAATGCTGTCATGAGGATTATCTCATTTAGTCCTCACCACAACCTTAAGGACTGCCGTTATCACCATTCCCTTCTACAGACCGGGAAACTAAAGGTGAGGTCAGTAACTTGCCCAAGAAGACTTGCTGTGTAAGTGGCAGAATGAATATCTGAGCCCGGGTGGTCTGACCTGAGGTTCTACGCTCTGTCGCTCCAGCTCTCTTTATTAAGAAGTAATCATGAAACTGGAGAGCTCGTTTGATCATTGTGGGAATCTCCCTGGGGGGTGCACAGGCAGAGGTAAGTGCTGCTTTGCAAAACTCTGCAGGGCGGCTTTAGCAAGTCAGGGAAGTGTCACATAAAGAGGGTTTTCAGTGCAACTAGGCTCCACGTCCCCTTGCGCAAGTCACTGAACCTCTGCTCCAGTTTTGGCCTCTGCAAAATGAAATCATTGTGTTAAAAGATCTCTGAGACCCCTTCACAATTCAGTGACCCTAATGCTCCTTAAGTTAAAGAAGCTGTAAAACAAGAAAGGGAAAGAGGAAGTGGAGGTGAGGTTGGGGAGTACCCAGCCCATCAGCACAGAACGTTCTTGTTGGGGTCTGCTCACCTCCCTCTGCAGCTCACCCCCTGTTCCACAAAGAGCAGGGTTGTTTTGTTTGTTTGTTTCTTTGTAGGTTGTTTTTGACTTTGGTTCTTTACACAGTAGAAGTGAAATGGAGAATTATCAATGTTATATTTCATAAGGCCCCAAAGCACATATGCTTTTTTTTTTTTTAATGTGCTCACCACTCTACTTATCTATTTCCTGCTTCACAGATGCCTACACATGTGAATTTTCACAGCAAACCCACACACACCCATGTTTAGTATTCAGTGAAACAGTGCCAAGGTTTAGATGGGCTGAGGCAGCAACTTAATCTTCTCAGGCTCAATTAAAATGCCAGATTAAATTAGGGTGGGTACTCATGGCGTGAGTGTAACATAGCACAAATCGGTGTTTTTGCTTACAAATTCAGTGAAATTTCCAAGACACTGAAAGTGAAAGGCACTTAAGAATTTACCAGTCTCCAGGATGGAGCACACTCTACTGGTTCATTAATGCAGTTCTAAATCATTGGAGGGCAAGAAAAGGTAAAACTCTTGAGTTTAGATGAAACAAATCACCTGGTTAATTCATAGAAAGATGACCCTGTATGTCTCCTGGAACTTGAGCTTTGAGACCGATGGGCCAGAAATTCAAAATATGTATCCACGATTGACTTTTTATGGGACTTAAGCCAGTTATTAACCTCATTGAGCCCAAGTTTTTCCACCAGTAAAGTGGGAATAATAATCTTTCTTTACAGGGTTGAAGAGTAGGAGAAAACATGAAAAGTTCTTGGACTGTCCTGGTCAATAGTAGATGTTCAATAACACTCTATTCCCTTCCTCTCCTCCCTTCCTGGTGCCGCTGTCTGTTTTGCTACAGTTTCAGCTTCAGCAAGGTAACTGACTGTCAGACACCAATGCTTTCTTTTGGATCTGCAGTGTTGACAAGCTCATCTCCTTCCTTCTTAAAAATAGATCTTGTCTCTTTGAGGAGTACGAAAGAGACAAGAAGTTCTGGGAACTGCAAGGATTGTTTATGAACTGAGTCAGCCATAAAATAGGACTGTCACTATTATATTTCTTTAAAAAGCCATTAAATTTTAGATTCTATTTATTGCTCCCTTTCATAAGTGAAGCCAAGGGTCACTCCGTGAATGATGGGAAATGACAGGAGACACAGGCACAGCTAATGGAGAGAATTCCCTCTGGCTCTGGAGCAAAGTACAGTGGAGACTTAACTCATGCCCCGAAGTCGCCAGTTGCTTCTTAGATGCACAGGCCGGGAGTATTAGATAGAAGAGTAAAGTGGAGGGAGAGAGAGAGACAAATGTGGAAGCCGCAGAAGTAGGGGGTTTCCGTCAGAGAAGTACCTACGTGAGCATCAGCTTTCCCTGTCATCTTCATTTCCCAATGTCCAGGATATGCCCACTTTCCCCACATCTGGGGCTGTAGCTTTCCAGCAGGTCATGGAGAGCTGGACCCTCTCAGGGCTAGCGGAGGAGGATTTGGGTCTGCTTTGCTGTCTACGTGGTAATTTGGCTCATTTGGGGAATCCAAGTTTATCCTTTGGGACTCCAGAAGCTGTCTTGTTTCTGGCTTCCTTTCTGGTGTGTCACTATTCCCTAGTGACCGAGAGGAATTGGTGCTTCCAGGGCTTCTCAGAGCTGCTCTTTACCACCCCCCACCAAGAACATCTGAAAGTGCAGTGCTGGATAAGAGGAACCAACCCCATGCCTGAGAGGGCAGTGTCTTGTTACACTGTCTTGTTACAATAAACATTAAGATCAATCAGAGGAGGGTACAGGTTCCTAGAAGCAGAATTATTTAGCATTTCCCTTGAAAGAATTATTTCCTGAGAAATAATACATCATTCCTTCCCGGACATTCATAGTACAGTTGGTCTTCTGCTGATACTGAGGGCACGGGACTCAGAGCATCCGTGGATTTTAGTATCAAGGAAGAAGGGGGTGGTCCTAGGACCAGTGCCCCGTGGACAGCCAGATTCATACGCAAAAGGAGAGAGAACTCAGCGGACGCATTCATCTTTCCTGAGCCTCTACTGTGTGAAGTCACTCTACTTCCACAAACATTCATTTTAAATAATCCTCAAAGAAAACTGCATTAAGTCAGCCATTATTGGGCAAAAGACTACACTGCAATTATTGGATCCATTCACAGAGGTTTTAAATTAAGCATGAAAAGTTAGACAGAAGTAGAGACAATTTTTATAAGCACAAATGGTGAATATCAGCCCCTCTAAGAAAACCCAAGTGAATTTTTACAAGCTCTGGCTGTGGAAACCAGAGTGTGTGCAAACCAGCAGGGAGGGACTCAGTGATTCCTCCTTGAATGGATAAATGTTGAAGTTTCAGGAGTAACATGAGACCCGTCTCTGGGGGTGCCAGTATGGACTCTAACCCAAGATCCTGGGTGACAGTAACACTGACCCAGGAACAAGGATGCTCAGAATGTGGGATTAAAGAATCTTTCTTCCACGGGCATTTCCTAAAATGTCCCTCTGAGGCATTGTAGCTACTGGTTCTTTTTTGCACCAGTGTGTGACCTTAGCCAAGTCATTGAACACTTCTGAGCCTTCCTGTCCTCACTGTGTCCTCTCAGAATTCAGATTTATAAATTTCTCATACCAGATCTGACCCAAAGAAGGCCCTCCACGTAAGTTGTTTCTCTTTCTCTATCTGCTTAGTTTTTCCTCCCCCCAAGGCATCTCTCTTCCTGCCAGCTGAAGTTTGGAATTTATTGTGCTCCCATGAATTGGTCGGGGCGCTCATCTTTCCATCTGATTGACTCTGCTGTTCTGAGCTTCCACTGAAAACAGAACCTTGACATTGCTCCGAGGATACTTCCTGAGGGACAAACTCACGGTCTCCCAAATAAGGACCGAATTCCAATGCCTGGAAGATGCCAGCCTTTGTTTGGCTAAAACCTGGTTATTCCGCGTGTGCTGGATCTGTGCGGTATGGATGGGGAATGAACTATTCTCTCAGAAGTCCACACATCTCAGGAAATAATAAGATGATCTTACTATGCCTGTGTCATATCTGGATTTGGGAGGGATCTTTCCTTATAAAGGTAACGAAACAAAGCAATGGCGAAGGTGAATGATGGTTGCCTATGACTGGACTCTCTGGGGCCAGCACAGACCGCTTGATTCTTCTCTTTGCTTAATCATTCCTGCACTGAGGCTCCAACATGCTAACCCTGAATTCAGTGGTTCTTGGTCTCTACATGAAGGGGTGACTATGGGACCTCCATGTAGGAGAAATCTGCATTCCCCGACCCTGAGCAGAAGAACAGCTCAGAGTTTATCAGACCCATGCCACAAGTTACCCTAGGTCCAGAGTTTAATTACAGACCACTTTCTAAAACATGCTGCCTAGGATATCCTCTAAAAAGGAAGAAAGTATTTCCGGTCACACCTAAAGCACTTCTCATGGCTGCCAGATTCAGACCCTGACATTTTGAAGGCCCACTGACTGGGGGTCCTATCTGGATTTTTCTAGAATGTATCTCTTAATAAATTGTTTGGTGTCTTCTGTATTTGCTTTGAGTTCTCTCAGAGGTAAAGAGCTGGTCTTTGGCAACAACAGCACTTATCTTTTTGCCCATCTCACTGGCTCTTGCTAATGGTAGAAATGCTATCCCTGTAGAGTGATGAGTAAATAGCCATGCTCCCCCTTGGATAATTAAATCCCACTGTACCCTAGGGGAGGCTTTCATTATGCATTTCTCTTACATCCCCAGAAAATTCTTCAGTGGAAAAGAGCTTAATATTTGACAACTTTGAACCATTTTTTTCTTTTCAACCAGTCCCTTTAAAGTCTGCCTATAAACAGGAAACCACACATCTCCACCCCAGCAGAAACCCACCATCCACCAACGCGTTTCGTATCAGTTTGGATCTACAGTCTTTTTGCTTCTGAGCTTGGCCAGATGCCGGCTCCAGCCTTGTAGGAACCTGGCCAGGCGCGCCCAGTGGGTACATTCAGAGCCTTTTTCCAGGACATCCAGAATTTATCTCCTGGGCTGCAGCACTCACCCTCCCTCACCGAGGTGCCTCCCCTGAGTCACTGCTGCCACTCCCGCTCTGCCGCTCTGACTTCCCCTTCTCTGCAGCCTCCTTAGGTACTTTCTTTTCATAAAGTTTGTTTTAAAGAGGCACAGCCCCTCTCAAAAAAATAAACGTAGAGGACTGTAGTCTGGTGTAGAGATTCCTCCATTTGTCTGTGCTCACCTGTAGCCTCCCCTACCCTGAAGGTATTTCAACTTACATTCAAGGGTTCACGTCTCCGTCCTGGGTGCCTCTGTCTCTCAAGGCTGACTTCTGAGCACTGGCAGTTAGAACAGGAAGGAAGTTGTGAGAAAAAAAAAAAAAAAGTTTTAAACCTACTTGAAGAGGAAACCCTGGGCTGTCTCAAATCCTGTTCCTTTGCGCTGTGTATCTCTTGATCAGCCAACTCTGAACAGCATTCCTGACGATTCATGGCACATGTGAGAGCATGGCCACCCACGTGAGCACGGATATACCTCAGTGTTCAGACAAGGGTCTGGAGCTTATAACTGTGCGCCCTATGGATAATTGTGTGGATATGTCTAAAACTCAATTTCCGTGCATACGCTTCTGAGGCAAGTAATCTAAAACCAGTAGCAGAAAATTCACATAGACCTTACTTTGTATCACTAACTTCTGTTCCTTTGGGGTCTCTGCCAGCTTCCTTATCAGCCAGATATTTTGAAAGTTAGCTGGTAGTGAATGCTGGGTGCTAAGACATTATGAATTTTAACTACATGTATTTAGCCCTAAGTCTTAACATTTGTCCTCAAGCTGAGCTTTAGAGTTTTGTCGGTCATAATTTCAAGATGTAGCGTGTATTCCAGCACAAACCGTCAAATGTTATTTATTGTAGTTTTCACTAATTTTTCTTTTAAATTAAAAGAAGCCAAAGCACTGTTTTGATTAAACCTCGGAATGCATTACAAAATAAAACTTCATTAATTCATAGTCTTCTAACTGAGAACTTGTTATAATTTAACAAGTGCTAAAACTGTCTTTGTACCTTATTTGAGGAAATGGCTTGTGAAGTAATTTAAATGGAAACAAGTTGCAGAGGCCATATTTAAATCATTTGCGGGAACAAACAGTTTTTAAAGCACCCAAGCCACATTTTCACTAGACGTTTCCATTGTTGCTGCCAATAATAAATGCTAATTTATATTAATATTTCAGTATTTACATTGTTCTAATATGTTTAGAGCTGACTAATTATGCAAACTGACATTTATTATGAGAAACTGACATTTATTTTGTAGTCATTTAAATGTAGTGCATTCTGTCCACGTCATTTAGTAAGTTGAGGTCACCAGCTGGATCTTATCCTTAGTCAATGGAACTGAAATAAGTAAGGAGGTGGTGGTCATTTGATGGGAGAAAAGAGATTAATCTAGAAAAATATGAAAAGGAAAACAGTATAGAATTAAAATTAATAAAAGTGAGGAAAACCAAATACAGATTTAGTCTATAAATTTCAAAATGCTGTAGATAGGACATAGCCTTTGAAACAAAGTATCTGACCATATTATAAATAAAAGCGAATATTAATTTACACAGAAGGTAGTAAAGTTTGTAGCTCAGAGCTCTCAAGAAGGGACATATTTCTTCTTTCAATAATATTTTTTGAGCACATAAATATATGTGCTAGGTATTGTTCTAGACACTGCATCTAGATACACTGTTTATAAATACAAGGTATCTAGATACAGCAGTAGGCAACAGACAATCTCAAAATCTGTGCTCTCTTGTGGAATTTATGTTCTAGGGGAGACAGACAATTGAAAAATAACATAGAATAACATAGGTAGAGTTACCATATGATCCAGCAATCCCACTCCTGGGCACATATCCAAAAAAAGCAAAACCTATAATTCTAAAAGATACATGCACCCCAATGTTCACAGCAGCACTATTTACAGTAGCCAAGACATGGAAGCAACCTAAATGTCCATTGACAGATGAATGGATAAAGAAGACATGGTATATATATATAGAAGGTATATATAGACATGGTATATATATATATGATGGAATATTACTCAGCCATTAAAAAGAATGAAATAATGCCATTTGCAGCAACATGAATGGACCTAGAGATTGTCATACAAAGTGAAGTAAGTCAGACAGAGAAAGACAAGTATCATATGATATCACTTACATGTGGAATCTAAAAAAAAAGATACAAATGAACTTATTTACAAAACAGAAAAAGGCTCATAGATGTAGAAAACAAACTTATAGTTACCAAAGGGGAAAGGAGGAGGGAGGGATAAATTAGGAGCTCGGGATTAACAGATACACACTACTGTACATAAAACAGATACACAACAAGGACCGACTATATAGCGCAGGGAACTATATTCAGTATCTTGTAATAACCTATACTGGAAAAGAATCAGGTGTACAGAAGGATCTGTACACCTGAAACTAACACAACATTGTAACTCAACTATACATCAATAAAAACCAACAACATAGGTAGAATAAATTATTTGGAACAAGAAGGATTTGAAAAATTGGGAGTGGTAGATTCAATGGATACCACTACCCATTTCTCATGCTCTTAGGGAAGCCATCACTATTCAAAAAGGGCATTTTTTTTTTCCTTCTAAACCCAATATGTCCTCACAATTTTTCTGAATGCACTGCTTTAGGCACAGACATTGGAAGGTACGGAAACCTCTAAAAGTGTCTGTAAAAGAAATATGTATGTATGCAGTGTGTGTACATTTATTGGAGGAGGAGAGAGAATTCATAGCTTTCATCAAATTTTCAAGGAGGTCCGTGACCTCAAATGAATTAAGAGTTGCTAATGTAGAATAGAGCCTCTTCTTGATGATATAATGATGGACTTTCAGTAAGTAGGGGGATAATTGCCATATTCTTCTAAAATATCTTCCAGCATCACAGTCAGGGTTGGGATCTACCTGAAATTACCATTTCTCATTTTCTTCTGTTGCAGTTCATTTTTCACATGTATTTTTTATCTGATGAGAAAACTGAGATTAAGAGATTCCGTCAAGAAGATTAACATGGCAGACATCCCCCTTCTAGCCCATGCTGACAAAGATGTGTTGTGTACCAAGGCTCCCATCTCCATATCTGAGCTTCTGCAAGTGTACGAAAATGCCTGTCATGGTAGTAAGATGCTCTTACTCTAAGGACCTTAGGTCTGTAATGCCAAATGAAATCAATGGAACTGGGAAATTTGCACAGGAATTTCCGGAAAACAATCAAAATTTTTAAGTATTTTCCAGCTTTCCTTTGCTGCTATAAGGATACTGAAATGTAAATTCTAGGCAAATTTTCCATGGTACCTTCGCCATGAGCCTGAAAAAGTGACGGATGACTGCAGACTGTTGAAACTTCCCCTTTCTGCAGAGACATATTTCGTTGTTTTTTTTTTAAATTTAAAAAGCATATATTAAGCATTCTGTTAACTGGCATTTTTAAAGCGCCTTCTAAGGACATCATATGATGCTAAATAAGGCCTTCCACAGACTTAAACTAGATGCATTTGAAATAAAATAGATGTAAAGTTCTATATCTAAATAACTAGAAAAAAGAAAAGGAAGTTCTAAAAGTTGAGAATAAAGAGAGTTGAGATTGTCTTGGAAGTTACTCCCAAGGCTGTAGCAGGCAACAGATATAGCAAACAATCAATAGTGTGATGTGTCAGATGGTGGGAGGGTGGACAATTCAACTTTGGACCCTCTCAGTAATACTGTCCTGATCACATGTATATATTGTACTATTAGAATGTGGGCTAGCCATGCTAGATGACACATGGAGTATTATGTTAATGCAGACACAGTATTTCAAGAAAAATGTTGGCTAACTACATACGTTCTAGATGAGACCAACAAGCTTGGTGGGGATGTGGAGGAGGGGTGACCAGAGGGAAAATTCTAGAAACTATCAGAATAATTACTGAAGAAACTAAGGATGTTTAAGCCAGGAGAAGAGAAGTTCACAGTGTTGGTGAAAATGCTATTGACATTGCAGAAATCACCAAAATCAACTCTAAATACATCCATCGTGACCAAAAATTGTCTGAGCTCAAAACTAGCATTATTCTCTCATCATTCGATGGAGTAAAAACTTGAATGTTTTAGTTCCCTCCCTTCTCCCCAAATTAGACCATGCACTGCTAGGTCATAGCACAAGGCCTGGGGTCTAACGGTTTCTTGCCTTCAGAGTTGCCATCAGGATCTGAGTTTGAGGACTGAACTTGTTCTTAGGGAGTCTTCTCTTTTGGCCTAGTGCTTTTATATTAAACAGAGAAGAAGAACGACAATTCAGAGGGCTAATCTCGTTTTTGTTTTGTTTTTTTAAATTTAAAAAGCAAATATTAAGCATTCTGTTAACCAGCATTTTTAAAGCACCTTCTAGGGACATCATACGATGTTAAATAAGGCCTTCCACAGACTTAAAACGAGATGCATTTGAGATACAATTTCTGCAGGGAAGAAATTTCTCTCTGCCAGTGACAAGTTCTGAGAGAGTCACAGAGTGGTAGGAGCTGTCGTTTTGGACCAGAGCTTCTACCTCTTCGGAGCAGTTCCTCAGAGCTATGTGAGAGGCTGACTCCCAGGCTACAGTCCTCAGTAAGACCCCCGGATAAAACTTAACTCACAGATTTTAGGCTGCGCAAATTTTCTTCAGTCGACAGACATCTCAAAGGAACTCTTCAACTTCAGTCCTCAAAGAGATGTGGGATTTGCATCCCACCATTGCCTCCACCCACCCGCACAGACATATTTCTTGGAGGCTACAAGTAGGGAAAATAAACTCTCAGGGAAGACTTTCTGCCGCAAGAGGTATTCATTCTGCAATGTGTCCTTGAGGCCCAAACAGCACCTGGGGTGGAGCGGAGAGCTGCAGTTCAGGCAGATATCCTGGCTCTGTGTCTTCCTGTCCTTGTATCCTTAGGACAATGGTTTCACTCCTCTGAGCCTTAGTTTTTTCTCTTCTGTAAAAGAAGGCTGATATCCAACTTCGGCATTGCTGGAAGGGTTGGAAATAATGTGTGAGAAATCATATAGCAGCATCCCTACTTCAGAGTAAGTGCTCAATAAATGGTCCAGCCTAAGAAAATCATCACCACCATCACATTCTGATCCTTATTACTGCAGAGCAAATGTTAGAATAACTAGAAAAGAGTCATTTTCATCTCAGTGCTTATAATCAGCCTGCATGCATATCCAATATTACCTCTTTCGCTGAACCTTTCCACTGCTGATGCAAAACAAGTGTGTAATTTTTCTCTGAACCCCTAGAGTGTGCACTGTTTATACAAATATAATTTAGTACCTTAGTAAACACTGCCGTGTATTATTTAGTGATTATTTTATGAATATTAGTCTCATTTCTCCACCCAAATACAAATTGCAGGAGGAAAGGTCTGTGTTTTACATAACTTGTAGTCTTTGGAATGCCCAGTGTAAGACTTGACCAAATCATGCCAGAATTGAAGTTTTTTAGTAGAAGTGTATCTATCTAAACTAGACAGAATTACCTACATTCTACCCCTGATTCCATCTCCTTCCTGTGGTGAGAATATTGCCTTGGGGAAGGATGAGTATGAGTATGGTCAATGAGACCAAGGGTCAATGAGACCAACCTTTCTTTTTCTTCCTTTCTTTCATATATATGACATTTTAACTACATTATTCAGGGTTCCATAGCCTTGGCATAAAGACTCATTTCTTAATTCCACAAACTCTTAATCTTTCCCAGTCCACAGCATGCTACGACCTGTGCACAGGTACAGAGAGAAACAAGACACAGAACTAGACCTGTGCAGCTAGTCCTTGTTGCCAGGGATGTAATGGGGGAAAACAGAAATAAACAAATGGAAAACTTTTTGTGAGCCTAGGAAAAGTAATATACATGGGGTATTATAAGAGCACTAAGTAAGGATATCAGAGAAGGCTTCTTGGAGGAAGTGACTACAATGCTCAGTCTCAAAGGATAGTAGGTGTTGGGTTGTTGACATGAGGAGGGTTGGAAGGGGAGGAGAAGGCATTTGAGGAAAGCGGAAATGAGCAAAGGAGTGGCATCCTAAAATAATGTGCAGGGGATTACAAGGAAGCAGCTCAGGGTGGCTGGACCTCAAAGTGCACATTACATAAGGCGGAGAAGCATGCCTGGAGCGGGGTAGGTGCAGGTCCAGGTCACAGTGGACCCCTTACACTATGTAAACAAGGAGCTTGGCCTTGATCCTGTCCGTGATCAGAGCCATTGAAAGTGAAGGAGGGACAGGATCGATTTTGTGTTTTCCTCTGCAGTTTACTCTGGTAGCTGTGTAGATGGATTCGATGAGAACAAAACCAGTTTGGAGACTGTTTAGGCCTGAACTAGAGACAGAGGTGATCAGATTCGAGAAAGATTTAGGTGCAATTGGCATGGCTTGGTGATTAATGAGATGTGAAGGATGAGAGTGAGAAGGGGTGAGGAATCACAGATGACTTATGGGTTTCTTGCTAGGATGAGTGGGTCCTTGGTAGGAATACCAGCTGAGATAGAGAACGCAAAGGAATGAACAGAGGTATTGAGGGAGTAATGACTTGAGTTTGGACATGTTGAGTATTGAGTTTGAAAGACACTGGGTCATTTCTAGGAAGTGATTTCAGACAGTAAGTGTGATGTATAAAACTGGATTTCAACCTTAAGTTAATGATTTGCGCTTCATCAGGCTATGGGCAGTAGTTTAAACCAGGTTACCGTAAGTGCGGTCTGAGGATCGGCAGATCAGCATCGCCCAGGAATTTGCTAGAAATGCAAATTCTTAGGCCTGATTTCAGAACTATTGTATCAGAATCTCAGGGGTTGGGGCCAGGAAGCTGTTTTAAAAAAACTCTGCAGGTAAATTTAAAGTTTGGGAAACACTGGTTTAATTATGTAAATGGATGAGATCTCCCATTGCTGAACCCACTTTTTTTTTTTTTTTTTTTTTTCTGGTATGCGGGCCTCTCACTGTTATGGCCTCTCCCATTGCGGAGCACAGGCTCCGGACGCGCAGGCTCAGCGGCCACGGCTCACGGGCCCAGCCGCTCCGCGGCATGTGGAATCTTCCCGGACCGGGGCACGAACCCGTATCCCCTGCATCGGCAGGCGGACTCTCAACCACTGCGCGACTAGGGAAGCCCGAGAATATTGTATTTTTAATGAAGTTATTTTTTCAAGCTTGATAACGTCGTTCTGGAGAATCCCTTAGCGTGGTAGGTGTTAAGGGAAGGAGGGACTGGCCCTGTGCATTCCTCATCCACATTTAGAGTGTTCCTCTCTAGGGTCCCTTGTGCCTTAGTAGAGTGGGAAGCTCAGTCTAGGAGATTCAAAATGTGGAGGAGATGCGTTTTTGACGTGTGTCTTCTGACTCACTGGTATTTTAAGAAACACTAAAGAAAGATTAGAGATTAGCACTTGTGTAAGCAGCTTATAGGACAACTAAAATCTTACTTTCTAATTACTTAGTACCTGCCCTTTAACTCTTTTCCTGTATATAATTAACAAGACTTTCCCATCCATCAGAAAGGATTAAGAGCTAAGGATTATAGAGCTATGGAACAAAGATTATTTTTTAAAAAAAGTATTTTATGATATTTAGATTTAAATTTGACATATAGGAAGACTCACTCTCTGTGGTGTACAATTCTATAGGTTTGGCCACATGCATAGAGTTGTATATCCACCACTATGATCTAGATACCAAATCATTCCATAGCCCTTCAAAAATTCCTTTCATTTCCCTTTATAGTCAACTCCTCCTCTCACCCCCTGGCAGCCACCAATCTGTTCTCCAGCCCTATAGTTTTGCCTTTTTGAGAATATCATAAATAAAATCAGACAGTATAGAGTCTTTTGACTTTGGATCCTTTCACTTAGCAAAATGTGTTTAATATTCATCTATTAAATAATGTTATTACATTTATGTCACTCCATCCATCTATAAATCTTCTATTTTTCTTTCCCCCCAGCAAGGTTCCTGCTGGCTTTGTTTCTTTTGTCTGTGAAATCCAGGCACACCCAAGCTTCTTCCAGGAAATTACTTGGTTATTGATCACCTTGTTTATAGCTGCCTGACCCTATTACCCGATTGATAAGATCTGAGATAGATAACTGACCAAAAGTTCACCACACTGGGCAAGGCAATGACCAGTGAAGTGACCGGGTAGAAGAACTCTGTCCAACAGAGGCAGGGGGTGTTGATTGGCTAGTCTACTCCAATCCTCTAAGACTCAGTAGAAGTAGTGGAGGCAGAGCAGAAAGAGAAGCCACTTGGAACAGGGAAACACAATGCACCTCCTGAAGGTACCAGGTGACCAGGTCTTTAGAACTGCAGGGTCTTGAACAATGTTTCATTCTCCACATAGCCTTGCCGAAGCTCACCGTGTTCCTTGTCTTTCATACGCCTCCTTGTATCCCATACTTTTACTCTTTTCATCGTTGTTTCTTTCTAGATGTTCAACATTTTCTTCTTCTGTCATTTCCTTTCTGTTTCAAGAACTTCCTTTATTATTCTTTCAAGGTATTTTGATGACAGATTCTTTTCATCTTCCTTTGTCTGAGGATGTCTTTATTTCCCCTTCATTCCTGAAGGAGCAATTCACTTGATCATAGAATTCAGAATTGACAGTTCTCTTCTTTCAGGATGTGAAAAGTGTGCCACTTCCTTCTGGCTTCCACTGTTTCTGATGAGAAGTCCTCTGTTCTTCACCGAAGAAATGGAGAATGTGGGAGGGTTTGACAGATAAGCATCAAGACATCCATGGGTCTGGTGTGTAGGAGTAGAGAAAGATGTGAAAAGTAATGGAGACAAAGGAGGGAGTGGAAAGACCCATCCAGAGACAAAACACCCTGCTGCCTCTGCAAGGTGTTTGCTGTCTTCAGAATCCTCTAATTTTGGTAAATACCAAGGGAAAGTTTACTGAAAAAACCCCTTAAGCTGGTTAGCTGCCTATGCAACCTGCTTGGGGCTGCAGGTTAAGAATCATTCCCTGCCTAGAAAGGATACATTGACATTCTTTCTCTATAATCTCATGGAGTACAATTCTCTTATAAGTAACAATTTAGAGAAGCGCACTGTAGTTCACCAGCAATGTATCAGAGTAACCAGCAACACAGGCATCTCGGTCCAGGTCTGCTTTGCTGTAGTGGAGTAGAAAGACAGCTGAATAAACAAGATATTTGCAGGGCTGGGCCTTGCTCCTGGCTCCCCTACTCACTTTATATGCAATCTTGAATAAATCATTTAATTTCTTTATGACAAATTTGTCAAAAGAGCTTAATGATGCTGGCATATGAGTCAAGATCTATTCAAAACTGTATAAAGTGATGTACAAATTCATATCAGTGGCTCAATGCAATTGGAAGATGGGTGTCAAGGGTCCCCCTGAAGGGGACTGTAGTCTGGACCTTACACCCTGAGCATTTGGTGCGAAAGATCCAGCAATCAATTCTCAAATAAATATCATCAGTTAAGAGTTCCCAGCTATCACTTGTGCTCTTTCTCTGTCACGTATCACTGAATTTTAGGTTATTCCTGATTTGTGGTTTCATATGTCTGAGAAAATGCCTATAACACCGATTAGGGAGAGATACTGGTCTTTCTCAATGGCACTGCTCCCATGATCAATGTCTCCAACGAAGCAGGGGACACTGTGAGAATTACGTGATCATCTGTGTGTGTATATGTGTGTGTGTGTGACAGAGAGAGAGAGGAGAGAGAGGGACAGTATGCAAGGGCTTGTGTGTGTCGGGAAAAGGGAAGAATGCGAGGTAAGGACTAAAGGTAACAATGGAGAAGGAAAAAAGATTTTGAACTACAAGCTGCAAGTCTCCCCTTGGAAATCAACACTGTGTGTGTGAATTCAATACTTATTTATAGACAGGAGAGAGCCCAAGTCCGTTTGTAAGAACATCCAATTAACAGAAAAGCCTGTCCCAGTCTCACCCCACACTCTTGCAGCTTCTTTGCACCTGGGCTGATGCTCCTAAGCCTATGATGATGCGCTTAGGTAGCGTGAGGATATTACAGAGATAAATCAGGATGCAAAGGTCCCTTATTCATCTACTGTGAGGAAGGCAACTGGACAGCTCATTGGAGAAACACTCAGCTCTGTGAGTATTTCTCAACTTCTGGAGAGTTTAAGCAGGATATAATCAAAGGGCTTTTGTTTGCGCGGGGTGGGGGGGTTCAATTTGGCTCTAAAACAAAGAAATGGAAGAAAAGAACACACGGAACCTGTGGGCCTGGACCAGGGATGGGGATGGAAATGGAAGAAAACATGGAGGAAATACACCCAAACTTCCTTATAATGCCATGTGACAAGCTAATGAGTGAAATTTGATTATTACAAGGTCATTGCAAACCTTGATTACTAAATTCACTTAGAAGCAACCCCAAACTGACCCTCCCTTTTGGCGGCTCCATAGCAAACAGTTTTCTGGGAAAGGAGGGATCTGGGGCACTAAGTGACCACAGAGCAAACAGTTCTTTACTCCCAGGGTGTGCTTGAAAACTAAGTCCAGGCACCAAGAGGCTGATATGGGAGCGTGAGGGTGAGGGGAATGATACCAGAACCAGTGGGGGAATGACCGCAGTGCAGGACAGGTGTGCTAAACCTTCTCCCTCCGAGGTTAAGATGTTTGTTTGCTCCTAGCTGAAGCAAGGTACTTGCTGGATTTTTGTTTTTGTTTTTTTCACGGCTTTGGTTTGGGTCTTCCTTGGCTCTCCACATTATTAGATTCTCTCTGCCTCAGCGGGACCCTGGGTGACGTTTATAGGTCCAACCACATCCGTGGAGGAAATTGCTCCTTCGCCTATATTCGCCCCATCCTCGCCCATATCTTTGCTGAGAAAGAGGGAACTCGAAGCCTAGGGCGATAATAGTAGCATTAGAGAACCTGACTCAAGAATCTTCGGAAACTGCCCTTCCTTAGCTGGAATTTATGGAGTATCATCTGTAGCTTCCTACAGCTGAGCTCTGCTGCCTTGGGTCTAAGGCAACAGTAACCTCAGTTCCCTCAAACCTATGCCTGGAAATCTTACATTGCTGCATCCACTTTCTGCAGAGGAAGAGCTTGTAATTTTCAAAAGGGGAAGGGCTAACCGTGTTTTTTTTTTTTTTTTTTTTTTGTGGTACGCGGGCCTCTCACTGTTGTGGCCTCTGCCGTTGCGGAGCACAGGCTCCAGACGCGCAGGCTCAGCGGCCATGGCTCACGGGCCCAGCCGCTCCGCGGCATGTGGGATCCTCCGGACGGGGGCACGAACCTGCGTCCCCTGCATCGGCAGGCGGACTCTCAACCACTGCGCCACCAGGGAAGCCCCCTAACCGTGTTTTAAAAACAGGGAAACCATTCTGTCTCGCGAAGGAATGAATTACTTGGCACTTTGCGAGGCAAAAATGTGAAACCTCTGCTTGCAGCTAAAATCAAGTCTGATACTAGATTCAGGATTATTCAGCTTCCAGGGATGCCCTTGGAGTTCTCAGGAAAGCACAGTCAGGATAAGTTCAGCTGTAGGTGATACCTGTGGCCGACAGGACTGATTTCCAAGGCAGGACAAGGTCATATTTGTTCTGCTCATCCCAAAGACGTTACAGGGAAAACTGGAGGGTAAATCTATGACAGAAACACCCTAGGGATTGGTTGACTGTCCTAGGTACTCAAAAATGAAATATTGTACTCAAAATGCACAATAAATGTAAAAACAGTTATTATTCATAGCGCAAATCCTGAGGGCCATGAGGATTCAGGGATTAGCCAGGCAACTGTTACATAACTCTTTCCAAGGGCAATTCTTTTATGTAACGCATCACACTTGGAATTAGACAGGAACTCCGTCCAAGCCTAGAGAAACTTGCAACTGCAATTTCAGAATTATATAAACATGCAAAAGAAACTCACCAGAGAAAAGGGGAAGTGTAATCAGGGGTACATAGAAGTCAAGTGTGAATTTTAAGTTCTTTGGGGTTGCTGTTAGGGTTGTCAAAGGAATCCAAAGAAGTCCTCTTAAGACAGAATTGTGAGAGCAAAAATAACTTAATAGTTGGGGCATTTGAAGGATGCAGAGGATTTCCCAGCAAGTGCAGGTAGCAATTACCTCTCTGGTGCTTGACAAGGACCCTTCAGCAGATGGCCTGGAGGAAGGGGTGTGGGAGTCCGGGTGAACCTATGTCGAAACCATCAATTTGTTTGCAGGGCTTCCTTGACTGTCAGAAGGTCTACTATAAAAAGGTTACTCCTTTTTGAGTATTTTTCACCGAACACTCTACGTTATTCCCTCTTATTTTCCCCATTACCCTAAAAAGAAGATATTATTTGATTCATTTTATAGATGGAGTGAGACCTAGAGAGGTTATGCAACTTATCCAAGGTCACATAAACAGTTCTGTGGAGCAGGAATTTGAGATTATTTCTATTTGTTTCTAAAGCATCTACTCTTTACACTGTTTTGCCCCCTAAAGGGTGATTTGACTGACTAAGGTTACCTTAGCTTAGACCCTCACATTATAGACTTTGGATCTAACATAGTACGATCCCAGTTAGAGTTGCCAGATAACATAGAAGATGCCCAGATCAATTTGAATTTCAGATAAACAACAACAAGACAATTTCTAAGTATAAGTAAGTACCGTGAAATATTTGGGATATACTTATACGAGAAAAAAAGTCATTTGTTGTATAGCTGAAATTCAAATTTAACTGGTCTTCCTGTATTTTTATTTGCTAAATGTGGCAATCCTAAACCTAGTAGGCTCTCTAGATTAAAGAAAGGAAAGTTTGTAGTTTCTTATTGCTTTGAAAGAATTGGCAAGTCCAAAAGCTTGATCTGAGGGAAATTCTCCAATTTTCCTCTGTGGCTTTGGCGGAGCTGGGACGTGTCTGTTACTGGTGGCACGGTCAGAGAGTAATGCTTCTCTCGGCTGCCCGCCAAGCCACTCCCATGGTCCCAACCACACTTGGGAGAGGCACGAACTTTGCCTGTTTACCAGAGCAGGAGAGGGCCCGCAGCACAAGAATTGGATTCGGGGAGTAGAGGAGCTGGCAGCATATTTTCTAAAGCCACTGAGGGCTTTATGAGGTGAAGATCAGCTGACGCTTTACATATGGTTTGACGGAGAAGGTCACAGGAATGTCACAGGATCTCAGGACCCAAGTTTCAAAGTATTAGTTCTCTTTATTTATTTATTCACTCATCTGACAAATATGTATGTGGCATACCTACTATGGGCCGGGTACTGTTGTAGGTTCTGAGGCTACAGAAATGAACAAAGACTGAAAAAGCAGCCTCATGGAGCATATTCCAGTGGGGGATTAAGACAAGATCCATTGCATGTGTAGGTGATCCAGGACCCTGGCCAGCTTCACCATCCCTGGTTCCAGCTCACAGAGTAGTCAATGTGTTTTTATTTTTTTTTTATTTTATTTTTTTATTTTTTTGGTGTACGCGGGCCTCTCACTGTTGTGGCCTCTCCCGTTGTGGAGCACAGGCTCCGGACGCACAAGCTCAGCAGCCATGGCTCACGGGCCCAGCCACTCCCCGGCATGTGGGATCTTCCCGCACCGGGGCACGAACCTGCGTCCCCTGCATCGGCAGGCGGACCCCCAACCACTGCGCCACCAGGGAAGCCCAATGTGTTTTTATTGAACAAGTTGAGGACTGGGCAGGATCGAAATAAAATAGTAATTGGGGAAGAGAAAATAGGGAAAAATATCTCGGAGGCAAGGAGTTATTAATAATTTTACATAATTTTGAGAGTAATAAGAAAAAGTTAATAAAAGTTACACAATATAAGTTTTGAAGGGTGTGCAGTGTGGCAGAGAGAGAGAAAAGATGGTTAGCATGAGCTAAACATTGTTGGGAACAATTGAAGTTAAGAATATTAGCATAAATCTATAATGAATGAAATATGGAATTCTATGAAAACAAGCTCCCAGGCGGTAGATTATGGACAGGTTGGCTCCAGGTGGGAGATTAAGGCTGTTTGGAAGTTCTGTGGAGGTTTTTCAGAATCTTCCTTCCCAGATTAAGTGCTATCGACTTTTGTTATAGAGTAGGAGAAAGAAAAGTATTCTTTAGCTTAGCATAAATCATGCTAATTTGTTATTACATGTTATTATAACATGTAATAAAAATTTGTTATGTTCTTTTATTTGTACTTGAAGAATGACTATGTACATTTTTGTAGCTAAAATGAAAGTCTGGGAAAATTATATTGGATAGCTCCTTGATTTAGATAGGAGAAAACGTTGAAGATTTCTGAGGAATATGTGGCTAGAAAACTTTATATCTGGATGTGGAGTTAAAGCACACAATTACTACTTAATCACCGCACACTGCCTTCTGTGTGCTTGTGTGTGTGTGTGTGTGTGTGTGTGTGTGTGTATTGGGATGTATTGAACACTTCCGTGGTGTTGGTACACCAGGTTCAGAGTTTCCCCTATCCAGACTACTACACTGTCATCCCCAGAACTAGGAAAGAAGTCTCTGCATCACATGAGAAGTAAATAAAATAAGGGCCATAAAGAACAGAGGCCATAAAAAATGGGTCAATAAACATTCAGAGTCAGGTTATTTTACAGCTAGATGGAAATATATGTAAAGCTTAAAGAATTTTTCAGTGCTGCAAAGACTATAGACATTCTTTAGTTCATTTCTCTCCCTCTATAGATGGTAGAACTGGTGATCAAACAGAAGGACATCATTTATAATAAATTCACATAGAAAGTTAGTGGCAGATTTATTGGAGCAACAAATCCATCCAGATTTTTGAACTCTATCAGTTGCCAGTTTATATCCCACTCTACTGAGCGTCTCCCTTGATGTATACCACATTCTCTTAAAAATCCCTTTAAAAGATAACTTCTCCCTTTTGGTGTCAACACAAGATACTGAGCTTCTTTATCAGGGTGTTTTTCTCCCCACCTCCAGTTTATCGTCAGGGTCTAATACGTAATGGTTCTCATACCTTGAAGGGTCTTCTTTTTTTCTCTTACTGTCTAAGGAGCCTGAAAGAAAACCATCAGCCCCCCAAGGACCAGCAGAATGAGTGACAATTCTACTGTGGCCCCTCCAACTTCAAACCAAGGTCCCACCACCCCACGCAAAGGACCCCCCAAGTTCAAGCAGAGGCAGACTCGTCAGTTCAAGAGCAAGCCTCCTAAGAAAGGTGTGAAAGGGTAAGACTAAGATTAAAAATTAGACTTTCTATTGTTTTTTTCCCTCCATATGGCTGATTCACTTTGTTGTACAACAGAAACTAACACAGTATTGTAAAGCAATTACACTCCAATAAAGATCTATAAAAAAAAAAGAGTGCTTTGGCTTTAAGAAATTAATGCTCACAATATTAAATAGACTTATGAAAATTTCCAACCCCACCCTCTGTTTTCCTATCTAAGAGAATCTTTGCTGAATCATGTTTTCAGTCCTGGAATCCTTTCTACAGGAAAGGATTCCTGATCTACAGCCAGAATTAACATGGAAAATGGAACCTTCACAGTGACCTTCAACTTGACCTTTCAGACTTTTCTTGACCACTCTCCTTCGCTGATGTAACCTGTGCTATAATCTGGAACACAGAAACACTGGCCACTTCTAGAACACACCGTTTATTTTTATGGCTTCAAATCTTCTCTCTTCAGTTTTTTGTTTTTCTCTTTCTCTTCTTGGCAAAATCTTGTTTATTTTCGACACACACTCATGTTAATTTCTTCTGCAAGCCATTGCTGACTCCCTTAGACAAACATTATCGTTACTTCCATGTTTGCATTTTGTACATTCAGCGATGGTAACTTGTGTTATTTTATATTACATTTATTTCTTGTCATCTGTTCCCTGAGACTGAGATCCCTCAGAGAAAATTTGTGTGTTTGTTTTTTTCCTTAACTCCCAGGGCCTAACACAATGCCAGGGACATAGTAGATGCTTAATATGTACTTTTGGATAAACTAAACAAATGGATAAATTAATCATTTTAATGACTTTCATATTGCTTTCTCATTCTAATTTCTATTTTAAAAAGTGGAGCTTGACTAAATTGCCCCCCTGATCTCTCTTTTTTTTTTTTTCTGGCTCTTAATTGTCTTGAGCTAAATTTTTACAGAGGGGAAACTATCCGTCCTCTGGGACACATTGTCTAAAACCTGCCTGAGTGCCATTTCCTTTGTGCCAACTCAATGCAGACAGAAGGGATTTCTCAAATACAAAAACTTAAACTTCTTCTTCTTTCTCTTTGAATCAGGAAACTCTTCACATGACTTATTCCAGGATCCTTTGGCTCCGATATCAGCTAATTTCTCTTGTATTTTTTTCCATAGGTTTGGAGATGACATTCCGGGCATGGAGGGACTAGGAACAGGTGAGCCACCGGAAGATTTCAGTGACTTTCACCCTTGGAATTTCACCTTTTTTTCTCCTTCAGGCCACATGGGGCATTTGAAAGTTACCAGAAGTACCTAAGGCAGCAGATTCTTTAAAGACCTAGAAAAGTGGGGTTTTAACTTAACTTCCAAAATAAGTATGTGTATGCCCCGAGGCTAAAACTCTAAAAGAAATCAGACTTGCCCCAAAGTTTAATGAATCTTCGTGTTTTGTTAAATACTCTTGAGGGAGGACAACGCTGAATTGTAGTCTTTCACGGTAGAAGGATTCTTAGAGCGAGTCTAGACCAACTTTATTTTTCAGAAGAGAAATCTGAGACATAGAGGAATTAAGTGACAATCTGAGACCACAGAGTGAGGCACTGGAAACAAGGGTGGGGCCAGGAGAGCCTTTTCACTCTGTAGGGCCAACCACTCCCTCACCTACTTCCTTTTTTCATACATCCTCTGGCACCCAGAACAGGGCCCTACATACTGAAAGTATCCGGTACAATATTTTTTAATTGGCTAGAATTTTTATTTGTTGGATAATGCATGCAAATTACTGCACATCCTTTTTTAAAAAATTATTTATTTTATTTATTTATTTTTGGCTGCACTGGGTCTCTGCGGCTTCACACGGGATCTCTCTAGCTGCGGAGAACGGGGACCACTCCTCGCCGCGGTGCACGGGCTTCTCATCGCGGTGGCCTCTCCCGTTGCGGAGCTTGGCCTCTAGGGGCACGGGCTCGGCAGTCGTGGCTCGCGGGCTCCAGAGCTCAGGCCCAGCAGTTGTGGCACAGGGGCCCAGTTGCTCCACGGCATGTGGTGTCCTCCCAGACCAAGGCTCGAACCCATGTCCCCTGCACCTGCAGTTGGACTCCCAACCACTGCTCCAGCAGGGAAGTCCCCTGCATGTCCTTTTAAAAATTAATAGACGTTATTTTTTAGAGCAGTTTTAGGTTTATAGGAAAATTAAACAGAAAGTACAGAGTTCCTATAGACCCCCTCTGCCACCTTCCTCTCCCTGTACATCGTTTCCCCTATTATTAACATGTTGCATTATCGTGGGGCATTTGTTATACTTCATGACCCAATATTAATACATTGTTATTAACTGAAATAGCTTGTTCATTCTCTGTGTTGTCCAGTTCCTTGGGTTTTGACAAATGCACAATATCCTGTATCCACCATTACAGGTTCATACAGAATACCTTCACTAGCCCCCCAAATCTCTTGTGCTCTACCTGTTCATCCCTTTCTCCCCGTAAACTTCTGACAACCACTAATCTTTTTACTGTCTCTATAGTTTTGCCTTTTCCAGATGGTCCTACAGTTGGAATCATATAGTATGATTTCTTTCACTTAGTAATATTTATCTAAGCTCCCTCCGTGTCTTTACATGGTTTGATAATGCATTTCTTTTTATCACTGAATATTTCATTATATGGTTGTGTCACAGTTTATTTGTGCTATTGAGAGGCATCTTGATTGCTTCCAAGTTTTGGCAATTATGAATAAAGCTGCTATAAACTTCCTTGTGCAGGTTTCTGTGTAGCCACATGTTTCCAGCTCATCCAATACACTTTTGATAAATGGTGGCACTCATAGCAATCAGTGTCCTTTCCGGGCAACTCTCAGTTTATCTACTTTTTATTGTCTAATGCCACTCCTCGGATCTCAAATAGAATTTCTAGCCACTTTGATAAAGCTCAGATGATACTCTTTTCAATCAAATGCTTCTCTATTTTGGCCAGGTGTGTATAAGACCAGCAAATTCACTTTTGACTCTGGAATACATCCTTAACTCTGCCAACATATTTGGAACAGTGGCAAAAGGTTTATACTGATGGAAATTCTGAAGTCTTTGATCTGGTTCTAGTCTAGTCTCTACAACTGTGAGATGTTTTGCTGGGTGTTTAATCACTCTGGGTATCAGCCAGCTTCCCTGTAATTCGGGAACAATAATATCTTATTGCTGATGCAAGAGACTGGATGAGATGATGCCTTGAGATCACTTCTCAGTATGCGGTGGGATATAAGCATTTCAGAATGTAAAGGAGCTTAAGAGCAGTCAGAGAAGCCCAAGAAACACGTCTGGATTGGTAAGGAGTAAGGAGACTGGATTTCCAGACCATGGGAATTTAAAGCACCCCTATTTCTCACTTTAACCCTTGGCCTAACTAGAATTCCACCTTTGTTCCCTCTTTAGTGGTTTTGTGAGACTCTGTGTGATCAGAGAGTTACACTCCCACAGGATAGCCCCAGTCAAAAGCCTTGGATCATCTCCCCAAAAAGGACGCAGAATAAAACCAACACAAGTACCTTGGGAGCCTGTTCTGGGGGAATCAGAGCCCTGCAGAGGATTAAACAACTGGTCTGATCCTTCCTGGGATGAAGGGCCATTCTAGACAACTTGCCGGTCATCTAGACAGCGTATGGAAGGGAGGGGTGAGGGGTCTCTGCCTGAAGGATGCCCTTTTGAGCAGAAGAGGCTCTCCTAGGGGTGAGATTGGCTTATAAGTTCTTCTTTTTTCCCTTGCAGATATCACGGTGATTTGTCCTTGGGAGGCATTCAGCCACTTGGAGTTGAACGAGCTTGCTCAGTTTGGGATCATCTGAGGCACCAGAGGTTCTGCCACTCTCAACAGCATCTGCTGTAACTTTGGTTACTTCTACCCTATTGATCTGCCAGAGTCTTGACATAACAGCTGTCGGAAGTGGTTTCTTTGGCTTACACAGTCGTTTCCCTTAAGTTACTATTAAGAGTTCTCTTAGTGTCAGACTCTCTCATGCAGTATAGTTTAGCTCAGACAAGTGGGTGAAATCAACTTTTTATAGGGCCTTTCAAACATTACCACTTTTTCCTATCAGCTGGTTAGAAGTCATCAGTATTTCTCTAAAGTTTAAGTCTTTCAAATCTGTTTTTGCTAGGCATTAATTATGATTGGTATTAGGCTTTGAAGATACCATTTATGTCACTCCTCTACCATTTTCTTTAATAAAGGAGATACCTCGAATCTCATGATGAAGTTGTATTAAATGCTATATGCAAATATCTGATGTCCTGTTCTGAGACCCAATTAAACAAAGAAGGCACAGTCCCACGGGAAATAAGCACAGTGCATGCAAAGGAGCATAGGATTAAGAGTCAAGTTCCGATTCCGCTTTATAACTTTGTAAATCACGGCCTCTCTGGGTCTAAATTTTACTGGACTAGGTTATCCCTGAGATCTGATGCAGCTTTAAACTGTACAGTTCTGAGTTGGTGGCAAACTGGAGATTTAAACTCAAGATTCTGAGCCTTCTGAGTGCCTTGATTCAGTGGATTGAAAAGATTTGTATCCTTTAAAGTTTAGACTCAGATGCAAAAGATAGGTAGCGGAATCGGAAAAATAAAATAATGGTTTGCTTCACCAGTGAAGTAGTGTCAGATGTAATGTGCACATAGCTATATTTCCCCAATACCTTCAAGGCAGTTGTGCAATTCAAGGGCTGCCTCTGTCTGGCTTGGATGTTTTGGGTACTAGCAGTATTAACTTCTTCATTTCAGTTTTGTAATTTGTGGCAAAAGAATGGAGTAAATTAACTGAAAAGAGAGGCAGGATGATAGAGGGGAAAGAGATTTGGGTTCTAATCCTGCCGCCATCATTTTGGGCAAAGATCTCACTCTTGGGATCCTCCAGTTTGCCTGAATTAAGTAATCTGAGGTTCACGGTAGCGATAAATTCTGTGACTTTGTCTGAGCACGGGAACGAGAGATGCTCAGCGCTGGAGAACATTTCTTCGGAACATTTCTTCGGCTGCAGGCTCTGCACTCACTGTTTCGCACAAATGACATTGTTACCTTCTGGCCAGAAATCTAAAAGCCCAAGGGACACATCTGGATTGGAATGGGATAAGGACACTGGGTTTCCAGATCATGGACATTTAAAGCATGCCTATTTTTCATTTTAACCCTTGGCCCAACTAGAATTCCACTTTGTTCCCTCCTCATGTTACCGAGTCCAAGCTCGTACTGCTCACTGCATGACAGGCCGAAAAAGGGGCAAGGAAGAGCGACTTTATTCAGAAAGCCAGCAGACCTAGAAGATGGTGGACCAGTGTCCCAAAGAACCATCTTGTCCAGGTTTGGATGCTAGTTTATTTTTCTTTTAAACCGGGGTACAGTTGTTTTACAATATTGTGTTAGTTTCTACTGCACAGAGAACTGAAGTGGAGTTCCCTGTGCTATCCAGCAGGTTCTTATTAGTTACCTGTTTTATACATATTAGTGTATATATGTCAATCCCAGTCTCCCAATTCATCCTACCTCCTGCTTTTCCCCCTTGGTGTCCATACATTTTTTCTCTACATCTGTGTCTCTATTTCTGCCTTGCAAACAGCTTCATCTGTACCATTTTTCTAGATTCCACTTATATGGATGCTAGTTTCTTTTCTATAACAAAGTGGCAGAGGTGTGAAGAGGTAAAATAAAAAGGTGATAAATTGTTGCAAGTATTTTCTGGTCCTGGCCAGACTCTGGAGGGGGTTGTTAATTTCTTCTTTCCTGTAGCCATTCACAGGTGGCTTAGTCAGGATGTTTCCTCTGAGCTTAAACAAAGGCATTTTAGCTTAACATTCAGGCATGGGAGCCAGGGTTCCAGGCGGGCCATTATGCATACTTTAAGTTATAGGCACCATCCCTTTAGTGATTAACTTGTAGCAAAAGCAATAAAATACAAAGGTTAAAGTAAAAGAAACAGATTCAGTATGGAGTCAGATTTGTTCTTCCCTATTATACTTAGTGAAAAACAAAAAGTATAAAAGAAAAAGTAGGGAGCTTCCCTGGTGGTGCAGTGGTTGAGAGTCCGCCTGCCGATGCAGGGGACGCGGGTTCGTGCCCCGGTCCGGGAAGGTCCCACATGCTGCGGAGCGGCTGGGCCCATGAGCCATGGCTGCTGAGCCTGTGCGTCCAGAGCCTGTGCTCCGCGACGGGAGAGGCCACAACAGTGAGAGGCCCGCATACTGCAAAAAAAAAAAAAAAAAGAAAAAGAAAAAGTAGGGTATAAATTCAAAAGTGAAGCCATGATATGCAAGGAGTGTAGTGGTAAGGATGTTTTCCCCCCCGCAGGAGCTCATGCCTCCACCCATGTGCCTGTTTTTGAGCAGCTGCTCCGTTTGGCAGCCAGAACTTTCAGTCTGCACTTGCTCATCCCAGTGGAAGGGTGTGCCTTTCACTTAGGGATGCCTGTGCTCTTCTCCAGCTGGGGAGATCTGTCCACATTTGGCTTACTTTGCAAATGTTTCCTAAACATGAAGCAATAATGCTGACACAACAGAATTCACCCAAAGGAACATAGCCAATGGCCAGGATGGAGAAGGATCTAGAAACCATGCTATGTGAAGAACTGTTGAAGAATGCATAATATTTAGTCTGAAAGAGAAAATGTTCATTGCCAATAAATTTTTTAAAAGTTGCAATGAACAGGATGGAGCAGACCTAGTTCATGTAGGATTCTAGTATTTAGTGGTAAGCTAGAATAGATATAATTTATTTATTTGTTTCCAGTTTATTGAGGTATAACTGACATACAATACTGTATAAATTTCAGCTATACAGCATAACGATTTGACTTACATACATCATGAAATGATTATCACAATAAGTTTAGTGAACAGCTGTCATCTCATATAGATAGAAAATTAAAGAAATAGAAAAATGTTTTTCTTGTGATGAGAGAACTCTTAGAATTTACTCTTAACAATTTTCATGTATAACATACAGCAGCATTAATTATATTTATTATATTGTACCTTACATCCCCAGTACTAATTTATCTTATAACTGCAAGTTTGTATCTTTTGACCGCCTTCATCCAATTCCCTCTCCTCCCATCCCCCACCCCCCTTGGTTACCACAAATCTGATCTCTTTTTCTATGAGTTTGTTTGCTTGTTTGTTTGATTTTGAAGTACATTTGACCTACTACACTATGTTAGTTCCTGTTATGAAGCATAGTGTAGAATAGACATAATTTAAAGCTTATTCAAGCACTAGAATTTCGTTCTTTCTATTCCTAAATTCTAATTCTATTTTTTCTATTATTTTAAATAAGATACAAGAAAACCTTTATTACACAAATAGCACATGTGAAAGAGATAAAGGTAAATTATTATCCCCAGCAAAATCCCGGGAGCAGAGATGCCATACTCAAACAGAGTAATTGGGGAAATTTTAACAAAGGGACTATTTACAAAGGCTTGGGAAGGATTAAGGAGAATCTACAAAAGGTAATAGAGTAACTTGGGGCTAGCAACAATCTTGGGGCTATGTGACCAACATAGATCTGGAGGAACCCTAAGAGGTCAGCTCTAATCATAAGGAAGTGCACCCCCCAACCCCGAGAGGGAGGTGGTCTTCAGTAGTAAGATACAGCCAGCCCACCGTGATCCCATGGGTAACCAGGAGGGGTGGGAGTGAGGCTAATTAATACCCCAATGTTGTTCTCCCATCCTCTACTTTTCTGTTGATGCCTCCCATTGGATAAACCTAACTTGAAGTCAGGAGGCAAAGGAGCCCATTGATGTGGTGAGTAGGGTTCACCTTCAACACCAAAGATCAGGTGGAAAAGGGTGGAGAATGGATGTAAAGGGGCAAACTGGACATAGCCAGCAGAGCACTAGTATCAAAGAACAGACACTCTTTGTCAACCAGTGATCTTTACTTAGAGTTGGGAAATAGCATGGATACATTTAAAACCTCCAAAGTTGATTCTAATATAAACCCCAGAAGCGGAGGAAGCACAATGTCAAATAGGAAGAACACAATAGATGAAAAAGAGCAATTGCAGAAGGGAATTCTCTAGAAGTTTAGGGTTTGGAGGATTTTTTGAAATCTTCTGAGACTTTCTTGATGATAAGAGCCACTGAGAATCTCTTGTTACAAACACATGCAATTTGCACCTCACACCAGGTTTTCCGAATAAGAATCTCCAAGGAAAAGATCTTAGAATCTGTATTTTTGATATGGGTCCCCAATGCTTCTTAATTTGTGTCCGTTTGAAAACACTGATGTGGTCCAAGCCTGTATTTTAAACATTGGGAATTAGCGAATTCTTAGCGTATTGCGAATTCTTAGCGTATTGCCGTCCAGTGACTGATTTCACTGGCTCTGAGATAGTTCGTGGATGTGCCCCTGGGCTGAACAGCTGGCGTTTGTCAGGTGGAGTAAAATTGAAGCTTTGTTCGCACCCAGACACTCCAAGGACAAAGCTAGTGGCAGAAGCTGAGCTCTGCTGAAGTAAAGAGATAAGGCACCCACACCTGAGGTCAAGGAAGACCTGCCCGTCTGCCCACACACAGGAAGCCTCCTTGGGGGTCAAAAAGGGAGGGAGTGCCACTCCATAATAAGTGTGGACATGCACCCACAGGCCTCTGCGGTGGGATCCATCCTAGCAAAAAGTTGCGCACGCATGTTGGGGAGCATCCTAGGGCAGGTCAGGTGTGAAAAAAGAAACAGGATAATTGGCCAAAGGTAAACAAAGACCTAGAAGAACCATCCTATATAAGGGATTTAAATCACCTCTTTACTGACCTTCTCCTCATTAGGAAGGACGCCCATACCCTTTCTCTCTGGGTGTGTATTTCTGCCTAGCTTCTGACTTTAAATAAATAAACTGCTTCTCTGTGGGCTCTTGTGTATTTCTGCCTAGCTTCTGACTTTATAAATAAATAAACTGCTTCTCTGGGGGCTCTCCCATACGTCGTGCTGTGTCTCTATAAATATACTTTGTACCTGTTTTTACAGTTTTTGCCTTCTTGAAATATTCTTACTTTCACTGGGTGTAAGAGCCAGGGGAAGTTTGCTTCAAGCCTCCTGCCCCTGGTGGTCTAGTGGCTAGAATTCCTGGTTTTCATCCAGGCTACCCAGGTCCAATTCCCGGGCAGGGAACTAAGATCTCTCTTCAGGAATGCTCACTGCTTTCTCTCCGAGATCAGTTCCACTTGCCCCGAAAACATATGTAATATGTGTGAGAACAGGGGCTAATAGTCATGTGTTCTGACTCTCAGACCATTGTGTGGACTAATAAGATAGACGATGCCTCCCTCCTCCACACCTAACCCAGTTAGGCACTTCTTCAGTTGCAGAGAATGTCAGAGAGTTCAGAACCTAAGTGTTGGACAAATTCCGAGAAGCTAGAGCCAGACAGCCACCATTATTCCCAGGGGTGACCTTTTGCCGTTGCCTGGTGTGGCCACCCTCCCTCTGCAGCCTCTGTCTCTCACTGTCCTCATCTGCTTCCTCTGGCGGGACTAGGTGGACCAGGGAGAACGAGAGCTTTCTCTGGGCAGGTGAGGCAGTGACCTTCGCTTACCCTCCACCCCTTTCCTATTCGTTTGCATCCTTGGGTAGAAGTTGGGGTTGATGGTGCTGGTGATGTAGACACCTACCCCTATTCCAGAGTTCCTAGCATTACAGTTAGAGCAGAAAACTGTATATAAGGAGAAGGTGCTCCTCTGGTGTACACACCCTAGGCAAAGAGACACAGTTGCTGTTCAACAATTGCCGCTGGGCTGTTGTAAAAAGATCAAGAATCACCATAAACGGAGGAAAGGAGAGCATTTTCTCGACAACTAGAGAAGAGAAAGGAAAAGATACACAGACAAGAATAATCAATAAGTCCAATATTTAGCACAAGAGGAAAACTAATCACACAAGACCGAGCAACATAAAAACTAATATTATGAGAACTGAGCAGATATGACACTGAATTATTTCAAGGAGAGAAACAGAAGAGAACTTCTGTTTTATAAAAGGCCAGAGGGGAAGGCTTATACAGGCCATAAAAATTGTGTGTTTGTGTAAACTAGCATGTGCTTTTTTTATTTTTAAAATCTTTATTGGAGTATAACTGCTTTACAATGGTGTGTTAGTTTCTGCTGTATAACAAAGTGAATCAAATATATGTATACATATATCCCCATATCTCCTCCCTCTTGCATCTCCCTCCCACCCTCCCTATCCCACCCCTCTAGGTGGTCACAAAGCACTGAGCTGATCTCCCTGTGCTATGTGGCTGCTTCCCACTAGCTAGCTATTTTACGTTTGGTAGTGTATATACATCCATGCCAATCTCTTACTTCGTCCCAGCTTACCCTTCCCCCTCCCTGTGTCCTCAAGTCTATTCTCTAACTCTGTGTCTTTATTCCTGTCCTGCCCCTAGGTTCTTCAGAAGCAATTTTTTTTTTTTTTTAGATTCCATACATATATGTTAGCATATGGTATTTATTTTTCTCTTTTTGTAACTTGAAGTGAGCTGCTTGACTTCTCGCTTCATTAGGGCGGAGTCAGGCTGCTGAAAACTGAAATTTAAAAGCGAGAATCGTGTGGACGATTGTCCACACCAGTGGACACCATCTCCTTGCGGCAAAGCAGTCGGGAGCGCTCTGTTCTGCCTGGCCCTGCCGCAGAGCACCTGCTAGGTAATCAGCTAATTCACTCGTCTTCTTGGGGCTCAATGTTTGAGGATTAAAGAAAAGATACTGGATAAAATAATTGCTAAGGACCCTTCCGGTATAAAACTCTAAAACTCAGCTAATAAATCTAAACATATTTCAAACATGAGCCAGAGGTCCAAGGCACTGAGACTCTTTCCAGCTTTTCTCAGAATGAGTGGTTAACTACTTTCCTTTCACATTTCTCCGGGGTCCCCTAAACCAAATCATGCATAGTGCTGCCACCTGCTGTCATGAGTGAACAC
This sequence comes from Tursiops truncatus, assembly GCF_011762595.2. Taxonomy (NCBI): domain Eukaryota; kingdom Metazoa; phylum Chordata; class Mammalia; order Artiodactyla; family Delphinidae; genus Tursiops; species Tursiops truncatus. The sequence goes on along the minus strand of NC_047044.1, from coordinate 90,919,634 downwards.
TTCATGAACCCTGGGAAGACCATTTCTATTAGACTTTGGAATCCATTGAGCTAATTCTGAATTTGTTCCCCCTTATTGACCAGTTTAAACTGTTGTGCTACTTGGCTGTCCACGTTTATCATGTACATGTTTGCCTACACACAAGATAAACATTAAAAGAGTATACAAGTGAACATAGTACAACGTTAAGTCTCTTTTCTACCCAATGCCCTATGTCCATAATCCAATATGACTTTTGTCCTTAAGAAAAGGGGAATTTGTGGCTGAGTAGTATTCCATTAAATATATACACTACATCTTCTTTAACCATTCATCGGTCGGTGGACATTTAGGTTGCTTCCATGTCTTGGCTACTGTGCTGCTATGAACGTTGTGGTGCTTGTATCTTTCTGAACTATAGTTTTCTCTGGCTATATGCCCAGGAGTGGGATTGCAGGATTATCTGGTAACTCTATTTTTACTTTTTAAAGGAACCTCCATAGTGGTTGTACCAATTTACATTTCTGCCAACAGTGTAAGAGAGTTCCTTTTTCTCCACACCCTCTCCAGCATTTATTGTTTGTAGACTTTTTGATGATGGCCATTCTGACCAACGTAAGGTGATACCTCACTGTAGTTTTGATTTACATTTCTCTAATAATTAGCGATATTGAGCATCTTTTCATGTGTTTGTTGGCCATCTGTATGTCTTCTTTGGAGAAATGTCTATTTAGATCTTCTGCCCATTTTTTGGATATTACTCAGCCATAAAAAAAGAATGAAATAATGCCATTTGTAGCAACATGGATGGGCCTAGAGATTATCATACTAAGTGAAGTAAGCCAGACAAAGACAAATATCATATGATATCGCTTATATGTGGAATCTAAAAAAAAGCTACAAAGGAGCTTATTTACAAAACAGAAAGAGACTCACAGACATAGAAAACAAACTTATGGTTACCAAAGGGGGAAGGGGAGGGGGAGGGATAAATTAGGAGTTTGGGATTAACAGGTACACACTACTATGTATAAAATAGTTGATCCACAAGGACCTACTGTATAGCACAGGGAACTCTACTCAATATTTTGTAGTAACTTATAAGGGGAAAAAAAATCTGAAAAAAGAATATATATATATATATATATTTATATATATATCTGAATCACTGTGCTGTACACCTGAAACTAACATGATATTGTAAATCAACTCTACTTTGATTAATAAATGAAAAAAACTCTACTTTGATTAATAAATGAAAAAAACAATAGAAAAGATTAAGAAAAAAGGGAATTGGGACACAGACACAGAGAAACACAGGGAAGACGGCCATGTGGCAATAAAGGTAGAGACAGAAGTTATACTGTCATAACTAAGAAACATCTGGTACTACTATGAAGCAAGGAAAGATGCTTCCCTAGAGGTTTTGAGGGAATATGGCCTGACCAACACCTTCACATCAGACTCTAGCCTTCAAAATTGTGAGAGAATTAATTTTCGTTGTTTTAAGTCACCCAGTGGGTGACACTTCGTTACGGAAGCCTGATTTGCCTCTGTTACGGCAGCGTCGTAGGAAATGAATATACTGGTTAAGTCTTGAAAGGAATACAAAAGATAATTATTTCTTCAGTCACCAAATTTTTCGAGCACCAATTTATGTCAGGTGCTCTTGCTAAGTGCTGCAGACATGATAAAGAACAAAACCAGACATAGTCCCTAGCTTTGTGGTACTTACCCTCTAGTTGGGAAGAAATACTTGAAACAAAATTGACATATAAAAAATATTTCAACTGTGGTAAGGTCTATAAGTATTTGTGGCACAGAAATCTATAGGCGTATATAGTGGGGAAATAACTGGGTAACGTTGTCGGGACAGACTTTCTCAAAGAAATGACAACTGAAGTGAAATCTGGAGGGAAAATACAATTATCTAGATACTGGGGTAATGAAGGTGTGGCTGATGGGAGAACACCAGGCAGAGAGAAGAGTACATAAAAGGGCCCAAGGCAGGAGTGAGGCTGGCAACGACAAGGAATTGAACAAAGCAATTAACCAGTGTAGGGGGGCCGTGGGAACACAGTGCAAGAACAGACAGAAACAGAAAATGTCCGACACTTTGTGTCTCGTAGGCCACGGCAAGAGTTAGACCTTTATTTATCCATTCTAAGAGAATGGAGGAGAAAGTCAAGATATACAAGTTTAGTCTAAAGAAAACAGCTGGTGGCTGAGGGTGGGTTTGTACATGAATGTGTCCTGGGTTCTTCCCACTTAGATTATCCTGTGTCCTGAGTGCCAGGGAAGAGAGGCCGTAACCAAAGACCATGTTGCTGAAATCTGGGTAAAGAAATTAAGAGGACAAGGGAGGACGAGGATATTCAAACCCCTGGGCGCTGCCGCTTCAATAGTTCAGAAGGAGTACTCCAGACACCCCCAACGTAAGCAGCACCGGCAACGTGTGCATCTTTGGGAGCCGACATTGCCCCAAAGAACCCATCCCCCCCAAGAGGGAGGAAAGGAAAATGGTACAAAAACGGTGATGGTCAGTTTTATGTACTAACTTGGCAAGGCTACAGTGTTGAGTTATTCAGTCAAACACTAGGTATGGCTGTCAAAGTATTTTGTAGGTGTGATTAACATCTACAGTCAGCTGACTTAAATAAAAGAGATCGGGCTTCCCTGGTGGCGCAGTGGTTGACAGTCCGCCTGCCAATGCAGGGGACGCAGGTTTGTGCCCCGGTCCGGGAAGATCCCACATACCACGGAGCGGCTGGGCCTGTGAGTCATGGCCGCTGAGCCCGCGTGTCTGGGGCCTGTGCTCCACAACGGGAGAGGCCACAACAGTGAGAGGCCCACGTACCAGAAAAAAAAAAAAAAGGTCATCCTTGCTAATCTAGGTGGGCCTGACCTAATCAGTTGCAACACTTTCAGAGTAGTACTGAAGTTTCCCTGGAGAAGAAATCTGGTTGTGGACCTGCTTTAGAGTTTCTAGCCTGCCCTAAAGATTTCAGTCTTGCTAGTCAACTCCCACAATCATGTACATTAATTTCTGCCATAAAATTATTTATTTATTTATTTGAAATATAGTTGATTTACAATGTTGTGTTAGTTCCAGGTGTACAGTGAAGTGATTCATATATATATATATATATATAAAATATATATAGATTCTTTTTTAGATTCTTTTCCCTTACAGGTTATTACAAAATATTGAGTAGGGTTCCCTGGGCTTTACAGTAGGTCCTTGTTGGTTATCTATTTTATATGTAGTAGTGTGTGTATGTTAACTGCAAACTCCTAATTTATCCCTCTGTGTTTATATCCTAGTCGTTCTGTTTCTGTGGCAGAACATTGGCTGATACAGAAATGAAGTTGTAACAGGTTTGGCTGATAAAGTACCTGCCAGGAATCTCAGAAATAGCTGGAAGGCATAGGGGAATGAGCAGCAGACTGCATTTCCTACTGTGATAATGCAGGTCCAAAGCAGAGAATTTGGTTTTGTGATCGTTATTTTGAACTTGTTTACACTCAGGCTGTTAGGACTTGTGACAGTGCAATTCACACGCTGTTGGAGAGGTTTGGTAAATGCTTGAAGGTTGGGGGAGGTAAGCCTGGTCTCTGGGTGTGGTTGATGGCCATACCGAACTTTTCCTCAAAATATTTCTCTTGGTTCTTTATGCTGTGTAGTTTCTACCAGCAAGTCTAAGACAATTATAAAGCAAAATAAGGGCAGATTCTTTATAGAACTGGACTTCTACTGCCATCTTGTGGATGTTTAGATTTGCAATCTAGTGCTGACAAGAACAAATATGTAGACGAATAAATATGCACATACCTTCTTAAGATATGTGAAAACTGGAAGAGACTTTAGATTATTCACGGATGCCCTCATTTTACAGAAGAAAAAGCTTGAGGTCCAGAGGGTGAAATGACTAGTCACTCATGATATTTTCCTTTGGCCAATCTGATGGGCAATTTCGATACATCAGCCATGTTCTCCTTTCAAGCTCAGTAATGAAGACTATGTAAGTCCCAGGCTGGACGGATATGAGACTTGGAGTGAGAATAAAGATAGGATGAGGTTCAGGAATAGGGATGAGGCTGAGGGATGGTTCTTAATACATTATTTTCTTGTGACTTACATGAAGCATTTAAATAGCCACGTATTATAGTTTTTGTTTGTTTGTTTGTGTTTTGGCTACTTGCAGGATCTTAGTTCCCTGATCAGGAATCAAATCCCCGCCCCCTGCAGTGGAAACGTGGAGTCCTAACCACTGAACCACCAGGGAATTCCCTTAATACATTATTTTGTTACAAAATTAGTGTTATAAAACCAGTGTAAAAATGCGTTTCATAAAACTAAAGAGCTTATTCCAAACAGCAAAGTACCCATTATTCTCTTTCTGTTCTCCACTTCCTAGAGTTGACTCTTTATCTGCTTCTGTTTTTCATCTTGTAGTTACCACAACTTTAAGGAATAGATTTATACCTTTATTTAATTAAACAACATTTAGAGACTCCCTGCTATAAAAGATGAGATATTAACTTATACCATTGGCTACTTGCCCCATCCATTCTTATTCCCTAAATTCAATCCTTATTATTTTTAGGTCTTATGGGTTATCACTATAATTTTGAAAATATAGTTCAAGTGGAATTTCTTCTTACATCAGCTTCAGTCATTGTCTCGAATCTTTGCTTATTTAGGATGAGACAGTCAGTGCCTTTATGCCTCCCTCTGACTTTCCTTCTTCTTTTCCTCATTCTGTCGCCACAACTTTTCTTTTACATTCTCATGGTTTTTAGCATTAGTTTTCTGTTCACTAGTCCTACATGAACCTTATATATTTTTTCCTATAAATTGATTGTAAAAGCAGAACTAATCAACAGCAGTTCCATTATTAGGACCATATAATTTTATTTGTTTCAAAGCAAGGCCAAGGGGCTTCCCTGGTGGCGCGGTGGTTGAGAGTCCGCCTGCCGATGCAGGGTACATGGGTTCGTGCCCTGGTCCGGGAGGATCCCACGTGCCGCAGAGCGGCTGGGCCCGTGAGCCATGGCCGCTGAGCCTGCGCATCCGGAGCCTGTGCTCCGCAACGGGAGAGGTCACAACAGAAAACAAACAAACAAAAAACCAAGGCCGAGTAGCATGCTTTAGAAAACATTCCCTCCTCCATCCATTCAATGTCTACATTTCCAGGCTGCTCAGCGGAACACCTTCCAGGACTAAGGTCAAAAGGACTCTCTTTCTTACATGTCATCAATTACTTAAAGTCCTGTAAAGTTTTTTGTTTTGTTTACTTGTTTATTTCTCATGTTTTTCTATTTTTTTTGGCAAAAGAATGATATGCCTTTGTCACACCCTCAAGTTCTTCTGGTTTCACGATTATTTTGTTTATTGTACCAAGTCTTCTGACTGTTTTGGGGAAGTCACCCCTACCAGAGCCTCTGTCCTACTGGACCACTCTGGACTCATTGTTTTCCAATCTTGTTGCATTGCTGTGTCATCCCAGACACACTCTTTTTTTTAGATCACACTTGTGTTTTCCTTTCTGGAAATGTTTACAATTATCTTTTATCATTGGTGCTCTAAAATTTACAAAGATTTTTCACAGCTCCCACTCAGCTATCAGGGAACCCTTCTCTGTTGAAAAGTTCTGTCGTTCTAAGTTTGGGAATCTTTTTTTTTTTTTAACTGTTTCTTTGATAATATCCTCTCCACCATTTTCTCTGTTCTCTTTTCTCTGGGATTCTAAGTCAAAAGACAGGTTCTCTATTTCTCTTATATTTTTTCTCATATTATAGTTTTCTTTATCACTTTGCTTGCATTTTTTGGATATTTCTCTCTTTTATTTTTCTGCTATTTTATTGATTTTTATTTTTTGCAATCCTGTTTTTAACCTCTTTAGTTTTCTCTGCTTGCTCCTTTTTCTTCACATCCTATTCATAGATGTAAAACCTTTTTGAATACCCAAATTCTCTTTTTTTCCCCCTTTGGTTATATTTTTCTTTTTGTCTATCTTCTTTCTTTTTCTTTATAATGCCGGTTGTTCTCTCATGTCTGGTTATCTTTGGTTTGTCCCTTCATATTTAAGAATGAAGGATGAGATCTGGTATAGATCTCATAAAAAGGAGAGTGAAAGTATGTAGAGTCTAGTGACAGTTCAATTGCTTAAAGATGTCAGGGCTGCTCAAAGATGTCCTGGCCTGGATTTTCAAGTCCTTTCTTTCATGACTTCAAGATGGCTGCTTCAGCACCAGCCATCACATCCATGTTTAAGATAGGAAAGGAAAGTTCCAAATAGCCAGAGAGTAATACACTTACGCCTATCCTCATTCCAGTAGACTTCTGCTCATGGATCAGAACTGTATTACGTGGTTACTTCTAAGCAAAGGGCGCCATAAAGATTTCCAGCTGGTATACAAGGAGACCCCTAGGATGAAGGGGTTGGGAATGACTTTTGGGTCCAGTCACTAGGGTCTGCCTCATTTTCCCATAAATTAGCAGCATAATTTAAACAAATAAATGCCTAAGCTTACAGATTTTCCCCACAAGTATTTGCCAAGATAGTGTATTGATTGATATTCATTGATATTCATTGATATTCATCCCCTAATCTATTCAACAAATACAATAAGCCTTACTCTGAGCCAAGTGCTATCACAATGATAAGTAAATAAGACATAGTCTGTTCCCTCAGGGACCTTCCCGTTGAGACAGATAAACGGGAACAAAGGGGGAACACCTAAATCAGCTTGAAGCTGGAAGGGCATGGGAGGAAACACACCGTGTGCCAGGCAGTGTTTGAAGTACAGGAAATACAAAGACAAGAGAGACTCTTAATCCAGTGGAAGAAGAAAGATAAGTGGGATAAGAGATCTAATAGAGGTCTTGTTGCCCGAGGTTTTTCCATTATAAGGCCTGCAGGCCCAGGGAATCATTGCTTTTCTTATCCATTTTAAGACAGGAGTCTCTTAGATGTTTCGTAGGTCAAGCATCTTATGCAGTTCAAAGCTCAGAGCCTCAGAAATAGTATTCTTTCTAATCTCTACAGATGTGCTTAGTTAGGTGTTCTGGCAGAAACACACACACACACACACACACACACACACACACACTCTTCCTTTATCCTCTAGTTTTATGTCTTCTTTCTTCATTCCACCTTTTCTTTCTCTTCTACATCTTCCCTTCCCTCAATAGTTACCTTAAACTCATGGAGTTTCATGACTCCTTCAACCTAAAGTGTTCACCTAGGTCTGATATATAACTGATATGGCCATATGAGTTGTTCAGATATTGATATTTCCACAACATAGGCAAGTAACGACCTCCTGAGCCCCCTAAGTGTTCCTTGAACCCACACGCCCTAGCCTCTTCTCCACACAATCATAAACCAGGGGGTGAATGCCTAACATTGCCTGAGACCTTTAGGAACTCACTCTATTGTCCGTGCCTTACTGGGTATTAACTATTTTTAATACTTCTTCTAAGCTCTTCAGTGGAATGCAGAGTCTGCAAAGCTCAAACGCCTCCAGGGGCCAGTACGTGCAGAAAGCTGCCTGAGCAGAACCAGAGACTGTGCTACATTTTGCATGACGTCGACAAGCAGTAGCCACTGGGAACTTGGGCCCAGTATACCTAGATTCTCAGAAGAGGAGTCAGAATATGAGTTTTAGTGTTAGGTATGAGAAGGACTATGGTGAGAAGAGTTTTTTCTTAATTTATTTAATTGACGTATAATTGATTTACATTGTTGTGTTAATTTCTACCGTACAGCAAAGTGATTAGTCACACACATATATATTCTTTTTAATATTCTTTTTCATCATGGTGTATCGCAGGATATTGATATAATTCGTGTGCTATACAGTAGGACCTTGTTGTTTATCCATTCTATACATAATGTTTTGCACCTGCTAATCCCAAACTCCCAATCCATCCCTCCTCCAACCCTCCTCCCCCTTGGCAACCACAAATCTGTTCTCTATGTCTGCGAGTCTGTTTCTATTCTGCAGATAAGTTCATCTGTGTTGTATTTTAGATTCCATATATAAGTGATATCATATGGTATTTGTCTTTCTCTTTCTGACTTACTTCACTTAGTATGATCGTCTCTAGGTCCATCCATGTCGCTACAAATGGCATTATTTCATTCTTTCTTATGGCCGAGTAGTATTCTATTTTGTGTATATACCACATCTTCTTTATCCATTCACCTATCGATAGACATTTAGGTTGTTTCCATGTCTTGCCTATTGTAAATAGTGCTGCTATGAACATAGTGGCGCATGTATTTTTTCGAATTCAAGTTTTTTTCAGATATATGCCCAGGAGTAGGACTGCTGGATTACATGGCAGAGAAGAGTTATTTTTTTAAGTGCTCTAAAAATAATTAAGATTTATATCCATGGCATTTTAAAAAGTTAGTATACATAATCTGTGGATATTGCATAGAGTTTAAATTAGTTAAGGATTAGTAAATGTACGTTATAACCTCAGTTATTTTTTCTAACAGAGGTTACCACAACACACACACACACACATTTGATTAATTTTCTCCATATTTTAATAGTCATAGTGCCTAGAAGAAGCAAAACAAGTTGGAGTTAAGGCATCTGTCATACATCTTTTTCCCACAGTAAAAATAAAGTTAAAAGAATCATCTTATGATATTATTTTATCTAGGCAACTAACTGTACACTAAGCTACAAGTAGGTGACTTGCCACTGAAGCTTTGAAAGAAGGATCAGCCCCTGAAACATCTCCTCTAGGTTTTAATTTCTCCTACAAAATCTGTGCCTGCAGCTCGTCGCTAAATCTCTTTGAGAGGGATCATTTCAGACACACACAGGATATATCTGGGACACCAGAACACCTTCAGAGAGTTTCCTGCAGTCCACCCACCTCAACGAGCTGCATTTGAGCTGATGTGTCAGTATTTTGGCTCTTCCCAGAAAGCAATAAATCTTAGATGTCGTTTTATCAGGTACACGATGTCAATCAGGCTGCTTGATATGAACCACTTGACAGTTGAAACGGTGGCTTATGACAGAGAGGATGTTAACGTAAAATGTCAATCTAGGTAAACTGGAGCAATCATGCATTTTTATAAAATTTTCTGTGTGTTCATCACATTAGGAAAAGAAAGTGGATTGAATACCCTCTTTTCCCCATGGACCTAGCGCTACTGGCCATCGATTATGTATTTGTTTGTTGTCCATCTACCCCATTGGAATGTTAGCTCCATGAGGACAAGGAATTTATCTGTCTTATTCACTGTTATAACTATCTCAGCACCTTGAAAAATGCCCGGAAAGAGAAGGACGTCAATAAATACTTCTTGGGTGAATAAATATAAGAATAAATGAATGAGATGATTTTGTGCATGTGAAACCATGCACCTCAGATTGGGACTTGAACCCATGCAGCCAGGACTCGAATCCGGCCAAAACCCAGATTGGGACTTGAAACCACATGGCTGGGACTCGAACCCGGCCCAAACCCACAGTCTTCCAACTGAGATCACACACGTGGTTTCAGGACTTAATGAAGCTCAGGTTCTTGATGTCTCATCACAGAAAGAACTGAGAGACAAAGTGATAGGTAAGAAGTGGATTTATTTAGAGAGAATCACACTCCACAGACAGAGTGTGGGCCATCTCAGAAGGTGAGAGTGGCACCAGGGTATGGGGTTGTTGGTTTTTATAGGGGTGGGTAATTTCATAGGCTAATGAGTGGGAGGAGTATTCCAGCTATATGAGGAAGGGGCGGGGATTTCCAGGAACTGGGCCACCACCCACATTTTGATCCTATGGTCCATCTTGGAACTGTCATGGTGCCTGTGGGTGTGTCATTTAGCTTGCTGATATGATCGTATACTGAGGCTCAAGGTCTAGTGGAAGGTGACTTGTCCGCCATCTTGGACCCATTTGGTTCTAATCAGTTTAAGTCATGTCCTCGGGCTATGTCATTGTTTCAAAGGTTGTGCCCTGCCTCCTTCCCTCCTGTTTCACATGGATGGTTGTGAAGCCGAATCTGGCCTCTGTACCCCGACACCGAATTAAATCTCAGAGACAGTTTTGGGTGAAGTAGAAAATAATAGTTTTATTGCTTTGTCAGGGAAAGGGGGTCACAGTAGGCTAATGCCCTCAAAACTGTGTGTCCTGACCTAGAGGGGCTAGTGAAGAGTTTTATAGTAGTGGTTCAAAGAGGGTGTGATCAGCTCGTGGACATTCTTCTGATTGGTTGGTGGTGAGGTAAGTGGGAGTCAGCGTCATCAACCTTCTGGTTCCAACTGGTCTGGGGTTTAGGGGTCTACGTGCTTGTGGGCAGCATACAGTTAATTTCTCCCACCGGGTGTGGTTTTCAGTAACTGCAAAACAGCTCAAAGATATTGTTATGTATATCCCTTGATGGGGAACCAGGACCCTGCCCCCAGGCTGCACTATTGTTTCTCCTGACTGTTTGTTTCTCCCTTGTCTCTGCATCCTCTCCCTTCTCTAATTAACGGAACTCAGGGAAGGTCATGGAGGCCGAATGAAGCCTATTTCCTGTCGTCAAGAAATGGGGGACACAGAAAGGCTTTTGTGCCCAGGAGCCCCACAGGGTCCTGCTTGGTTTCAGTTGCAAAGATCAATATGGCATAAACAGTGGCATTCCTTCTCTGGATAGATCAATGCAAACTGCAGATGCCAGTTGAATTGGAACACATTTCAGTGGGATCAATGTTCTCTTACTTTTACACCTGCTGTGATTTGTGATTCTGCGTGAGTTTACTTGAAGGGGTTGCTAAGAAGATACTGTGCTGATTTATGAAGTTACTGTCTCTCTACTCCAAACCCACCATTCTGTCCTCAGCTTTGTGACTCTGGGTGGGGAGGCTAGTTTCGGTGCCAGGATGAAGGAGGCGCCAGGGGCACCTGTGGGGCAGAGGGAGGGAGGGAGAAGTTCCTGCTCTTGACAGAAACAGCTCCTGGCAACAGCTCCCCTATCTTGGCAGCAGCCGTGGTGCTGGTTCTAGCCTCCAGTTCTTGCTATGCGCCCCCTACTGTCTGCAAAGGTGTCAGCAGCAGCCAGGCTGCGTCTTCTCAGAAGTCAGCTCGGCTCCCAAGCACCCCTTCTCTACCAACTCCTTCCTTTAATTCCACCTTCCCTATGGTGGTTCCTCCTTCTGGAACTTACCTCTATTACCTCAATGTCCCCTTCTGTATTTTCAGCCTTTTAACACCTATTTAGGCAATTCCTTATAATCGATTATCATTTATTTATAATAAATTCCATCCATTAATGTAATTAGTATGCTTTCAAGTTTTGTTAACTGGACTCCAATGGATAAAGATTCTTTACTGATTTATTCACCATGTTCTTTCTTCCACAACTGTGGATGTTTCTACAAATTCTGTATTTCGAAGCTCTAACAATTCATCACTGACTTGCAGGGATTTTTAAGATTTAATTTTAACTGCAGGGAAGACCTAAATAGACATTTCTCCATCGAAGATATACAGATTGCCAACAAACACATGAAAGGATGTTCAACATCACTAACCATTAGAGAAATTCAAGTCAAAACTACAATGAGATATCACCTCACACAGGTCAGAATGGCCATCATCTAAAAATCTACAAACAGTAAATGCTGGAGAGGGTGTGGAGAAAAGGGAACCCTCCTGCCCTGTTGGTGGGAATGTAAATTGATATAGCCACTATGGAGAACAGCATGGAGGTTGCCCAAAAAACTAAAAATAGAACTACCATACGACCCAGCAATCCCACTACTGGGCACATACCTTGAGAAAACCATAATTCGAAAGGAGTCATGTACCACAATGTTCATTGCAGCTCTATTTACAGTAGCCAGGACATGGAAGTAACCTAAGTGTCCATTGACAGATGAATGGTTAAAGAAGATGTGGCACATATATACAATGGAATATTACTCAGTCATGAAAAGAAACAAAATTGAGTTATTTGTAGTGAGGTGGATGGACCTGGAGTCTGCCATACAGAGTGAAGTAAGTCAGAAAGAGAAAAACAAATACTGTATGCTAACACATATACATGGAATCTAAAAAAAAAAAAAGAAGGTTCTGAAGAACCTAGGGGCAGGACAGGAATAAAGACGCAGACATAGAGAATGGACTTGAGGACATGGGGAGGGGGAAGGGTAAGCTGGGACGAAGTGAGAGAGTGGCATGGACATATATACACTACCATTGTAAAATAGATAACTGGTGGGAAGCAGCCGCATAGCACAGGGAGATCAGCTCAGTGCTTTGTAACCACCTAGAGGGGTGGGATAGGGAGGGTGGGAGGCAGATGCAAGAGGGAAGAGATATGGGAACATATGTATACATATATTTGACTCACTTTGTTATACAGCAGAAAGTAACACACCATTGTAAAGCAATTATACTCCAATAAAGATGTTAAAAAATTTTAACTGCCGCGTTTCTCTTAATTTAAACATATTTTTCTGATAGTGGATATTTAAATACATAAAACAAGTGGAGGTATGTACAGAATATAAGTGCCATACTTATGTATCAATTTTAACACATTTCAGTGAGATCAATGTTCTCTTACTTTTAAAAGCACCTATTTTTTAAAATGCTATGTAAAAAACTCAATGGTCCACGGATTCTGAGATCATCCCTTTCTCTATCATATTGGAGGGGAGAAAAACTGTCTATAAGTTTATAATCCTATCCTCAGACAGGTAAAAAATTTTTTCATATGGAACAATTTCAGTAGTTTTCAGGAGCACCCAATCTTGACACACCACTTGCTCGTTCATGCCAGCATCTGCTCAGAGTAAGAGGGAGGCAGGTCCATGGACTTTGAGAACCATGTTTTAAGAAACTGTCCTCTCCTGGTGGGTCAGAGTCAGGGCAGCTTTCAAAGTTAATTCTTCATTAGAAACACCTGGGCTGGGGCAGAAAATGCCATCTAAACTGCCTGAAATTCTTTGTATTCAATAATTTCACAATTAAGCCCACAGTAGGCTTTCTGTCTCAGAATTGTTGATTGAAGGTCCAGCAACCAACTTGACTTTGGCTATAACAGCATTTTTTTGTGTTCTGCAAAAGATGAAAGAGTCATGCAGTGGGAAGGTTCAAGCCATCAGAATGGAGTGTCGCTTGCCCAGTGGAGCGGGAATCAATTCACTTCTCTCCGTCTCACCAGTTACTGTAGCTCCCATCCTTCGAGTGCCTCTTAGGTGCAAAGCAGTATCCTAGGCGCTTCACACTCCTGTCCCTCTTGATTCTCCACAAACCTGTCTTGTAGGTGTTTTGATGACGTCATTTATCATGAGACTTGAACCCAGAATTTAATGCCCCACAACTAGAAAGTAGTGGAGCTAGTTCTTGGTGAAATCTAAGTCTCAAGCCTGATGGTTTGCCTTTTTTCCTTCTTCTACTATGTGCACACGAATAATCTTGCAGTGGCAATTTTCCTCTTTTCCATGAATGAGGGCCGCAGAGCACTTATGTCTTCACTGCTTCTAATCTGCATGTCTCTCATGGCTTCCTTTTTATTTCCATCATCTTTCCATTTTCAAAAACAGATACCATGCCATTTCTTATATTTTCCAAAAAATTTTATAGCCTCAGTCTTGATTCTTACAGATGTTCCTTGGAGTTTCAGGTCTGAAGCTACTGATCACTCAAAATTCCTCTTCTATTTAATTTTAGTGTCACATTGGTCTTTGGAATTTCAGGTTTCATGTTTCCTGTTTCATGTAAGTAGATTTCAGGTTTCATGTAAGTAGATTTCCAGTGGAAGACGGTGGCTTCCTTTACTGTTTTTCTAAAATTATGTAATTTGGGGGTATTTTGTTTTGCAAGCATTGATAGGACATTTATTGTACGTTTGATACTGGTGTGCAGTTCTTACTGCAGTATGAACCTAAAATAGGTAAAAACAGCTGTTTATAAATAAGAGAAACTGAGGCTTTCGAGGTAATTAATCAATGTAACTAACTAGATGAGAAGACAGTGGTACCTCCAATCCAAGTCTATTCGAAGACAAAAGCCTGTCCGTCAAAACATTAAAATCCACTGCGTTCTCACCATCACCCAAAACTTGTCTCAGAGCAATAGTTGACAGAGCACATTCCTGGTTCCCTGGTGCCTCTGTTCACTCCAGAGCCAATGGTACCATGTTGATGCCTGCAGAGCACTGATCTGACTCTACTGTAAATGACTGTTCACTTCTGTCAGCCCAACTTTACAGGAAGGGTCTTTCTCACTGTTTCCTTCCAGCACTTGGCATAGTGAGGGGCACATAGCTGGGGTTTAACAAATATTTATTGAATCAACGGTTGAATGATTCTGGGCTCACCAATCATATGCTCAACTTTGCGTCCTGTGCCTGCATCTACCTGGGGGAATTTCCATCTGCTTCAACCCCGTCAGATCTCCATCATTAAACATGTGGTGGTTGTCACGTCGTTAATAGATATTTGTTGTTGACGAAGCTGATAGACTGATGTGGAGAAATAACTTCCCTGACTACCTACAGAAGCAGTGAGCAATGTCCTCGCATGGACATTGTTATAACTGTACATTTTACTGAGATTATACTGGCTGTGTTGTCTCTTGTTGCAAGTGACATCAACCCAATTCACACTAGCTTAGCCAAAAGTATATTTATAACTTTTAATATATAACTGGAAAATGGAGTGTTGAAGCTGGCTTCAGACCCTGATGGGTCCTAGAGCTGAACGATCTTGTTTCTGTTTCTGTTGGTGTGGCCCGTCCTTTCCTTTGATTTTGTGTGTCTCACTCTGGTTTCATTCTGCAGAAAGGCTCTCCCCATTTGAGAAGAAAGGAGGGACCGGGGTAGGAAAACCATAAGTCAGTGGTTCTCAAAGTGCTCCCAGCAGAATCAGCATCACCTGGATTCTGGCTGGAAATGCAAATTCTCAGACTTTAACCCAGACCTATTGGATAAGAAACTCTGATAGTGGGAACCAGGAATCAGTGCCTTTTCAAGCCCTCCAGGTAATTGTGATACACACTAAAATTTGAGAAACACTGGTTTAAGGATGGGAACTGGGTCCTGAAATAAACGGACTTCACCCAGTGACCTTTAATGTACAGGTGGAGAAACACAGAGGTGGCCCCAAATGAGAGCTGTACATCTGGAATTCATCTGAGGTACATGGCACTCATTTGCGAAGAGCCTAATTCATTCACCCTAATTATGTCCTTATCCCTATTTTGAAGAGTCTTTAAAAAGAAAAGGATTTGGAGAAGATTTAGTGATGGATGCTATTTTGGTTAAAGGTTCCACCTTTAAGATGGGCAGAAGAACTGGAAGATAGTGGGGTCTGTGTTCCATACAAGAAAGACATTCAGGGTCAAAATCCCAGCGTTTCATAAGAACTGTGAGAGCTCTGCAGCTTCCCAATTTTACTTTTTGTTTGAGAAATGTTTTAAAAATTTAAGCACCGTTTTTTTTTTTTTTTTACTCTATAGTAATAGTAATCAAATTCTTGGATGAAAAAGTGTTGTTTGTTAATTAGGGGAGATAGCACAAAAACGGAAAGTTCGGGGAGAATTGTGATCCACTCTGGAACCAGTCTTGAGGAAATAGAAATCCCAGTAAATGAAAACAGAAGCCACAGATCAGAGGAGGAGAAAACTGGCTAAATTCCTTGTATTTCCAGAAATAGAGCCTCCTCCAACCCTGCGGACGCCAAAGGCTCCCCGGGGACCTCAGTTCCCTTAGGACTAGTAACAAGTCACTCTGGAAGGCTGTGTTCTAAATATCTTTCTTTTCAGATTTAACTGTTTTTATTCTTGTTTGGTCTTTTAATTTAAAAAAAAAGAGATTTTCAGGACAGTAAAGATGATGGCAGCATCTTGACAGTAGATGAGCTGAAATAAAGGTTGCAAGAGCTAAGAGAGCGAAATAATAATTATAAATAATAGAACAATTCAGAATGAAATAACTCTAATAATTATTCTGAAGAAAAATAACTCTAAATGATAATAATAATCGTAACATAATAATTGCAAACACTCATTGATCTCTTGTGATGTGCAAGGTCCTTCTGTTGTATTAACTCATTTAGTCTTCGCAACTACTGCCTGTTTTGCAAATGAAAAAAACCGACACAGCTTGTCCAGCTCAAAGAGTATTTGAATATAAACCTGTGGAATTCTGTCCTCAGAGCTTATGCAGTTTATCATTCCATAACGCTATCTCCTGAGAGAAAGTGAATCTCATCTTAGTATACAGAAGTTTCCCAACATTTCATGCTCGTTAGTGTTGGGAAAGCCACCACACGTAGTTTACCTTAGAGCTCATCCTGACCCTGTTATCACAGCTAAGACATCAGAGTGGAAATGAACTTCTTACTGAGAAGCATTTCCATCTGCTGACCTTCTACGGGGGTCAGTAGAGCTATCTGTGATTTATATTCTTTTTACAATGCCTTGAACTCTTCGCTGTGAAGGTTAAAGTCTCTTTCTAATGAAATAATTTTTTTTTTTAATGGGAAAAGCTAACTTGAACCTAATTTGGGAAAAAAAAAATACGTGAACTTTTGGAGGCTGCATAACCTGCAACCTGACTGCTTCACAAAACAATTGACATTCACATGTTGAGTTTCACTGGTAATCTCTCCTGGTTCTCCAAGACGGCTCAGAATGTTCATTGTATTTTTGATTTCACTGCTGGCTTAGCTGAAGAGCTGGGTTCTTCTTATCTGAGTGGCATTAAAGTCTAGCAAGATCTTACATCATTCTACAGGAATCAATTTATAAGCTTTGTTTACTTCGAGATTCTAGTTGACACATAACGTTAGCAGCTACAGAATTACAGATAGCATTACCAAAAAGCTATTAGCTATTCTCTTAGAGATAATATTTATAAATGAAATATAATTACCGCCTAAAAGCGCACTGTTTCCAGAGCTAAAAGCAATACAGCTAAAGTAATAAAGAATTTACAGTTAGTTCTCCTGGGAGAAGGAGGTCTTCAGCAGAATGGGAAAGAGGCTGGGGTGAGGCCTGGGGCCAGGAAGGGGAAAGTAGAAAGAAGAGGAGGGGATCACGAGAGGAACTAGGCTTTTCCAGACAGTGGGTATACTCCAAGCTGTGCTAACAGAGCACACACTGGCGCCCAGAGAGACTGAAAGTCTTCTGCCCTCACTGGGGGGAAGATTTTTTAAAGTACTTTTCCAACCTGTTAGAAACTTTCTCGTGGGAATGCTTTGTTCACAGATGTTTTCCCCAATGATTTCTCTTATTTTCCTGGATAACAGGATTTTAGAAACATTTAAATGAATGCAACTCCAGCAACCTAGATAGTATATAGTCGTTGTCCTTGATGTTTACGTTCAGGTCAGTTAATTATTGAGCAACTACTATATGCAAGATCCTTTTCTAGGTATTTTGAGAGATACCAACATGAGCAAGATGTGATTCTTGTCTTCAAGAAGCTTAAAATTTCAAAGGGGAGAGAAGACATGTAAGAGCACAATCATTGATATTAGTTACTCTGTGCCAGGCATCGTTCTCAATGCTTTAGACATGTTAACTCATTTAATCCTCACAGCAGCCCTACAAGAAGATGGCGTTATTTAATTTAATTGCTGAGGAAACTGAGGTAGAACGTTATTGTATAACTGGTCGAATGTTACACAGCCGAAAGTAAGTTGAAAGGTGAGACAGCGGGAGATGAAATATTTGCCTTGAGTCATACAGCAAATCGCTGTCAGAGCCTGGGCTGTAATTCAGGTGGAGTCTTCTGAGCCTCTGCACAAGACTCCTTTTATTAAACTATGACGTCCTTTTGTGTTTTCCTTAATAATGAATGGGACTAGAAAGGATTTCCACACTCCATCCAAGACTCCTGCTTGCTTGTTCTGAGAAAGCAATTAACTTTAACTCAAACTTTGTTTTTCTGAAGAGCCCCGAAAAGTATCCGCTGAGGGTTTTATGAAACCGTAAGCAGAGAACTGTGTGTACTAATAGCATTTCGAAAGTGTTTTCTGGCTAGAACTAATATAAACGTACATTTACTGTTGACTTTAGGAAGGCCTTCATATGAATATCGGGTTTTGAAGTTTATTTATTTAAAAAAAATCACTCATTTATCTAAAAATGTATGTTTTGGTTTAGCGTATTGGAATTAAAATTTGTTAGATAATGTTTTTATTGGGAAAACTGGTTTTATTTACATAAAATATCTAAAGCATAACTTAAAAGAAATACACTAATTTAAAAAACATCCTCTAAGCGATTACTATGTTTAGTGAAATAAGTCAGACAAAGACAAATACTTTATGTTATCACGTATATGTGTAATCTAAAAATTAAAACAAACGAATGAATATAACAACACAGAAAGGGACTCACAGATATAGAGAACAAAGTAGTGTTTACAAGGGAAGCAGGGAGGGGTGGGATAGGCGTATGGGATTAAAAGGCACAAACTACTATGTATAGAATAAATAAGCAACAGGATATATTGTACAGATCAGGGAAGTATAGTTATTATTTGGTAATAACTTTTTAAAAAAATAATTAATTATTTATTTTTGGCTGCACTAGGTCTTCGTTGCTGAACGTGGGCTTTCTCTAGCTGTGGAGAGAAGGGGTTACTCTGCGCTGCAGTGTGTGGTCTTCTCACTGCAGTGGCCTCTCTTGTTGCGGAGCATGGGCTCTCGGAGTGTGGGCTTCAGTAGTTGTGGCACACAGGCTCAGTAGTTGTGGCGAACAGGCTTAGGTGCTCTGCGGCATGTGGGATCTTCCCAGAGCAGGGTTTGAATCCATGCCCCTGCATTGGCAGGTGGATTCCCAACCACTGCGTCACCAGGAATTTCCCTTGTAATAACTTTAAATGAAGTATTATCTATAAAAATATTGAATCACTATGTTGTACACCTGAAACTAATATATTGTAAATCAACTATACCCCAATACAAAAACAAAATCCTCTCAGCATGTTAATTTTCCTAATTTATTTTTAGGAAATTGGCAGGACTGATTACCATCAACTGGGACCCTTAGACAAAAGTGAACAGCAAGTGGTTTCATGTCAATATCATATTTTTACCTGTCCTTTTCACCTTATCTGCTTTCTCAGTTCCTGGATTGCTGTATTTCCCCTCCAACCACTTGGCATGTCTTGCTTCTGTGCTTTCAGCAGCCACTGAACCTTGACTATTTTCTATTTCAGTCTTTCACATTCTATGCTTTTTCAGTGTTCAAGGGGATAACTGCATGGATAAATCAATTAGTGATGAAGGTTCTGTTAGTTCTCTAGGTCTGTCATAACAAAGTACCACAAAATAGGTGGGCAGAGGTTTATTCTGTCACTGCTCAGGAGGCTAAAAGTCCAAAGTCAAGTGTTGGCAGGTTTGCGGTCCTTCTGAAGGCTCTAGGAGAAGAAATTTCCTTGTTTCTCCCTAGCTTCTCGTGGCTCTCAGCAATCCTCAGTGTTCCTTGGCTCGGAGAGATCACTCCCATCTCTGTTCCATGTTCCTTATGCCTCCTCTGTGTTTTCGTGTCTGAGTCTCCTTCTCTCTTCTCTTATAAAGACACCAGTCACTGGGTTTAGGGCCCACTATAATCCAGTATGACATCATCTTAGCTAATTACTTCTGCAAAGACCCTATTTCCAAATAAGGACACATTCTAAGGTTCCAGATGGACATAAATTGAGGGGACATTATACAGCCCAGTACAATGGATTAGTAAGACAAAGCAGGAGGGAAAGTCTGCTCATCCAAAGAAATATTGTTTAATTTGAGAGGAATTGCAAGGTTTCATCTGCCCAGAGTTACTTCTACTATTCTGTCATAGCTTCCCTTTACGTCTAATTAGAAATGTCCAATGATCTCCTTGAATCTGACACCATCTCCAAAAAACCATGGTGACAAATGCCCACATGACTCAGGAGAAGAGGGAGGGTTACTTTGCTCAGATTAGATCAACTTCGCTAATTATCTTCCTGAAGAGCAGACAGAATTTTGTATGTCTTGAAAGGAAACGATTGTTAAGGAGGGGAGAAGGCAACTTGAGCATAGTGAAAAGACTCTAGTCTTTAGTATCAGACAAAGCAGTTCAAGTCTCAGTGCTGCAATGTACTAGTTTCCTAATCATGGGCAACTCTCCTGGCAGCAACCTCTGGGGAATGAGATTTACATCTAGGGTTGGTTATTTTTAGGATTAAAGAAAGACACAGTAGGTATTCAAAATCAATGTTTCCTACATTAGTAGTAGTAATACTGGTAGTAGTAGCAGAGCAAGGCTGCCCAAAAGGATAGGCTGCTAGTTAAAGAGATGGCATCTAAACTGTATTTTACCTTTATACAATTTTGAAGAAGTTAAGCCTATATTCCATACCCAAGAAGGGGACAGTAGGCTACCTTAGAATGCTGAAACAAAAGATTCAGTATTTACTGGCGTGGTCAGACCTCCAAAGTCCTCATTCTTTGTATGCTGGATTCAGCTTACCCACATCTCACCTCTGGCAGACTGCCGACGTTGGACCTGCGAACCCCCAGGGCCCAGACTCAACACTTCCCAACGTGGCACAAATTCAACTCCTTTTCTCACAATAATTTTGTTTTGCAGAGAAGGTAATGTGTCAAAGTTGGAGTATTTCTCAATAGCCAGAGGGCTCTTTCAGAATTGTGATCATATGTAAATTTCAGGTTTGTTTTTTTTACCACCAGCTGGTAGGCCAACTTCTTTCCCTCTGCCTCTCAATCCCTCCCATTAGCCCCTGGTTTCCAAAATAGAGTGCTGGGGTGATGATTGGAACTTGCCATGGATTAAGCCTGGCTGGGTTAGTCCACAAAATCTATGAATGCATCAGAGAAACTTCTGAGAAGTAGCCATTCCACACCAGTTTTGGTCTCTGTATTTCTGTCTCAGTCTCCTCGGTGGATTTCTTGCCCCTCGTCATCTCCCCCCAACATCAGCACCATCATCACCACCGACTTAGCCCCATGGGCTGTGGCCCCGCCTCCGGCGTGTGGTAGAAAACGCTCAGGCAGAGATGTCTTTTTAGCAAATGATCACTAGGGGGCAGCACATTGAAAGGTTTAAAGCCTTTGTATATACTTTCACTGGGTGGATCCTTTAACCTTCTAAACAGTATTTTATTATAAAGGTGAAACGTATACTTTCGCATGAAGTTCTTAACTATTTTTTTCTTAGACTTTCAGGACAAAAGCAGTCTGGTGATGATACTGACCTGACACTGAGTGGTTATAGAGATTTAACTAGGCTCTGTGGGACAGTGAAGTACATACAGTGTTTACTTTGTAGAGGTCAAAATACACCTTATTTTTCTCATCCTCAGTGACCCATATCCTTCCATTTTGAGGAAAAAAATCACGAAAAATGTTCTGTCACACAGTTCTCTCCACTTCCTTCAGAGAACTGAAATATCTGCACTGCCAACAGCAAAGGATTTTCTGAACAAAACAAAAACGTGTCCTTGCCAAAGGATAAAAAATAGTTGACCATTGGAAGAGACTCCAGTAGTGAATGGAAACTAACACAGCCCTAAATCCCTCTTCTCTTAGCATGATCCTTATAAGCTTGGGACCTTGAAGTGGAAGTAAGTAGAAATAAGTAGAAACTTATTTAAGAAAAAGGAACTTCTATCACCTTTATTTATTTATTTTATTGATTCATTAATTCTGCCATACACTTTTTTTTTTAATGTTGAGCCTTCTTTTAATTTATTTATTTATTTTTGCAGTGTTGGGTCTTCGTTTCTGTGCGAGGGCTTTCTCTAGTTGTGGCAAGCGGGGGCCACTCTTCATCGCGGTGCGCGGGCCTCTCACTGTCGTGGCCTCTCTTGTTGCAGAGCACAGGCTCCAGACGCGCAGGCTCAGTGGTTGTGGCTCACAGGCCTAGTTGCTCCGTGGCATGTGGGATCCTCCCAGACCAGGGCTCAAACCCGTGTCCCCTGCATTAGCAGGCAGATTCTCAACCACTGCGCCACCAGGGAAGCCCTCTATCACCTTTAAATACCTGAAAATAATCTTCTTTCTCTCTTTTTCTGATGGTCACACACACACACACACACACACACACACAGTCACTCACACACAGTCACTCACACACAACACACAAGTAGTTTTGCTTTAAATTGATTATGGAAAAGAGAAATGTAGAAGAGCTCCAGCCTATTTATCTCAGTAGAAAAATCAGTGACTCAGACTGTGGTGCGTGGGTTGTAGTTAATTGGGATGAAAGCTCAAAATAAATGCAGTTTTCCATGAGTAGTGGTGAGTAGAACTTGTATACCCGTATAGTTTCAATCCTATAGTACAAAAAGAAAAGAAGTGACGTGTGTACATGTAATGTTCTGGTAACATAAAGAAACAATAAGAGAGGAAAAATAAAAACTAAATGCCTCTTCAGTTGAAACTGGAAAGCAGTTAGGTAGAGAGCATGGAAAGGCATCAGATGTGAAACAGGCGTCAAGAAGATAGGCAACAAAGATTGGTCCCAGGATTTAGCTAAGTGAGAGGGAAGAAATTACCTTGGATTGGGAGAATTGGAGTCAGAAAGTAAGAAGTTTAAGGAAAATGTTCTTTCAAAAAACGTTAGAATTAAGTAATCATAGCGCATTCAAAATACTGTGACTACATGTCATGAGCACAAAAGTGGAGGGACAATGGGGTGAAAGGATATCTTTATCCTTTGAGCTGGTTCCACATGAGGGTAGACAGGAGGAACCAAGAACAGAATTGATGTCAGAGAAGGAAGAAAGGATGCTTGTGGCTGAGAGTAAATTGTTCTTTATTCTTGAGATGAAATGGAATTTTGCAGTGCTAGTTAGAAATTTACATGGCACAGGTCTCAGAATGAATTTTTATAAGTATTTTATTCTGTAGATAGAGTGGAATTAGATGACCCCCAGCTCTGATAGATCCAGCAATAACAGACCATAGATTTCACATTCAAGTTCTCACATCTGATATGTGTTCCTCACCGTGGGATACTACATCAAAAATAATTTTTGTCTTTTTAATTCTCAAGGCTTTGCCCATCAAGTAATCATTTCCTATAGTTGCTTGGGACTCATTTGCCCAGAACTCACCTCTGGAAGCAGGAGATCCATTGTGGGACTCACACAAAAACCTTGAGTGTCTCTGAGATGGAGAACTCCATGGTCATCTTCCCTTTTTTGCTTTCCTCTCATGGCAAGGCTCTGCTGTGTTGCCAGAAAGCAGCCCTGCAAGTTTAACGTGGCTTTATGGTGTCAAGAACGATCAGTTCATACAATCCAACTAGGCTATTACTTCTGTGACCTCACTGAAAATACCACACCCTCTTGCCCCTCCCACTCCCCACTCCGTTGAATCCTATTATCTTCTCCGACTACCATGGTGACAGAAAGTCCTGATGTTGGTCATTCTTTGGGGAAAATGGTTGTAATAAATATTGTGGCGTGGGTTACTGCTCTAAGCCAAGGTTTTGACATTTGGGGCACTATTGACATTTGGGGCTAGGTAATTCTTTGTCTTGGGGGGCTGTCCTGTGCATTGTAGGACGTTTAGCAGCATCTCTGGCCTCTAGCCATTAGATGTCAAGAGCACAAAATGTCTCCAGACACTGCAAAGGGCACCTAGGGGATAAAATCACCCTGATTGAGAAGCACTGCACTAAACCACTACCTCCCACTAATTTCTCATGAATTGGTCCCAACCGTCTAGCAGGGCATTGAGAAAAATGAGAGGTTTTTAGAGCTCAGGAAAGCCATCAGCTCAGGAAGTCTCAGGGAGTGGCCACAACAGGTCAATATGCACTGGCTCTTACGAGGCAGAGGTAATTTCCAGAGAAGCATAGAAGACTGATGAAGCGAAGACAGAGATGAGGGGTATAGAGAAAGACAGCCGAATGGAAGAAGAAATATGAAGAACAATGTTGCTTTCACTCTGGGTCTTACACAGATAACCAGATAGTCAGGAAACCAGGGATCTGGTCTCCACTCTGCTCACCTCTTTGTCTTTAGACCATGGGCTTATCCTTAGTTTCCTGATCTATACAATGTGGCTATGCTTCCAGACCTGGGTATCTCAGATTGTTGTGTTAAGGTAACATATAAGAACATACTTTGTAATTGTGTTCTCTTTAAAAGTGTCAAGAATCACTATTTTTGTAGAGCTGTGCCTCACATGTAAGTCAGAAGGCTGAGAGGATGTTCCGCAAATCTGTAGAGGGCTTGGGGCTAAAGAGAGCCAGCTTCATCCTGGAGCAGAATCATGTAGTTTGGCAAAAACCCAAGTCATACTTCATAAGCTAACTCTGGAGTCTTGGGCATAGGGAACAGTTATGAAGGGCATTCAAGAGCGTATATATCTGAGTAGATAGGATAGTAAAACTTAACTGTTAACATCTTCCATATAAAGGAATTTCTATTAATTTCAACGTACACTTATGGGTCTTCTCAAAGGGAAAACCTTAGTCAATACTAGTACTAAGGCCACAACACTGTTTGTGTTCTATGGTAGAAAGGAGAATACTTGCCTGGCAAAAACTTTTTAAAAAGATAGTTTAAGTAACTGTAGACAGAGTAATCATGGAATTTTTTCTCATATTTTATATGGAGAGCTGATAAAATCTTTCTCAAAACAATATTTGTTTTAAAGATGAGGATTGGCTGGTAGACAACAGGGGAACAAGTGAAAACACCAGGTTGAAAACTTAAAGCAAGAAAACCTTTTGGAACTTCCTAAAAGGTTATGTTGAGGATCAGCTCAAGTTTTAAAGAAAGATTTAGTGCTTATTTGTTCAACCCTAGTAAAAATAACTAAACATGTTTGCCTCCGGGAGACTAGACTATTGTACATGGCCAAAAGGAAGAATGACATTAGCTAGGATTAACCCAGTCCTTTCTGGAATATATGTGTGGCAGAACTGAGAAGCGTAGGTAGAAGCACATGACTGGATTACCCTCATCTTCTATTTACATAGGAGTTTAGACATCTTCCTTTCTCATTTTCAGCTTTTCTGTTGACCAAACTACAAATGAAAACGTGTGGGATATGCTTTTGGCTTTCTGTATCTGAAATACCTTTGGAAATTGCAGTCATGCTAAACTGGATACTGAGAGCTTAATTATAGTAAGATCTGGTAGGGTAGGAGGTAGCCTTCAGCAGCTGAGATAGCAGACAGCTTTCTGTTTCTGTTTGGTCTTTGGGGATAAATTCAAACCTTCCTCTCTTATACCTCTCTCCCTTTTCATTCCCTCAAGCCAGAAAGCTTAAACTTTTTGCAAAACATTGTTACTTCAGTCATCTCATGGGGAATGATTAATCAGTAACCCCAGTTTAATGATACAAGGAATAGAATGGCTGGTTGCCAGAAAGACAAAGGTGACTTGAAGGATGTTATGAGCTTTTGAGGAAAATCAGTGCTCTAAACTGGCATTAGATCGCTGCTTTATTTCTGTCAGATTCTAGGATTTCAATAAATGCCTCTCCAGAACGGTATAGAGAGTGGAGTAGTGGTAACTTTCAATGGTGAGGTATATTAAAAAATGGGGTAGGCACCCCCAAAGTTTGTGGGTTCCCTATCACTGAATGATTTCTGATAGGAAGAAGAATTTCTTGCCTTGTTAAAGAAACACGCAAAACAGAGGGACAAACCCTCATGAGTCCCACTTAACTTGAAATTGTAGGATTTATATGTGGTGTTGGATTCTTGGAACTTTTGGACGAAAAGTACTGAAGCCATGTTTAAAGAAACAGGTCCATTTTATGTGATACAGCATGGCTGACACTTGAAAACAATAAGCCCATCACAAAAAGACAAATACTGCATGATTCCACTTACATGAAATACCTAAGTAGCCAAACTCTAGAAACAGAGAGTATAAGTGTGGTTGCCAGGGGCTGGGAGAGGGGGAAATAGGGAGTTGTTCAATTGATAATAGAATTTCAGTTTTGCAAGGTGAAAAAACTCTATAGCTCTGTTGCACAACAATGTGAATGCACTTAACATTAGGGAACTAAGACAGAAAAGTGAAGATGGTAAATTTAATGTGTTTTTTTAACCACAATTAAAAATTTTTTAAAGCATTAAAAATTTATTTTAAACTGTTTGGCAAGGAAAAGGACTTTGTTTTAAAATTCTGTCATGAATAATTGAGTAAGAGCACAGAATGCAAAGTGTATAGCTGAGCGCATGTGATTACGTTAGTCTATCAGATAAGCTTGCAGATCAGAGAAGGAGAACCACTAAATTTTGAGTACAACAAAAGAACAACAATTCTGCTGCTTCCTGTTGGTTAAGTGACTACATCATGCAGTCATTCAATAAATATTTACTGAACAAAGAGAAGGGCAAATCATTGTGCTCGGTGACCGGCATTCAGCGATGAATAAGACATTTCAATTTCACACCTCAGTCTACTGCAAATTCCCCTCGCCGAGGTTGTCAATGACCTTCTAGTGACGAGCTACATTAGAAGCATTGTTTTTACAGAGCCTCATTGATTATTTCCTTCTTCTTTAAACTTTCTTCTCTATTGGCTTCCTTGACTTCACCTTTACCTGGTTCTTTTTCTGCTAAAGCTGTTTCCTCTAGCTACTCCATAAATATTGGTGTTCTTCAGGGTTTTATCCTAGACCCTCCCCTTTATTCCAAGTACATACACCCTAGGAAAACTCTTCAACTAGCTAATGACCTCCAAATCTTACCTCCACCTTAAACATCTTTCTCTGGGCTCCAGAATGTTACATCTTATATACTATTAGATAGCTTTACCTGAATGTCCCAAACTCAACATATTTAAAACTCCACTTACTCTCTTTTCTGATGTCCTTCTCTCCTTACATGCTCTTTATCGGGAAATGACATCATCATTAATTTAATTGCCCAAGTCAGAACCTGGGAGTCACTCTATATTTCTTCCTCTACGCTGTCCTCACCGAGAATGACCCAACATGGTCTGTTAATTTCATTTCAAATAATTTATAAATATGAGACATCCTCTCCTTCATTTTACTGTCATTGCTTGAGTTCTCATTTGAATTATTATATTTGAATTATTTCAATAGACATGTTAGTTTCCACTCACCTAGGCTTGACTTTCCTTAATCCACCTGACACATTACTATCAGAATGACCTTACCACACGAAGTTGATTATGTCATTTTCTCTGTGCAAAATTCTTTAATAGTTCCCATTACCTCTAGGACAAAATCTTTCCACCTTTTCAGTGCCTTTTGAGTTCTCTCTCTCCTTTTCTTAAGCATCATCTCTTACTTATGTTACCTTTGCGTCCTACTCTCAAGCAAAATTGAACTCTTCAGTTTGAGACCATCTCTTTGACAAGAGAGATGCACTTTTCTTAGCCAGTTGGAGTCATATTTGTAAGTGGCTCGTGACTATTATTTTATTGATTTTAAAAGTACAAAATTATATAATAACTCTCTTCTTTCTGTTCAATGTTTCCATAAACCTAGAACTACTCAAAAAATAAAGTCTATTAATTACATGTTTTAAAAGTACACACAATTCCTGAAAACAGGCAAGTAATTAGCTTGCTTACCACTTATGCCTGTTTTATTAAGCCCGTTCCCTGATGATGGGGAACACAAGAACATTAAGAAACTAAGGTAAAAGAAAAGAAAAAGTAGTTAACAGATGTACATCTTCTAAGAAGAGAATCTCAATGACCATAATGTTACTTTTGAAAAAATAATATTAATGCTACTGATGATCATGGTAATGATAGCAGCAGCGAACATTTGTTGAAAACTTACTCTGTGCCAGGAACTGAGCATTTTTACCCCTGAGGTAGGTGTCATCATTATTATACCCATTTTCTGGATGAAGGTTCACAAAGGTTAAGTCTCTTGCTGAAGGTCACACAGATCTTAAATAAAAGTATAATGAGAAAGCCTCTTTGGCATTATAGTTACTACTGCCTCTAAGAGAATGTAGAAAAAGAGAATTTTTTCTACATGTTCTACCAAACATTTCTCATTTCTTTACTCCGAAAGCTTTCCCTCATTTTAAGAGATCTGCACCATTTTAGCCAAGATGGGTGAGAGAGACCTTTGTCGCAGTTATTTAAAACCCAGATTATATGAGAGCTGTAGCTTCATCATCTCTACATTAAGCCACAGCAGGGGGAAAGCTACATGAAAAATGAATATCTGGTAATAAGTAGTCTCTGCCTTGGGCAACATCTTCCCTTTGAATTTAAAAGAGAGAGAAAATAATATATCTCTGTTATGAATGTGGGGAAGGGAAAATTCATAAAACTCAGATCCCTTTGTTAGAGATTCACACAAAACAACAAAGGGAACGTGTAAATGCTTTTTACAGAACGGAAGCTCCTTTTCTGGCTTAGGCTGAACACAAAACGATGTTGTGGCAGGGTTGGTGAAGAGGAAATTAGATAGTTTGAAGTTCCCAACAAGATAGAACACAACCAGACTTATACTGCCTACAAAAACCATTTGGCGCTAGTGGAATGCAGAGAAAGCCTTGAAGGGGAAGGTTCAATGGGTGATTCAGAGCCTCTCCCCTCTCTGCATCCGGTCACACCAGGGCAGTGGGATTACAGAGAGAATTTTCCCTGGGAAAACAAAGGTACGGATGTTCTGACTTCACGTGTTATTGTGTTTTATTCTTTCCCAATCATGTTCACGTTTTATCCTAGAGACAGATTTCTGGGGGCAGCAAGGCGGGTACTGTTATCCCTATTTATTCAAGAAAAGAAATTCAGAGCCAATGAGGTTGTTTGTCCGGGCTATGTTCAGGGAGCTAATAAGGGATGGGAAATGTACTAGAACCAGGGATGCTTAGGCTGGTTCTGTACTCAGTGCTCATGAGGTCAAAGCAAATAGAGGAAAAGAATGAACCTCAGATCTCCTCTTTCCAAGGTCTAGGTAAGGGCATGTGAAGTACAGAAACACACAGTGGAAGAAAAGACCATCCCAAGCTCACCAGAACTAACTCCTAGATTTGTGGAGTGATTGTCTCGTTTTGGGTTCTTCAGGAAAAGATCCTAATACAAAGATTTTAACACAAGACATTTGATTTGGAGGTGGTGACTCAGGAAAAGCCAGCTGGAGAGTGGGAAATTGAGAAAGGTAGGAAAGTCAGTCGATAAAGGGTGCATAATCAAACCAGTTACTGCCGTTTGTGACTGGACCTTAATTCTCCCAGGATGTTGAAAATGTACTTCATAGTTTGCCCATCCAAAGGGCGAGGGTTAAGAAATGTTGCAGAGGTGGGTGTAAAGGGGGAACACTGATTCCCCAACACTTCTAGCCAGATTTATGCAGGCCCTCACCTGCAGAGAAAGTCCTCAGAAAGTTGAAAATTGGCTGGTTTTCACTCCAATGATAACATCAAAAGGGGCTTGGGTGGGGACTGACAGCATCTACATCGTAGTACCTCCCACAAAGGTCAAGAGTGGAAGAGAAAGATTGGAAGAGTAGACATAGAAAAGTCTCATTCTTGGTTAGAGAAGGATACTATCATTGACTGAGTTTTCTCAGTATCAGAGGTAATATCAGAAGACCACTTTTTAAAATTTTTCATGAACCTCCCTCCTGCCTCTTCCTTAACCCCTGGCAACCACTAATCTCTTCTCCATTTCTATAGTTTTGTCCTTTTAAGAGTGTTCTACAAATGTCATCATATAGTATGAATCTTTCGGAATTCGATTTTTTTAAACCAGCATAATTCTCTGGAAATTCGTGTTGTTGCACATACTGAGAGTTTATTCCTTTTTATTGTGAAGTATAATCTATGGTACGGATGTAACGCACTTTAACTATTCAGATGTTGAAAGGCATTTGGGATTTTGCTAGTTTCTAACTATCGTGAATAAGGCAGCTAGGAGCATTTCTGTATAGGTTTATATGTGAGCATAAGTTTTCATTTCTCTTGGATAAATGCCCAGGAATGCAACTCTTAGGCAATATAATAGTTTCACGCTATTTTTTTTTTTTTTTACTTAATTGCCAAACTGTTTTTCAAAGTGGCTTTTACATTTTACGTCCACATCAGCAATGTATGAGTGTGGGATTACAGAGAGAATTGCAGTTGCAGTTTCTTTTCATCCTCACCGGCATTGCATGTTGTCATTATTTTGTATTTTTAGTCATTTTGATAGGTATGTAGTGATTCTAATTGTGATTTTTATTTTCATTTCACTAATTATTTATGATGTGGAACATATTTTCATGAGCTTCTAAATATAAAGCGTTGGTTGGATATGTGATTTACAAATATTTTCTCTGAGTCTATAATTTGTCTTTTCTTTTAACAGTATATTTTGCAGATCAAAGTTCTTGATTTTGATTAGATTCAATTTATTACTTTCTCCTCTTATGCACCATGCTTTTAGTGTCAAGTCTGAGAACACTTTGGCTAGTCCTAAGTCCCAAATATTTTATCCTATGCTCTTTTCTAGGCATTTTATAATTTTACATTTAAGTCCATGACCCATTTTTGTATAAGTTAAATTTTGCGTAAGTTAATTTTGTATAAGGTGTGAGATATAGGTTAAGATTCATTTTTTGCCAATGAAGACTCAGCACCATTTACTGAAAAAGTAATCCTTTCTCCATTGAATTGAATTGCTTTTGCTTATTTGTCAAAAATCAACTGGACATGTTAATGTGGCTCAATTTCAGGGTTCTCTATTTCATTGATCTTTGTGTCTTTCCCTCTGTCAGTAATATACTTTCTTGCTTATTTCAACTATATACTAAGCCTGAACATTGGGAAGAGGGATTCCTCCCACTTCATTTTTAATTTTCAAAATTATCTTGAAAAATAAAGGTCTAGAGTCTTTCCCCTTCTGTATAAATTTTAGAGTAAGTTTGTCAATGTCTACATAAAACTTTCTGAGATTTTGATAGGAATTTTGATAAGCATATACATAAATTTAGGGAGAATTGATATTTATTATGTGGAGTTTTCAAATCCATGAACATGGCATACTCTCTCCAAGTATTTAGATTTTCTTTGATTTTTTTCCTCAACATGTTCTCATTTTCACATACAGCTCCCATACATGTTTTGCTACATTTATATCTATTTCATTTTCTTTTGGGCAATTGTAAATGATATGCATATTTTATTTCAGTTTCTACTTTTTCATAGTCAAAATCATTGTCAATATTTTTGTGTGCTGATCATTAATCCTGTGACCCTACTAAAATGTTCTAGGTGGTTTTGTTTTGTAGATTCCTTGGAATTTTCTATCTCTACACGATACCATTTGCAAACAGAGGTTGTTTGATTTCTTTTTTTTCCAATTTGTGTGCCTTTTGTTTTTTTTCCATGCCTTATAATTGTGACAGAGAAGAACAAACCTGACTCCATATTGAATCTGTTTCTTCAACTCTGTTGCCTGTGCCTAGTCATGCTGGCTCTGCACCTTTTTAAAAGCATGTTGCCTGTAGACTGATATGTGCGTGATAGCCCATTTTCAAGGCTCTGACCTTTAAAGGTATAATACTTTTCTATTCATATAGAGATAAAAAGTTGCAAAACAGAAAATAAAAATTGTCTTGTTGCAGGTTTATAGGAACATTGTGACCAGATCTACTTGGACAACTGCAAAAATAAAAGATTCCTGCACCAAGAAGTCTGTAACAACCAGCCACACCCCCATCACCTTTTAGTATAAAGAAGCCTGAATTCTAACTCAGGTAAGATGGTTCTTTGGGACACTAGTCCACCACCTTCTTGGTTTGCTGGCTTTCCAAATAAAGTCACTATTCCTTGCCCCCAAAACTCGTCTCTCAATTTATTGGCCTGTCATGCTAAGAGCACTATGAGCTTGGACTCAGTAACACTATTGCAGTGACTAAAACTTCCAGTTCTATGTTAAATAGAAGTGAGAGATCCTTGCTTTGTTTCTGATCTTAGAGGGAAAGCATTCTATCTTCCATCATTAAATGTGATGTTAGCTGTAGATTACTTATTGATGTTCTTTATGAGGTTGGAAAAGTCACCCTCAATTCCTAGCATACAGAGAGTTTTTATAGTGAACGGAAGTTGAATTATGTTGACATTTTTTGGTGTTAATTGATATGATCATATGATTTTTCCTCTTTAGCTGGTTGTTATGGTGAATTAGATTGATTAAAGTTTGAAGATTAAACCAGCTTATATATGTGGAATAAATTCTACTTGGCCATGATGGATTATTCCTTTTATACTATGTTTGATTAGATTTGCTAATATTTTCTTGAATTCCCAGAATTCAACATCTGAGAGTTTCAGATATGTGAATCTTATGACAAACAGATTTTATCTTTTCTGCCAGGCTTGGTCTGTCTTATTTGCGTGAAGAAAATGTGATTTTAGGAGTACAAGAAAGGGTTTCACCATACATGTTCTCATGCTTGTTGATGACTAAAAAAATTTAAGAGAGGACAAATCATTTTATCCTACAATCAAAAATAAACAGCTTGAAGTGCAAAACACCTATGGGAAAATACATCAGCAGATTTTAACCTTGGGGAAAGTAGTGATACAGACATCTCTAATTTTGCCCATCGTGAACAGCAACATGTACAAATGTTGGGCATTTACCATTCCTCCCTGTTATCCATTATCCCTGCATTTCCAATCCCCACTCTTTATTAACACACCACATCAAAACTCCGAGACCAATCTTCACAATGTTTAAAATCTTGTGTTTTTTGGTTTTGTTTGTTTCTTTTTTTTTTTTTTTTAACGTGGATGTGTAACATAAATAACGCCTATAGATCTGAGTTGTTCTAGAAGTGAGATATCTGGGGAAGAAGACGCAAGCCCAATCTGTTTTTCCCTGCCAACAGTTTAAAAACCACTTTCCTAACCCATGTTTCCCTGAAAAATACGTAGGACAATTGCTCAAGGGGAGAGGAAATACTCAAGTAAGTCACTTTCTTTTTCGTTGAAATGATGTACTTCCAAAAGTCTGGATGTGAGAGGCTAATCAAAGTCACTACTACTTTCACTCTCTCTAATTACCTTCAGAACCAAACCAAAACAGGTTATGCAGGACTAGAAAAGGAGAATATCTATGCAGAACTCATGTTGATATCACTGTAATTAAAAATATGCTCCAGGGCTTCCCTGGTGGCGCAGTGGTTGAGAGTCCGCCTGCCGATGCGGGGGACACGGGCTCGTGCGCCGGTCCGGGAAGATCCCACATGCCGCAGAGCGGCTGGGCCCGTGAGCCATGACTGCTGAGCCTGCATGTCCGGAACCTGTGCTCTGCAACGGGAGAGGCCACAACAGTGAGAGGCGGGCGTACCGCAAAAAAAAAAAAAAAAACCTCCAAATCCAAGTTTTGACTACAAACAGGAAGTTTTCTTTGTGGGCCTCAAGACTCTCTTTCCCTCTGATGCTGTCCTTCTGTATCAGTGTGACCCCAATGACTCTCCTGTCACCACAAACAATGTTTTTGGAGGGGAGATTTTGAGCAATTCTTGGAGCTAAAGCTGTAGTAATTGTCACTATATAAACATATGTAATACATGTAATACAAAACCTAAAAGTGACACTACCAAAATAGAAGTTGTGGTAGGGTAGTGAGGTTACAGGATTTTATTCGCCCAGGAATTTTGAAAATAATATTCAAATTTAGAGTTTGGAGCTTAGTGTATTTTATACCTTATTGCTTTGATAGGAGAAAAAGATGTAACTGGGATTTCAGTTGGCCCCATTTACCCTCTTCCAGAGAGAAGGGAACACAGGACTTTTTATGGAAGTGTGGTCTTCTGCTCACCTCCCCACGTTCCTTCCCCACCAGGGAGCAATGAGGGAATGAATTTTCATGACTGCAAAAGACAAAGAAGGAAAGGACAGCTCTGGCATAGTGGGAAAATGACTGTATTTTGAGGCAGGATGCTTAGGTTCAATCCCTGGCCCTGGAATTACTAACAATGTAATTTTGAACAAATCACTTTATATCTCTAGCTACAATTTTCTCTTCTATAAAACAGAACGTTTACCTCTAAAGCGTACCTTGTTAATTTCTTCAGTGGTGCACCTACATCTCTCATGTTAGGGGAGAGTCATTTCCTAAGTGCAGATAAATAGCTGTTCACACTTGATGGAATTAATCTCTGTGCATTAGTGATGAAAACATTTTATGCATTGGTTCCTGAATTTGCCCAAGCATTGGAAGTTTTAAGAGCTGAGATTTAAATCCATCCCAAACTAAGTGAATCAGAATTTCCATGGGCAAGATCCAAGGCTCATCTTTTCAAAAGCTCTTCACAGTGATTTTGATGATTGGCCAGATTTGGGGGGACCAGTGCTTTTCAAACTTTAAGGTGCGTGTGATTCACTCAGAGTTCTTGTTTATTTGGAGATTTTAATACATGGACCTGGGGTGGGGACTGAGACTCCGCATTTCTGAAACCCTCAAGGCTCAGCTCTCAGGGGACGCAGATGCTGTAGACGGGGACAGGAGCACCACTCTTTAGGTAGCGAGGAGTTAGATCTCCCTTTGGGTCTTCCTCTCTTTGGAAGGGCAGGTCACATACTGTCAAGGAGGTTCTTTCTAGGAAAAGAGAAACATGACTTCAGCCCAGAGACCCTTTTGGTTATGAGTATTTCAAATGGTAAAGGAACCATAAATTATTTCTGGCAGGACTAAAATATAAATGCTTGAATGTGTAATTAAAATGTCAACTTTAAGGAGCTGTTAAAAGAAAAAAGGCAGTTGATCAAATATCATTCCTTGTTTCTATGAGATATTCTGGAAGATAGAGGCAGGAGTCATGGTTTCTTTTGCAAGTTCATAGATAGGGAAACTCGATGATTATAACAATTTAGAATCAGACAATGCTCCAGGTAATAAAATTCCATTTTTATTGGAAGATTTCCTCAACAATAGATACTTACTGGGAAATTCCATGTTCAATCATTTAAATTCAGACTTCTCATAAATACTGAAATGGGGTCAGGAAACATTTTAAAAAAATCTAAACAAACTTTTAATGTTTTAAATTAAGTAAACATTAAAAGCAATCTCACTTGATGAGTTTATCAGGATCCAAGGTCTCATCTTCAACTTTGTGTGTTCAAGACACTGTATTATGAAAGTTAACCATAATATCAGGATTATTAATTTACACTAAAAATAAAGCTGTTTGGTATAACAATTGTTTCCTTCTTCTAATCAATATATATTTTCCTATAGGCAAATTGATGATGATGCTATCTGGAGGCATGGTTTCAGAATGAAGGAATTAATTATATGATCTAAATACTTAATATCAAGTTCTGATAATTTGCTGCTTCGATCTCCATACCAGAGTTGCCTTTACGATAGGTAAAACGCACACCTCAACCCATATGAACGGATACTGTCCTCAGTTGGGACTCTGGCTATAGTCTACCAAAATGGTGGCTCCATGCTGAACACCAGCCCCACTGTGCAAGGTGCGTGGGACTTTTGAGTCCATCAGGATACTCTAATCTTGAGACAGTGAACGACAAAGTCAGTGTTTCTTATTTTACGCTTTTATTCCTGATCATCACAGTCTCTCTTCCTAGTCACACACTGAACACTACTTTTCTCTTCCTTTGGGAGAATAGAAGAAAATTGATCATAATTTTCAGTTTATGGCTAATTATGGCCATGTTTATTTTGTGATATTTATTATTTTCCTTTACCAGCCCCCATGCCCAATTCCATTTTCTTAACCCCTCAGTAGGTACCCACCTTGTATTTGTCATATAAGTCTTTCCAATCTGCCTTCCATAACGTGCTTTAATCTTTGAAAAATATAAGGTGTGATTTTCTTTCAGTTTAATACATATAAATTTAATGCTGTAAAATAAAAATTATAATTGCATTTGTTTTCTTACCATTTTCACACAACATTTATGTTTTGATGACCATCAATGTTCGGAAGTCTAGTTCATGGCTTCTGTCTGTTGCAATAATAATTCCACTCTATGTATTAATATATATCGTTACTTAGCCATTCCACTGGTGAGACCATGTTAGACCATGTCCACCTCTGTTACCATGAGCACTACTCAGTGAATATCTTGATGCACTCAGCATTTTGACTGAGTTTTTTGGTGTATATGTCCAAGAGTAAAATCGCTGAATTAAAAGATATAAGGACTTTACATTTTCTATTGGGTTTCCAATATTTTCTTTCCTTATTTCAAGAGTTCCTTGTATATTCTCAGTATTAACTCTTGTCAGTTATAAAAATTACAAATACTTTCCCCAGTCTGTCTTCTATCCATTTACTTTGTTTAAGATGTCTTTTATTTAAGAGAAGTTTCAATTTTTCACGTGATCTAATGTATATATTTAATTTTCCTCTTATGTCTTGTACTTTTAGGATGTTAGATAAGACATTTTACACTTGTAAAGTTACAAAGATATTCTCTTGTTTCTTCCTCTTTATTATTTTACATTTAGATTTTTACCTATCTAAATTTTATTTTAGTGCATGGTGTGAGGTAGCTATCCAAATGTATTTTTCTCCATATAAAGACCAATTATACTAACAGCATTTACAAAATCACTTCATTCCCTCCCATATATCATATATTAAGTCAAAAGTGTACAAATGAATTCTGTTCTTGTTATCTGTTCTTGTTCCAGGGGCACTATTTTAATTATTTGGCTTTGTAATGTTGCTTGCATGCAGACATATTTGTTTATCTTTTTCCAAAATGTATTAGTTATGCAGGGATTTTTATTCATTAGTATCAATTTTTGAATTAATTTGTTAAATTCCTTCTTTTCAAAATTTTCTGAGATTTTAATGTAATTTCATGGAATGAATAATTCATAAGTTATTTTAGAAGAGAACTGCTGTTCACACATACACACACACGCACACACACACACACACACACACAAAATCTTTTATATCCTCTAATAAAATATTAAACTTTTCTCCATAAAGGTATTATGCTGTCTTTGCTAGGTTAATTCCTAGGAACTTAATAACTGTTGAGGAATATTATTTTTTAATTGTTGATAGAGGAACAGAACTAAATCTTGTATGTGGCTCTTTTATTAAGTAAAAAAAATAATTTCTTATGTTCAGTAGTTTATATAGTAATTCTCTTGGGATTTCATTAATAAATAATATCTATTTGTCATTATAGCTTTATTTATGTTTTATTTCATTTACAAGACCTACAATACTTTGTTGAGGAGTCACTGTAATGGCAAAAATTCTTACCAGGTGCCTAAACTTATATAAAGTTTGTCTAAAATGTTTATATTATGGATGTTTGGAAGAAAGCCATAAGGCTAAGGAAGTTCTATTCATAATTTTCTAATAATTGTCACTATTAATAGATTTTTAACATTGTAACAGGCTTTCCTTCCTCTATTTGATATTTTTCTCTTTCATTCTGGTAACATGGTAAATTACTTTGACAGATTTTCTGATGTTTAACCTCTTTGTATTATTGAGTTATACCCTATATTACTACACATTAAAAAAAGAAAAGAAACATTGAGGTATATGGAGATTGATTCTAGTAATACCTTTTTTCCCTGTTAGTTTGAAAATGGTTACAATAAGATATTAAACTTTAAAAAGTTAAATAATGACCTGTTCAATAATAGGGACTTAATATTTTATTTAGGAGTTTTACATCTACGTGATTTTTCTTTAAATAAGTTAATATCATTAGTCACTCTCTTTTATGGCAGGATCGTTCATTCTCTGAAAGGTAATTTTAAAAATTTAACCTCAAATATATTATAGCTTTATTTTTTAAGGCTTAGAGGGAAATCTTATTTCTCTGATCTCAACCCATTGTCACTTCACATATGCTCTCAAAATTCTATTAAAAGCATACTACTTGGAGAATGCTTCCCCTTTTTTTTGGCCTCTTTATGGCAGAAGCTGTGAGATTTAGAGCCCTAAGATAAATAAAGCAGGGTAGCTTTTTAAAAATCTTTTAAATTCTTGTTTTATAAACCAGACAGATACCCTAGCTTCTGGTAATGGCAGAGTAGCTTAGTCAAGTTAGTTCCTCTAAGATAAAAAGTGTAAAGTGTGGACAATACATAAAAGCAACTATTTGAGGGCACTGGAAAGTGACCAAATGCAGGCTAAAGGGAATGTACCCTTGAAAGATGGAAAATGCAACAGGTTAAGATTTGGAAATTTACAGCTTTTTGCTTGAGCACATTTCCCACAAAACTTGGAGTAGGAGACAGCCATAGCTCATTGAAAATATATGAATTAAACCTTCCACTCAAAAAGTTAGAAAAAGAACATCAAAATTAACTTTACAAAAAGCAGAAGGAAGTAATTAGTAAAGATAAATGCAAAAACTAATAAATTAGAAAACGAAAACTAAATAATTAATAAAGAAAATATCAAACATATTTTTGAAATTATCAACAAATGGAAACCACTTTTCTAGTTTAGTTAAAAAGGCAAGCTCTGATGCACAAATACATGATAAAAAGTTGGGAAGTGCATAGCAAGACTAAAGAATTTTAAAACATCATATGACTACTTTATACATCTTTTGGAAAAAATTGTGAACCTAAATGAAGTAAATAAGTCTTTAGGAAAATACAATTTATTAAAAATGACTGCAGTTGAGATAAGACAGCAGATTCAAGAAGACCAGTCTCCATAGAAATAATAGAGAAACTTGTCTAATAGCTTCCCTGCGCAAGAGCACTTGTTTAGATGATTTCACAGGGAAATTCCATTAAACCTTTAAAGAGCCAGATAGGCTCAATGCTGTTTAGGCTATTCCAGTACATTAAAGAAAACCTTTCCAAAATCTTTTATGATGTAAATATAACATTAGTACAAATATCAGACAAAAACGTCACAAAAGAATGACCTATTATGCTTATACTGAGTCAATATTATCAATTATAAAACCATAAAGCACACAGAATTCAATATATGCTACCTTTGTATTCAATAAATTTATTTCAGCAATGCAAGGATGGTTTAATATTATGGGTTCCATTAATCTAAATTGTATATTGATACATCTAAGGAGAAAAATTATGTGGTCATTGCCATAGATTCTGAAAATGCATTTCACAAAAATCAATGCCTACTCCCAATTAAAATAAAAAATATAAGAATAAAACAATACAACATGTATACTCCAATGGCAACATTTTATTTAACAAGAGTGCCTGAAACACCAGACATATTTCTCCCACAGTCAGAAACAGGAAAAAATTTCCTAAATCATTGATAATATTTAACATAGTACCAGAAGCATTACTAATAAAAGCAGACTGTTAAAAGTTATTAAAGACCTAAGAGTTGAAAAAGGAAAGGTACTGTCTATATCTACAGATAATGTGATTGTATATCGAAAAAATGCAAATAATGGAAAACCTTCTACAAAACTAAGATTCCTTAATAAAGCAGAAGAATACAAAACTAATAACTCTATATCTATCTCTCTCTCTAAATAGGCTTATACTTACAAACAGTAACTAGTTAGAAGATATAATGGAATAAAAAATCATTTAAAATCATAATAAGAAATACAAAATGTGCAATCTGTTTATGAAGTAAGTTTTAAAACATTCCTGAAAAACATAAAAATTGACTTAAACAAATAGAAAGAGATACTGAGAACATTTAATACCATAAAGATGCCAACTCTTTCTAATTTATATATTTAATAATAGTTCTAATAACCATACCGAAAAGTTTTTTTCTTGAACCATATAAATTGATTCAAAAGTTCATATGGACGAGTAAATAAGCAAGAATAACCAGAAAAAATTTTAAATAGAAAAAGTTGAGGGAAATTAGTTCCATTGTGTATTAAAACAAAATATAAAGCCTCTATAATTAAAGAAGTAGGAAATTAATGAACAGGAAAACTAATGGAATAGAATAAAGAAATTACGAAGTAGGCCATGAATATGGTAATTCTGTATATGATAGATTTAGAAACTCAAATTTATCAATTAAAAAGATGAACTTTTTTTTTTTTTTTTTGCGGTACGCGGGCCTCCCACCGCTGTGGCCTCTCCCATTGCGGAGCACAGGCTCCGGATGCGCAGGCTCAGCGGTCATGACTCACGCGCCCAGCCGCTCCGCGGCATGTGGGATCTTCCCGGTCCGGGGCATGAACCCGCGTCCCCTGCATCGGCAGGTGGACTCTCAACCACTGCACCACCAGGGAAGCCCAAGATGAACTTTTTAATAAAAAGTATTGGAACAACTAGTTAGCCATTTGGGAAAAGGTAAAATTATTCAGATCATACATTATAAACTAAGAAAAATTCCCAAAAGATTATCAACACAAAAATGGAATTGTACAAATTCTGGAAGAAGGCATTCATGAATTCCTTTTTTGACCTAGGTATAGGGAAAACTTCCAAATAGTAACTCAAAATGCAGAAGTGTAAATGTTGATAAATTTGACCATATTAAAAACAGGGCTTCCCTGGTCGCGCAGTGGTTGAGAGTCCGCCTGCCAATGCAGGGGACACGGGCTCATGCCCCGGTCCGGGAAGATCCCACATGCCGCGGAGCGGCTGGGCCCGTGAGCCATGGCCGCTGAGCCTGCGCGTCCGGAGCCTGTGCTCCGCAACGGGAGAGGCCACAACAGTGAGAGGCCCGCGTACCGCAAAAACAAACAAACGAACAATAAAACAAAAAACAAACTTCTGCATGGCAAAAAATCAAGAGACAAATGACCCACTGGGGAAAAAACTGTTGCAACTTCTCTCACAGAAAAGGACTAATGACCCTAATGTATAACAACATCCTAAATATCAAGGAGAAATAGAACAACTTGATTTTTTAAATGGGCAAAAATACAGATTTCTCAAAAAAGAATGACAATGATCTTGATGAATGAATATGAAACAGTACTGTTCAACCTTACTCATGGTAAGAGAAATGAAAATTAAAATCACACTGAGATACTGTTTCTCGCCATCAGTCTCACAGCATATTCTGTTGGTGTGTTCTGGGTAGACAGGCCTTCTCATACTTTGCTAGCAAGAATGCAAAATGGTATAACTCTTATGTAGGAGAGTTTGCTGCAGTTTGTAAAATTCCCACTAAATTTCCTCCTTTGATTTAGCAATCTCACTTTTGGAAATCTATCATAAACATGAATTTTCAAAAATGAAAAATGATATATGCACAAGGTTACTCATTATGGCATTATTTGTAATAGCAAAGACTAAAGAAAAAACTTGCGTGGTTATCAATAGGCAATTGGTTGAACAATTAGAGTACAATCACACAATGGAACACTATGCAGCTTTTTAAAGGATTAAAGGTATTAGAAGATTGTGTACATTTAAGTACAGTCATCTCCAGAAAATATGGTAAAGTGAAAAGAGCAAGGTACAGAAGAGTGTATATAGAGTGCTCGCTTTTGTATAAAAAAGGGAAATGGGAAAATATATGTATTTACAAAAAGAAACACTGGAGGGAAATTTGGGGTTGATGTATGAATTCTTTGAATATACCTCTTTGAGTTGTGGGTTTTTTAAAACATCTTTATTGGAGTATAATTGCTTTACAATGGTGTGTTAGTTTCTGCTTTACAACAAAATGAATCAGTTATATATATACATATGTTCCCATATCT
This sequence comes from Tursiops truncatus, assembly GCF_011762595.2. Lineage (NCBI taxonomy): Eukaryota > Metazoa > Chordata > Mammalia > Artiodactyla > Delphinidae > Tursiops > Tursiops truncatus. The sequence continues at coordinate 90,878,099 of NC_047044.1, read as the reverse complement.
CTTCCCTCTTGCGTCTCCCTCCCTCCCACCCTCCCTATCCCACCCCTCCAGGTGGTCACAAAGCATTGAGCTGATCTCCCTGTGCTATGCGGCTGCTTCCCACTAGCTATCTACCTTACGTTTGGTAGTGTATATATGTCCATGCCTCTCTCTCGCTTTGTCACACCTTACCCTTCCCCCTCCCCATATCCTCAAGTCCATTCTCTAGTAGGTCTGTGTCTTCCTGTCTTACCCCTAGGTTCTTCATGACATTTTTTTTTCTTAAATTCCATATATATGTGTTAGCATACGGTATTTGTCTCTCTCTGACTTACTTCACTCCGTATGACAGACTCTAGGTCTATCCACCTCATTACAAATAGCTCAATTTCATTTCTTTTTATGGCTGAGTAATATTCCATTGTATATATGTGCCACATCTTCTTTATGGTATTTTTTTTAAATATAAAAATGGTATGTCTTTTGGTAAGAAAATGTCATTTGTGTTATCATTACTATTGTCATTACTATTATTTTGAGATTCATTCTAAAGTAGATAAAGATCAAATCTCCTGGAGTCTGGGATTCATTTTAAAAATAGAAAATCTTGTAATAAAAGAAGGTATACGGAAGAGAGGAAAGAAATATGACCAAGTGTTGATGTGGGTACTTTGACTCTTTATTTTTGCTGTACTCTGTATTTTTGTGTTTGAAACTTTCTTTAAAATAGATATCACCCTGTAAGACTGGCCAGAACATGGGGACTGATACAAGAGGCCAGCAGGAAGCTAGGGAGCAGGGGTAGAGACTGACCACAGGCCCAGAATGCTGCCTGGGAATGGGACTGCACACCATGCAGGCTACTGAGCATAAAGACGGCTAAGCCTGGCCACTGCCACCAGGGAGAGAGTGAAGGGAATCAGCTGCCGGTGAGGCAGCGAAATACAGAGAAACACCAACCTCCCAGACAGAAGTAATCACTGGAAACCAGGCCAGAGCTGGTCTCAACAGACCACATAATTGGAGGCAGGAAGAGAATGTTGCCAAGCTTAATATGAAGTTTGCTCCTTGTTTGATTATTTCAGGATAAAATAAAATCAACGAGTAGTTATGTATTCAATCCATAATTGAAGCAATTGTTTCTGGCATTTATTCAATGTGAGAGGAAACGATGTATGATCGTTATTCCCTTATAATAATTTCTTATACTACATTGAAATATGTGACGAATACTTCTCAGATTCATGAATACTTCTACTCAGATTCAAAACTCAGAATTCTGTTAGCGTTTCCTTATGTTCCTTTTGCAATCCTTTCATTAATTTTCTTCTTGTTTTCAAGTCTCAAGACCTACATTTTAATTACAGAGCACGTTGAAATACCATATAAATATCAGTACATTTTAAATGATAGGAACAGGGACCCAACACAACACAAGAATTCTGTGCATTAAATAGGAATCACACGGACTGATGTGGCATGAAATTGACCTGCGACTAAAGATATTGGTTCAAATGACACTGGTATTTTCAACAAAGTGAAGCTGTCTGTAAAGAAGTTATAGTGCTATGTCCTGCATCCAGAAAGGGAAAATGATCTCTCTCCCTTTTATTTTATTTTTTTCTTTTTAAAATGGGAACACAGAAGTCTGGAGAAGAAGCTTTGCTGGTGTAAAATCCTTGTCAGGCTCGGCAGGCTTGTCAATTGGATTAGCATGTGGGAAGGACTCCTTCCAAATGTGCAGCCTCAGCCTCCATCTGCAAGACAGGACTTTTCATCCTTCCACTGGCTCAAATTCAGCAACGTCTTCCTCCATGGAGTGTTCACTTACCCATCTTGATCTCTTTTCCTTGCCTCTTTTTAAAATTCAAGGCACTATGAAGCCCCAGCAAATAAAGCTTCCTCGAAGTTTCTAGGCTAGGAGACAGAGTTTTCCAGATGGTTCTTATTTCTTTGCTTCATGGAAATGGAAAGTTGCAGATAGCTTTTCTCTGCTTAAGCATGAGAAGTTACATATAGATGAGAAGAAGAAATGAGGGAGGGGAACCCAAGTAATCAGTCTGTTTTTATTGTGTTTAGAAATAAGAGATAGGCTCTGTTAAATATTTGTAGGTGTGTTCTTGGCCATTACACCCTCAGTGCTCCATTTCTGGTGTATACATGTTGCTCACTGAGGCATTTGGTGTATGGAGGTTACATTTTTTCTTGCAGGAGTTAATAATCGACTTTTTTAATCCTTTGCTCAGTTTTCTATGTACTATCTAGAAAGTTTAGAAGGTGGGGGAAAGCCTTGAACCTCATGGTGCTTCTGAGGGCATGGCCTTTGGAAGCACCAACAGCAGCTTCATTTCTGGAATTTTCTGAGAGTAGCTCTCCAGCTGGCATGTATGTAGAGTCAATGGGGGAACCCTTCCTAGGAGACAGGATTCACAGGCTGCATGTAGCGTATAGCTGCAAAGCCTTGGGATCTTACTGGGATGCAGAAAGGGATAAAAAGGCTGCAGAGAAAGAAGGGTAATAAGTGTTGCTTGGAGAAGTTGCATGTTAAAAATGGGAGAAGCTCTACTTATAACAAGCACCAGTGGTTCCATGAGAGAGAATTTACACCAAATTCATGGCCAGGGTACTAAGTATATTTTCTAAGGGAAAATGGAAATTAAGACTTTTTGAATATGTGGGAATCAAGGGACAAAAAGAAGGCTTATGGAGACTGAAATGTCTCAAATGCTCTGTCTGAGAGAGAAAGCAGTGCGTATGGATACATTTTACCCCCAGGATGCAGAAAGCGTATTCTGACAACTTCTCAGTGGGCAGTTTCTTAGAAATGAGTTTCAGCTCACAGATTGTGAGCTTCAGACTGTTGTTCATAGACGGAATGGCATCCTGATCTACTGAAAGCAAGACATTTCTCCCTTTATCTCTTATACTTCCTGTCTACCATTCTTTCCAAGGTAATATTGGTACTTTCGTAGGTATGGGTAGTCTTAAATTCTGGAATACAATTTTTCCCCCTAGGAATATACCCACAGGGGTCAAAGACTTGTTTTACAAGTTTTATGGGTATGAAGACAGTGATGTGATAGCCTGTATCCTATTCAGTGTGACTGGAAAACACACGAGTTTTAAAGTTGAAATAACAACAGTTGGGGAGTCGCCAATGGAAGACAGGAACCAGAGGCACCCAACTGCTGAAGAAACCCAGATTCAGTGAGCATCTTCTGAGCTGAGCTAAAGAGAAAACTGATTTTGAGTTTAAATTTTTTAGTGCATGAAAAGGATATTCCACTTAGGAATTTAATCTCTCTGGCAACTTCATATTTAGACAATCTATGTTATTAATTTTTAGCGTATTATATTATTTGGGATATGATTTATGTTGTCACATATAATTTTGGATGAATTATAGTGAATAAAGTTACTAGGGAATTTGAAATGAGAAATTCACATCCTTATTTTCTCTTCCCTTTAGATGGAGGGTGGATAATCAGAGTCTGTGCATTCAGTGGGTCGTGTCTTTTTACTAGTAAGTAGGGTACTTTGCTTTAATCGAGGAAAATGACACCACTCAGTCAAAAAGGCAGTTGAGTCTTCTAGTCCCCTTGAGGAAAGAGAAAAGGACTTTTCCTAGAAGGTCCACCTGTTCCAGCTAGCTCTGTTCCAGCTTCTTGGCCTGCAATTGGGTAAGTTCATCAGATCAGCCCTACCTGTTTTTGATGTCTGCAGTTTGGGGTTGGGGAAAAAAATGGCCTACTGTGGTGTTAAAATCAATTTTGCCAAAGAACATTGTGCTTTACGAGAGAAATGACTTCTTATTTGCAGCTGTTTTAAGAGAGAGGAATAGAGTAAAGATGTCTTTGCTCCACTGTGTTTAGTTATAAGTCAAGGTGCAACTTCACCCTAATTATTACCTCTAGTTCCCCAAATGCCAGAGGTGGTATAGTTCGGTAGTTAAAAAAGCAAGGGTTTTGGGGCTGGACTGCATCGGTTCAAATCTCAGCCCAGCTGTCTTATAACCTAAGTAGTCTACTTGATGCCTCTCTGCCTCAGTTTCCCCATCTGAAAAGTGGGGATGATATTTTTTGCTTTGTCCTGTTGATTGAATATGTTAGTTCAAATTAAGTGTTGAGAACAGCATCATAATTCATCAAAAGTCAGCTATTATCTTGGTATTGATGAGTAATACCTGAACTAGTGAGAGTACTGTGTTGCTGCAATGGTGCTTCACTAACATACTTTTAGCCAGAGTAGAAAATACTCTAAGGTCGATTCTAGACCCCCATTAAAAGTGTTTGTTCATTTAAAGACTTATAAGGAATTTTAACTTTCTTGAACATTTGCTATATGTCTGGCACCGTATTAAGTACTGATATCATTCTGTTTATTCCCTACAATTCTAGGACATATTATTTCCTAATTGTATATATTGGAGGGAATATTTTTGCATAGTATATTATTTAAAAGACTTAGAGAAGAATCACTTATATAGTTTTTTTTTCACATTTAAGTGTTAATGTTATTAATTGGATTATCAGAGTATTGACTTTAGGTATTGGAACATTCGTTTTAGGTATTGTATAGTAAGGTTTTCCCACTAATCCACCTATGCTCCAATCTTTTGCCTTACCCCATTGCTCATTTTTATCCCCTCAGGCAACAGCTGTTATAGCCTGGTAGCCTAAATAATATTTCCTAGGCTTAATGTGTTGTAAGCTACCCAAATATTTTTTCTTTAGGGTAGAGCGCAAACTAAACCTAGTTTGACTGCAGGTGTTAAAACTTGTGGGTCTTGGCAGAATCAACAAATTCTTGATGCTGGTGGATAAGCGGAATGCTTGGAACTCTACCCCTTGGGTAGGTTTGTGGCTTGGGAAACTCAAAACCTGTAAAGATGGACGCATGCCAGTCCTTTGAGGTAGAGGCTTTGAATGTTTCTATAGAACCTCTGTTGACCAGCTTCACGGCTCCAATGGCTGCCTGCAAAATAAATAAATAAGGGCTGATGTGCTGTACAAGTTACAAGTACTGTAACTTGCTTATCATGCTAGTTTGAAAAGTGAATGTGTGCATTCAAAACTTGTCACATAGCACACTGTGAATTCCTTTTGAGTCTGGACCATTGTGAGAGAAAATAACTCAAATTTATCTTGGCAAGAGTTCCAGTGTGTACCTGTGATTTGTAAAATTATTCTTATCTGCTTTGCTACAACAATGTCATTACCTGGGTTCCTAGCTATTCATTTACAATCAATTTTCATTATCTTCTGTCACCCTTTTCAAGATTACATGGTAATTACAGAAATATAAAATCATTCAAGTAGACTGAATATTTCTTGTTTATAAATTTATAATATCAGTGAGTAGATAAAAATATCTGCCCAACAGGAATTTATAGTTTAGATAACAGGATAACATGTAAAATATGGACAACATACAGGGCAGTATATAAGTATTCAATGTGACAAATTTCATAGACAAGGCATGTGATCAGATAAAGCTTCGTGGAAATGGAATGGCTTGAAGGAAAAGCCCTGAGGAAGGTTTTATGTGTTTGGCGAGATTATTGTCATATGGGAATGACTTGAACTAAGGTATTGTCATAGGATTAAGTTAGGTATGATTGCTAACAATAAGTAGATATGTCAACTGGAGGAAAGGTTCTAATAACTGAGTGGAGATGAATAGATGGGTATAAGAAGAATCGAAATAATTCTTAGGTTTCTGAGGATGGGCCATTTATTCTATTGCTCTGGATAAATTGTGACCTTATCGACACATTTAAGCTCCTGTCACAAATTGATCTGTTGCAAATTCCCAGTTGTCAATGTATTAAAATGTAAAATATATAAAGAAAAACCCCAAGAAACATAAATATCCAGATTTTTGCAGTACAACGCAATGTCCTTTTAAAAAAAGTTTGTTGTAATTGTGCATTTAATTCTGACAGCAGTTCAAAACACGAAACCAGGGCTTCCCTGGTGGCGCAGTGGTTGAGAGTCCGCCTGCCATTGCAGGGGACACGGGTTCGTGCCCCGGTCCGGGAAGATCCCACATGCCGCAGAGCGGCTGGGCCCGTGAGCCATGGCTGCTGAGCCTGCGCGTCCAGAGCCTGTGCTCTGCAACGGGCGAGGCCACAACAGTGAGAGGCCCGCATACCGCAAAAAAAAAAAAAACAAGAACACGAAACCACATGTTTTCCTACCCTTCCCCTAAACCTGGGACTGCAGTACTAAAGAAGTATGCTAATTACTTTTACTATTAAAGTATGCTAATTTAATTTTACTATTACTTTCTCCTCTCAAAGTTATAGTAACAGAGACTTGATCAGTTCAGCCTTTCCATGACATTGTGGGTAGGGGTATGAATTATGGAAGCAAACTGCCTTAGTTTGAATCCTGGCTCCCCCTTTTTCTGGCACTCTTGACTTGGTCAAAATATTTAGTTTCTCAGTCCGTCTATACTGTTATCTGTAAAATGGAAATGATAATAAATATCTACATCTTGGGATTGTTCTGAGATGCAACTAATGAATACATGCATTTTAAAAAGTGCTAGACACAAAGTAAGAACACAAATCGTTATATAATTATGGTTAAGCATTACCTATTTTAGTTTTCTGATATATATATATATTTTAATCACTGAAAATTTACTACTATACAGGCTTAGAAAACTCCACCCTATAATATACACACCTTTATGGAATTGCGGTGGTTTTCCATTGCTCTGGATAAATAGTGCCCTTACCTTCAACTATCATCTAAAATGTATATTCTACTGGACACAAAGACTTGCTTTGCTACAAGACTCTTAGCATTTTACCTTGTTTCCCATTTGCCAAGGAGGGAGAAGGAAAAACAAAAAAGGATTTTCTCCCTCCCCTCTAATCCTTTTTCATGACCTCCCACCCCCAACCCTGCCACACACATAGACATACTGGCACTGATTTATCTTCAGGAGAATATAATAAGAAAACATGAATCAGGACTTTTAGTCTTCCACATTTGAACTTTTGGCCACAACTTTAAACAAATTTGGCATATGTTAGCCATATGTTTAAATGTCAGCCAAGTATTTAGTGTCTAATATTTGAACATAAACTGCAAAGTTTAGAATTGCAGTAGAAAATTCCCTTTTTGTTCAGAGCTGGACTCACACAGTGGAGTTTTATGTTGTATGATTTGAAGGGCACCAGACAGCCTTTTTCCTGTGTCCAAACAATATCCCCTTTGCCCCTCCTGTTCTCAATGTCCCTTCCTTTGCTGATTATTTTTGGGGAAAATGAGAAAGACTTGCATGCTAAAGCAAGTTGGAGTACTTTCTGTCCAGGGAAGATTAGGAAGCACGAAAACAACCAATACATTGGAACACTTCGGTTGAGTAACAGAAAAGATGGGGAAAAAAAAGAGAGATGGCCCTGAATTAATCTTTGCTCGTATGATTCTCTTGCTTAAAGAGTTTCTGTTTTCACTTATTTCTAAAATTCTTTGAAGGCAGATTGTTTCAGTATATGTCCCCCCTATGTTATCAGGTAAGTCATGGTTATATTTTTAAAAATGAAACCATCAAGGCTGTTAAGAGCAAAAGAGCATTAGCTAGATCCAAGGACTATGCCAATATAAACAAGGACAGGCACATTTTCCTTTGACAAATGATCTAACACTTAATGTCCATGATATTGAATGAAAAATATATTCACTGAATGGAAAACAAGGGTAGAGTAACTACCCACTGTTTAAGCATAAATTATACCTTTGTTTCTTCAAAAGTGATGCTGTTTATTTCTCTCTCTTGTTGTTGCCAAATAAGTGCAAATATAGAAGGAAATTCACAAAGTATCTGCAAATCCCATATTCAGCTATGAGAGACTGACCTGACCAAATATCATGATTCCATATGTTTTATTTCCGTTTGTTCTCTTGCACCAATAATTAAGAATGACAACAGACTAAGATTTTTCTTATTTCAATTTAGCCTTTGGAAAGCATTTGTATTATTGGTATAAGTGTTAATTTATAACATATCTATTGGTCTTATCTCTATACTAACCTGTTTTTTGGGGTCTTAGGACTCTCTTTGTTTTGTTTTGTTATAACTTTAAGCTAAGGCTGTCCTGACTAGGATAGGGCAACAGACTTTTTGAATCATTATGTTCTCATGCAGATAGAAGAGATTTTTAGTCAACTGGCTACATGTAATCTTTCAGCCACTTAAAGAAACACTGCCATACATAGGGGACTGACTCCATGAAGATTCTTAAGCCAAGGTATGATAGGTTGGCTTTGCTTTGGGGATATGAATTATTTATAAAATGAAGAAAGGGTAGACTATAAACACTATAGGTTAAAAAATTCATTCAGCTGTGGATGTGGTAAAAACAGAAATAGAAACCACGGGTCTTGAAGTCTGCCTGACTTTGGTTTAAATTTTAACCTCTGCCAGTACTAACTTTAGACAAGTTACTTAAATTTTTGAATGCCAGTTTCTTTTCTGTAAATGGAGATACGAAAGTATTTCTCGAGGGCTAGTGTAAGGGGGTAAAACAATAAAGCATGTGAAATAAAAGTTGGTTGTAGACCATCAGTAAATAGTAGATACTAATATTAAGGTTATAGATTTCTAAATTTTCTTTAATCTACTTACTATCACCATCATGATTATTCTATACATTCCCTACTTGCTTTTATCCTTGCACTTGATGAATTAGATCTCATTATCCCGAAAATGTGTAAAAACAGATTCAAACTATTTTTGTCAGCCTTCCTTTTTATAAGTTTGCTATGTTACCCACCTAAGGATATTTAATAATCAAATAGAATTCTCCAAGCCTCTTGCTTTGTAAAACATTCATTGGGGGTACTGTCCCATTGACTTTGGGTATCTTCTAATAATTTATCTTATTTTAACTTAATAACTTGGTGGAGATTTCTGTTGGAATCTTTCTTCAATGGCTGTTAGTTTTCTAAATTCACAGGACATCCCATGACTGACATTGCCACCTTTATGGAAAACAATATTTAAGCATCAATCAGATATATATATAAGTATAAGTAATGTACCTTTTAGTAGGATTTATCACTTGCATTTACTTTAGGCCAGGGAAGGGAGCAGTACCTCAATAATTCAATTCTCCATTTTGAAATAGATTCTGTCTTCATGACTGCCTCATGTCCTATCAAAATTATTTAGTGTGTTTGTCAGAATGAAATTAAGAGTGATAAGAATCTTTGTTAAAATAAAAATGACTAAATTAATGTGAGTGATAAAAACTATTTTAAAAATTCAATTTAGATCCCAAGGAGCTCAGTTTGGGAGGATTTATTCAAACATCTAGAGGATGGTTCAAGATGTTGTCTTGAATCATCTTGTCTCTTACATTTTAGGCACATAAATTGATATTTTCATTAAGGTTCAGAGCTAAGTAGAAGTAGCTACCATGGGCTATAGATTTAAACTACATATTTTCTAACTTTAAACAATTCTTAAAAAATAAACTGTTATTCCTGTTTAGAGAATTTTATATTTTAATTTATTTTACATATGGAACAAACTTAACATGGATAAAAATAAGACTGATCTATTCAAATTTTGGTTTTACCTCCATTTTCTTATTTGGAATATTTCCTTCTGATTCATTGTGGGTCAGCTCTTCTACTTCAGGGATTTAAATTCTTGATCTTTAGGCTTTTGATATTAAAGGCTTTTAGGTTTGCTGTTTCCCTTAATAAGAGTCCTTTCTGTGACCATAAACTAAAAGGGCTCTTTGTAGTTTACTTTTTAAAATATTCCCTCTCATGTAAGATCGCTCATGTTCTTTTATGTTAAAAAAGTAGAAATTAGTCACTGCTACACAGGATTTGAAACCTTGAGTATATCTTTTTTTTTCTTGTGGAGCCGTTTCTGTTACTTTACTCAGTAACAAATCATAACATTTGTATACTGTCTCACTTATAAATCACTTCAATATTCTCATTTGAACTTTATAATAAGCCTATGAAATAGTAGAACTGTTTAGTGAACGCCTGGCCTGTAGTAGGTTCTTAAACATCGACTGAATGAAATGTAGATATTAATGTCTTATTTTTTAAAATAAGTATTTGAAGCTCTGAGAAGTTAAAATGATTTTTTAAGGTCACTAGGTAGAGTTTGGACTCACTTTCAGCTTTTCTAGGTCATAGGGCAAGGTTCTTTCAATCGTATTATGGCTTTAGTTTTTGTTATTGGTTTTTAAGGTAAAATTTACAGAGTGAAATGTTTAGATATTTAGTGCACAGTTTGAGTTTTGAGAAATGCATTTATCTGTGCAACCAACACACAGTTAAGATATTGAATATTTCTGTTTCCCCAGCGTTCCTTGGGGACTTTTCCCGTAACTCCCATTCCAGGCAATTTTAACAGAGAAGAGCAAACCTGACTCCATATTGAATCTATTCCTTTAGTTCTAACTTTTGAGCTCTTGTTACCTGTTCCTTAGCCATACTGACGCTGCACCTTTCTTTAAAACTAACAAAAAAAATTTTTTTAGTTTTAATTTTTTTAATGTTTATTTTTAATTTATTTGTTTTCTTATTAGTCATCTATTTTATACACATCAGTGTAGACATGTCAATCCCAATCTTCCAATTCATCCCACCACCACCCCTACCCACCCCGCCACTTTCCCGCCTGGTGTACATACATTTTTTCCCTACTTCTGTGTCTCAATTTCTGCTCTGAAAACCGGTTCATCTGTACCATTTTTTTAGGTTCCACATATATGCGTTAATATACGATATTTGTTTTTCTCTTTCTGACTTACTTCACTCTGTATGACAGTCTCTAGATCCATCCACGTCTCTACAAATAACCCAATTTCATTCTTTTTTATGGCTGAGTAATGTTCCATTGTATATATGTACCACATATTCTTTATTCATTTGTCTGTAGATGAGCATTTAGGTTGCTTCCATGACCTGGCTGTTGTAAATAGTGCTGCAATGAACATTGGGGTGCCTGTGTCTTTTTGAATTATGGTTTTTTCTGGATATATGCCCAGTAGTGGGATTGCTGGATCATGTGGTAATTTTATTTTTAGTTTTTTAAGGAACCTCCATACTGTTCTCCATAGTGGCTGTATCAATTTACATTCCCACCAACAGTGCAAGAGGGTTCCTTTTCTCCACACCCTCTCCAGCATTTGTTGTTTGTAGATTTTCTGATGATGCCCATTCTAACTGGTGTGATGCCCATTCTAATTGCAGATTTGATTTGCATTTGTCTAATAATTAGTGATGTTGAACAGCTTTTCATGTGCTTCTTGGCCATCTATAGGTCTTCTCTGGAGAAATGTCTATTTAGGTCTTCTGCCCATTTTTGGATTGGGTTGTTTGTTTTTTTAATATTGAGCTGCATGAGCTGTTTATATATTTTGGAGATTAATCCTTTGTCTGCTGATTCGTTTGCAAATATTTTCTCCCATTCTGAGGGTTGTCTTTTTGTCTTGTTTATGGTTTCCTTTGCTGTGCAAAAGCTTTGAAGTTTCATTAGGTCTCATTTGTTTATTTTTGTTTTTATTTCCATTACTCTAGGAGGTGGATCAAAAAAGATCTTGCTGTGATTTATGTCAAAGAGTGTTCTCCCTATGTTTTCCTCTAAGAGTTTTATAGTGTCCGGTCTTACATTTAGATTTCTAATCCACTCTGAGTTTATTTTTGTGTATGGTGTTAGGGAGTGTGCTAATTTCATTCTTTTACGTGTAGCTGTCCAGTTTTCCCAGCACCACTTATTGAAGAGACTGTCTTTTCTCCATTATATATCCTTGCCTCCTTTCTCATAGACTAGTTGACCAAAGGTGTGTAGGTTTATCTCTGGGCTTTCTATCTTGTTCCATTGATCTATGTTTCTGTTTTTGTGCCAGTACCATATTGTCTTGATAACTGTAGCTTTCTAGTATAGTCTGAAGTCAGGGAGTCTGATTCCTCCAGCTCGGTTTTTTTCCCTCAAGACTGCTTTGACCATTCGGGGTCTTTTGTGTCTCCATACAAATTTTAAGATTATTTTGTTCTAGTTCTGTAAAAAATGCCATTGGTAATTTGATACGGATTGCATTGAATCTGTAAATTGCTTTGGGTAGTATAGTCTTTTTCACAATATTGATTCTTCCAATCCAAGAACATGGTATATCTCTCCATCTGTTGGTATCATCTTTAATTTCTTTCATCAGTGTCTTATAGTTTTCTGCGTGCAGGTCTTTTGTCTCCCTAGGTAGGTTTATTCCTAGGTATTTTATTCTTTTTGTTGCAATGGTATGTGGAAGTGTTTCCTTAATTTCTCTTTCAGATTTTTCATCATTAGTGTATAGGAATGCAAGAGATTTCTGTGCATTAATTTTGTATCCTGCAACTTTACCAAATTCATTGATCAGCTCTAGTAGTTTTCTGGTGGCATCTTTAGGATTCTCTATGTATAGTATCATGTCATCTGCAAACAGTGACAGTTTTACTTCTTCTTTTCCAATTTGTATTCCTTTTATTTCTTTTTCTTCTCTGATTGCCATGGCTAGGACTTCCAAACTATGTTGAATAATAGTGGTGAGAGTGGACATCTTTATCTTGTTCCTGATCTTAGAGGAGATGCTTTCAGTTTTTCACCATTGAGAATGATGTTTGCTGTGGGTTTGTCATATATGGCCTTTATTATGATGAAGTAGATTCCCTCTATGCCCACTTTCTGGAGAGTTTTTATCATAAATGGGTGTTGAATTGTGTCAAAAGCTTTTTCTGCATCTGTTGAGATGATCATATTGTTTTTATTCTTCAATTTGTTAATATGGTGTATCACATTGATTGATTTATGTATATTGAAGAATCCTTGCATCTCTGAGATAAATCCCACTTGATCATGGTGTATGATCCTTTTTATGTGCTGTTGGATTCTGTTTGCTAGTATTTTGTTGAGAATTTTTGCATCTATATTCATCACTGATATTGGTCTGTAATTTTCTTTCTTTGTAGTATCTTTGTCTGGTTTTGGTATCAGGGTGATGGTGACCTCATAGAATGAGTTGGGAATTTTCCTTCCTGTGCAATTTTTTGGAAGAGTTTGAGAAGGATGGGTGTTAGCTCTTCTCTAAATGTTTGATAGAATTCACCTGTGAAGCCATCTGGTCCTGGACTTTTGTTTGTTGGAAGATTTTTAATCACAGTTTCAATTTCATTACTTGTGATTGGTCTGTTCTTATTTTCTATTTCTTCCTTGTTCAGTCTTGGAAGGTTATACCTTTCTAAGATTTTGTTCATTTCTTCCAGGTTGTCCATTTTATTGGCATAGAATTGCTTGTAGTAGTCTCTTAGGATGTTTTGTATTTCTGTGGTGTCTATTGTAACTTCTTTTTCATTTCTAATTTTACTGATTTGAGTCCTCTCCCTCTTTTTCTTGATGAGTCTGGCTAATGGTTTGTCAATTTTGTTTATCTTCTCAAAGAACCAGCTTTTAGTTTTATTATCTTTGCTATTGTTTTCTTTGTTTCTATTTCATTTATTTCTGCTCTGATTTTTATGATTTCTTTCCTTCTGCTAACTTTGGGTTTTGTTTGTCCTTTTTTCTCTAGTTCCTTTGGGTGTAATGTTACATTGTTTATTTGAGATGTTTGTTGTTTCTTGAGGTAGGATTGTATAGCTGTAAAATTCCCTCTTAGAACTGCTTTTGTTGCATCCCATAGGTTTTGGATCATCGTGCTTTCATCGTCATTTGTCTTTAGGTATTTTTTGATTTCCTCTTTGATTTCTTCAGTGATCTCTTGGTTATTTAGTAATATATTGTTTAACCTCCATGTGTTTGTGTTTATTATGTTTTCTTTCCCTGTAATTGATTTCTAATCTCATAGTGTTGTGGTCAGAAAAGATGCTTGATAAGATTTCAATTTTCTTAAATTTACTGAGGCTTGATTTGTGACCCAAGATGTGATCTATCCTGGAGAATGTTCCATGCACACTTGACAAGAAAGTGTAATCTGCTGTTTGGGGATGGAATTTCCTATAAATATCTATTAAATCTATCTGGTCTATTGTGTCATTTAAAGCTTGTGTTTCCTTATTAATTTTCTGTTTGGATGATCTGTTCATTTGTGTGAGGTGTTAAAGTCCCCCACTATTATTGTGCTACCATCAATTTCCTCTTTTAGAGCTGTTAGCAGTTGCCTTATGTATTGAGGTTCTGCTATGTTGGGTGCATATATATTTATAATTGTTATATCTTCTTCTTGGATTGATCCCTTGATCATTACATAGTGTCCTTCCTTGTCTAACATTCTTTATTTTAAAGTCTATTTTATCTGATATGAGTATTGCTACTCCAGCTTCCTTTTGATTTCCATTTGCGTGGAATATCTTTTTCCATCCCCTCACTTTCAGTCTGAATGTGTCCCTTGGTCTGAAGTGGGTCTCTTGTAGACAGCATATATATAGGTGTGTGTTGTTGTTTTTTTTTTCCATTCAACAAGCCTGTGTCTTTTGGTTGGAGCATTTAATCCATTCACGTTTAAGGTAATTATCGATATGTATTCCTATGACCATTTTCTTAATTGTTTGGGGTTGTTTTTGTAGGTTCTTTTCTTCTCTTGTTTTTCCCACTTAGAGAAGTTCCTTTAGCATTTGTTGTAGAGCTGGTTTGGTCGTGCTGAATTCTCTTAGCTTTTGCTTGTCTGTAAAGCTTTTGATTTCTCCATTGAATCTGAATGAGATCCTTGCTGGGTAGAGTAATCTTGGTTGTAGGTTCTTCCCTTTCATCACTTTAAGTATATCCTGCCAATCCCTTCCGGCTTGTAGAGTTTCTGCTGAGAAATCAGCTGTTAACCTAATTATGGGATTTCCCTTGTATGTTATTTGTCATTTTTCCCTTGCTGCTTTCAATAATTTTTCTTGTCTTTAATTTTTGCCAATTTGATTATTATGTGTCTCGGCGTGTCTCTCCTTGGATTTATCCTGTATGGGACTCTCTGTGCTTCCTGGACTTGGGTGGCTATTTCCTTTCCCATGTTAGGGAAGTTTTTGACTATAATCTCTTCAAATATTTTCTTGGGTCATTTCTCTCTCTCTTCTCCTTCTGGGACCCTTATAATGTGAATGTTGTTTCATTTAATGTTGTCCCAGAGGTCTCTCACGCTGTCTTCATTTCTTTTCATTCTTTTTTCTTTATTCTGTTCCACAGCAGTAAGTTCCATCATTCTGTCTTCCAGGTCACTTATCTGTTCTTCTGCCTCAGTTATTCTGCTATTGATTCCTTCTAGTGTATTTTTCATTTTAGTTATTGTATTGTTCATCTCTGGTTTTTTGTCCTTTAATTCTTCTAGATCTTTGTTAAACATTTCTTGCATCTTCTCGATCTTTGCCTCCATTCTTTTTCTGAGGTCCTGGATCATCTTCACTATCATTGTTCTGAATTCTTTTTCTGGAAGATTGCCTATCTCCGTTTCATTTAGTTGTTTTTCTGGGGTTTTATCTTGTTCCTTCATCTGGTACATAGCTCTCTGCCTTTTCATCTTGTCTATCTTTCTGTGAATGTGGTTTTTGTTCTGCAGGCTGCAGGATTGTAGTTCTTCTTGCTTCTGCTGTCTGCCCTTTCTCTGCACCTTTTTAAAAGAATGTTACCTATAGCCTGAAATATACAGGATAGCCCATTCTCAAGGCTTTTACCTCTAAAGGTATAACACTTTTCCATTCATATAGAGATAAAAAGTTGCGGAACAGAAAATAACAATTGTCTTGGTGGAGGTTTATAGAAACATTGTGACCAGACCCACTTGGACAGCTGCAAGAACAAAGGATTCCAGCACCAAGAAGTTTGCACCCCCTCCCTTTTTACTATAAAAGAATCCTGAATTCTAACTCAGGTAAAATGGTTTTTGTGGGCACTAGACCACCATCTTCTCAGTCTGCTGAGTTTCTGAATGAAGTCACTATTCCTTGCTGAACAACTCATCTCTTGCTTTACTGACCTGTAAGGCAGTAAGCCATACAAGTTTGAACTCAGTAACACTGTTCTGCCTTTTTTTTTTTTTTTAACCACCATAGCATAGTTTTGTCTGGTCTAAAAATACATTCTAATAATGTATGAATATTCTAGTTGTTCCACATCCTCCTTGTTGATATTTAATATTTTCAGCATTTTAAATTTTAACCATTGTGGTGGGTATATAATGGATCTCATCGTGTTGCAGTTTGCATTCCCTTTGTTAACTTGCTGAGCTTCCTTCATGTGCTTATATGCCATTTGTGAATGTTTCTTAGTGAAGTGTCAAACCTTTCCCTCATTTTTATTTTTTTAATTTTTAAAAAATATTTCTTTCTTTCTTTCTTTATTTGGTTGTGCCGGGTCTTAGTTGTGGCAGCTGGGCTTCTTAGTTGTGGCTCTCCTGCTCCTTAGTTGTGGCTTGCTGGCTCCTTAGTTGTGGCATGTGAACTCTTAGTTGTGGCATGCATGTGGGATCTAGTTCCCTGGCCAGCGATCGAACCCAGGCCCCCTGCATTGGGAGCACAGAATCTTAACCACTGCACCCCCAAGGAAGTCCCAAATTTCCCCCATTTTTAAATAGGATTGTCTTTTTGTCATTGAGTTGTAGGCATTCTTTATATATTCTGGATACATAGATTTTGTCAGATGTATGTGTTGTGAATGTGTTCTCTGAGTTGGTTTGTCTGTTCATTTTCTAATGCTGTCTTGAGGAACAAAAATCTAACATTTTTTTCTTTTGTTGTTATTGCTTTCTGCATTCTGTCTAAGAAATATTTGCCATAACCCAGGTTGCAGAGATATATTTTTTTCTAAGTGTTTTATAGATTTAGATTTTACATTTTGGTCTATAAGTTTAGCATTTATGTTATGTCCACTTTGTGTTAATTTTTCTGTGTGGTGTAAGATAATTGTTGAGGTTAATTTCTTCCATGTGGATAGACAGCTGTTTCACCAATATCCATTGAAAAGATGTTTATTCCCTTTATTGACTAGTTTTATTTTCTTTCAAGTCAATTGACCATGTAAGTGTGATTATTTCTGGACCATCTCTTCTGTTTGATCCTTATGCCAACACCACAATATCTTAATTACTGTACCTTAATAGTAAGTCTTGAAATGACAGTGTCTTCCAATGATTTTTGTCAAAATCACTTTGACTAATGTAGGCTCTTTGCATTTCCATTTAAATTTTAGAAATAGCTTGATAATTTTGATAAAATCCTTCTGGGATTGTAATTAGAGTGTATTCCAATCTATTTTGGAGAGAATTAATGGGTTAACAGTATTGAGTGTTTCAATCCATGATGATACATCCCTTCATTTACCTAGTTCCTTAATTTCTCTGGGCAATTTTTGTAGTTTTCAGTATATAAGCCTTTAGATATTTGGTTAAATTTATTCCTAAGTATTTTGTTTAGATGTTATTGTAAGTAAAATTTTTGGATTTTATTTTACAACTGTATGGTGCAAGTATGTAGATACAAACTGATTTTGCATATTGACTTGTGTAGAGAACTTGCTAAATTCACTTAGTAGTTGTTTCATAGATTATCTCATATATTTTTATATAAAAATTCATATCTGCAAATAGAGACAGTTTTACTTTTTAATGCAGTTTATATTTTTCTTGGCTTGTTGCATTATATAAGACCATGTAAG
Source organism: Tursiops truncatus (assembly GCF_011762595.2). NCBI lineage: Eukaryota > Metazoa > Chordata > Mammalia > Artiodactyla > Delphinidae > Tursiops > Tursiops truncatus. The sequence goes on along the minus strand of NC_047044.1, from coordinate 90,860,474 downwards.
GTACTGAGTAGAAATGATATATGGTAATGAATAGAAATGATGAAAGCACATACCCTTGCTTTATTCCTGATCTTAAGATAAAAAGTGTTCAGTGTTGCACCATTAAGTAAGTTGTAGGTTTTTTATCGATATGACTTATCAGATTGAGGAAATTCCATGTTATTCCTAATTTGCTGTGAACTTTTATCATGACTGGTAAATAATTTTGTCAAGTCCTTTCTCTATCTGATGAGATGACCATGTGGCTTTTCCCTTTAACCTGTTATTGTGCTGACTTACACTGATTTTCAAATATGAAGCCAATTTTTCAGTCTTATGGTAAACACCATTTGGCTAAATTAATATGCTAAATTTGTTAAGGATTTTTTTTTTTAGAAACTACATCTTTTATTTAATTTTTATTTTTTTTGATGTTGGGGGTAGGAGTTTATTAATTAGTTAATTTATTTTTGCTGTGTTGTGTCTTCGTTTCTGTGCGAGGGCTTTCTCTAGTTGTGGCAAGCGGGGGACACACTTCATTGCGGTGCATGGGCCTCTCACTATCGCGGCCTCTCTTGTTGCGGAGCACAGGCTCCAGACGTGCAGGCTCAGTAGTTGTGGCTCATGGGCCTAGTTGCTCCGCGGCATGTGGGATCCTCCCAGACCAGGGCTCGAACCCGTGTCCCCTGCATTAGCAGGCAGACTCTCAACCACTGTGCCACCAGGGAAGCCCCTGTTAAGGATTTTTATATATGTTCATGATACATGTTGGTCTGCCGTTTTTTCTGCTTGTAATATCTTTGCTTTAGGTATCAGAATTATGCTGACCTCAAAACAGTCTGGGAATATTCCATCCTCCCCACTTCTACTGAAGGACATTATGTAAAATTAGTATTATTTCTTTCTTAAGTATTTGATATAATTCACTAATTCTGGATGTGGTGTTCTCTCGGTGGAAATTTTTTTATTATTGCAGTTATCATAATAAGAATAAGTCTATTTAGATTTCCTATTTCATATTTTCTCAATTTTGGTAAGTTTTGTCTTTCAAGGAATTTGACCATTTTTCTAAGCTTGTTAAATTTATTGGCGTAAAGTTATCCATAAGATACCCTCATTATCCCTTTAACATCCGTTTAACATCCGTGGCATCTGCAATTATTTTGTCCCTTCTGTAGCATAAGCCTGATAATTGGCTTTTCTTTTTTGAAATGTTGTGTGTCTGACTTACACTTTGATTGTCGAGGTATCCATTTCAAAGTTGGCTCTTTCAAATAAACACAATATCAGCCGCACAACTAGATAAAGAGGCAGTAACCACCTCTCCCTCCATCCAGGCCCCTAATCAGGCTTCTTTGTTTTAGAGATTTTGGTTGATTTACATAACTCGCCACTTGGGGTGCTTGTTTTTCTCTTCTTGTGCTTTAAATTCCCACTCTTACGTTTTAAGTTCACCAACAAAGAGTGAACCTGCAAAACTCTTAGGCCTCCACCCTCAGGCTCAATAAAAGAAGCACAAGCCCAAGCTCTCTTTCTCTCTACCCACAACCTTGCCCTGTGGCCCCAGGCATATGCCATGTACTCTCCAGGACCTGTGAGTAATAAACCTCATTCTTTTTTCAAAGTTCCCTGATGGTTATTGCTGAGGGCCTCTTGCAACTGTAACAAGAACCTGAACGGCCAGTCCAGCCACAACATTGGTTATCGATAGGCTAAAGCTGGTATAAACACCCTCATATTGTTCAGTCTGCAGTTAACTCACTGGTAACTTGATCGCTTTGAAGTTTGTTTTTAAGCTTTTTAAGGGTGCTTTTAGAGTCGCTCTTAATTTAGCCCTGTATGTATTCAGCAAGGTTTCTCTGTTCTGGCTCGTTAAAATGTCTATGTCTTCCTGTACAGCTCTCGAATCTCCATTCAGATCATAGACCCCTAGAAACAAGTCCCTGGAAGACCTCACTTATCTTTGTCCTATGCATGTGCATATTAGTATTTGGCTGAAATCTTAAGAGGAGTCATACAAAGATTTTCTTTTTTTTTTGGTAGCTCTCTTCTCTTTGATAACCTGCCCTATTCAGCCAATGTGGCAACGTCAGTATGATTTCTGCCTCATCAGCTTATGGAGAACCATGGGGCCATCTTACACCTCAATCAGGAATGTGTCCCAGCCAACAAGTTAAGGTCATTGTTTGGTTCATCTCATGTATTTTCCTCTCTGAGGGATTTTCCTCTGGAGAGATAATAATCTTATGCTGCCTGTTGTACAACATCTGAAAATATTCCTCACATATTTTGTCACATTTTACTATTGTTCACCTTGGAAGAATTACTTGGGTATCGGTTATTTCATCTTGGGCAGAAGTGGAATTGGTTCATGGGCAGGAACAGAAGTTTTACTTAATGACTCTTTTTGAGCTACTTTATTTCTATTAGATAGCCATAGCTTAAAATAAATTTATAATTGTACTTTATACTCAGCTTTCCCATATCATATAACTTAAATAAGCTTAAATGTCCAGGAGAATTTCCTTGCTTCCTTAGAAAGTGCTTCTCAAAGTATAAGTCTAAGATGAGCATCATTTGGGGAATTGTTAGAAATAAAACTTTACTGGCCTCATTCAAGACCTGCTCATCAAAAACAGTGAGTTTGGGACTTCCCTCATGGCGTAGTAGTTAAGAATCCGCCTGCCAATGCAGGGGACACGGGTTCGAGCCCTGGTCCAGGAAGATCCCCCATGCCATGAAGCAACAAAGCCCATGCGCCACAACTACTGAAGCCCGTGCACCTAGAGCCTGTGCTCTGCAACAAGAGAAGCCACTGCAATGAGAAGCCAGCACACTGCAAAGAAGAGTAGCTCCCACTCGCCGCAACTAGAGAAAGCCTGTGCGCAGCAACGAAGACCCAACACAGCCATAAATAAATAAGTAAATATATAAAAAAAACAAACAAACAAACAAAAGCTGTGAGTTTGGGGAACATCTATTTGTGTTTTCTTAACAAGTCCCCAGTGATTCTAATGTGCAGTAAAGTTCAGTTACTACCCTGCCAGGTTTCCGGCTATAGTTCTCCATACAGCATCATTTTTTTTTTTTTCAATTCAAGTATAGTTGATTTACAATGTTGTGTTAATTTCTGCTGTACAGCAAAGTGACTCAGTTACTTTTAATATTCTTTTCCATTCTGAATAGGATATTGATTGTAGTTGCCTGTGCTATACAATAGGACCTTGTTGTTTATCCATCTTATATATACTAGTTTGCATCTGCTAACCCCAAACTCCCAGTCCTTCCCTCCCCCACCCTTACCCCCTTGGCAACCACAAGTCTGTTCTCTACATCTGTGAGTCTGTTTATGTTTTATAGATATGTTCATTTGTGTTGTATTTTAGATTCCACATATAAGTGATATGGTATCTGTCTTTCTCTTTCTGACTTACTTCGTTTAGTATGATAATCTCTAGGTCCATCCATGTTGCTGCAGTTGGCATTATTTAATTCTTTTTTTATGATTGAGTAATATTCCATTGTATATATATATAAACCACATCTTCTTTATCTATTCATCTGTCAATGGACATGTAACTTATTTCCATGTCTTGGTTATTGTAAATAGTGTTACTATGAACATAGGGGTGTGTGTATCTTTTTGAACTATAGTTTTGTCTGGGTATATGCTCAGGAGTGGATTGCTGGATCATATTGCAACTCTTAGTTTTTTGAGGAACTTCCATACTGTCCTCCACAGTGGCTGCACCAATTTATATTCCCACCAACAGTGTAAGAGTGTTCCCTTTTCTCCACACTCTCTCCAACATTTATTATTTGTAGACTTTTTAATGATGGCTGTTCGGACTGGTGTGAGGTGATACCTCATTGTAGTGTTGATTTGCATTTCTCTATAATTAGCAATGATGAGCATCTTTTCATGTGCCTATTGGCCATGTGTATGTCTTCTTTGGAGAAATGTCTATGTAGGTCTTCTGCCTGTTTTTTGATTGGGCTGTTTGGGGTTTTTTTATTGTTGAATTGTATGAGTTGTTTGCATATTTTGGAAATTAAGCTCTTGTCAGTTGCATTATTTGCAGAATATCTTCTCCCAGTCCGTAGGTTGTCTTTTCGTTTCCTTTATGGTTTCCTTTGGTGTACATACAGTGTTCTTTGTTCTAATTACTGGACTACTTGTTTAGTTTCCTCCTAAGTTCTGTGAAAACAGGAAATGCGTCTCATATTTACCTGATTCCATATTTACCTGATTCCATAGCTTATGCTTGACAAAAAATTTTAATACCTGTGCTGTAGTTGGGTCACTTGCTTTGCCTCCATTTCTTAGAACAGTTCTTTTTCCTTATATTCCAAAGCCCCATATGTCTTCTCCCAAGGTTTTTTTGGACAAGAAATATTGTGTTTTTTAATGACTCTAACTGGTTTCATTGCATGGGATTATCACACTTTATCTTTCAGGGAGAGAAAAATTGAGTAAGAAATCTGATACCTTTATTTATGGAGTAAACCTATTTAGAGAAACATTATCTTTGTAGCTTCAAATTTGATTACTCCTTTCAGGTTGAAGTGGGGGGGGGGGGTGGGGGGGGGGAGGTTCCTTTTCACTGGAATTCTGGCTTTAGGAGCCTTATCAGTTGAGTTTTGTAGCTAGAACAGGCCCTGGGGAAGAAAAGAATGCCTTAGGATATAGCTGTTTGTTTTCCTGCCTTAGAAGTAAGATCATAACATCCTACTGTCTCAGGGACTAAGAAAGTTAAAAAAAACAAACAAGCAAACAACCCCCCCCCCCCCCCCCCCCCCGCCCCCGCAAAGAAAAAACACAACCCTTTTGCTCAGTGTAATTACAAGCACATTGAAGTAAGGATTGTGCAGTGAGGGTTCTAGGACTATTTCTGGTTTCATTCTGCAAACTAAACATGATATACCGGGTCCCTTCTACATGAAAACTGTTTACTCCTACTTGTCTTACAGCTTCATTCTGTCTTTTGCATCATAAGTTTCTTCTTCTTGACTGGAATATTCCTGTGAACCTACAGATTTTTCAATGTCCTAAAATTTTTTCACCTCTTTTTTTGATCCACACATCTCTACAGCCACTGCAAGAAGTAGCTCATCTTTCAGTTAAAAAAAAAAAAAATCTTTGTTCTACTAAGCATTCCATTAGAACTTACTTACTTTATTTATTTATTTATTTTGGCCGTGCCCCATAGCTTGTGGGATCTTAATTCCCCAACCAGGGCTTGAACCCAGGCCCTCGGCAGTGGAAGCACAGAGTCCTAACCACTGAACCACCAGAGAATTCCCCCATTAGAACCTATTTAAAACAGGAAGGGATGGGGGTCTTTGGATACATCGCATACATTTTATCATGAATCCTAAGAAATCCTAAATTTGTTCTAAGTTTTAGTATTTACTATCCTGCTAACCTCACAGCCTCAGAATTTTATGCATTGCTATGGCATTTATCAGTTCTCTTTAAGGATATATATATTTAGTTTAAGGATACGTACAATATAGAATGTATATGCATAATGTAGTATATGTTTATATGCCATTAGAATGTTGCTTTCCCTATGTGGCCTATCTGAATGTCCAAATCTACCTTTCCTCTTCGTCTTTTCTAAATCTAATCAGAAGCCTTTGTTTTATAGGTAGACTCATCACACAAATTTGTTTCTAATATCAGCAGATTCAGAAACACAGCTTGGGATCCTAGTTTGAAAATGTTATGCTTTTTAGTTTAATATATGCCTATTTAGTGCTTTGAAAAAAATAATCAGAGTGTACAGTGGTTAATCAAATATTCACCATTCCTACAGACATCTTAAGTATCATTTTCTCAATAGCAAATATTGAAGACATTAGCAGCAAATGCTTGTGAATGTCTGTGTCTTGTCTGATGTGAAATCTAGGCTGTATGAATAAAATGAGAGCTTTTATTTTTCCAGGCAAATCTGTTTCCAGTATAGTCATAGAGAAATCAGTTACCAGGACTGCAAGATTAGTTGGCCACTTATTCACTTATTAAATTACTGTTTAGCAATAGTCATTCCTACTTCCTGGCCCAGGGACACGATTTGACCTTTCATTTTGAATTGCTAAGTGAAATTATAAATTCATGTATTCAATTTCCTACTTGAAAACACTGGTTTTTATGTTTCCTTGGTTATCAAAGTTAATTTTTTTGGATTGATTATACTCAATCTTGTTACATGAGCTCTTGGGGGTGGAGTCAGAGGTTTTATTGGTGTCACAAGAACTCATAAAAGTTAATTGACTGTGCACAATGGAAGCTGAAGTTGCTTTTCTTTGAAAATTATAGCGTGCTGATGAATGTCTGATACTGACATTGCTACTGCTCACATATGGGATTGCTTGAAATGAATTCAATCCAATCATCTAGCAATGACCAGATGCATTCTACTTATTGCTAAAAGAAACCCACCCCAATTAAGTTTGAGGTAGAATTGTAGTGGCTATTCAGTTTTACTCTGATGGCTAAAAATTTTTACATTAAAAACAATGCCTTTAGAAATAAGAGACATGCAATATTTTCACATTATTTCTGTCAATGAAAAAACGTTTCCCTCCATATCAGTAAACAAAGGATGTTACAGCCATCAAGCCATCATATTACAGCCACTTCAATGGTGAGCCCTGAGGGAACTCAAGATAGAAACAGGATGCCCGCCATCAAGCCCTCAGCCACTGCAGCCCACCCACCAATGACCCTGAGGAAACTCAGGATGGGAAAACACAGGACGTTGGCCCAGATAGCTGAGGTGCACATCAAAGGAATGATTTCAGTGAGCCCAGACTTTTGTATTTTCCCATACACAGAAAAGGGCTAAATTCATTAACTTGAGACGTCTGGTTTTCTTTAATTAACAGTAAGCATTTGATGTTCCGATTACGTGGTCTTTGTTGCAGAAACTCCTGTATATCCTGGCTCGTCCCATACCTCTTCAGAGGAGTCCCTCAAGCTACCTGAGGGGGTGCGTCCCAGGCTTAAATCCTCAGTTTTGCCAGTCAGATAAAACATAATTCTCAACTTTTAGGTTGTGCATTTTTTTCAGTTGACATTTCAATTACTTAATACTTCTACTCTCCTGTATGGAGTCTTGTGAGGTACTTAAAGAAAGGTATAGGAATCTTTTGGGCCTCTGGAAGGAAATATAAAATTAATTCACTAAAATAAGACATACTATAATACAGTATAATTCTCATAAACACTGAAAGAATGATAATGATTGAAATAGAGTTGATTTAGGTGATATTGGTACCACAAGAAGTAAGGAACACTTGGTGTGATTGCCTTCATACAATTTAAGGCTTTTATTTTCTGTGTATGTTAATCTCTTCTTTTGCAAAATGCCTCTGTATGTCATTCGACCCTTCTGAAGAACTGAAAAGGAAATGATGAATGGGTAAATGCAGTGCTGCATATTACTTCTAACCACCAACATTTGTAAACTAATGCTAGTCTAATGTGTGTATACCAAGCACACTAGCTCAACGGTTAGGCTATGGAATCATCCAGCATTCTAACTCACCACCACTGTGACATTTGAAATATCACATATCCTTTCTGGTCTGTTTCTTTACTTATAAACTAAGGATGTTTAAGGAGATGATCTATGATTCTTTCTGGTATTTAATCTATTTCGTGTTTCACTGATCAGCTGTCTGTTATCCTTTCAGTCACAGCTGTGATCATTTAAAGGTACACAGTTCTTCATGACAACTGGGTTCAGAAATTTCAAGAATATTTGAATAAATATGCTAAATACGTTAGACTTCAAATCTATCCTATTCCTTTCCTAATTTTGTTAAAAATAACAATAACAACAACAAAACCCTTTTCAAGCCAGAAAGGCAACATTTACCAATCCTGAAAGCAGGATTGCCATTTTTCTATTAGATGGAGTTGATTATGCAAATAAAATGTAACTAAGAGCCCAGCTCTGCTTAGAGCTGGTGATTATGGTAGTGGAATTTATAGAGAAAGGAAACACAAACTATGCTAAACACAAACTCCAGCATTAAATAGAGGGGCTTGATCATCTGAAAGTATAAAGTGCCTCTCACTGCTGCCTTTATCCAGGGCCACTCTACCATCTATCGATTCTGGCATCTTGACTTTTCTCCCTGAATTGTAAGCAAATTGAGTTTGATACAGGAATGTAGAGGGACTTGTGTTTCAGTCATTATGAATAACAATGGTTGGCAGGTTGCACTGATTCTTACTATTTAAAAAAAAAGCAGTGTTTACCTTCCCCCCCCCCCCATGTTTAGGAATAAAACAGCTTTCCATCAAATACGAACCTACATCTGTGACCCTAAAATCAGGTGGTTTGAGACAAGGGAAAAGCTGTGGGAGCTGGTAGTCTTCTGTTATTAATCAAGAGCCCAAATGGAGCTGCCTCTAGGTTACCCAGGAAAACTACAGAGGAAGTTGATGTTTCCTTGGCTCCCAAGAGGTTCAGTCCTAACGACTGTGGAGAAGTAATAGTGCTAAGTACTTCCTTCCACACATGAATAACCTTCAATATTTGTATTACTATCTTGAATAGGATCCCTGCAGTCCTCTTACCTTATAAAGAAGGTAGTTACAGTGTATAACTAGATGAGTGGAGTATTTAGCATGATTTATGACAAAATCTCTATCACAGGGTTTTTTTTTTTTTGGAAGAAGTATTTATTTATTTATTTTAACATCTTTATTGGAGTATAATTGCTTTACAATGGTGTGTTAGTTTCTGCTTCACAACAAAGTGAATCAGTCATACACATACATATGTTCCCATATCTCTTCTCTCCTGCATCCACCCTCCCCATCCCACCCCACCAGGTGGTCACAAAGCACCGAGCTGATCTCCCTGTGCTATGTGGCTGCTTCCCACTAGCTACCTATTTTACGTTTGGTAGTGTATATATGTCCATGCCACTCTCTCACTTTGTCACAGCTTACCCTTCCCCCTGCCCATATCCTCAAGTCCATTCTCTAGTAGTTCTGTGTCTTTATTCCCGTCTGGCCCCTAGGTTCTTCATGACCTTTTTGTTTTCTTCTTAGATTCCATATATATGTGTTAGCATAAGGACACCCCTCAGAATGGGAGAAAATATTTGCAAATGAAGCAACTGACAAAGGATTAATCTCCAAAATTTACAAGCAACTCATGCAGCTCAATATCAAAAAAACGAACAACCCAATCCAAAAATGGGCAGAAGACCTAAATAGACATTTCTCCAAAGAAGATATACAGATTGCCAACAAACACATGAAAGGATGCTCAACATCACTAATCATTAGAGAAATGCAAATCAAAACTACAATGAGGTATCATCTCACACCGGTCAGAATGACCATCATCAAAAAATCTAGAAACAATAAATGCTGGAGAGGGTGTGGAGAAAAGGGAACCCTCTTGCACTGTTGATGGGAATGTAAATTGATACAGCCACTATGGAGAACAGTATGAAGATTCCTTAAAGAACTACAAATAGAACTACCATACGGCCCAGCAATCCCACTACTGGGCATATACCTTGAGAAAACCATAATTCAAAAAGAGTCATGTACCAAAATGTTTACTGCAGCTCTAGTTACAATAGCCAGGACATGGAAGCAACCTAAGTGTCCATCAACAGATGAATGGATAAAGAAGATGTGGCATATATATACAATGGAATATTACTCAGCCATAAAAAGAAACGAAATTGAGTTATTTGTAGTGAGATGGATGGACCTAGAGTCTGTCATACAGAGTGAAGTAAGTCAGAAAGAGAAAACAAATATCACAGGGTTTTAAAAGAAGGTAGGTTGGAGAGAATTTCCAGAGCATCTGAAAGTCTTATTCATTTCAAACATATTGTGTAATAGTCACATTATACTAGACTACAGTTTTGTTAGTCAGTATAGACCTATGTATCTATATCATTTCATGAATATTTATGTTAAATGGTGGCAAAATTCTATGCCAAGCCAGCTTTGCCTATACGCACCTATTTTTTTGCTCCCACCTGACAGACTATAATAGATGGCCTACTAGTCTCTTTCTGTATGTTTTGTGCTTGATCCTTCTTGAAAGAGTTACCCTTCTTTCAACACTCCACCCCTGTGCCCCTCTGCCAGCTCTCATACTGAGCTGGCTTTTGCTCAGCCTTCAAGATGTGGTTCCAGGGTTCATTCTCTGCCATGGAGTCCCGAATCCTCTCACACCCATCCTGCTGGATCAGATGCTCTGTCTGTAATTACCTCTCTCAAAGCACAGCATTACATCAATATCAATAAAATGTTATAATTTGTCTTTCTCTTCTAGTAGACTCTGAACCCTGAGGGCAGAAATTTGTCTCATTTATCTTTGTACCTTGTATAATAACACTGTGGCCCACATAACATATAATAAGAGGTCTGCAAACAAAATGAATCAAAATATCAGAAATAACACTTTTTCCCAGAGGGCATATCAGAGGGGTGAAATTGTGGCCAGCATCAAATGTTCATACCACTGGTTTCTCTATGTATAATAGATGTAGTACTACAGAGGTAACTTAAGTATCTTCAAACGGAAACATATGGTATAAATAAATTGTCTAGGATTATCAAAGAAACAAAATAATTAAAAGCTAACAATGAGCTATTGTAATATAAGTTTTCAACTTTAAAAACTCTAATTGCCTGTATTATTTGTGGGCGTGTGCCATCTTAGCTTTAAATTAAAAAGAATCCTGGGCTAAGTATAATCTATAAAAATAGTGAATCAATATTTTTACACCTGAAACTAATATAATATTGTAAGTAAACTATACTTCAATAAAAAGTAAATATATTGGGCTTCCCTGGTGGTGCAGTGGTTGAGAGTCCGCCTGCCCGAAGCAGGGGACACGGATTCGTGCCCCGGTCCGGGAAGGTCCCACATGCCGCGGAGCGGCTGGGCCCGTGAGCCATGGCGGCTGAGCCTGCACGTCCGGAGCCTGTGCTCCGCAAACGGGAGAGGCCACAACAGTGAGAGGCCCACATACCGCAAAAAAAAAAAAAAAAAAAAAAAAAAAAAAAGTAAAAATATTACGCTATAACTAAACTCAGAAGTTTGAACCAATGTACTCTTTTCAGCAGGTCCAAATTTACTGTGATTATTCTGGGAGAGACCCTCCAACTGTTAGTCATATTACTGCTATTAGATACTACTAGCATGAGATGGTGAACTGTCTTCTTTTCTCTGATATTCAAGCCATTTATGTTCAACTATATTCTTTAAAGATTAAGATCAATCTTAGTGATGCTTCCTCAGGCTCTACCGTTTGAGGGCAAGATCAAAGAGCATGTAATACCATGGGTGGAATTTCAATTTAAAATTATTTTGCCTTTCCACCCCTCCTCCCCCGCCATTTTTTAACTTTAAAGAATGTGCCTTGCCGAGTGATTTGCCTTACAATGAAAGACAATTTTAAAGCAATTTCAAGTACATGACAAAATATCTAGAAAACAATTTCCTTGCTTGAAATGTGATTGTCTAGAAAAACAAATTATAAAAACCTGACATTTAAAAAAAAAGATTTATTATAATATTTGCAAGTGTCAGACAGATTTCCATATCAGGTAGACTCTTATTAGGAATCTTGATTTCTTTCTCATACAAGTCTTTCAGAATGGATTTAGAGCACTTACAAATATTGTTTTATAGTATTTATATAATGTTTAAACGATGTTTATAATGTTAAATAATGTTTAGTAATATGCTCCTGATTTACAGTAGAGTTTACTTCCATAATTTTTGGTCATAGTCTATTAGACTCAGATTTCAATACTCATCATTGATTTCATAATTTAAAATTTGATGGGGGGCTTCCCTGGTGGCACAGTGGTTGAGAGTCCGCCTGCCGATGCAGGGGACACGGGTTCGTGCCCCGGTCCGGGAAGATCCCACATGCCGCGTAGCGGCTGGGCCCGTGAGCCATGGCTGCTGAGCCTGCGCGTCCGGAACCTGTGCTCCGCAACGGGAGAGGCTACAACAGTGAGAAGCTCACGTACCGCAAAAAAAAAAAAAAAAATTGATGGAATCATCCCTCCATGGCCTATATTGTCCTAGGCACTAGGTGAGTGGCCACGGACAAAGGTGACCTTGTGAAGCTTGCGGCCATCTGGACCGAAGCTTTCTGGTCCAGAAATATTTCTTTAGTCTTCTCATTTTTCTATCTTTGACAAAATCTTTAAAATGTGGGGCCTATGAGGACAAATGATATCAGAGAATTATTTGCTAGTGAAAGGGGTGGGGATTTGTGGGCTGCCCAGCACAGGGGGAGGGAGGAAGGAAATAGGAGAAGATGGGGAAAGTCAGTCTTCTTCCGGCTCCTTTGGAAGCACTCAATACTGTGCCTCTCTTCCTGGTTGTTTTTAAGATTTTCTCTTTTTTTGATTTTCAGCAATTGATTATGCTGTGCTTTGGTGTGATTTTGTTTGTATTTGTCCTGTCGTAGTGTTCAGTGAGCCCGAATTTGTAGGTTGATATCTCTCAGCAGACTTGAAAAATTCTTTGCTAATATTTCTCAAATGTTCCTTCCATCTCCTCTCATATCCCCTTTTGGAACTCCAATGAAAGGTGTCAGACTTTGAGAGAATGTCCTACATGATCTATTCTTTCCATTCTTTTTTCTCTCTGTGCTTCAGTTTTGACACTTCCTATTAAATTGTCTTTGCATGCACTAATCTTGTCTACTGTGCTGGTCTGCTGTTCAACTTATTCAATGAGTTCTTCATTTTAGATATTTTTCAGTTATTGCAAGCTGCAGTTCTAGAATTCCCATTTAATTTTTTAGATTCATATTCTATATTTAAATATTCCATTTTGTATCTATTTTGTCTACATTTTCCTTATCACATTGTTTCCTTTATCACATTAATTATGTTACATACTAACTCCTACACATGAATCATCTCTGAATCTCATTAATTTTTTAAAGCTCTTTTATCACCTTTTCCTGCTTAATCATATTTTGCATGATACATTGTCAGGCTCCACACTATCATGTCTTCCTTTTAAGAGGTATAAATCTTGTTCTGACAGTCAGTTCAATTATTGGCAGATCACTCTGATTTTAGACTTTGTTGGAGCAAGTCTGTTTTGTTTTGCCCCTTCTTCTAAGGTGTGACCTTTCTGGGCTTGGAATCAAAGACTAGATTTTTCACCAAGGTCCCTGCACCTTGGTTTAGCCCAAACTCCAACCTCTATCTCCTCAGACTTGTGTGGTGTTCTCTGCTGGGCCTCTGGGAATTTTGCCCTGTGGGTATACAGCTTAGAGGTTAGCCATGGACCTGAAGGGAATTGTTAACACAGATATTTGGAGTTCCTACTCTATTGTTCTCTATTGTTTGAGGACACTCCCTTCAAATCCTACCTGCCCTGGAAACGCCAAAGACTTGCATCTTCTTGCCAGTAAGAACCACTGCCCTTTGTTTGGACTCCATTTTCCTGCACTGAGGTTTGGAAGATGCCCTCCAGGAGAGCTAGGAAGAGCATAGGGCTGACCTTCTCTTCTCTCCTTCTGTCAAGGATTGGAGCTATGCTCCAGTTGCTGTTCAGTGCCTGCAAAGAGTTGTTTATATGTTTCGTGTTTTGTCTAACTCTTAACCACTGATGACGGTTTTTTTTTTTTGCGGTATGTGGGCCTCTCACTGTTGTGGCCTCTCCCGTTGCGGAGCACAGGTTTCGGACACGCAGGCTCAGCGGCCATGGCTCACGGGCCCAGCCGCTCTGGGGCATGTGGGATCTTCCCAGACCGGGGCATGAACCCGTGTCCCCTGCATCGGCAGGCGGATTCTCAACCACTGCGCCACCAGGGAAGCCCTCTTTTCACTTTTTAAAAAGGATTTAATCTGAAACCTCCATCAAGAACTCTCTGAGATATGTTTTGCATTATAAAGCTTTAAGCATTCTTTCAAACCAACTTTCTTCGAGTAAAAACTTGATGGTGTCATCAAAGCCACGTTGATATAGTGATTCCATTATCCTCTTGCTTGGTAGGAAAAGGGCTTGGTTAAGCCTCACCAAGTTTGCCATGGACAACGGTATGTCCTGGCTGGCTTTTGATAATATAAATTATTTCAAAAAATTTTGTCAAAAAGGCTTTTTTCATGGAAAATTCGTTAGCTTTATATTATTAGGCAATCAAATTCCTACCTTATCTCCCAAGAATGTTAAAGTGGGGAGTGGGCAGACTAGGGTAAACTTACTGCTTTTGAGTTTTTATTTCCAACCCATTAGCCCTGCCAATGTAATTTTCAATCTCTTTGCTCTATGGTATCTTCTGTACAAGTTCAATGACTTTCAGTTCATTTGAGACAATAGATTTCATATGGATTTTCAGTCTCCTTAACCTCTGCAGCATTCATCATTAGTAACAACCATGCTATTCTTAATATTATCCTCCTTGTATTATTTTGAATTTGTGCCTCTGATAATATTTCATTGGTTCCTTTACTTCATATCCTCTATAGATGAGGGTTTCTTTCCTCAGGGCACATTCTTTCTATATTCTCTCTAGCTATTTGAATAGACTCCTGTGGATTCAACTATCACCACTAAGCAAATGGTCTAAATTTGGAGTCCTAAACATTTTCTCAGGGTCATGCTTCAAACACAGACTTCTTTTTTTTTTTTTTTTTGGTACACGGGCCTCTCACTGCTGTGGCCTCTCCCGTTGCGGAGCACAGGCTCCGGATGCGCAGGCTCAGCAGCCATGGCCCACGGGCCCAGCCGCTCCGCGGCATGTGGGATCTTCCCGGACCGGGGCATGAACCCGTGTCCCCTGCATCAGCAGGCGGACTCTCAACCACTGCGCCACCAGGGAAGCCCCATAAACACTTTTTAGGTACAGGAAAATCCTTTCTGTGGCTGGAATCTCTTTGCTTCCGTATAGAACCCTTTTTCATCACCCTCAAATCTCCAGCTGAAACTAACTGCGTTCATGAATAACATGGGCAAGTGTTTTATATTTTACTTTACTTTGATCTTTAGAATTTGAAGAGCACTGTGTTTCACATCAAGACCAAAGGATCAAGGACTGGAGAGATCAGCTATCAAGAGACAGATGTGACCACAAGAACAATTTTCTGGAAGTTTGGGAAGAGCTGGAAGCTTTCATAAGCTATGGAATTCTAAAGTATCTTACCTGGAGGATGGCAGGGAGGGTCTCAGTTAATGACTAGATAATAGTGGCTTTACCAAGCATCACTTTGAAAGTATTGTTAAGTGTAGTTTCTTCTTTACCTTGGTATTACTTGAGCTCCTCAAGGATGAAATCCTACCTTATACTTTCTTTTGGTTTCCTCTTCCCCCATCCCTAAGACACAGACAGGTGACTTATAGGATGAAGTTTATAATTGGTCAGTGTGAATGAATGAAATGAATAAATGATGAATTTCAGCTATTTCCTCACCCTTTAGACCCATTAAGTGAGCAGATTACCCTGATTTCAAAGTTGTTTCTTCTTTTAAATTAGAGGTGGGAAGGGAATGTCCTAAATATGTTGCCAATTATATAGATACTGGGAAACTAGTGCAATAGTTTTCAGATTTTAGCATGCTTCAGAATGAGCTGGAATGTTCGTTAAAGCAGATTTTGGGGGCTCCACACAGAGATCTTGGGGGGGAGCAAAACCTTTGCACTTCTAATAAGTTCACCAGAGATGTTGATGCTGCTGGTCTGGAGACCACACTTTGTGAACCACTGATCAGGGTGATATATTAAAACGTACAGTGTGCTCTTCACCAAAAACATTGCGGGAATGTTCTTGAAATGCCAAAAAATATCCTTCACTTCCCTGTAGCCTAACAAAACAGACGGTACCCGTATAGTACACCCTTAGCTCTGCCACACACACAGGGTGACCTTAAGTAAACCACGAAATCTATTAGTACTTAAGCTTCTTCTTACAAAGGAGTGCATGGTAACACTCTTATTCTGCAAGCTCTTTCCAATTTTTCTAGAATGAAAACTCTCTGACTACAGAATTGAAAATATATAAGCCTTTTGTGAAGAACGTTAACTAAGCTATAGTGATTTAGTTATATTTTCCCCCAGAAGCCATTATAATAGTCTATCATCAGCCAGACCCTGGAATAGTAACAACTGATACTGAGTGTAACTAAAACCAGAAGTTGACCTCGACCAGTCTTTTATGCCTTCTCTAGTACAAAGATATTGAATGTGCCTGATTTAGATTGGGATCTAGGCTCTCTCCTTCCACATCACAGGAGGCGAGGCTACCCACGGGAATGGAGTCGTTGCCTTCTTTTGTCTCCTTAGGCGCTAAGGAGCACCTTAGCTCTCGAGACCTGTGCACATTCATTTGGACAGAACAGTCATCCAAAATGAATGAAATAATTTCCCTGAGGTCTTGAAGCAAAAACATTTCAAACTCAATATCTTTTTTTAATTACAAAACAAGATTCATGTTTTAAATTCAACTATGTGGGATAAAAATATTCTTACTCTATTTATTTTCCCCAAAGATTCAAACTCTAGAATCACAATGGCTTTGGGGGGCTCTGCCTATGCAGGGGTTGTGGATTTATAAAAGCCACGTACTTTGAAGGCATTAGCAAGAACTAAGCATTAATTTTGAGCTTCTCTATGTGGTGACATGTGTGCAATTAGATAATTGTGAGCACTTCAAGTTCACTTTCTCATTATTAGTTTCCACGCTTGTTCATTTTTTAATGGATGACATTGATTGATACTGTCTAGACAAAACAGTTGATTCTATTTCTCACTGTATTGTTCAGGGTGGGAGAGATAGAGCATTGAAAGAGGTCAAGTTCCCCATTTGGCACCCTTTCTCTCCATGCCTTGCAAGACAGACTCCAGCAGTATCAGGAAATCACATCCGCTGTTGGACAGCTCAGATTTTGAGTTTTCTGTTGTGCATCTTTGTGAGTTCTATATATTTGACTGACATTTGGATTACAGCAGTCAGGAGAAAATGATGCAGACAGTAAAAGACTGCAAAATTTTGATGAAAATCATGGTACTCTTAGAGCGATAATATACTTTTAGGCACAAATTACCTTTCCTTGATATTGTGGCAAAAGTGCATTTATGAGTAAGATGAACACAGAAGCCATTTTGCCTGGGACAGTCTTAGTTTATGCCTATTTTCTTGGTAAACTTATTAATTATCCTCTCCTTTGCTCCAAGGTGCTTCAGTTTGGATGGTAAGCAAACTTACACTTGCTAACTTTATTAGCAAGTGTAAACCATACTCAAAAGACTACTTTTTGGTGTGTTTTTCAAAAGTAACTTGGAAACATTTCCTGATTACTTGTAGGCTTATATTCTCTAAAACATTGGGACAACAACAGGTGTTTACTTCAGGAAGTAATTAGCCTCTGATTCCAAGAGGGTCCCCCATAGACACACTGAAGGTATAATGGTCCCGAAACACAAGATGTGGCATCTGGGTGACACCAGTCCTTTCATCAGGGATGACTGGAAATTTATCACTGGTTGTTTCTATATCTGGAAGAAATGACTTGACATTATACTAAATACATTTTGGATTGTAATTTTTGCTGTCTTCAGTGCCAATAAATTATAGCAAGTAATTTTGAATTATTCAGGAAAAAGAAAGTGTTATGGGTTATATTTATAGGTAAGTGGGTCCATTAGGTAGGGAAGGGCTTCATTATCCATTTGCGTTTATCATTATCTACTTATGTTCATTATCTATTTAAGTCATAGTTACTATTTCTCAATACTAATAAACATCATAAGTTTGTCATAAACATTATATTCTGACAAGCGCTTTTCTGGTTTCAAGTAAATGAAACACGTGGCAGCAACTCTGTTCTCAGTACTGTCTCAGGTTCAAGAGTGTATAAAGACATCATTTAAAGTTCAGTAAAGAAGCATGAGACAATTATACAGATGTAGGTTCACAATAAACAGGACATAAGATTATGTGGCAGAATGTATGCCCTGTCAACATTTTAAAGGCATTTAAGAGGAGGCAGCTAGAGTCTGACTGCTATTTGGACCTTTGAACGATGCACAGAACACCTGTGCTTGGAGCCTATGTGGCCAATATCAACGCTGTACCAGCACTCACACCGAGTGCTTGAACAAAGTACTGCCGAATTTGCAGTCCAATGAAACAAATGGTGCAGTAAAGAACCTCCTTTTTATGTTGAAGTCAGTTACTCAGACTTAGGGGCCATTTTGCTCTCCATGGAACAAAGCTGCTCTCTGGAAAGTCTGGGCACAGAAACAGAGAGGGAAGAAGAGATTGAAGTAATTAATGCTCTGAGAAAATTAGAAGAAATTGGATTGATATGACTGGCATTAAATAACACCATTTTGAAAAGCCCAAATAACTACCACTGTTAGAACTGACTTTCTTAAAGCTACAGATTCAATTGGAGAGCAAGTGAGTATGTGCTGGGAATTTATTAAAACCCCCTTTCCCCACTTTCCCCTAGGGAAAGTGAAGGAGACAAAGCAAACTGCTTATTTCCAAATTCTGACTGAGGTCGGTCCAACCCTGCAGTGTGAATCAGGCAAGACCACAGATCAATTTACTAACCTCAGATTTTAAAGATTTTAAGATTTAAAAATATCTTAACAACTGGTTTATTTTGGGTCCCATGGAAACAAATGACTGACTTTACTAACTGGGCATTTTAAGCTGGTGGTTTTGGCTCCGTAGTCATGGCTAGAATCAAGGGTCAGAACCAAGCCTTGATCGTGACTGAGTGGATGCAGACGTGTCAAATAAAAAGTGACATTTTCATCATGGAGAGATACCACGGATTATATGATCCCAAGGTTTAAATTTTGGTTTTATCATTGGGCTATAATTCTACTTCTGGTATTTTGTCCCTTTACTTTCACTCTTTTCTGGGAACAATGGCAACTTTCATCCAGAGACTGATCTTGTGTTCAGGTAGCTGATATCTGATGTCTCTTGTTCGTGATCAGATGCTGGTTTGATTTTTTTTTTATGTCCCTCGCCACATCCTCAGAAGCTCATTAATATAGAAGGTAGAAGCCGTAGTAACTAAAAGCCGAGGGAAAGACAATTCTTATGCTTTCAATTTAATACAACATACGGCCAATGAGTACTAAGGTTTTAGAAGACCCTGTCCTCAGGGCTATGGAAACCAAATTCAAACAAGGCACGGCTTCTACAATTAAATGAATGGTGATCTGGTTCACGAGACTGACAAAAACATAAATCACCACAGCACAAGTCAAAAGGGGATCATTGTTAAACCAAGTAATCTGTTAACACAAAGAAGAAAAAGGAGAAAGATCAGTGAAAGTTTCATTGAGAAGATGATATTTAAGCTGAATCCTTAAGATTAGGTTGTATTTATTTTTAATACTGTCTATAGGCTATTTTTCTTATCCTAAAAGTTACACATATGCCGGTTACTTGACAAACACCCAAACTAGTCAGTCCTCCATAATCCAGTAAAAAATAACCAGTTTTAAAAAATAACCAGTTTATTTCAGTTTTTTTTCTTTTTATGCATAGTTTTAACATGGTTGAGATTTATCTGAATTATTTATATCCCATTTATCTTTTAAAAGATATCATAAGCACTTTCTTGTATTTTTAAAAACTTTGTCAATAATATTCAATGTCTATATAAAATGTATTGGCCCATACTATAATTTTAAATAAATCTCATTACTGGATATATAAGTGACTTCTTTTTGTTGTTGTTGTTGTTGTTTTTGTTGTTGTTATGAGACAGCGCAATTACCTTAATACCTTTGGTATTAAGTCTTTGCTGCATTTTTTTTCTTTCTTTAAAATAGTTTTCTAGAAGTAGACTCTTGAGTGTAAACACTTGGAGGTATAAAAGGGCAGAGACAGAAATAATATTCTAGGTACAGGAAGCAGCGTAATCACAGGCAGGCTATTTCCCTGGTTTGAAAATGACTGTGGAAATATAAACCACCTAGAAAGATGACTGTGAAATGTAGAAATGATTTTCCACATAGGTCCTATGTTAACACGTGAATATATGAAAACAGAAACAGAGCAGAAGTCTGCAGGCATGTTTTAAATTATAAATAGCCTTGTGAATCCCTGAATATAGTAACAGAGATAAGATGTCTCCAAATGGGAGAAAGGAAATTTACAGCTGGTCTGGGTGGGCAGAGGGTTGGAAATCATAAGTAAAAAGTGATTTTAAGATGAGGGAATCTACTAGTTACATGACTTGGTAATAGAGGGACTCCACACACCTAAACACATAGTATCCAGAGGCTCTGATTCAAAAATCATGAGAAGAAGAGCTAACAGTGAGGCACCGGCCAAACAAAATTCACACAGAGAATCTAAAGAAGATCTGGGCTTCCCTGGTGGCGCAGTGGTTGAGAATCTGCCTGCTAATGCAGGGGACACGGGTTCGAGCCCTGGTCTGGGAGGATCCCACATGCCATGGAGCAACTAGGCCCGTGAGCCACAACTACTGAGCCTGCGTGTCTGGAGCCTGTGCTCTGCAACAAGAGAGGCCGCGATAGTGAGAGGCCCGCGCACCGCGCTGCAGAGTGGCCCCTGCTTGCCACAACTAGAGAAAGCCCTCGCACAGAAATGAAGACCCAACACAGCAAAAATAAATAAAATAAATTAATAAACTACTACCCCCAAAAAAGAAGATCTTATGTTTCTAGGGATGAAATGGTGGGGCTAGAAGAGGAGATGTGGACTGAAACCACCCAGGCATGGACCCTGGATGCCGTTTCTTTTGGTTAGAACAGAGGGATCACAGGAAACACCTAGGAGGAATTTCTGGAGTGCTTTTCTAGGGAGCTGAGCTTGGCCTCCGAGTGACAGGAAACCAGTGCAAATCTCCCAGGGATATTTTTACCAGGTCAGGAAGCACCAGTGTGCCCCAACCCATCCACAAAGAATGGAGAGTTGAGAGTCCTTGCCTACCAGCTGGCGATGGCCATAGTAGAGGAAAGCACTAGGCCGGGCTATGTTCTTTAGCTAGAAATGGTCCCTTTTCACCACTGGGTGACAGCAGCAAAGAGAAACACCTCCTCCAGAACACTAGCCGTTTCACAAGGAGCTCCATTTTGTTTCTTCAATGGTTTAGAAACAGACAAAAATACCCAGTGCTAGATCCCCATTCACCTAGAACTAGAGCCTCTCTTTCTTCTAGGGAAACCAGTGCGTGTTATCTGGGTGCAGCCGATCTTTTCTCCAGCCAGAGGAGTTGGCAGTAAACATGATTGTGAGTAATTAGAGTACGCAACCTACCGAACACAATGAATGTTTAAAGGTGGGTCTAATACACACGCAATGAATGGTCTAAGGATGGGTCTAATACACACATCAGGATAATCAAGGTCTTTGAAATTTTTTTCCCAGCAGAAAATATCTCCAAATACTCTTTCCCCTGGGCTGACGAGTAACTATTTTTTTCTGTCTTGTGAATAGAAAATGAAGAGAGATAATTCCCTGGATTCATCAATGTCTGAAGCCCTTATTCCTGACACTTCCAATCATGCTTAAGCTAGATTGCATAATTTCTGTCAGCTATGACTGAAAATGTAATAATACAAGCTGTGTATTTCTTACGTGCCACAGAAATGAGTTTGTTAAAGACGAGGCATATATATTTGGAAGACTGTGAAGGAAGAAAGGAAAATATATTGTACTCCCTTTTGAGCCATTATGTTAAAGTTCCTGAAAATCTCCATGACAGAAGAACTTGCCCTGGAAAAGTTCAAGGACTTCGTGTAACAAAAATAATATTAGATGGTCAAACACACTTACAAGTACCTATTAAGTTAAAAAAAAATCAAATAAATTTAACACTGAGTGGACATAATATTATTGATTTTTAAAGTAAGTTTTTGTATGATGGATATCAATGAATTTCTATATACTATTATTTGCTTGCTAGACATTTTTAGGTTTATCTCTCCTCTACACTTCCAATAAAGTAGGTGTACATTTGTTTTGCTTTATTGCATACTAAGAAGTATGAAGTCTAAGCCTCCTTCCAAATGGTCAATACTTTCTAGATTTTATAACTTTGAATTGTTGGTGCCTAGATACAAGATCCTTCCTGTTATGCAGAATAATCTGGATGTTTGAGATGCAAAGAGTTTCAGATAACATTTGTAATTATTTCTCCATGACTCTCCCAGTACCTGGGTTAAACAATTTTCCCTTTTTCCTTCAGCTATAGCACAAATCACCATTCTTTCCAGGTATGATTCAGCGTTGGCACCTCCTCGCAAGCTCTGGAGTGCTTTTTTTTTCTCTTTGCAGGGTAATGTGCAGAGGTCCTTGTTCTGATGTCCCAGGGTGTTTAACAGTTTAAATATCTACAGGCTGCTGGGAGACACTGACCTCTTGGGATACTGCCCTGGAAGAATCAGAAATTAATGTATCCATCTCCTTCCCAGATAACTTGGATGCATTTCTGCCCAGTTTAAGTAAGGACTGCCCATTAAAGGAATCTGATAAGTTGATGCCAAGGCTATTTTGAGACAATGTCTGTTCTGGATACAAAACAAAAAGATGAATAGAGAGACTTTGTTATTCAGGTGTCTGATGGTGGCCTTGTTCTTTTTACCATTTTAATTAAACAAGTATTATTATAAAGTTGGGGGGTTGGCAGTCCAGAATGTAGTTTAGGGTTTAGTCTTTGCAGAATTCAGATACAGCAATATGGTTTGTGGACAGGTGCCCAGTAATTAGAGTTGGTGAGAAGAGTTCCAATCTGCTTTAATTGCTCATGGTGTTTTACGGTCACGATCCGATCATTTATCAGCATCGTTATTTGTCCTGCATAATTTCTGTTCCCCACTTTGAGCTGTGATTTTAATGGATTGTTTCTAGCCAAGGTGGTAGCTGGAGATAGGATGTTGGTTCACTATTAATTTCAACTGGAAAGATAATCAGAGCAGCACATCTCTTGTTTGTTTTTTTGTCATTATCCATGAGATATCTGGATGGGTAGTTCTTTGTCTGCTTTGTTCTCACATATCCTTGGATTATATTCTTTTTTTTCCCATAAAAGCTTTCATTTGGTGCACTGGTTGACTTGGGTGCTTCATATTGACTATTAACTAGAGATTAGGTTAATAATACTAAAAGAAAAAAAAATACTAAAAGAGCAAAACTAGAAACCCACTTATTGCAGAAAGTCAATATGGATATGGAATGTCCCAATTTTCCATTAAGAATTATTTGATAAAGATTGCATAGATAATTAAATCTCAATTTGCCTATCACATGTCTTAATGTTTTCCTATTTCTATTTTTTTCCCAAGGCCAGTAGAATGAGTTGACTAGAGAAACTAGCAAAATGGATTTTAAGATTCAAATTTTAAGTGATATCATTTGGCTTAAGGACAGAGGCTGAGCAGATGAATGAAAGCTGGATGCCCCTTCTCCTGAGAGAAATGGAGAAGGACCACCATATTGCTAACTTGGCTGTGGTTGCTGTGTTTATTATATGTTTGTACTGCTGACTTAAGTACCTCATACAATAAAATGTAGCAACAGACAAGCGTTGCTTTTTAATCTAAAAAAAATTCCCTGTTTTTAGTTTGGCACTAAAAATGAGCAGGTGGCATCACTTTGTGCAGTAGATGAAGTCTGGAAAATGTGTTTGCAAATTGAATTTTTATTTTAAAGAATCACTTATTAAATTTTCTGGAGGTGGACAATTTTTAAGGGGGATTCTGTAGTGATTTTTTTAAGTAAAGCCAACAATTCTTTTTATAAATTCAGACCATAATGTTTCCATGTTAAAATAGTATAGTATATCAGGGGCCAGGAGAATGTAACTTGCATTCCAATCCCATCACTCTTTCATTACTTTGCTGTAGAATTGAGAGGATTGCATTAAATGATTTCTAAGAACACATTCATGTCTAAAACTTAGGATTCTGATTTCAATTTTTTAGTGACTGGATTTGTTCAAAATAAAGGAGTATTAAGACTCAATAGATGTTAAACTATTTTAAAGCTGTACCGTCCAATAGGGTAGCCACTAGCCATGTGTTGCTATTGAACTCCTAAAATATGATCGGTCCAAATTGAGATGTGCTGTAAGTGTAAAATACACAGTGGATTTCAAAAACTTAGTACAAAAAATTGTGCAATATCTCATGAATTAATAATTTCATATTGATTGTATGTTGCAATGATCATATATAAGGATATATTGAGTTAAATAAAATATATTAAAATTAATTTCACGTGTTTCTTTCTTACTTTAAATGTAAACCTTTTTAATTTAAATAATTTAAATTTAGGCAATTAATAAGAATCGAATAACTTTAAAATAGAAAATTGTAACTTCCATATATGGCTCACATGTTATTTTCATTGCACTGGACTCCTTTAAAGGGACAGAACGTCCTACAAAGGACACTCCTGAAGAGCAGAGAACTCTCCATTATTGATGGAAAGCCTTGATGATGTAGAAGACATTCTTTGAAGATGGGATGAAAACATTATTTCCTAAAGTATAGTTCACGGAACATTAGCCCTGTGAGGTGCAGCCCCATAGCCAAGTGAGTTTAGGCAACACTTATTGATTTACAACATTCATTAGCATAATATTAATACTTGAATGGATGAATGCTTTTCTTATATTAACATACCGTGTTCCAATCATTTGAAACATAATTCTCCTTTTTTTAAAAAATGATGACTAGTAGCAGTCTACAGACTCAAGAAAGTTGTTATTGTGGGAAATGCTGTTGGATTAGATGATCACCAAGTTCCTTTTGTCTCCCCTATGTTTATATAAACTGTATGCATGCTTCTTTTCTAAAAAATCCTTCCTCTATTTTGCATAAAATATTTCCTTTCACTTTTCTAGGCTATTTGAAATATCGCCAGTTGGATATGTTTGTGTAATGAATCATCCTCTTAAAAAATACCTGATTTGCCCCACTCCCCAAAGAAAGTATATATAGTGAAGGGTTCAAGGGACAGGAGGACACCAAAATGTGTGGGAAAGATGAGAGGATGCAGAAAAGATATTTATCTGTTTCGAAATGTTATTTTTTAATGTATCTCTCACCAAGAAAAGTGCTATGTTATCGATTAATAGGCTGCCATGGACAAGCTGGGGAACCTAAATGTGGTTTATAACTTTGTATGCCAGGGAAATTGCATTCAGCATCCCAAAAAGCCAATTTACAAACAAATGTTAGGAACATAAATTGTAGTTGGACACTTCCACTATATAGATTGACTCAGAAACTCAGGGAAGAGAAGCAATCAATATCCTGTATTTACTTCAATGTCCTACCTTGTTTCTCTCAATAAGCTCTTTGCTTCTCCTAACAGTGAGAAGATGAAGAGCATGACAGAATAAAAGTTTTTATGGCAATGTTTATAGGATCTGATAAATCATAAAAGCATCAAGAAGGCATCAACAAGCACTTCCCTAGATTACTAAACAGTGAGGTTTTATTCTTAAAAATCCTCCTTCATAGAATAAATCAAATTATTTTCTTCTCTCAGAAAACAAGTAAAGATTCGACAGACACACGTACATACACACACTCCCACACTCCATAAGGCCAAGCACTCATCTGTGTTTCCTAAGGAAAAATAAAATGGTCTTTGGATTCACAAGAGAACAGAATGGCATTCTCTTGAAATGGGTCTCTAGTGACTAAAGGTACTTGACGCCAGGGAGCCTGAAATGATATAGGAGCATGGAGAATTTAAATGAAACTATTATTTTAAAATAAAATATTGATACTTTATTAAGAATGGAAAAGATGCAAAATAAAAACCTCTTCTGAGATGTTGAACATTTGTTTTATTCTTTATTTTATTTTTTTTGGATTCCATACATATGTGTTAGCATACAGCATTTGTTTTTCTCTTTCTGACTTACTTCACTCTGTATGACAGACTCTAGGTCCATCCACCTCATGACAAATAACTCAATTTCGTTTCTTTTTATGGCTGAGTAATATTCCATTGTATATATGTGCCACATCTTCCTTAACCATTCATCTGTCGATGGACACTTAGGTTGCTTCCATGTCCTGGCTATTGTAAATAGAGCTGCAATGAACACTATGGTACATGACTCTTTTTGAATTATGGTTTTCTCAGGGTATATGCCCAGTAGTGGGATTGCTGGGTCATATAGTACTTCTATTTTTAGTTTTTTAAGGAACCTCCATACCATTATCCATAGTGGCTGTATCAATTTACATTCCCACAAACAGTGCAAGAGGGTTCCCTTTTCTCCACACCCTCTCCAGCATTTATTGTTTCTAGATTCTTTGATGATGGCCATTCTGACCAGTGTGAGGTGATACCTCATTGTAGTTTTGATTTGCATTTCTCTAATGATTAGTGGTGTTGAGCATCCTTTCACGTGTTTGTCGACAATCTGTGTATCTTTGGAGAAATGTCTATTTAGGTCTTCTGCCCATTTTTGGATTGGGTTGTTTGTTTTTTTGATATTGAGCTGCTTGTATATTTTGGAGATTAATCCTTTGTCAGTTGCTTCATTTGCAAATATTTTCTCCCATTCTGAGGGCTGTCTTTTTGTCTTGTTTATGGTTTCCTTTGCTGTGCAAAAGCTTTGAAGTTTCATTAGGTCCCATTTGTTTACTTTTGTTTTTATTTCCATTTCTCTAGGAGGTGGGTCAAAAAAGATCTTGCTGTGATTTATGTCATAGAGTGTTCTGCCTAGGTTTTCCTCTAATAGTTTTATAATGTCTAACCTTACATTTAGGTCTGTAATCCATTTTAAGTTTATTTTTGTGTATGGTGTTAGGGAGTGCTCTAATTTCATCTTTTACATGTAGCTGCCCAGTTTTCCCAGTACCACTTATTGAAGAGGCTGTCTTTTCTCCATTGTATATCCTTGCCTCCTTTATCAAAAATAAGGTGACCATAGGTGCGTGGGTTTATATCTGGGCTTTCTATCCTGTTCCATTCATCTATATTTCTGTTTTTGTGCCAGTACCATACTATCTTGATTACTGTAGCTTTGTAGTATAGTCTGAGGTCCAGGAGTTTGTTTCCTCCAGCTCCATTTTTCTTTCTCAAGATTGTTTTGGCTATTCGGGGTCTTTTGTGTTTCCATACAAATTGTGAAATTTTTTGTTCTAGTTATGTGAAAAATGGCATTGGTAGTTTGATAGGGATTGCATTGAATCTGTAGATTGCTTTGGGTAGTATAGTCATTTTCACACTGTTGATTCTTCCAATCTAAGAACATGGTATATCTTTCCATCTGTTTGTATCATCTTTAATTTCTTTCATCAGTGTCTTATATTTTTCTGCATACAGGTCTTTTGTCTCCTTAGGTAGGTTTATTCCTAGGTATTTTATTCTTATTGTTGCAATGGGAAATGTGAGTGTTCCCTTAATTTCTCTTTCAGATTTTTCATCATTAGTGTATAGGAATGCAAGAGATTTCTGTGCACTAATTTTGCATCGTGCTACTTTACCAAATTCATTGATTAGCTCTAATAGTTTTCTGGTAGAGTCTTTAGGATTCTCTATGTACAGTATCATGTCATCTGCAAACAGTGACAGTTTTACTTCTTCTTTTCCGATTTGGATTCCTTTTATTTCCTTTTCTTCTCTGATTGCTGTGGCTAAAAATTCCAAAACTATGTTGGTGAGAATAGGCAACCTTGTCTTGTTCCTGATCTTAGTTGAAATGGTTTCAGTTTTTCACCATTGAGAACGATGTTGGCTGTGGGTTTGTCATATGTGGCCTTCATTATGCTGAGGTTAGTTCCCTCTATGCCTACTTTCTGGAGGGTTTTTATCATAAATAGGTGTTGAATTTGGTCGAAAGTTTCTTCTTCATCTATTGAGATGATCATATGGTTTTTAT
Organism: Tursiops truncatus; assembly: GCF_011762595.2. Classification (NCBI taxonomy): domain Eukaryota; kingdom Metazoa; phylum Chordata; class Mammalia; order Artiodactyla; family Delphinidae; genus Tursiops; species Tursiops truncatus. Next base: position 90,832,627 of record NC_047044.1, on the reverse strand, counting down.
CCTTCAATTTGTTAATATGGTGTATCACATTGATTAATTTGCATATATTGAATAATCCTTGCATTCCTGGCATAAACCCCACTTGATCATGGTGTATGATCCTTTTTATGTGCTGTTGGATTCTGTTTGCTAGTATTTTGTGGAGGATTTTTGCATCTATGTTCATCAGTGATATTGGCCTGTAGTTTTCTTTCTTTGTGATATCTTTGTCTGGTTTTGGTAACAGGGTGATTGTGGTCTCGCAGAATGAGTTTGGGAGTGTTCCTCCCTCTACCCTGTTTTGGAAGAGTTTGAGAAGGATGGGTGTTAGCTCTTCTCTAAATGTTTGATAGAATTCGCCTGTGAATCCATCTGGTCCTGGGCTTTTGTTTGTTGGAAGATTTTTAATCACAGTCTCAACTTCAGAATTGTGATTGGTCTGTTTATATTTTCTATTTCTTCCTGGTTCAATCTTGGAAGGTGGTGCTTTTCTAAGAATTTGTCCATTTCTTCCAGGTTGTCCATTTTATTGGCATATAACTGCTTGTAGTAATCTCTCATGCTCCTTTGTATTTCTGCAGTGTCCATTGTTACTTCTCCGTTTTCAGTTCTGATTCTGTTGATTAGAGTCTTCTCCCTTTTTTTCTTGATGAGTCTGGCTAATGGTTTATCAATTTTGTTATCTTCTCAAAGAACAAGCTTTTAGTTTTATTGATCTTTGCTATCATTTCCTTCATTTCTTTTTCATTTATTTCTGATCTGATCTTTATGATTTCTTTCCTTCTGCTAACTTTGGGGGTTTTTTGTTCTTCTTTCTCTAATTGCTTTAGGTGTAAGGTTAGGTTGTTTATTTGAGATGTTTCTTGTTTCTTGATGTAGGATTGTATTGCTATAAAGTTCCCTCTCAGAACTGCTTTTGCTGCATCCCCTAGGTTTTGGGTCATCGTGTTTTCATTGTGATTTGTTTCTAGGTATTTTTTGATTTCCTCTTTGATTTCTTAAGTGATGCCTTGGTTATTAAGTAGTGTATTGTTTAGCCTCCATGTGTTTGTATCTTTTACAGATTTTTTCCTGTAATTGATATCTAGTCTCATAGCACTGTGGTTGGAACAGATACTTGATATCATTTCAATTTTCTTAAATTTACCAAGGCTAGATTTGTGACCCAAGATATCATCTGTCCTGGAGAATGTTCCGTGAGCACTTGAGAAGAAAGTGTATTCTGTTGTTTTTGGATGCAATGTCCTATAAATATCAATTAAGTCCTTCTTGTTTAATGTATCATTTAAAGCTTGTGTTTCTTTTTTTATTTTCATTTTGGATGATCTGTCCATTGGTGAGAGTGGCATGTTAAAGTCCCCTACTATTATTGTGTTACTGTCAATTTCCCCTTCTATGGCTGTTAGCATTTGCCTTATGTATTGAGGTACTCCTATATTGGGTGTGTAAATGTTTACAATTGTTATATCTTCTTGGATTGATCCCTTGATCATTATGTAGTATCCTTCTTTGTCTCTTGTAATAGTCTTTATTTTAAAGTCTATTTTGTCTGATATGAGAATTGCTACTCCAGCTTTCTTTGATTTCCATTTGCATGGAATATCTTTTTCCATCCCCTCACTTTCAGTCTGTATGTGCCCCTAGGTCTGAAGTGGGTATCTTGTAGACCGCATACATATGGGTCTTGTTTTTGTATCCATTCAGCAAGCCTGTGTCTTTTGTTTTGAGCATTTAATCCATTCATGTTTAAGGTAATTATTGATATGTATGTTCCTATTACCATTTTCTTAATTGTTTTGGGTTTGTTATTGTAGGTCTTTTCCTTCTCTTGTGATTCTTGCCTAGAGAAGATCCTTTAGCATTTGTTGTAAAGCTGGTTTGGTGGTGCTGAATTCTCTTAGCTTTTGCTTGTCTCTAAAGGTTTTAATTTCTCCATCAAATCTGAATGAGATCCTTGCTGTATAGAGTAATCTTGGTTGTAGGTTTTTCCCTTTCACCACTTTAAATATGTCCTGCAATTCCCTTCTGGCTTGCAGATTTTCTGCTGAAAGATCAGCTGTTAACCTTAGGGGATTCCCTTATGTGTTATTTGTTGTTTTTCCCTTGCTGCTTTTAGTATTTTTTCTTTGTATTTAATTTTTGATAGTTTGATTAATATGTCTTGGCGTGTTTCTCCTTGGATTTATCATGTATGCTACTCTCTGTGCTTCCTGGACTTGATTACCTATTTCCTTTCCCATATTAGGGAAGTTTTCAACTATAATCCCTTCAAATATTTTCTCAGTCCCTTTCTTTTTCTCTTCTTCTTCTGGGACCCCTACACTTCGAATGTTTGTGTGTTTAATGTCCCAGAGGTCTCTGAGACTGTCCTCAATTCTTTTCATTCTTTTTTCTTTATTCTGCTCTGCAGTAGTTATTTTCACTATTTTACCTTCCAGGTCACTTATCTGTTCTTCTGCCTCAGTTACTCTGCTATTGATATTTTCTAGAGAATTTTCAATTTCATTTATTGTATTGTTCATCATTGTTTGTTTGCGCTTTAGTTCTTCTAGGTCCTTTTTAAATGTTTCTTGTATTTTCTCTATTCTAGTTCCAAGATTTTGGATCATCTTTACTATCATTACTCTGAATTCTTTTTCAGGTAGATTGCCTATTTCCTCTTCATTTGTTTGGTCTGGTGGGTTTTTACCTTGCTCCTTCATCTGCTGTGTGCTTCTCTGTCTTCTCATTTTGCTTAACTTACTGTGTTTGGGGTCTTCTTTTCGGATGCTGCAGGTTCGTCGATCCAGTTGTTTTTGGTGTCTATCCCCAGTGATTAAGGTTGGTTCAGTGGGTTGTGTAGGCTTCCTGGTGGAGGGGACTGGTGCCCGTGTTCTGGTGGATGAGGCTGGATCTTGTCTTTCTGGTGGGCAGGACCGCGTCCGGTGGTGTGCTTTGGGGTGTCTGTGACCTTATTATGATTTTAGGCAGCCTCTGTGCTAATGGGTGGGGTTGTTTTTCTGTCTTGCCATTTGTTTGGCATAGGGTGTCCAGCACTGCAGCTTGCTGGTAGTTGAGTGGAGCTGGGTCTTTGTGTTGAGATGGAGATCTCTGGGAGAGCTTTTGCCGTTTGATATTACGTGCAGATGGGAGGTCTCTGGGGGACCAGTGTTCTGAATTCAGCTCTCCCACCTCAGGGGCTCAGGCCTGAAACCCAGCCAGAGCACCAAGACCCTGTGAGCTGCACGGCTCAGAAGAAAAGGGAGAAAAAAAAGAAAGAAAGAAAGAAAAATATAAAATAGAATAAAATAAAGTTATTAAAATTAAAAAACATTAAAAAGTAATTAAAAAAGAAAAAAAAAGGACAGACAGAACACTAGGATGAATAGTAAAAGCAGAGCTATACAGACCAAATCACCCAAAGAAGCATACACATACACACTCACAAAAAAGGGAAAAAAAACCCATATATATATATATATATATATATATATATATATATCATTGCTCCCAAAGTCCACCTCCTCAATTTTCGGATGATTCGTTGTCTATTCATGTATTCCACACATGCAGGGTACATCAAGTTTATTGTGGAGCTTTAATCCGCTGCTTCTGAGGCTGCTGGGAGAGATTTCCCTTTCTCTTCTTTGTTCTCACAGCTCCCGGGGTTCAGCTTTGGATTTGGCCCCGCCCCTGCGTGTAGATCGCCGGAGGGCGTCTGTTCTTCGCTCAGACAGGACGGGGTTAAAGGAGCAGCTGCTTCGGGGGCTCTGGCTCACTCAGGCCGGGGGGAGGGAGGGGCACGGAGTGCGAGGCGGGCCTGCGGCAGCAGAGGCCGGCATGACGTTGCACCAGCCTGAGGCGCGCCGTGCGTTCTCCCGGGAAAGTTGTCCCTGGATCCCAGGACCCTGGCAGTGGCGGGCTGCACAGGCTCCCCGGAAGTGGGGTGTGCATAGTGACCTGTGCTCGCACACAGGCTTCTTGGTGGCGGCAGCAGCAGCCTTAGCGTCTCATGCCCGTCTCTGGGGTCCGCGCTTTTAGCCACGGCTCGCGCCCGTCTCTGGAGCTCCTTTAAGCAGCGCTCCTAATCCCCTCTCCTCGCGCACCAGGAAACAAAGAGGTAAGAAAAAGTCTGTTGCCTCTTCGGCAGGTCCAGACTTTTTCCCGGACTCCCTCCCGGCCAGCCGTGGCGCACTAACCCCCTGCAGGCTGTGTTCACGCCGCCAACCCCAGGCCTCTCCCTGGGATCCGACCGAAGCCCGAGCCTCAGCTCCCAGCCCCGCCCGCCCCGGCGGGTGAGCAGACAAGCCTCTCGGGCTGGCGAGTGCCGGTCGGCCCTGATCCTCTGTGCGGGAATCTCTCCGCTTTGCCCTCCGCACCCCTGTTGCTGTGCTCTCCACCCCCGCAGCACCGAAGCTTCCCCCTCCGCCACCCGCAGTCGCCGCCCGCGAAGGGGCTTCTAGTGTGTGCCAACCTTTCCTCCTTCACAGCTCCCTCCCGCTGGTGCAGGTACCGTCCCTATTCTTTTGTCTCTGTTTATTCTTTTTTCTTTTGCCCTATCCAAGTACGTGGGGGAGTTTCTTGCCTTTTGGGAGGTCTGAGGTCTTCTGCCAGCGTTCAGTAGGTGTTCTGTAGGAGTTGTTCCACGTGTAGATGTATTTCTGATGTGTTTGTGGGGAGGAAGGTGATCTCCGCGTCTTAGTCCTCTGCCATCTTGGTCTCCCCTGAACATTTGTTTTAAATAATTTTCAGGATGGCTTTCTTTGATGTGCCCTCCTTGCTGAATTCCCAACTGAAAGATATATTTCTTTTTCAGCTCAACATTTTTGAGATATAATTCATATACAATAAAGAAGCTAATTTTAAGTTTACAAATTGACGAGCTCTAGAAAATGTATGTAGTCATATAACTACCACAGTAATCATAATATAGGCTCGTTCTGTCATTCTAGAAATGTTCCCTTGAGACCCTCTGTGTTCTCAAGGGAACATTCTAGAAATGTTCCCTTGAGACCCTTCCCACTTGTTACAATTAATGTAGTTAAAAATATGATTACATTTAAAGCTACCGTCTAGCTCTTATTTTCTGTTTATCCCATCTGTTATTTGTTCCTTTATTTCCTCTTTTTTCTGCCTTCTTTTGAATTGTGTATTTCTTATGATTCCATTCTATAAACACTATTGACCTATTAGCTACATCTCTCTATGTTTTTGTTCTTGCTTTTGTTTTTAATGGTCATTCTAAGATTTATAATATACTCATTCAACTTATCACTGCCTACCTTCAAATAATATAACTACATTTTATCAGCCTTTGTTCCACTGGCTGCTTTTAAAATGTTCTCTTTTTCATTATTTTTCAGGAATTTGATTTTGATGTTCCTTGGTGTGTTTCCTCTGCTTTTTTTACTTGGTGTCTACTGAGTTTCTTGGAGCTGTGAGCTTATAATTTGAGAAAGTTTTCACTGTTATTTGTTCAAATACTTTCTTCTATCCCACCATCCCTTTCCTTTATTTCTGGGACTATAATTATACGTATGTTAGATTGCTTGATTTTGTTTCAGATGTCACCGATTCTTTGTTTATTATTGTCTTTTTTCCTCTCTTTGCTTCATTTTGGATTGTTTCAAGTACTATGTCGTTAAGTTCACTGGTAATACTTTTTAGGATCTCATCTGATGTTAATCCTACTCAGTGTTTTATTATTTCAGATATTGTATTTTCCATCTCTAGAAGTTACAATTAGGCCTTGTTTATAGCTTTCATTTCTGTCCTCATAATGTTCATGTCTCTTTCTACCTTCTTAGGCATATGTAGCATATTTATAATAACTGTCTTAAGTTCCTTGTTTGTTATGCTATCATCTAGCATTTCTTGGTATGTTTTTATTGGTTGATTTTTCTCCTGTTTATGGGTCATATTTTCCTATTTCCAGCATTCATGGTAATTTTTGACTAGATGCCAGACATTGCAATTTTTGTATTGTTGGGTGCTGACACCGCTTGTTTTATATATTTGAAAGTTGCTAAGACAGTAAACCTTAAGTAGTCTCACCACAGAAAAGAAAAGGTAATTATGTGAGGTGATGAACATGTTAACAAACCTTATTGTGGTAATCATTTGGCAAGACACACATGTATCAAATATCACGTTGTACACCTTAAACTTGCACGATGTTTTGTCCATTATATCTCAATAAGGCTTGAGAAAAAATAGACACTGGGTTCTAAGCACTAACAGAAAATCTTCCTTCTGATTCTATTTTTAGACCCAACAGTTATATAGTCCCAGAGTACGGTAATGTCCAAACCAAAAAATTTATTCTTAATTTTGATCACCCCTGGGAGTATCATTATTCCAGTCACAAAGAAGCAAGTTTACCACCCTTACTACATGGTAATGCAGGGTGAACATAAAATTTACATGAAAATAAAGAGCAAATGCTCTCTGACGAAAAAAAAACCAAACATGTTGTAACAGGAGTAATTATATTACCAGGCTCAAATTTTAAAATACCATGGTTCTAGAGCATGAACAAACAAACAGACCAATGAAACAGAACAAACAGTCTCAAAATAGACCCATATATGTCGGAATACAGAATTTGCTAAATGTAGCATGTCAAACCTATGGAGAAAAAAATATTTGTCTTTATTTTTTCTCAGACTGTCCCAATAAGTTATTAGCTCAGGACAACTTTACTCTGAATTCAACTTTACTCTGATTAAATCTGGCCAAGTGAACTGACTAGTTCCTTATGCTCAAAGTGAGCATAGGCTGTTTTAATAAGAAAGCTTGTTTGGTATCATACTTAGAATGCAAGATGTTGTGTTTATCTTTGTATATGTACGTATTACATGTATTATTTAAAAGAAAGGTCCTGACTAATGGGTCTCTTCTTTCTGCGCTGTGAGGCATATGAGTACAAACACAATATATAGAAAAAAGTCTTGACTCTTGAAAGAAAAGCAATTACCAAAAAGCAAACGTTGGTAGTAGTAGTGTGATGATAACAACTCATCATTATTGTTCAAGAACACACGTTTCCATCATTAAAATACTGTGTGAAAAAAACCGACTTGTTTATAATCTTCATTTGTGGATAAACCTGAGGCATGAGAGGAATAACTAATTTATATTTGTGCAATCTCATGTTCTTCTGTAATTACCACTTGGTACTTTTGCCAGTGGTTCTATGTTTTAACAGGTCTGGATTTGTATGCATATGTCTAAGGAAGATGCTGGTGTTGGTGACTGTGAATTTCACTTCCTTAGTGTTTGACTTAAGGTAGCATCCAGGTATCACACTAGGCCTCCTTAGGAGCGTGCTGTTAATGGGCACTAGCTGAGCTTCATCTCCAAGTATAGTACAACAGAATGAAAGAGACTATGTTTCTAGAAGAGGACATTTTAAAAACAATTTTACTCTGCTCTCATTTTCCCTACCCTTGTCTAAATGGACTGAAAATGAATTACAGCCAAGTTACCTACTTGGTCCTTTAAGATGCAATTACCTAAACTTGTAGATCTATGAATTTTTGATATTTTTTCTTACTTCCAAATCCTTTATCCTTTTTCTTTCTCTTAATCCCTTCTCTCTGCATCCCTTCCCTTTTCTTCCTGAAGAATGATACACGTGGCTCTCCAAACTCTTTTAATTACTATACTTACCATCACCTTTCATGTCTCCATCTTTTGGTTCCACGCTATTCTTTTTGCCTAGATATTTTCACCATCTTTCTTTCCTGGATAACTTGTACATACAGTTGGCCCTTGCACAACATAGATTTGAACAGCATGGGGCACTTCTATGTGGATTTTTTTTTTTCCAACAAACATACTGGAAAGATTTTTGGAGATTTGTGATAATATGAAAAAACCTGCCGACAAAACTCATAGCCTAGAAATATCGAAATAATTAAGAAAAAGGTATGTCATGAATGCATAAAACATGTAGATACTAGGCTATCCTTACATAGGCATAAGGTGAGTGATATTTAATATAAAATTAATAATGTGTTAGTTTTCTTACCATTTTATAACATTGTGTTCAAAAAATTACATTACAGTACAGTATACTGCTCTCTCCTAATTGAAGAAATCACCTGTCAGCCTATCGTCATGGGTAAGTGTTTTTTTAAAAAATGTAAATGTTTCCAATACTGTATTATGAATATGACTGTAATACCATATGCCATACTATTATAGCCGTTCATTCATTAGTGTATAGGCTAGGCTATCGTGAAGTAATCATTTTGATTACACTAGGCTACCATAAAGCATTCTTATTGCAGCTTCCTCGTTATCAATGCATGAAATAAATATGAATTTCTTTTTCACATGGTCTTTCCATTTTTGACATTTAGCGTTAGTAATATGTATTACATCTACAGTGTTTTGTATCATATAAGACAATATGGCTATAGGTACTGACAGATGATTCATCTTGTAAACCGATGATGTAAACTTACGGTATTGATAACTACAGTACAGTGTTGTAAAAGTATTTTCTCTTCCTTATGATTTTCTTAATAACATTTTCTTTTCTCTAGTTTAATTTATATAAGAATACGGTATATAATGCATATAACATACAAAATATGTGTCAGTTGACTGTTTATTTTATTGGTAGGGCTTCTGGTCATCGGTAGGCTATTAGTAGTTAAGTTTTGGAGGGAGTCAAAAATTCCACACAGATTTTCAACTGCGTGGAGAGTCGGCGCCCCTAATCCCCGCCATTGTTCAAGGGTCAACTGTATTCTTCAAGGTTCAGCTCAGAAACCATCAAATGGACTAACATGTCAAGTCACATGCCCAGTTTATCTGTAAATATTTGTTCGTGAATGAATGAAAGCATAAATGAAACAAGTCTTCCCTACATTTTCTCCTTCCTGTATCTTCATCCCACAGCTCAAGAACAAGAGCCATATCTCAGCCTACTAATATACCCTAGTGGATCATAGTATGGGCTCTACTGTCTGACTTTTTCTCTCTGGGTTCAAATCCTGGCTCTGCCCACTAAATAGCTGTGCAAACTTGTTTTCCCTTGTAGCTCAGTATCTTTATCCCTACAACTGTGATCATAATACTATCTCTTGCATAGGGGTATTGTGAGAATATGATGAGATAATACATAAGGTGCCTAAAATAGTACCTAAGGACTCTAAAAATGTAGCTATTATTATATTCAAGTGGTTCCAATTTCCTGACCCACCTCCACAGGACCTTCACAAGAACAGAGCTGTTCAGGTGCTTCTTTTCTATATCACATTCACTGATTCAGCTGATTCCTCAGCTCTGCAACCCAACAATCTCTTGAAGTCTCTCCTAAAACTACAAACTTTTTATGTTATCACAAGAAAGACTGCCTGAAGGTGACAGAATGTGAAAGTTATGCTTTTTATTATATTCACGTAAAATAGTCAGTTACACTGAGTTGTCCAAATGCATTGGTGAATTAAAGCCTCCAACTCTTACAAAGTTTTATACATATATCTATGCATTTATAAATACACACATATGTAAAAGATATATATTTTCTTCTAAAATAAAGTGCCCAAATCTTGATATGTGGGGGCATAATAGGGAAAAAAGAATCATAAAGCTTTATCAATTATAGACTGTACTTTCTCAATATAAGAATCTGTTTTATACACATTTATTCAGGTATAGGGAACTCTAATCACTCATTCTTTTCTGAATTCTCCTAAGTGAATTAATTTATCTGCAATATTAGAAGCCACATAGCCAACTTAATGAATCAGAGGCTGGTTCTTCTTACTGTGCCTGCCACAGCGTGGGCTCCCCAACGGAAGGGTAGTTAAGCCTCATTCTTAATTTTCCTGTTGTTTTGAATGTTGTCTTTCTTCTAAGATGATAAGCAGAGAGAGAAATGAACCAGACACCTCTAATTCCAAATCCTCTATTAGCATTCAATAAAGTCAGGGCTTGGTGAAAAGATTCCTTTCGTCTTTACATCGCCCTGGGCTTGGTGAGAAGTGGTCCAGGAGGATTTGAATTGAGGGGTCCTGCTGCCTTTGTTATAATTAAATCTTGTTGGAGCCACAGAAGAAGAATTAGGGTGCAATGATCAATAGATCAAGGAGAGAACCAACTCAAATTGAAATGAAACTCTCTATGACAATGGAAAACTTTGTGAGAGCATGTTTGAATTTAAGAACAAAACAAGGGTTAAAGAAAAACTAGATGATCTAAGATAATTCAGAAAAATCCTCACTTCAAATAGAAACTAAGGCTCTATTCCCTGGTCCAACATCTTAGGTACTCTTCCTGTGTTTTCACTGTATTTTCTATTATCTTAGACTTATAGGGTGATCATTTGTAGACTTTGACAAGGAATGGAATTTAAAAATGCCTTTGAAAAGACTTCCACCTATCGAAGCAAGGTGAAGATGCCTAAAAATAGCTTAATATGAACACAGCCATTGCAGAATCTGGTGATTGCATGTTCAAACTGCAAAAGAGCATATTTTATTCAAGCAGGCAAAAGAGAGATTGTCAGCACTGAAATTGCATTAAAACACTCTATAACTTCCCAACATATGGGAGGCTGGGACCAGTGGGAAGCCCAGATGTTTCCCAGAGTCAGAACAAGGAATGGAGTATTTTCTTTTATTTGGGGGGAGAAAAAGGGAAAAAGGGCAAGAAAGTGTTTCCATTTACCCAACCCACCTGAGCAGGGCCTTCACAGGAACAGAGCTGCCTAACTGCTGATTTTGGTGAGCATCTTGTTAATGGCTTGCTTGACGTGTGTGGTGGAGCTGCGTCGCCTCGTCTTGCCCTGGACCATCCTCCGGCGACGTACCTCTCTACACAGCTCGTAGAATATCTCGGTGATGTTCCCTTCCCCGGTACAGGCAGAACACTCATAAAAAGCACATGCCAATTCTGTGGCCAGCTTCTCCCCTTCTTCTGTACTAACCTGTCTGGAGTGGTCCAAGTCAGCTTTGTTTCCAACCAAGATGAGAGTCACATTCTTGGGCTTTTTGATCTCATCCAGGATGTTCTTAAGTGGCAGCACTTCCTCAAAACTTCCTCGGTCAGTAACGTCATAGACCAGCACAAAGCCTTCCCCCCATCGCATGTGTCCTTCCCTCTGAATGGTGTCTTCCTGTTGGCAAGGAAAATACGGCAGTCGGGAGACCTGGCAGTAATTGCCATGTATAGATGCTGCAGATGCTAACGGTGATCCCTTAATGACTATTCCTTATGTTCAGTGTCATTAAAATTTCTTGGTAGTCTGCCTGAACAAGCTGACCTTCTCAATCAGTTTGGAGTAGAAGCATTACTTAGGGAACTAAACATTTTCTAACTGCATAGAACCTAACTTTTGGCTTCTGATTTTTTCTTGCCACATCATTAAGTGTGTAATCCCAAGAACTACAAAGAAATTATACTCTTAGTTGAGCATATTGCCTCTGAGACTTTTCATCACAAATAAAGAATTGGCCAATAGGTAACAGACAAGTAGACCTTATCCCATCCTTTGAGATCAGAATTAGAGGCATGGCATAGTGAAGTGGTTTTTAATTTTTTTTTTTAATTTTTTTCTCTCTTCAGATTAGATTAGCCCCCAGGACAGAAAAACAGTGAAAACTTGTATAGAGAGTCAAACTCAAAGCCTGGGGATTTTGGCTTCTTTTTCTATCTCAACACCCTCCAGATATTATGCAGTCTCAATAATGACAGAACCTCATTTGCAGTGATTCTCAAAGTGGGTGATCCCTGCTTCCTCAGAAGGCAGCATGTGTGATTTGAAAATGCATTGCCTTTATAGGCTCAAATGATTTCTGCAGGCAAGTATTTCCCTGCTGCCTCTCTTTAGAATCAGTGCTGGAAGGTGAGAACATATATAGGGAGCAGGTAGTGATGAGAAGGAAAACTGTATAATTAGCTGCAAGTATATTTCTTGGATTAAATACTTTAATTCAAGTCTTCTTGGGATCCCAAGTAACTGAAAAGCATCATGAAATCCTTCAGCTGCCTAACTCTCATTCTTAGTGGTCATGCCTAATCTTGGGAACCAAACCTACCTATGAACTTGTTTATAATTTCAGAACGACTGGCTACAAAACAAATTTATATTAGTTTCATTTTAAAATAAGTTACTATTGTTCAATGATGTGGCTCAAATTTTCAATCGGATGTGGTGAGGTCTGAAAAGAATATTACAGAAGGGATTCTGAAAATGAAGTATTCCAAAAAAAGATTCTAAGGTCATATAAGTTTAGAATATAATACATAGTACATTTCTTAAAGATTCACCTTATACATAAGCATATTAAGGCTCTGAGAACTTCTCCAGTAATGATGTCTGTTTAACTTTATCACAGCATTCCAATGGGAGTTTTGGGAGATCTCTCCAACTCCCCAAAATATAGGTGGGCAATTCTATTCTAGATGATATTATGTGAATGTTATGATATTTTCAAAACCCCTTTGGAATACTGGGTAATTTACATAAGGATGCATTTGCAAATAAGTTAATACTGTTGCAAATAAGTTAATATTGTATTTAAAATAACTAGATAATTAAATTTAAAAAGTCTTTAGGCATCATTAGTTAATTATAGGAAAGTATCTTAATTTTGTTCATATTATGCACATCTCATTTTTATTTGATCCAGAAAATACTTTAGCTTATTCCTCATTCACCTGGCCAGCAGTATCTAGTATCTCCATGGTGACAACTTCATCATCAATGGTTGCTTGGTGTCGGTAGGTTGATTCTGAGGAAAGGTGAAAAAGAAGGGGAAAAGGTAAATAAGTGCATGATTTAATTTGATGCTTAGAATTACCAATTATTCACAGGAGTATGTCTGTTTTTATAGCATAAGGGAATGTGCATCCCAGGAAGTCTTTGCCTCTTATTTTATTCTCCTACGAGGCCAGCTTCCTGATGCTCTCTTCCTTCTAGAATGAGGCCTCTACATCCTAAAATGAGAACGTGATTCCCACAAGTGCATTCTACCTTCATACTCCTAAAACTCCAGTTTCTGGAATCATGTTAATTCCTGTTCCAGACAAGATGGCATATAGACAGAAGCTGTTCATTTCTGTCTAGACCTCAACCCTAGGAATGTAATAAACATTAGAGGGAAGTGGATGGCTATCCATGTAAAAAATGACTGTGTAAAGCTATGAGGGACCCTTGGGGCAGTAGAAGGTGGTTGGACCCCAGTGACTGGGGGTTGGTGAGGAACAGTTACCCAACATGGAGGAGGGCTGGGCAGCATGGAGGGGAGAGGGAACAAAGCAGAGTTCATGTTGCCTCTTCAAGGTAGAAAAATGGCAGCAGTTCAATACCAGCCGGAGGCTGGTAGGATGATATCAGAGTAGTCCCCAAGCTCTGCTGGAGTCAGGAGAAGTTAGCAGGGCCAAGGGCACTAGGTGGCTGAGTGAGCCCCTGAACGTGAAATGGAAACCAGAAGTTAAAATGGTGCTGCTCTACATGAAAACTAGAACAATTGTCATAAAGCACTCAATAAATGATTAAGTTGATGAAGTTCAGGTTGAAGAACTCTCCCTGAAAGCACTAGTAAATGATAAGAAGGCGAATGTGAAAGTAAAATATAAGAGATATGGATAATAGAAATAGACATGTTATTTTCTACTCTAAAATGAGCCTCAAAGAGAGAATAAAATCCGTAGAAGAATGGAAAATATTTGAGGTTGTAGTGACTGAGAATTTCCTAGGATGAGAGGCATTGAACAACTTCATATCAAAAGGACTGACCTTATAGGATGGATAAACAACAAGGTCCTACTGTATAGCACAGGGAACTATATTCAATATCCTGTGATAAACCGTAATGGAAAAGAATATGAAAAAGCATGTATATATTTATAATTGAATCACTTCACTGGACAGCAGAAATTAACACAATATTGTAAACCAACTATACTTCAATAAAATAAATTTTAAAAAAGAACTAACAGGACACACAAGGAAAAAAGTCCCATGTCTCAACCTGTTACAACAAAATGTAAGGATATCAATGACAAAGAGGAAAATTTTAAAGGATCTAAAGGAAAAAAGCACATGACCTACAAAAGCATGTGATTCAGATTGACCCTGGGCTTCTCATCAGCAAAACTGAATTCAGGATCCTAATGGAGTCAAGCAAAGCAATGAAACTACAACAAAAGCAATCCAGAATTACAGTTCTAGATAACAACAATATATCAGGTTGGAGGCGGGGGAAGAGACCAGAGGCAGGTTTGAGTGAGCTAATGTACTTGTCTTACTCCAAATGATGACATGACAAAAAAGAAGAACTGAAAAAAGTGAGCAAATTATTCAACTCAACTGTTAGAAGAGGAAAACAGAATAAATCCAAGAAGATATGAGGAAAGAAGTAAAAGAGAAAACATTAGATAAGGTTGACAAAACCAAAGCACGGTGCTTGAAAAATTAAAAAAAAAAAAGGTGGGCGGAGGAAAGGTAAAAATCTGGCAATACTGACTAATAAATTAAGAGAGAAGGGCGATCAAACAAAATTTAGCATAAAAAGGGGAAATAATTACACATTCCGGTGAAATAGTAATAAAAATAAAATAATATTATGAACTGTATACCAAACAAATTTCAAACACTTGATACATTTTGTGAGAGAAAAAAATACACAGATTGTTGCAATGAGAAACAGAACACAAGTAGATCAATAGTGGGTAAGGAAATTTAAATGCTGATTGTAGATTTCTCTTTGTCATAATGAAATAACTACACTCAATTGGCTTTATAGGAGGTTGCTATTAAACATTCAAGAAGCTGTTCCAGAAAAACAGAAAAAAAGAATAGCTACCCATTACACAAACCCCAACAAGAAGTATTGCAAAAGTAATATGAAGAGAAAAGAGAAAAAATTGTAGCCTAATTTTATTCTTAAACATAGATTCAAAAATTCTCAATAAAATATTACCCAGTTGAATCCAACAGTGTAATAAGAAAAGTACATCATAAACTAGTAGAGTTTATTTCAGTAATACAAAGTGTTTATAACTATTAGTGCAATTAACACATTAAAGGACTAAAGAAAAAAAACCACATGATTACCTCTATAGGTAGATCTACAGCATGATAAAATGTATATAAACTTAAAGTATATGCATATATAGAAAAATACTTCTTTCAAAAAATATGTAATAGCTAGCACATACTGCTTATCATTTGAACACGAATGGTTCTAAACGCTTTACTTATGTTAACTCATTTACTCCTTACAAATATTTCATGCAGTATGTATTACTATCAGATCCATTTTATGTGAAGAAACTGAGGCACAACAACATTTAATAAGTTGCTGAAGGTGACACAGGTGTTAAGTGGTAGGTACAGTTGAGACTGGAACCCAGAAGATTGGCTTTAGGAGTTTAGGCTTTGAACCACTGTGCTAAGTAGCAACTGTATTAGATTATGTACCTATGGGAAAGAGGAGGGCAATGAAGGTCAGAAGAGGGGATGCAGGAAAAATAAAGTGAAATAATATAAAGGCTTCACATACACATGACATGGTGCCAGGAAAACGGCAGCATGATTAACTGAAGTATTAACTCAATTAACTCAATTATTTGCACTTCAAGTACCCAAATCACTAACCAAGCAACTAACTAAAACTTAGAAGTTTCTTTCTCATCAGGATAGCCAGTAAACCAGTGTTTTTATTTCATTTCCTCTCTATCTGTCTCATGTTTCTGACTTTCATTTCTTCAGCTCATCAACTATTTTACAGTTCCTTTCTGACCACAGTTTTAAGTAACGTTGTTGTAAATCAAGTCTCCTACTCAAAATAGAAGCCACAGAAAGGAAACTTAACTAAGCAGCATAAGCTATAGCCAAGCTAGCCTTCGACCTGCCATCAGTCGTGTGTAATGATCATTGCCATAGGCATGGCCCATTGCGAATGTATTTTCTGAAAAATAAAATTTTAAAATGAAGTTTTGTTTTGTTTTTTTTTTTTAGACTCCGCATATAAATGATAACCTGGCCATGGACATTTAGGGTGCTTCTATATTTTGGCTATTGTAAATAAATGTACAGTTCAGGGAATATAACCAATAGTTTATAATAACTTTCTATAGTGTGTAATCCATAAAAAATTGAATCACGATGTCGTACACCTGAAACTAGTATACTATTGTGAATCACTATTCCTCCATTTTAAAAAATGAAAATGGGATTATGTTCAATAGATTTTAACAAGTGTATTTTACGTTACTGTCATTTTCCTATAATACGTAATCCCTATGTGGTATGTACAATGATTCTCAATTCTAGATCACTCCATCCCCCTACTCTTCTATGTTAAATGGGAGATTATTGTTTTGTCTAATTGAATGCTCTAAAATACCATTTACAGTAGCTACTCATCTAGAAGTTTTCTCTCAGTTATTTCCTTTTCATCTTCAGTGCTCCAGCCTGAAGAGGAGAGGCCAGAGGGCAGCACACAGCTAGGATCCATGCCCTTTTTGTTTCTCTCTCCACTGCTCTGCAGTGACCTTTGCACTGCCTTCCCTTTCAAAGGACTGGCATCAGCCCTGGAGCCTGGAAAACAAGAGTTCCGGGCTCTAGCCCATCTCTTTGCACCAAAAGTTGTCTGACAGGGACATTTTTCTCAGTTGCCCCCATGATAAATAGGATATGTATTTCAACCACAGAAGGTCACAGTAGGGGGGGGGGAATAAAATATAATGAAAATGGTATGAAGTTGTGCGATTCTTTGGCGGTTTGTTAACCGAAACAGAAACGTTGAAAGGCAGGAAATGAGGGAATGTTAGCCACAGACAGAGCAGCGGGTGGCAGCAGTGATTTCATCTAAGCTGAACACTGGTTTCATGCCATTTGAAGCATTTTTTTCTTTAAGCCCCTTCTCTCTCTCATTAGGAACCCATGTCTACATGTAAAACAGTGGAAACATTGCTTACAGAGGCAAAACCTTGTACATCGTGTGCTAGAATTATCCGAAGATAATTCTAAAAAATGTACTAAGTACTTTGGAGTGAAATTCTACTATTCATTCTAAAACATGAGAATAAATGTGTATGTGTTTGGAGGGTGGAAATACTTTTCTTTTTTTCATACTAACAGAGAATGATAATTTTTAGTCTCTTTTCTTGAATGTTAGGGAGAATGATTGTTTAAGAGATACTTTGAAGTGAACCAAATATTGTATACTGTAAGGTCAATATTAGTTTCAAGATGGAATTAGGCATATTAAATATATATATATATATAAAACATATATCTGAAGTTCACTGTATATGAGAGATACATGATTTATAACCTATATTCATTACCATTTTATAAACAGAAGTATATTTTGTATACTAAAAGAAGCTGATGCTCAAAGGGATGTTTTGTGTGATTAATCCTTTCACTAATTTGGCTCTTCTGCAAATTTCAACATATTAATATGGACATTTGGCTAGTACAGTAACAATGACAGTAATGTTTATTTATGCTATAGTGGGAATTGTACTAACTGGAGTTCTATTGTGGTCTAACCACAGACTAGCCACGTAATCTTGGATAAATTTACTTCTTTGGACTTGCTTCCTTATTTGCCAAATGACGATCTCAAAGTTCCTTGCTGTGCCAACATTAAATAGTTCTGTGAGTTGTCTGAGCACCTCTGCTTTAGTATCCAGTTGAGAGCATTTGTTCCGGGTTTGTCTCTCTCTTAGAATGAGCCTTTCCAAGCAGAGGGAATTGTAACGCAGGCAGGAAGAGCCAATCTCAAAATCAAAGTGTCAGTGTGTCCAATATGTCTCCCACTTCCTACCCTCACTCTTGTCTGAGCCTTTACTAACCAAGTAGAAACCATAATCCATTCAAACACAGGGTAGGGTGCCTCCTGGGTAGTAGCAGCCTCTCTCTCTCTCCAACTGCCCCCAACAAGCGTAAGTACACGTACACACACAACTGTACACGATCTAAGCCTTTGTCCGTGTTCTCTACCATGATCAGCATTTTCTGAAGGTAATATGACTCTCAGAGGTAGAGATTCAGTTCTTTTTTTGGAATCTAATCAGAACACAGCAGCTGTGCTGCACCCAGAACACTGCTGCCACCTCCATCCATCAGGGGTTTTTCCTGGCTAGGTGGTCCAAGTCCCAAATCCTGTAGGCTCCAGTGGTGGTTTTCGAATGCAATTCACAGACCAGCTCTGGCCTCTGACAAAGATTTCACTGGTCTGTGGTGAAATGAGAAAAATTTAAGGAAAACTAAAATTGTCCAATGTAAGGGATTGAATTTTTTCTTAGATTATATCCTTCAAAACACTTGGAGGCTAATAATATTTCCTTCTTTTATGAAATGTATGTGCCACCCGAATGTTTAATTTTCCCTCAGCCTCCGTCCCTAACTGGAATTCCTGTGATAGTTCCTCTCCTTAAAAAAAAATATCTAAATTTTGGGAATCACTTGCTGTTTTCTTTATAGAATTATCTGAAGCAAGAATTATCTGTAGCAAGCATTTTCTTTATAGAATTAGCTCAGAGCAATAGATATTCCTGTGTTGTTAACATGTTGAGTGGTGTTCATCGTCTTCAGCGTCTCATGGAGCAATAATTCTGTTACAGGTTGAAAAAAGGCCCATGTTTTGGAGGAAGGCTGTGCATTCAGAATTCAAAACTGTCCTTTGCAAATATGCCGTTTTACTTTCTAGGTAGCTTTCCCTTTGGGTGGTGGTTTTGAAACTCTATAATAATAGTATGGAGTTACATACAGGAAATGCTTGGTTCATCTTGAATCAGATGGATTGGAAACTCCTGTAGGCTAGAACATTAGTGACTTCTAGTACATGAGTGTACACACACACACACACACACACACACACACACACACACACACACACACCCAGTTTCCAGGGTGACTGAATAAAAGCCTCACCTGGGAGTGAGTCATCTATCTGATACTCCTGAAGTCAGATGAGCACTCTTGTTGCCTAGCAACTGCAATCCTTTTGGAGCAGCACGGTACAAGGTCACTCAATAAAATTTCATTCTTCGTTTTTTTTTTTGCGCTACGCGGGCCTCTCACTGTTGTGGCCTCACCCGTTGAGTAGCACAGGCTCCGGAAGCGCAGGCTCAGCGGCCATGGCTCACGGGCCCAGCCGCTCTGCGGCATGTGGGATCCTCCCGGACCGGGGCGCGAACCCGTGTCCCCTGCATCAGCAGGCGGACTCAACCACTGCGCCACCAGGGAAGCCCAAATTTCATTATTCTTAGTGAAGGAAGCCCGAGCTACAGATAACTGATGCAGGAGATTTCTATTAATAGCTGTCGTTTTTCCGAAGGAATAAAACCAAAGGGAAAATGGTTCACCCAAGACTAATTAAAAAGGAACATTAGTTACTAGAACGTATTCAGAGAGAGCTCAGAAATTTTATGAGATCATTTTTTAGAAGCTTCATCTTTCATTGAGATGTACTGGTACAGCTAAATAAAATTAGTATTTTTCTATTAAACTCCCATAAATTATCAAGATTCTCAGGGACTATAATCTTTATAAAACTTAGATAAGTAATAAAAATATAAGAGGAGAGTAAGCATTTACTTAGGTGGGGCAAACAATAGATAATGAATGATTTTTTCAAACCAAGTGCATTTTTAGATCCACATATATCATCTTAAGATTAGATTGTGGCTATATTAAAACATGTCAAAAATTACTGATGTTGAAAAACATTTTATTTAAAAGCAGAAACAGAGATGATTAATGAATGTAGAGACATGCTGTTCTCTTAGATTAAAAGATTAAATATCTTAAAGCTGTGAATCTTCTCAAAGTAATTTATAGTTTTAATGCAATTCCAATAAAAATTATGTCATGTTATGATAGAGTTTTAAAAATTGACCTGGAAGAATAAACTAGAGATAGTAGCCAAGATAATTCTGTAAAAAAGTAAAGAAGGAAGGCTTTCTCTACTGGGTTTCAACATGTTCTCAGGAACATACAATTATCAAAAGAGTATGGTACTGGCATTGGATGTGAAAAGCAAATCTAGAACTGCAACCTCACATGCATGATCCCATGTATGAAAAAAAGGCAGCATTGGAAGCAGTGGGGAAAGGTGGGGATGGTTCAATAAATAATAGGAAGACGGTCAACTATTTGGAAAAGATGTTGGGTCTTTACCTTTTACTTCTCAGTAAAATAAATTCTATAGATTAAAAAGTTAAAGATTAGATAAAATATAAGATCACTGTCTATTCCCTTCCCTGTTCAGTTTCCCTTTGTAATGCTTATCACTATTTGACATGTATATATTTGTTTTTTGACTCTTCTCTCTTCATTAGACCGTAAGTTCAACCAAAGCCCATGTTTTCTCCGTCTGCCTATTGATCTATCCTCAGCACCTAGAATCATCATAGGAGGCATTTAATACATACTTGTCAGATGAATGAGTGAAAGCAATGAAAGGAGGCACAAGGGGAAAGAAAGCCCCCTTTTAAACTGAATGTGTGTAACCTTGTAGTGATAAACACGAAAACAAAAAACAAACCAGGAATCACCTTGCCCCACTTCATCATTCTGAGTAAGGCCAGCTCGGTCTGGGACACTGTGCCTGGTAATGAAATGATGTATGCCTCTCTCCATATGGATTTCAAAGACATTGACCTTTACAAAACCAGCGGAGGTCCCGAAGCATACCAAACAAAAACTCAAAGGCTTAATTCAGAGTCAAATCGAAGCTTATTTGGAACCCATGGATTTTCAGTGTTATTCTGAAGATGAGAACGAAATAGATTACGAATAAGTACTCTGCTTTGGACTATGAAAAATACATGTGCTGAATACCTCATCCATGAACACTACTGCTACTTTCAAGATCCAGAGATATCAATTTTTGCTGCTTTTTAATTTTTTAAATAGGCTTAAATCAGATTCATTGGAGAGAGGAGGGGGAGAAACATAGTTTATTTATACATTTTCCCAAAATGAGCATTCACAAGTTTTATATTACTGTTATCCTCTCCTCCCCATGCCATTCTCTCCCACACCCAATTAGCCACAACCGCTGCATCCTCTTTCTCCCACTAGAATGATGCTACGTTTACTGATGGAAGAGCATCAAGTTGTACCCATTTCCTCCTTGTCTCTGGTTTGACCTGATTTCATTCTATGCATTAAAATTCCACAGGGTTCTAAGCACAGATGGCATGCAACGACATCCATCTTCTTACAGGGCTTCTTCGCGTGATTTGATACAGCACTTCCCAAATAGCTGCAAGATGCTTCAAAATGTTGCAACAGAAAATGTCATTCTCTCTTTTGGGTCAAAACTTTGATCAGAGAGAAGGATGAAACAAAATTTGACCTACCGAGGGTGGGATCATATTCCCAGATGAACCGTTTGGTCAGAAATCTCACTACAAGAGCTGTGGAAAAAAAGAACAACATTTCAATCAAATTTGTTAATTTTCTTATAGTTCTTACCCTCATCAGGAAAGAGAAATAGCCCATACAACTATATGTGTTTCATGTTTCCTGGGCATATAAACCCAATATAAACCCGATATATCGATTTATGTTTATTCAGATATTTTAAAAATTTCATATTGTGGCCTAAAAATTGGTGTCATGTTTTAATGGTTTGTTGTGCATTAATGAACATCTTAGATTTGTTCCTTTAGTCACAGAGTTAAAAACATCACAATGTGAAAATGCGCACATATACAGTTTTTAGCAAAACAATGAATGTAGCCATAAAGCATTACAATATGGATGTCTAAAGTTTGAATACTGATAATGATTGATAAAGACCAGTTAAAATGTGATTATTTTTACTGTAATGAAAAGATATTTGTATTATAAAAAATACTCAAAATTACAGATTTTATTAGTGAATCACTAAAGCTTCTCAAAAGTAAGGCCAATGAAGTACTTACTGTCAGGATCTGGAACTATGCTATTCACTTCACTTGCATGATCTCCTTGACCAGCGCTTCACCCCTGAGAGGCAGGTACTAGGATTGACCCCATTTTTCAGATAAGGAAACTGAGGCTCTGAGAGGTTAACTCATTTAATTAAGCTCACCTAGCTAGTTAGTAGCTGAGTCAGGATGTGAATTCAAGAGGCTGTTTCCGAAGCCTGTAATTTCTCCATTGTCTAAACTGAATTTAAGGCCAAGGCCATCTGGCTAATATTTAACTAGAAGGTGAGTCAGAAAAAGAGCGATGCTTGAGAGAGGTGGATTCTATTGTCCTTAAAAAACCGATGGGACACATGCTGAACATTTTCTTATTCTTGTGTTATAGTTGAAAACAATGGTTTTTAATCTTAAAAAAAAAACTTTTTTTGGAGGAGAGTATCACAGACAGTTTAAAAATAGAATGTAAGCTTTGGACCCTTTCCCTGGAAAAATGTATATACACACAGTCTAGTATATAATTTCAGCAGGCTCACCAGCCCTTTGAATACCCTTGATGGTCTTTTTGGGATCCCACTGGCCTTAACTAAAGAATCAATGTCTACTGTATTTTATCATTTAAAAATGTCTATTATGGTAGTTTTACTGAAATGCCCTTTATGTAGTAGTCTATAAAGATAATCCTTGGAGAAACAAGACTATTGAGTTGAAAGTCACTGTCAGCCTCTCCTTTGTCCGTTGCCTCTGTTAAGATCAACAGGGTATATACCCTCCTACTGCAGTGGTTTATATGAGAGATCCCAGTGCAAATTGCAATGAAAACCTCATAAAACAGACTACAAGTAAACGTGCCTTGGCTGGAGACTGAAAGCAGCAATGTTCTTTCTAATTACAGAGTGTGAGGCCGAATTTGAGCCAAAATATTTGCAGTGCCTAAAGTAGCAAGGCCACTGACCCTATAATACTTCCCACAGTGAGTGTACGTGTGGTTTGATCTTCAACTTGCAGAGTCTGTCACTGTCCACTCTCTTGAGACTGTCTTTTTTTTTTTCATGTAAGAAACTGTAAGCCCTAGACAGATATTCTTCTGTTTTTCAATTGTCAGTGTTAGTCAACATAACTGCTTACAGTATTCAAAGAGTTTCACATTTTGTCAGAACATGGAGTTTTAACTCAAAAGGTTGTGACCTAGAAAAATTCATTTATCTGGCATCTTCAAGCCATGAGCTATTAAAATTAACAAAATTTTTTACATAACTGAAGTTTGAAGTACCCCAGTTCCCAGACCATTTAAATTTAATCATTTCTCAAAGAAATCTTTATAAAATGTTTTAGACAGGCCATTGCCTTTCAAAACCAAGTATACCGAGTAGAACTAAATCACTCTTAAACGTTTGGATCTTAGTTAAGAATCTTGATTAGTGCCCTGTGTAGTTATGTGGCGATACTTTTAGAAGCTATAGAGTCATTGAGGCAAAACAATTCTAAAGCGCTAGGGCTTTTGCGTATTTTTAATTTTTGGTTATATAAATATAATTTTTCATATACACGCATATATAATATTTTCCTCCCTGAAATACCATGGCTTTCTCTCTCTTTTTTTTTTTTTTTTTTTTTGCGGTACGCGGGCCTGTCACTGTTGTGACCTCTCCCGTTGCGGAGCACAGGCTCCGGACGCGCAGGCTCAGCGGCCATGGCTCACGGGCCCAGCCGCTCCGCGGCATGTGGGATCTTCCCGGACCGGGGCACGAACCCGCATCCCCTGCATCGGCAGGCGGACTCTCAACCACTGCGCCACCAGGAAAGCCCCATGGCTTTATCTTTTTGCCACGGTTTCCGAGACTACCTCTAATAACCTATCCATAAATGTACTTTGTTACTTTTATTATTCCAAAGATGGATAAGCCGTATTAACAAGCTTGTTAGAATTTTGCCTAATATTGGAGTAAATTAGTTCTGGGGTTTGGTTGTAAACAATTTGTTCCAAGAATATAAAAATGATTCTGGTGCACCTTTGAGTTATCATTTTGTTGTTGATAACGTCGTTCCTGCTGACTCCTGGGTTTTGGGCTTAGTTTCAGATTGTCACCTTGCAATGGGCAGTGCTGCTCGGCTTAATCAATGAAATCAATCTACACATTTTTAAAGGGATCTACATCTTTATGTCATGGTTATTTTAACAAAAGAATCCTACATTTAAAAAAAATTCAATCTACTTCAAATGCAGTAAAAATCATCAAAAGCCATTTTGAAAAATGGACATGTCATATATTCATTTTTTGAAAACATGTTTTGATCTCTCACAGATTATTCATGGAAAAGACAAATGCATTTTATATATTATTAAGTTTTCAATAATATCATAATGTAAAATTATTAGTCAAAAGAATGAAAATAATTTTACATCTTTGGAAATGATATCTGCTAAAGGCTTTATTGTTATTTCAATTGTCTGAGGTGCGTAAGTGACATTCACCATTTATTGATGCAATTACAAAACTTCACCAGTATTATTTCATCCCTAGTTTTATTATAATTTTATTACGAAATATAATTTTCATATGGGATATATCTTACCAAGTCTCACCTCCTCCACCACGACTACTCTCATCACATGGTTTTACCTCTTAACGCTAATACAATTGCTTTCTCAGTGGTGTCCCTATTTTAACTGCACCCCCCAGTACTCCCTTACACTACTCTCCACACAGCAGCCAATGATTCCGTTAAAACTTGAACGAACTCTCACATCTTTTCCCCAAACGCTCGCTGACCTCATCTCATTGAATAAGTATTTTTCGAGTGACTTCTCTGTGCCAGGTTCTGTTTTAGGTGTTTGCAATAATCCAGTAAACAATTGAGACAAAGATCTCTGAACTTACCAAGCTTATATTCTTCTAGGAGGAGACAGATAAAAAATAAAAATAATAAATAAATTACAATAGTCTGTTAGAGGTGTTAAGTGCTATCAGATAAAATAGGAAGAGCAAGGTAAAGGGGATTCAGCATTGGGAGATGAGAGTGTGAGAGTTATTATTTAAGATTGGGTGACCAGGGTAATTCTTGATGTGACCAGGGTAATTCTTGATGAGAAGGTGATAGAAGAAAGAGATGAGGGAAGATATGTGGGGGGAACAGTGCTTCAGGAAGAGGGAACAGCCAGTGCAAAGGCCCTGCAGCAGGAATGTGTGCTTGATATGCTCAAGGAATATTAAGCAAGCCAGTATGGCTAAAGCAGAATGAGCAATAATAAGTATAGTAGTTGATTAGGTTATTTCCTGTCTGTCATGATTATCAATGTAAGCTAGTTTCCAACAAAACGGAAAATTCACTAAGTAGAACTTAATCGAAAGAAATATTATTAAAAGCGACATCAAGATAATAAATAAATAGGATAAAATTCTGTTTATAAGCAAGAGTTAGATGGGAAAGTTTCTATATTAAAATAGCCATACTATTTCTAAAGGTTAACAAGATTGGGATAGTTTTTCAAAATAATTGCTGATGTCATTATCACGATGAGGCAGACATCTGAAGTACCAGCTTTAATGACTAGAATGATATTTTTAAATGAAAATTGATTGGATGTAATCTGTGCAATAAAGCAACTTTTAGAAAGAAACGAACTTTTCAAGGTAAATGAAAACTAACACACATGATATTCTTATACTTTAAAAAAATTTAAGAGATAAATTCAAGAGAGATTCAGACAGAACTTTCAAAGGTTACTTTTTAGACTCATATTCTTAAAAAAATCCTATTATGTATGTCATTATTTTTCACTTATACAATCATGAAACAACTTGATTAACAATCTGTGTAATACAACTGTGTTGTAAGGTACTTAAGCATATGAGACCTCCTAAATATTTGTGAGCATTGTCTTTTCTCTAGGTCTCTTAAAGATGTATCCTTATTATTAAAAATCTAGTCTTTTTGTCTGAAAGGAACTTTTATCTCTTTACTGATGCATATTGAATGTGTTCTCAGTTAAAGCAGTTTCCAATTACCTGTCCTTTCCAAACTCTGGCTTTCTCATCTATAATATGTGGATAGCAATATCACCTTGTGGCTCATAGTTGATTCTTTTGCTTCTCCTGGATCCTCATATACCTCTGCAACATGAATTTCAATCATTTCCCATAGCACTCCTTACATCACCCCACCAGACTGATTGTACTCCTTACTAACATCACGCATATTCATCTCTTAATGCCTCTAATCACATTGTTACTGCTGCCTTGAAAGTCCTTATCTAACTAATAAAATCCTAATCATCCTTCAAAATCTAGTTCAAATATAACCTCCTTTATGAAACCTTTCCTTTCTTTCTGTATCAGTTAGCAATTGCCATGTAACAAATACAACCCCAAACTCAGTAGCATACAACAATAAGCATTTATTATGGGAAAATTATCATGTGCTTATAGAATCGTGGTCAGTTGATTATCTTGGGAAAAAATCCAGCTGAAAAGTGTTTAAAATAGTTAGGTCAGAATTTTTAGGATAGGAAAAGAATTTCTGCTTCAATTGAGAGTACTTCAAGGAACATTAACTTTCACCTGCCCATTTTGACTAACTTTTGAACTTGCCTTTGATCCTGGTAACACACCCAGTGAAAACCCTTAACTTCATATTGTGCTAAGATGGTGCTCATTATCTCCTACATTCATATCATAATGAAAAGTTATTATGAATATGTATTAAGTGATGTATATGGTTTTTATTCGGTAACCTGCAGGACTTTCATACAAAATATATTTATTTTTAAATTGTAGGACCAGGTAACTTTTAAATACTTTTAAATGACCTTCCACAAGAGTCTATTAAATTTAGAGCAATTATTTCACGAAGAGTTTTAATTATGCTGTGAAAAACAAACAAAAACTTTTGTTATAGGAAAAGAAAGCAGATATGGATAATACTAGCATAATCAGAGTCCATTCTGGGTTGTAAGTATATTTACTGCCCGTTATCTGAATTATTTTTCCTATTTTTTTACAACCAAACTTCTCAATGTTTAATACACATAAAAACCATGAAAAAACATTATAATAAACTTACACAGTATCCCATTTGTGAAACTTCTCAAAATTATGATGCATAGAAGATAGAATGTCTCTCTTTTCCTCTTCTTCCCGTTTCTACTTCATTACACTACTTACACTGTAACTACTTGGCCAGCAAAAAATGTGAAACAATGGTATACATTACCAAGCTTAAATGGGTGGCAAGAGTCAACACTAAATTGCTTTCAGTTTGAATTTCATGAGTGATAGGGAAAATGTCACAATAAGTAAAATATGTGAAAAATCATGAAAAAGAGAAAGAGGAAAGAGTTTAATACCACTTGGAATGGTTTCCTCACTTCACTAAGCACAGCCTCAATTTAAACAATATCATAAAAATTATAATGGGAAAACAGTAAGAAAAAAATAGTGCAGTTTTTTCGGTATTGTTATCCACCTTCCTTTATTGAGTGTGTGCTATCAGATCAGGTGCTGTGCTGTATCTTTACATGTATATGTTTACTCTTCATTGCCCCATAGCATGGAATATATGCATGTGATTATGTATATGGATACACATATTATATGTATGTGTGTACCTCAAGGAAGAAATTGAGGCTCAGATTATTTACATTTCTTCCTGAAATATGTGCCCACTTGTCTGACACCAGTGTGTCACCCTCTCTCATTTAGTGGAAGCCCCTCTTTTTACAGATGAGGAATTTGCCACTAGAAAGCTGACAAGTCTTATTGGTATACTCCTCTATTGTTACTAGACTCTTAATTTGAAAAATTTCAGGGAGAAAGTTGTATGTACTTTAGAAACAGGGTCTATTTTGAAGAAAATATATTGTTTAGTCACCTAACACTGCTTTTGTGACCAAAAAAGGGATCAAAACCCTGGTGAAAATAAAGGCTTGAAATGTCTCTAGAAAAAAAGTGAGTTTCTAGACGCTTCTGAACACTCCTGGGCTTCTTTTCTTGCCTTCGTGTGGGGCACTGACCCTACTCCTTTCATTCTGTAATGCATGGTGTACTAACACCCAGGGAGAAAATGCAATCATCCTGATGGTATCATTTGGCTTCATCGGAACGTGGTTTGCTGTATGTTTCTTCAAGGTTGCTTTCAAGGTTAATAATTATTATTTTAAATACAATGCAGAGATCCTTACTCATTTTGAGTGTCCCATAAATAATTTCAGGCTGATTTCTTTTTTAACTTTGCACCCTGGAAAGTCCAAAGAAGCTAAAAACTAGTCAGCATATTAAGTAGGTAACCCAGAATGGAACTAAATCAATGAAAGGGAAAAAGATGTATTTAGAAAGCAATAGACTCATAGATAATGTTACTATTCACCAGAGCATTTCTACTTGTGGTAACCAGTGAAGGATCACCTCCTCTTTCAAGTCTCCCCTGGCCTTCCCAAGCCATTAATCACTCCCTATGTGATGTGAAATTGTCACTTGTTTCTTCTCTATTATAAAACGTGCACAGCTGCCTTGTAAATTATTCACTTATACTACCTTATGTGTTACAAATTGTGAGTGACCTGAGATCAGAGATTAAGCCTTGTTCACCTTTATCTCCCGTAGCTGGCATACTGCCTGATACATGATATGTGCTCAATAAATATTTGAAGAAACCAATGAGGAAACAATTAAAATCTGGATAAATTATTTGGCCCCCGTATTACTACTGTACTCAGGTTGGTACTCTAGTGTGCTTTTATTATCTGAAAACATCTTCTTTACAGCGGAACTTCCAGTGAATATATAGCACCACTTCTCAGGTTCAATGCCTACTTCAGATGTCTATTGAAAACCTGATTCATCAACCTACAGGACCCTCCAGGCCCCTTCTCTCGGGCCAGAGGAAACCACAGCCCCAGACCTCATACTACTATCAGCCCTAAGTTTAACTCCAAACCTTCAGTGTTCATAAGCGTCAGAGAAATAAAAATGAGCTTACTTACAGAAATAGAGCGAATTCTACCTTAGACCTGTGGAGATAGTTTATTGCTGAATACATTAATTTTGTAGAACTAAGTACCTATTTAATAACTATATGAGCTGTTGGATTAAAGTGTATATACTCTTAGAAAATACCATTAAGTAGATTTTAGTTATGATTTAAATAAAGACACTAATGGAACTTCTGGAATGCTAACTATCAAAAGGGTAGTTTGTATTGAATATTGACTACAAGCTTATTTATTTCTCATAAACCCTCTCAAAAGTAGGAATTAATGTTCCTATTTTACACATAAGAAACCTGAACTGAAAAGTAAATAAACTTGTCTATTTTGCAGAGCAGTCAAGTGACAGAACTGATTGAACCCAGGTTTGTTGACTTTAAAATGCATGCTTTTTCTAATGTCCAATATTTACCACTATATTTTAATATTTCTATGGATATGATTTAATTCTGAATGGTTGGAATTGTTTTCCCTATGAGCTTACATCTGACAAAGAGGCATGCTTTGAAGAGTGCATTTTTTCTTCATGACTAGATTTCTTCATCCTCAGTGGAGGGAATATCCATGACCAGAAACCATGGCAACACAGAAAGAGAATACGAATTTCAAGATGCAAGAAGGAAATTTTATATAAATAAGATTTTTGTTTTTCTCTTGAAAAGGTCTTTAAAAGATGAAGCAAAAGAAAAAAACAAGTGTGCAATGATACAGACATAAAGTAGTATATGATAAGCAACTGTTTTCTTACTAGTTTCCTCAGTCGTTAACAAGTTCCTTCTTTCAACAACACAGAATAGAACGTCAGGAAACATTTTAGGCAGTGAAGAAGACAGCACAGAAAATAAGACACGGTTCCTATTTTCGAGGAGCTGAGAATGTGCACTTTTGCATGTTCCAGGAAAAATCAAAAGACATGTGGGTAATTTAGAATGTTGTCTAAGTCCTGTTATGATGCCTGGGTAAAAGAAGGAAGGCCAGAGTGAGGTGAGTCTAACCGACTTAAGTGCCTCAAAGCGAGAAAACCTTGTGTTTTCCAGAAGAGAAAGTGTAATAGACAAAATCAGAGTCATGTGTATAAAGTGTCAATCCTACGATTGCTTCTGTTCCATCTTTCAGATGGATGGGGTTTGGCTAAAATATAAGAGGAAGTTCAGTTTTACCTTTTTCCTTCCCTCACCCTGACCTCAATCATCCTCCTGTCAAATCAAGCCTCCAGATAAAATTTCCCTATTCCCCACCCCCTGGATCTGACACTTCTGGTCTTTTGTACTTTATTCCTGGGTCTCTTTTCAACCACCAAGCCCCAAGTTCATGTTCTTCCTTTTAGCAGGCTTCTCTTTCTCTGACTACACTAGCCTCCCCCAAGAAACTTGGGCCATTGTGCCTCAAATCAAGGACTGAACTATGGAAATCTCAGCACAAAGATTTGATCTAGAAGGACCTGTGGGGGACAGCACAGGTCTTTGAAGTTTGGGCTTAACAGCTGCAAATATGGCTGAAACCAAGAATGTGGCACTTTGGAATCTCAGGACCCCTAGTCGAAGCAGACTAAAAGCCCTTTCTTCACTGAAAGGTTATGGAAATAGGCTGCCCTGGAAATGAGATGACAAAAAAAGCACCCGGAAATTGTGTGACTTGAAATGTCAGATCTTTTTTTTTTTAATTTTTAAAAATTTGATTGAAGTATAGTTGATTTATAATGGGCTAATTTTTGCTGCACAGCAAAGTGATTCAATTATACATATATATTCTTTTTCATCCTCTGAAATGTCAGATCTTAAGGAGAGGGGCTCAGAGCAAAGATGTGTGCACAGAAATCAGATTTCAGATTTACTGATATCTAAATTTAGTATTTTCAAATGCTTCTTGTATGGCTCTCTCATTAAGTCTTTCTCTCCTCCCCACATATATGAGATTTACACACATTTATTTAATCATTAAATATTTATTTATCACTGTGCTAGACATGAAAGAAAGCAAGACAGAGGATTCCCTAAGCAAGATCTTTGCAATGACTTCATATTAGACCTAAATTGTGAGCTAGGTCTTGGATGAGTTGAAATTGCTAACTTAGGGAGAGTACTGTAAGCAAAGAGCATCATGTTCAAAGGCCTCCCATGAGTCATGGGAGGCCCTGGTTCATTTAGGAATCACAAGCGGTTCAGCGTAGGTTGAGTGGTGTGTGGATGGAGCTATGTAGGGGGTAGGTTGTGAGGTTCTTCACAGCCCAGACTATGAAGGAGCTTATATGTCACATTGACGAGCTTGGATTTTACAGTGAAATCTGTGGGCACACACAGGTTCTGAGTAGGGAGATGGCTCAATTTGAGCTGGCTACCTATGGAAATTGTTCACTGATTAGTTGTACAAAGTGTGAGAGAGGGATTGGTCTATATGGAATAAAAGTCTGAGTGATTCTCTGAGGCAGAATATAATGGAGAAATTAGTTAAGTGCAAGTGAGGTTGGATTGAACACGTTGAACATGAGACATTAATGAAAACATCCAGGTAGAGAAGTCTCATCTCTCCATCCATCCACCCATCCATCCACCCATCCATTCATCCATCCATCCATCCATCCATCCATCCATCCATCCATCTTCTATGCTTCTATTTATCTACCCATCTATCATACATTCAACATTTATTTATTAAATGCCTGTCATGTCCCAGTCACTGCTAAGCACTGTCCCATAGGCAGCTGACATCATAGCATGAAGCTGGAGAGAGTTGATAATTGCTAGAATGATACTTTCTAGTGATTGGCAAATGCAATGGGCATAGTTAAGATGCTCAATGTAGATAAAGAAAAGAGGTCTTAGCACAGAAGTGCTATCTATCTTCAATGTCATCTCATGGTGACTTCTCTTGATTCTTATGTTCTCCTCCTTCTCAACTCCTAAAATTTCTAGCTGAACTAAAAAATTTAACAGATCTAGTCAGGGGACAAAAATTTGTTCATATAGCCATAGTTTCTGAAGCAGTCCCATCCCCCATCCCCTACTCCCTGCTCTATTTCCTGTGATGGTCAAAATAAATTGACATAAAAAACATTTAAGCCCCATAAAAACATGGAGATTGAGCAATTTAATGGGAATTTTAAATTAATGCAGTATAAAAGTTGTTGCTTTATAATGCCAGAAGTTCAAATGAGATGTAAATTAGTTCCAGATGGGGGTCTAAGGATTGCTTTTAAGTTATTGTTTATTTAAGCCTGAACATTTTGACTTGTCCTGCATTCTGACAAAAATATCACTCTGAGAAAGAGTTACAGAATTCAAGTCAGTTCTCTGTGCAGGAAATTTTTAAAGATAAATTGTGTAATCTCCAAGAATTATTAGGGAGATGCTTTTGTATCTGAAAACCTAGCCTTGGAGTCTAGCTTCAGTGCATTTCAAGTCTTGAAAATTGACTTACTTTGGTATGGAATGGTAAGGTAAGGATTTGGTACTGACAACAGTGCTTTAGGATGACAAATGAGAATGGGAAAAAAAGCAGGACCATGACTTATAATTCTTAACGTGTTTGATAGGGAGTAGAGATTTGAGAATGCTTGTAGAGTATGTAAAATCAAGAAAGAACTTTATATTAAATTAAAAATTAGCTTGTATGATTGAATAACAATAAATTTTCCAGAATTTAAATTGAAAGTAGAAACAAGAGAAATTAACTTTGAAATATGGTAGTCAGCTGATTTGGCTTTGTCTCTTCATTTGTTTTTGAAGGTTAATAAGTCAAAAGCTATGGATTCTGTGCCCAGGAATTCGAACCAGTTTTATATAAGTTGGAAATTATTATTCATTTTAATCATAATTCATTTTAATTATAATTCAATTTAATTATAATTTAATTATAAGTGATCCTTAAGAAATAAATTACCAGATTTCCTAAGCCAGAGTTTAAATTTAATAATTTATAATTATTTTCATTAAAATAATATTTTATACCAAGCCATTATATTTAAGAAGAATTACCTGTCTTTCATTAAGTATTTTTCTAAATTTTTCAAGAGATTTGGATATAAAATTCTAATTTTTAATTTTTACTCTTTTTTGGAAGAGGAACGTGTATGGTGTTAATGTCTGAATTTCTTTTCCTATGCTTATATTACGAGAACACACAAGAAATTGGCAACTGGAAACATATGGAATTTGTTGGAGCATAAAACTGATTCAGAATGACTAAATATCCCAGACAAGCAGAGGAATATCTCATATGATCCCCACTGAATGCCTTCTTTTACAAAGAACCAAGGATCTTATAAGTTATTCCTCTCACACATGGCCTCTGCTCCAGACTCATTTTGGTTCCTGCCTATATGGGCACAAATGGATTTAAGAGGCTGTGTCTATGACTCTGGTCTTGAAGACTTACCTCTAGCAACTGGGTGTCTCCATTTGTAGCCCCATCACAACTCCTATTGCTATCTTCATAACCTCATAAGATAAAAACAAAACATGGAGCCTTAAAAAAGTCAGAGTTTGTATGGAGAACTAGAGCTTGGCAAAATAAGACTGTAAGTGAGAGGAATTGTCAGAGATTGGGTTGGAAAAGGGCCCACACTATGAACAACCTATAAGCCAAGCTAAGATATTTCTACTTATGCTTAAGATGATGAGAAGCCATTAAGGTATTATAAACACAAGATGACATGATCATCTTTTTGTTTTATAAAGGCCACTGCTATTTCAGTGCCAAGGTAAGGCTGGAGACAGGAGGACTAGTTAAGGAGCTATTCCAGTACTACAGAAGGAAAAATTCACTCCTACCCACCAGTAAATGTGTCAAGTCATAATTGGAATTATACAGTATATAGTCTTTTCAGTCTGACATCTTTCACTTAGCAATATGCATCTTAATTTCTTCCATGTCATGTCCTGCCTTGAGAACTTATTTCTATCTATTGCTGAATATTCCATTGTATGGGTATACTACAGTGTATCCAGCCACCAACTGAAGAACATCTTGGGTGCTTCCAATTTGGGGCAATTATGTTTTGGCCATAAATATTCACATGAAGGTATTTATGTAGACATAAGTTATCAGATAGTTTGGGTAAATATTTAGGAGCACAATTGCTGGATTATAGTAAGACTACATTTAGCTTTATAAGAAACGGCCAAACTGTTTTCCAAAGTGGCTGTACCATTTTGCATTCCCATCAGAAATGAACGACAGTTTCTGTTGCTCTGTATCCTTGTCAGCATTTAGTATTGTCAATTTTCTTTTGATTTTTTTTTTTTTTTTTGGCCATCCTATTAAGTGGGCATTGTTATCTCACTGTTGTTTTCTTACAATTCTCTAATGACAGATAAGGTTGGGAATAATCTTTCATGTAATTGTTTGCTATCCATATATCTTCTTTGGTGAGGCATCTGTTCAGATCTTTTATCCCTTTGAAAAAAATAGACTTTATTTTTTAGAGCAGTTTTAGGTGTTCTGCCTTGCCATCCCTCCCTCTCTCCTAACTCCTGGCTACCACTAATCTTTTTGTTGTCTCCATAGTTTTGCCTTTTCCCAGAATGTCATATAGTATGAGAGTTCCTGTTGCTGAACATCATTGCCAGCATTTGGTGTTGTCAGTGAGATTTTGGCCATTCTAATAGGTGTGAATGGTTTATCATTGTTGTTTTCATTTTCAAATCTGTAATGACATATGATGTGTAACATCTTTTTATATACTTATTTGGCTTCTGTGTTTTTTCTTTGGTGAGGTATCTTCAGATATTCTGACCATTTTTTAATTGTGTTGTTGTTTTATTTTTGAGTTTTAAGAGTTCTTTGTATATTCTGGATAGCAGTCCTTTATCAAAATATCCTTTGCAAATATTTTTGCTCAGGCTGTGCCTTGTCTTCTCATTCTCTTGAAAGTGTCCTTCACAGAGCAGAAGTTTTTAATTTAGAAGTTTTTAATGATTTTCATCAATCATTTCTTTCATGGATTGTGCCTTTGGTATTGTATCTAAAAAGTCATTGCTATACCCAAGGTCACCTAGATTTTCTCCTATGATATATTCTAGGAGTTTTATAGTTTTTCATTTTATATTTAGGTCTATGATCCATTTTGACTTAATTTTTGTGAGGGGTATAAGGTCTGTATATAGATTTTTTTTTTCATGTGGATATTCAGTTGCTTCAGTACCATTTGTTGAAAGACTATCTTTGCTCCATTGTATTGTCTTTGCTTCTTTGTCAAAGATAGTTGGCATTATTTATGTGACTTTATTTCTGGTCTTTATTGTGTTCCATTGATCTATTTGTCTGTACTTCACCAATACCACACTGTCTTGATTACTGTAGCGTATAGTAAATCTTGAAGTCAGGTAGTTTCAGCTCAACTTTGTTCTTCTCTTTCAATATTGTGTTGGCTATTCTGGGTCCTTTCCCTCTCCATATAAACTTTAGGATTAGTTTGTCTATGTTCACAAAATAACTTGCAAGGACTTTGATTGGGATTTTAGTGAATCTTTAGGTCAAGTTGGGGAACGTTGTCATCTTGGCAATATTGAGTCTTCCTATATATAAACATGGAATTTATTTAGTTCTTGGATTTTTAAAATCAGAGTATGGTAGTTTTCCTCATATACATCTTATACATATTTTATTAAATTTCTATATAATCATTTCATTTTGGGGGTGCTAATAAAAATGATATTATGGGGACTTCCCTGGTGGCACAGTGGTTGAGAGTCCACCTGCCGATACGGGTTCGTGCCCTGGTCCGGGAAGATCCCACATGCTGCGGAGCAGCTGGGCCCGTGAGCCATGGCCACTGAGCCTGTGCATCCGGAGCCTGTGCTCTGCAACGGGAGAAGCCACAACAGTGAGAGGCCCACATACCGCAAAAAAAAAATTATATTATGGGCTTCCCTGGTGGTGCATCGGTTAAGAGTCTGCCTGCCAATGCAGGGGACACGGGTTCAAGCCCTATTCCAGGAAGATCCCACATGCCACAGAGCAACTAAGCCCGTGCGCCACAACTACTGAAGCCTGCACTCCTACAGCCCGTGCTCCGCAACAAGAGAAGCCACCGCAATGAGAAGCCCGCGCACCACCATGAAGAGTAGCCCCCGCTCACTGCAATTAGAGAAAGCCCATGTGCAGCAACAAAGACCTAACTCAGCCAAAAATAAATAAATTAAAAAAAATAATATTATGTTTTCAGTTTCAAATTCCACTTGTTCGTTGCTGGTATAAAGGAAGGCAATTGACTTTTTTAAAAATTTAATTTATTTATTTTTATGCAGCAGGTTCCTATTATCTATTTTATATATATTAGTGTGTACATGTCAATCCCAATTTCCCAATTCATCCCGCCCCCCCCCCCCCCCACATTTTCCACTCCTTTGTGTCCATACGTTTGTTCTCTATATCTGTGTCTCTATTTCTGGGAAGGCAACTGACTTCTGTGTTTTAATCTCATGCTGCAACCTTGCTATAATCACTTATTATATCCAGGAGGTTTCTTTCTCTTTGTCTCTTCTTTTGGATTTCCTACATATATGTGATGGCATTATTTCCTTCTTTCCAATCTGTATACCTTTTATTTTCTTTCCTTGTCTTATTGCATTGGCTAGAATATCCAATACAATGTTGAAAAGGAGTGGTGAAAAGGTCATCCTTTCCTTGTTTCTGATCTTAGCAAGAAAATTTCTAGTGTCACACCATTAATTATAATGTTAGCTGTTGGGGTTTTTTTTGGTAGATATTCTTTATTAAGTTATTCCTCTCTATTCCTAGGTTGCTGAGAGTTTTCATCATGAATGAGTGCTGCATTTTGTCAAGTGCTTTTTCTTCACCTATTATTGTGATCATGTGATTTTTTTTCTCTTGCCTGTTCATGTGATAGTTCCATTAGCTTATGTCTAGGTAAGCTAATCTTGGCTATAATTTTCTGTATTCACATGTCTCTCTCTAGATTTCAGGATATGGTATATTGCTCAGCAACTTCAATTTTTTTGATTGGACCAAAAAAGGTAATTGATTTTGTTTGTTCAGCTTTTTTGTTGCTGTTGTAAGGATAAGAGTGATGATTTAGAAGCTCTTTACATTTCAGGGCTGAAATTGGAAGGTTGCTTAGATATTTTACAGGATAAGTAGGTTTCAGAGCTTCTTCATCTTACTGTTATTTCTGCCTTTTCAGTATTCTCTCACTGTTCTTTCAGCTCAGCCATATGTGATATATATTCTAGTATTTTTCATGTGTGCAATGCGAAATGGATTTCACTGACCTACATTGGCATCATAGGACTTAGAAACAGAGTTCAACTAACAAGTATTTAATATTTCACCATTAGTTTTATTTAGTTTTTTCTAACTCTTTCAAGTTACTCATAGTCACCTAACTTTAGACATATACACATATATATGATTACATAATCTTAATTATCCTCTACTAATAAATAAAAATGTGTTAAATTTTTTCATATACTCTTAAACCTACATGTGTTATCTTTTAGTCTTAATAATCCCAGAGTCATTGTTTTCTTCAAATGAACAAGTTATACTTCAGATTCACTTTGCTAGCCTTATTTTCTTTTCAACGCAAATGACACAAGGATATTCTCTTGCTAGCAATTTCTCTAACAGTAAATTGTGAGGCAAGACCAATATCTAATATCTAGAAATTAATGAACACAGAACAATGTTTCTATGTTGCTCACTAGGGTATTTTATAAGAAGATTTCACTTTATAATTCCCTTTGTTCTGAAATAAATTAAAAGCTCACCAAATGATTGTCCTGTTCATTTATTTATTATATACATGATCCTAATATGTGTGTATGGCTGGTAACGCTCATGTGGTGTAATTTGAGTGTCAACTATAGATTATTTGGTGGTGAATTATCAACTAGTCTCTTTTTCTATTTTAATTTTTCTAGCATCTTCTCTGGATAATAAAAATAATATTTGGGGTCTAAAGGAGGAGAGAAGAGAGGGAGTGTGGGGAGAGAAGAAATTAAAAAATGTAATACCAGTCCCTCTTGTTAGATAAAATTAAACTACTAAAAAATTCACTGGCGTGTAAGGACATTGATTGGAGGCAGAGACACATCAGAAAAGAAGTGATATGATCTGAGTGCTCTGCAGATAATAGACTATCGGGAGTAGGGCAAGGGAAGAAGTAGGGAGAACAATTTGGAGGTTATTGTGATATCTGAGATCATGGCAGCTTGGACCAGGGAGGAGCCATGGAGGTGGTGGGAAATAATCAGATTTGCTTTTGGACTGGCTACAGAGTATGAGAAGGAAAGAAGGTTGGAGGATGACTCCAAGGTTTATGACCTAAGAAACTAGAAAGATGAAGTGCCCTTTCCTTACATGGGGAAAAACTATGAGTAGGGAAGATTTTAGAGGAAAGATCAGGAGTCAGTTTTGAACAAGATAAGTTTGTGATATCTTTAGGACATGCAATGGAGATGTGAAGAGGTAGAGGATATAGGAATCTGGAGTTGAGGGCAGAGATCCAGGCTAGAGATGTAAATTTGCAAATATGTCAGTATAAAGATGGTATTTAAAGACACAAGACTGGATGAAGTCACCTGAAGACCGTATAGATATAGGAGCACCCTGAACTCTGGGGCACCTCTAACCTTTAGCAGTTGGGTTGATGAGGTAAAAGCAGTGAAGGTGACCGGGAAGGTGAAGTAGGAGGAAATCGTAAAGGGTTTAGAATCATGGAAGCTATGCAAAGAAAGTCTTTCATGAAGAAGAGATTGGTCAACTGTTTCAATGTTGCAAGGAAGTAAGAGGAGGACTGAGAATTGCATTTGGCTGTGTGAAATCACAGTACGGATGGCAGCTTGATTGGAGTGGGCTCAAGAGAATACAGAGGAGAGGAAATGGAGAAGTAAATGTAGGCTTTTAAGCTATTATGGAAACGTTCTGAATCACATAAAAATCACAGAGATGGACCCATTTCAAACATTTATCAGTCATCATTTTGTTTGACGATACCATTTTTAATCACAGAAATTTAAGATGTTCATTTACTATTTAGTAGTTAAATGTGGAATGCCACAGAAAGAAGAGTAGAACAAAATGAAAGAAAGTTGTAAAATGAAAGAGGGGGACAGTGTTGTGAAGCATTTACTCAAGTGGTTTTTTTTTAGAAGATTTCTTGGATTTTTTCCCATTCTTTTTTCCCCTTTAAATTAGACCTTGACCTTCACTCCCACAAGGGAAGGTAAGGCAGAGCACACATATAATACAAAGAGAAACCAGACAGTTATTCCTGGATTTTAGCATTCCAGTGACCAAGATTTTGGCATTAACAACTAGATTCTAGACAGAACCCCTTGTCTATCCCTTCACCCTCCAAACACCCCCATCCTTAGATCCGTGAGATAAGCACTCTTTCTAGTCTAGGAAGAGAGAGGTCAGAGAGAAAAGTAAGTGAAAGAAGTGCTGATGTGGAGCTATATCCCTTTCCTCTTCGGCTGAGCCAGAGATGTTGCAGAAGGGGCACGGGAATTCCTGGTTAGCTTTAGGAGGTTTAGAACAAAGGGATGCCTCTCCTCCGCAACCTGTCTTGGTCCTGAGAGCCCTCTCCAGACCCCTCGTGACTAAGGAGGAACAGTAGCAGTAGCTCATGGGATGAGTGGGCAGATGCATCTCAAACAGGGTCGCAGAGCCACCGTCCAAGTAGGACCCAGAGCACATACAAAAGCTTGCTCCGTGGCTCGGAACGTGCCACAGGTGTGTCATCAAGAGCCAGTGGACCTGAGCACATCCTATAGTCTGATGAGGGGATTTCAACAGCAGATGTGCTCAAGCTCATCAGCACAGAGGGATGGCCCTGCCCGAATACCAAAGCCAGCAGACACCTTCAGGGACAAACAGTGAAGAACTTCCAATGCTTGATGGAAGCCCCTGAACTTCCACTTCACACAAGGGAATACATAGGCAGCAGCAAAACCCCACAGTGGACCATAAGTCCACGGCAGAAAATCTGAAGTTTCAGAATAAACTCATAAAAATGGACGATTTTAAGTTCATTCAGAACACAGGATATGATTAGAGATTGAAATTAGGTAGTTTTAGAAAAATGTATACCAAGCACCCGAGCCCACAATTACACAGAAAGTGTGTTTACAAGCTCTTTGGGAGAAATTGTGGTATAGGGAAACACAATACACTCTACTTGAAATGGTAAGAATTAGGTTTGGGTCCCACCTCTGTAACTTTCCAAAGAATTTCAAGCAAGATAATTATGCTCTCTGAGCTCTAGTGCTCTTATTTGTAAAAGGAGAACAAGTAAATATATCCTACAAGACTGCTGTGATTACAAAATGCCACATTACATATAAAAGTGTTTTAAAAAGTATAAATGTTCCAAAATAAAGGGTAAAGAAAGTGACACCAGATTCTGCAATGTACCAGGCTCCTTGTACTGGTAAATATTATATGTATTTTGTGTTGTATTTAACATATTATATGTAGCAATTGTATGTAGCTATTATATTATATTAGTTTATATTACATTATATTTCTGGCTTGTCTGGGAGAGCCTTATTTTACTGCTATTGCCTTGGCATAATTTTTAAAAATGCGGCTTGTACACTCAAAAGTATTTTTGGTTTGGATGATAACTAACATGGTCACCCTGTATATACTTTCCAGATCCTTGCAAGGTAAAGTAGGTATTTTTGTTTTCTTTTCATAGGTGAGGTGCCTAAAGTTTAAATGGCTTGAGCAGTGTATCTATGCTCTCACAGTTGGTTATGCTGCTGTATGGAAAATCAAATCTAAGCCCACCAGCTTGAAAGGTCAGTCTGTTTTTCTATCTACTGTGCCCTCATGTAAGGTACAATGTTACTCTTTTGATTTACCTAAGAACCATGTGTATGTAAACAGAAGCAATTTCTCTGAGGCACAGAGGAATGGACCCACTTAGACTGAAGCAGCAAGTCAAAATCAGAGTGAGGGCTAATCCTTGAATTCCTGAGCAGGCAGCTTCCCAAATCCTGTTTACCCTTAGGGATTTGGCCTTTGCGTTGGATTGGCAAACCGTTCAAAAACACGCAGATTAGCTTTAAGCAAATCAACTTAGAAATATTACATTAACAACCCCTCTCTTCAGTTTTCTTTTCTTTTTTATTTTAGTCAAACATTCTTAAAAGAAAATCTCTATCCCCCTCAAATCTGCCTTTTCCTTGGTATCCTAAAGCTTTTAATTGTGTCCAGTTTGTAAATCTAATTTAGTGAAACCTCAGAAAAAAGAAAAAAAAAGGTTATGTTTACTTCAGTTAAGCCTGGAGTAAGGTTCATGCCAGATCTCATTTTAACAAAATGAATTCACTATCCCCTGGTAAACATTGGTTGAAAGTTATAATTATACTGGTGACCAGAAAGACTCTCTGGCTCTGGTTTACAAAATTATTTGACCTTAAGTTAATATTATAAATCAAAAAGATGAAAATCTGGGCCTGAAAATGAACATAATTCATATTGTAAACTTTGCTCAAAGAAAAAAGCCTTTTGCAACATTCTTTAACTAAACTGTGTCTTTACAAGCCAAATGAGATGAATATTTGGAGGAATGGTCTTTAGTTAATTCACACTGAAATAATCTGAATAAAGATGGAGGGAAAGTGGCATCATTTTATAACTGTAATTGTGCAGATATATTTATTTTTCAGAATGGTGAGTGCATAAATTAGCATCCTCTTATACAGACACAAGACGGGGGAAACGGAAACTCTGAAAAAAAAAACATGTAAATGTAGAACCTGTATCTGAAATTATGCCCACTGACCCCGAATACCTCTATCAAAATGTGATGAACTATTTAGCAACATTCAACAGAAAACAAAGCATTGCTCCAGAATAATTAACTGAAGAAAAGATCTGAATACATTAGATGGTAGACTGTGAGAAATTCATGTATTAAAATGCTGAACGAGAGAAACCACTGAATTGTTTTTTACTTGGAAAAATGTGTGTC
The DNA here is from genome assembly GCF_011762595.2 of Tursiops truncatus. Taxonomy (NCBI): domain Eukaryota; kingdom Metazoa; phylum Chordata; class Mammalia; order Artiodactyla; family Delphinidae; genus Tursiops; species Tursiops truncatus. The sequence goes on along the minus strand of NC_047044.1, from coordinate 90,790,844 downwards.
CATAAAATTGGGGCTGAGCCTTCTACCTTTTCTATACAAATGTGTCTCTGGAACCAGACAGCATGTCTTGGAGTCTTGATGGATAATAGTTGTCTGTGTACATGAAACATGTCAAACATATATGTAAAGTACATCAGATTCCCTCAGAATAACGTGGAGGTGCGTCGGGATCTGAGATCTCCTCTCGAAGAGAGAGAGGTTAGGTAGATCCGAGAAAACACTGCCAAAGCTTCGTGAGTGCAATATCTTCTTAGATAATTGAACTGAGAGGAAAAAGCCAGAGGGAGAAGTTTTCCAGAAGACAAGGCTACAGGTGCGTTCAAAACAAATTGCAAGTGAATTGTAGGTAATAAAGTCAAAGGACACAGAAGGCTAGGCAGACTGGCCATCATGGGGACTTTGGGGGTTTCCAAAAGGACCACTAGAAATGCTAACTGGAATAAAACAAGAAGAGGTGAATAAAGAATGTAGAGACCCAAACCAAAAATGACCTAAAAAAACCCAAAACACAAAACCAGCAAATGATGGGGAATGCCAGTGATGTCAGCACAAGAAGCTTCATAAAGAATAATCTTAGCGTATTAACAATTTAAAGAAAAAGCTTTATGTGAGGTGACTTGATAAATCAGCCATTGATGCCAGGGACAGAGGCACTGAGGGGACATGAAGTGAATTAAAGAAGGTCACTTTTATTAAAACTACCGATTCCATAGGTATTTAGAGATTTTTTAAAACTCATATATTCCTGCTGCAATATTAATGTGTCTATTTAGCTCTGAAATTTTGGTCTCTACAGTGAACATCAATGCTCTGGACAATGGTTCCATGAAACTCATTAGTGGTCCTTTAACTGTTATTATTGTCCCTGAAAGTAACTGAGAAGAACAAGGCACTGTTTGTTTATTTGCTCTATATTAAATTCTAGAAAATTTTCTCCTATTTTTTTATTAATTCATCTCAGGCTTTCCTTATGTAAGCTGAATTCTGACACTTAATTCTTAGCATTTCATTAGAATATTAAAATGTGTCATTATTATTTAAAGCAAAAAAATATGTACCCACATCTATTATAGAAAAAGGAAACACCATGTTAGGCACTGTTAGTGGGGGAGGGGAATGAAATATAGACACACAAAACAGAACTTATACCCAGGGCTTTGCAGTTCTGATGGGGAGGTGGATGCTCACTAGTACCAATAATACAGGGCAGAATGTGACCTGTGTTATACATTGGCGGGGCAGAGTTCTCCTCTGTAGAAGAGTATGGGCGATTTAACGCTAATGCAAGAAACTCCAGTTTTAGTAATTTATCCCCAAAGATGTTTTCGACAAATACAGAAAGATATGCGTACCTAGGTGATTCCTATGTCAGTATTTAGCCTATCTGTACTGAACATTAGCCATCTTGACAGAATTTGGAGTTAATAGGAAATAAAATATTTAAAAGACAGTGTGTATACATACTTATGTATATGTGTATAAATGATATCTAGGGCCAGCCTACAGACCCTTACTATCCCCTTCTGTGCCTGTGGCAGACATTACTAACTGATCATGGCATACTTTGCTAGTGCTCTCACCATGGCCTATGATCCTTCCTTCTTTTTTTTTTTTTTTTTTTTTTTTTTTTGCGGTACGCGGGCCTCTCACTGCTGTGGCCTCTCCCGTTGCGGAGCACAGGCTCCGGACGCGCAGGCTCAGCGGCCATGGCTCACGGGCCCAGCCGCTCCGCGGCATGTGGGATCTTCCCGGACCGGGGCACGAACCCATGTCCCCTGCATCGGCAGGCGGACTCTCAACCACTGCACCACCAGGGAAGCACCGATCCTTCCTTCTTGACATATTGATCCTGATAGTTGCTACCAATTGACTGAGGCGATGCGAGATGAGTGCATTTTATCATCCAGGATATAGGCACATCCTTGTGCCATGCTCCTCGGATCTGTTGTCGTCCTCGGGAGCAATGAAGGGAAGGCAGTGCAGGTGGAGATCTGAGGTTTCTCACTTTTGCTTCTGCCACAGCAGCTCCTCTGGTTAACATTTTGCACTTCAAAGTAAGATTTCTTTGGGGCAATGGACTTGTTACTAAGAATTTGAAAAATACTAAAACTTTCCAATGTGGTCCCTTTCTGTCTTCCTACAATCTTCCTAATTAATAAAGACAAGATCTCTGATATTAAACAGTTGGTTCTGTGTGGAAAACACAGTTTATGGATGACGGTATAACATGCTTCCAAGCACACCAGCAAGCGAACTATCTATTCCATCCATGAGATACTTTGCTGTAAATACCACAACTGTGCTTACTCTTTTTATTCTTTTAATTTCTTGATATTTCATTCACATTATGGTCTTTAACTATGTCAAAAATGAGTTATTTTTATTGTGTAAGTAAATTTAAACTTGTGTACTTTCATGCTGCAGAGCAACTAAGCCCGTGCGCCACAACTACTGAGCCGGTGCTCTAGAGCCCACGAGCCACAACTACTGAGCCCGCGTGCTGCAAATACTGAGGCCCGCGTGCCTAGAGCCCATGCTCAGCAAGAAAGAGAAGCCAGCGCAATGAGAAACCCGCACACCTCAACTAAGAGTAGCCCCTGCTCACCGCAACTAGAGAAAGCCCGCACAGCAACAAAGACTCAACACAGCCAAAAATAAATAAATAAATATAAATTTATTAAAAAAAAAAACTCGTGTGCTTTGCAGGAGCAACTAATTATTAATCGATTTTATTTTTTAAATCCAAAAATTATTTAGATCAAACTATCTTTTGTTCTAATGGTTTTAAAGATAAAAAGTGGCCTCTAATTCTCTTATATAGGTTAAAAGTTAACTCTCTAAAGAGTGTAAGTTGCTACAATTATCTTGGAAAAGTATACGGCAATAAATACTAAAGCTAAAAATATGCTTACGCTATGACCCAAAATTTCCACTCCTAGGTATTAACCCAATGGAAAGGATTAATCCTTTCCAATCCCAAAGTCATGTACAAGCATTATTTTGGTAGCAATATTCATCATATTAGTCCCAAACTGGAAATCTTCCAAATGTCCAAGAGTAGAATGGGTACATTGTGATGTGTCAATGGCTATAACGCTATACAGTAACGTGGATAAATCTTGCAAACGTAAAACTAAGTGAATGAAGTCAGACATAAAATGGGTTGTCCTGTATACTTCCATGGATGTAATGCTTAAAAACAGGCCAACCAACCTATGTGCTGGAAATGAACTTAGCAGTGACTGTTGGAGGCATTAGAGACTGGATGCAGGCACGAGGGCGCTTTCCAAGGTCTGGCAAAGTTACGGTGCTGACTTCCCAGGTGATCTCATTGGTGAAAATTGGCACAGCTTTAAACTTATGATTTGTGCATTTTTCTATATATAGCTTATACTTCAATAAAAATTAAAGAAACAAAGTAATAGTTAACCCACCACATCCAACCACATCGAAAATAAGATGGCAAGCTCAGGCTTTATAGATAGTCAGATCTGGGCTAGGATTTAGGTCTAGGGGTAACTTGCCATGTGATTTGGACAAGTCACTGAGGTTCTCTGTTTCATGTTCGTTGTCTGAAACAGGGCAAGAATATCTAACTCATAGGATTGTTATGGTTACATAACAATCACATAACAATTCAAGACTTTCCAAGCATGGGCTGTAGGCGTGCGGGCTTCAGTAGTTGTGGCTCGCGGGCTCTAGAGCGCAGGCTTAGTAGGATTGAGCCTATAACAATCATAGGATTGTTATGGTTACGTAACAATTACAGAGTGCTTCCCAGGTACAGAGCGTTCAATGGCATAATGAATAAAGAAGAATGTAGTATAATGTCTAATATATCATCACAATATAGTAATAATGACATCTAATAATTACAGAGTGCTTCCCAGGTACCCAGATCTGTTCTAGGGACTTAATTTTCTCCTAAAAACCCTGCGGGGCAGGGCCTTTACTTGACAAAGGAGGAAACTGCAGAACAGACTTTAGACTCATCCAAGATCACACAGCTATTAGGGGGAAAAGCCAGAATTAAAATTCAATCGGGCTACATACTTAAGCACTGTATTATCTTGTGTAATAAGAACCTAATAAATGGTAGTTATTACTATTACAAGAACAAATCCTGGCAGAGATATGGGAGGCTATAGGGAAAAATTGACTTTGGGCTAAATTGCTGTACTCCATGAGGCAAATGGTGACTCTCGGATTAGGCTTTGAAATTCTGTACTAACTAAATAAATAGCTGCTATTATTGTTATGCAATTAGCAGACCTAATTTGAGACAGAAAATGAAAGTAAACAAACTCATTGCACTTTATGAATTGAGAAAACAGCTGCGAAGAAGGTTAATGACATGCTCATCCTCAGTCCATTAATGCCTGTTCCCTGAGGTTATACACTCCAGGGAAGCAGGATACCTTGTCAGGCTACATCTAAAATCCGTCTTGGCTTTGGTGGAATTCCAGATAGTTTTTTTGCCTCTGTCTTTTCAACATTTCCTATAATGAACACACTTTATTTCACTGTGGAAAACTCACTTTAAAAATAAAATGAAGTACAAACAAAGACCAATCTCTGTAAGGCAATAAGAACCACATGTCTTGTAAATGGAAAACATGCCGATTTCTCCTTTGTGTCTTGGAAGCAACTTGCCAGACACACAGTCCACAGCTTTGAACTGTTTACATAAACACACTCAAGCCAAGGGTTTGCACGCAACAGTTAAATTGCACCCACACTGGCATCTGACAGACTTGGAAGGGTAACAACTGGTATTCACTTCAGTTGAATTCACCTTAGGTGTCTCTTACAAACCACACACCAGCAATATTTGTAGTAGACTGTAACATCCCAAGTCACTGAAAGAAAAGCCTGTTCATGCTGAGGTGGGGGAGTGCTAAGTGGTAGCTAAAGGTAAAATAGAGTGTCCAGGAATTGAGTGACGCAAGAGGCTCGTTAATCCACCAGAGGGCACTACCGGTAAAGACAACAATTTCTCAGGAAAAGTGTCCATCCCTCCCACCCTCCAACTGTGTTTTTTTTTTTTTATAAAGATGTATGAAGTTTATTTATTTATTTATTTTGGCCACGCTGAGTGGCTTGCAGGATCTTAGTTCCCCAACCTGGGATTGAACCCATGCCTTCAGGGCCCTCAGCAGTGAAAGGGAGGAGTCCTAACCACTGGATGCCAGGGAACTCCCTCACCCCCCAGTTCTAAGCAGAGAAAGCTGATGGGATTAGGTCAACCTAATTCCATTTTATTCTGCTTGCTCTTTCTGCATAAATCAGGTGAGGTCTTTCCTCCCTGTGAAGGGATCGATGGACTATGGGTTACCTTTACTCTTATGACTCAAATTGCCGTCATCATTTGATTGTAAACATGTCATTTTACAATAAATGTCGAGTGTTTCCCATGGGCTAAGTCCTGAGCTTGTCACCATGACGATAATAAATTAACTACAAGACCACCCTCTTGCCTGCAGGTTGAAGAGAAATAGCTTCTGAGATAACCAAGTGGCACATGAAATAACCCAGGAACTAAAAATATTAGAAGGTTGGTGTTATTTTGTTTTGCATTGCTAATTACTGTTGTTGAGTGATGGGAAAATTGGCCATGGTCATTTTGGAAAGCCATCTGAGGAAAGCAGAGAAGGATGTACTACTAGAATAGGCAGAAAGGAAAGCAGAACCCAGCATTAGCAAAGTCACAGAAATAGAAATTTCATTACTAATGGAAACTAATGCCTTTCATTTAATATTTCTGGCTGTCTACATTGATTTAGAAAACTTCTAAATGCACCAGTTCGCCTACTTTAGAGACCAAGTGATATATCTGTCCCACCTACTGTAATAAGTGGGCTTTTCATGTTTTCTGAAGCTGTTATCTATAGTGTTTTATTTTCGCTAACAGAGTAGACTCTGAAGCAAGCCATCTCTGGGAGAGAAACAAAGTAGGGGTTTGCTCCAAGAACAAAGAACACATGACATCACCCCATTTGTGTCACTGAAATTCAAGTCATGTAGCAGTGCCCTGGGGTGAAGTTTTGTTTTGTTTTGCAGTACGCGGGCCTCTCGCTGCTGTGGCCTCTCCCTCTGCGGAGCACAGGCTCTGGACGCGCAGGCCCAGCGGCCGTGGCTCACAGGCCCAGCCGCTCCGCGGCATGTGGGATCTTCCTGGCCCGGGGCACAAACCTGTGCTCCCTGCACCAGCAGGCAGACTCTCAACCACTGCGCCACCAGGGATGCCCCCTAGGGTTGAAGTTTAACACTGACAACCTGAATTGAGAAAACCAACCCAGCTGGAACACCTCCCTGTGGTTTCCCATGTACTAGGAATAGAAATTTGCAATGAACAAATATAGTTTTTAAAATTTAATTTTCCCATAGTATTGGAAATTTAATAGAACTTTTTTTGATTGGAACCAGATTTATACACATATTCTTAGATACTAAAGCCTAATACAATTGTATTACTATTTGGAGGAGAAAAAAGGATTCTTTTGTCATAGTAACTCTTCAGAAATAACACTGCTTTTCACTTATATTAAATTCTCTACTGTTTATGTTATGCTACTTAGGAAAGTGCTATTTTCTTGTTAAATTAATATGTGTGGACAAGCATTTACTCACCACACATCAACATGACCTCCTTATAAGTCATCACTCCTAATATTTATGGTCTAAGAATGAGGTAGTTTGGGTGAGTCACAGATTTATACTTAGCCCAGAGATTAAGAAAAAAATTAACACCACAATTTCCCTTAAGTAATGGAAAAAATTTGACTTGTTACACATTTATTTTCTGGGTCAGTGTTTTTCCAGCAAGTCCACAGAGCCCTAGGTTTAGCCCAGGTTTCTTTATGTTTTCTTGAAAGGAAGAAAGGGGGGAGTTGTGATGGATGCTTAATTTTAAATTTGATTACAATCGTATGCTACTTTAAGAGAACATATCTAACCGTATCTAACCATCTAATGTGACGGTTACTATTCTGAAATATATGAAGCAGTGGTACAGACTTTGAATATTACAAATGAATGAAACTGAATTAAGTTTCCCAAGTAGCAGGGCCCCAGACACGTACTTTACTTACAAAAGAGATCCTTTACTCACTCTTTAAACATTTGCTTATCCAGTATAAAAGAGGGAGAGTCTAGTGTTTATAAAATGAAGGGAGAGCGATGAAATTCAGAAAAATGCCAACAAGGTCTATGAGAAAACAATAGGGAACCATAGTCCCTGGAAGACGTAGGAATAATTGAATAGCATTGATAATTTACAGAAAAAGAACATTCATGGTGCATTACTTTTGGCATCCTATCATCTAAATAAGATGTCTAGAATAAATAAATTCACTGAAGGCAAATTATAGGATTCCCATAAATTTTACTAATAGTTACAAATTATCGTCTCTGGTGATTTTTCAAGATAGATATTGTTATGGGTTGAATTAATATTGATATTGAAGTCCTAACCCCCAGTGCCCTTGAATATGACCTTATTTGGAAATAGGGTCTTTGCAGATGATCAAGTTAAGATGACATCATTAGGGTGGGCCCTCATCCAATATGACTACATTCTTATAAAAAGGAGAAATCTGGACACGGAGATAGACAAATACAGAGGGAAGACAGTGTGAAGACACAGGGAGAACACCGTCTGCAAGCCAAGGAATGTCTGAAGCTACCAGAAGCTAGGAGAGAGGCAGGAATAGATTCTCCCCTGCAGCTCTCAGAAGGAACCAGCTGTGCTGCTGACACCCTGATTTGACTTGCCTCCAGAACTGTAAGATAACACAGTTCTGTTGTTTGAGCCACCTAGTTTGTGGTACTTTGTTATGGCAGCCCCTGGAAACAAATCCAGATATATATTCCTGAGCCCTGTCTTTTGGCTTGTCATTTACCACTGAGTCTCCCTGGCCATCAACAGAGCACAGAAGTTGTGTCCAGATTGCCCTTAGATTCAACCACCTGATCCGGTTCTGGATCATGTCACACCGCCATTCAGCTAAGGCAAGTTCCTTTTAGAACTGGCCAGAGCAAAGCAATTAGGAGGACGATTCTGTTGTAAAAACTCACATATTGCATTATGAAGCCAAACAAATTCTATTTTTATTATTATTCCTCATGAAGGAAGCAGTGGCCCCCAATAATTAGAAAAGAATCAGGGGTTGATTGTATTTCATTTTCTTCAAGGAAAATTTGGCCAAATAGCTAGAGTAGTCTGATTTGTGAAAATTTTGCAGAATGTAAAAAACACTGGAACTGGACTTCCCTGGTGGCACAGTGGTTAAGAATCCACCTGCTAATACAGGGGACACGGGTTCGAGCTCTTGTCCGGGAAGGTCCCACATGCCACAGAGCAACTAAGCCCGTGCACCACAACTACTGAGCCTGTGCTCTAGAGCCCGCGAGCTACAACTACTGAAGCCCACGCGCCTAGAGCCTGTGCTCCACAACAAGAGAAGCCACCGCAGTGAGAAGCCCGGGCACCGCAACAAAGAGTATCCCCTATTCTCCACAACTAGAGAAAGCCCGTGCAAAGCAACGAAGACCCAACACAGCCAAAAATAAATACATAAATAAGTAAACTTATAAAAAACAAAACAAAACACTGAAACTACAAGAAGCTACCATAGACATCCACTTATGGCCAGAAGTCTTCTGGTGCTTCCATAATGTGGCAGTTCATTGGTCCCCTGCCCAACAGGGTAATAATGTAGATTAAAACTTGCCTCAGTCACACTCAGAAATCACGTTTATGAACATTACCTCTGATATTGTTTGGGTCAGATGAAGACTTAAAAACTTGCATGCAAGCAGAATTTTTACATTACAGTTTTTAAGATATATTAAACTTCAGAATGGGTCTGCCCTAATATTTGATGAAGGAGCCTTGGAGAAGCTAATTTAAATGTGATGATAGTACCACACATTTTCCATTTTTGAAATATAAGTTACACATGCTTAGGCATTTAGACACTGATGTCACACTGTCTTGATCCTTGCTCTATAGAGACTTGGGAAAGAAACTGAATAGTCTATGTATAAAATGATCGGTTATGATGAGAAACTCAGCTAAGACCTATTCAGACTGCATAAATAAATAAATAATAAAATAAAATAAAGAGACCAAATAAGGAAACCTAAATGAAGAAAATATAAAGCAAAAAAAAGAAAAAACAAACAAAAAACAAAAAGGAAAGGAAGCAGGCATTGTATTTAGAATATATGAACACCACTAAGTTTTTTCGTCCTTCATTTTCAGGAAGGGTCTATGATGCATTGTAACTATCAGAAAAATATGCACACACCTGGGGCCACTTCTGTAGGTGTGACCAGAATCTGCCTGTTGGAAAATAAAAGATGAAAAAACATGAAATTAGAGAAAATGACACATAAAAGGACAACTTAAGTTTCCAGCAAAGTAAATATATGGCTAAGTTAATCAACCCTCCAGCAAAGTCCTCCTGGGATGCGTTTTCACAGGAAAATGAGGGTGGAGAGGATCACAAGAGTCTTGGCTCTGATCTACCCCCGTGGCCTACTGACACGGGCCCAGCTCCCCAGAGCACTGGGGTCGCACTGGAGCAGCTGCCGGAAGAGCTGCTTTCATTGAAATTGAGTAGGAAGGAGGACAGGCAGTGGGGCTGGGCAGAATAATAACTGCCCAATCTTCTGGAACCTGGAAGGGGTGAGGGCTAAAGGGAGGAGAAGGTTCCTGAAGCACTGGGTAGGACACGCTTGGTAGGACCTAACAATCATCTTGTTCTAGCATTTAGAGCTTTTCTCCATTCCTGGGGTCACTGCAATTTTCCGGGGGACTCTGAAAGCAGCCAGTTGTTAAGCCAGGGTATTCCCCACTCAGGCTATAAAGAGGTTCATGCTACAGAGTAGAATTCCTAACCATTTTCATGCCATGGACCATTTTGGCAGCCTGTATATCGATTCTCAGAATAATATTTTATAATATATAACATAAAAAGTGTAATTACAAATAAAACCTAGGTTGAAATACTATCAAAATATTTTAAAATATTGATGTACTGTTTTAAAAATATATAAAAACACAAATTTTTGATATAGCAATTACATGCTTCTTTGTTAACATTTTAAATAAGATCTAGTCACGAGTTTAATTAATAATTATCTACGAATTATCATAATTTCAAGTAAATTATGAGTATAGATGATATTTTGAAATATCAGCAGCAACCGATATATATGACTGAAAATATCTGTGGTATCTATGGGTGACAGTTACCGGTATTGCTAACAACACTGTGCTTTGTATCAACATTTGTAATGGAAGGCAAGGCTAAAGTTCGCTTAAATGAAATTTAAAGGTTAGTGAAAATGAAGATGAAATGTATTCCCATACAAGTTGACAGACCCTCTGAAGACTGCTTGGTGGGTCTGGACCTCAGGTTAGAAACATTGCTGTAGAGGTTTACCCATCCTGATACAGAAGTTTACCACAAATGCCACATCAGTTTTCGAGCAGTTGTATTATGATTACCTACTTCAAAAAAATGTTAATTTAATCTCTATCTTTCTGGTGATTAAGAAGTCACTTCAAAATCTTGCAGTATGGGGCTTCCCTGGTGGCGCAGTGGTTGAGAGTCTGCCTGCCGATGCAAGGGACACGGGTTCGTGCCCTGGTCCAGGAAGATCCCACATGCCGCGGAGCGGCTGGGCCCGTGAGCCATGGCCACTGAGCCTGCGCGTCCGGAGCCTGTGCTCCGCAACGGGAGAGGCCACAACAGTGAGAGGCCCCAAAAAAATCTTGCAGTATAACCGAGAGGTAATAGTGTGAGGATCAAATACTATTGGCTTGTAGGTTGGAGGGATAGTTAATGAAATCACTGGGTTCAGAAAACAGATAATAGTTTTGGTATTTTCTGTCTAAACCAAGATATGCAACAAATTCTGCAGGAGTGGATGACATTATCACTGCACCATGTGTCCTCAGGGGGGGAAGAACAAGTAGAGCAGGGTATTCATTACAGTTAATAAAACAGGATAATTAAAGCCTAATGAGACTCTGAAGTGAGGCAGCATTTCATTCAAATCTCAACCCCACCGTTCATATTTGGCAAATGATTTTAACTCTCTAAACTTCAGTTATCTGAGCTGCCAAATGGAGATAAAAGTAGTGCCCATCTCAGAAATATTAAGGGATTACATGAGAAAATGCACGGTAATGTATTAAACCAGTGCCTGCCGTAAAGTATCCCTCGCCTGTCGTGAAATGAGAAAAGAAGGACCAGCTACAGATTAATAAATATCTCTCACCCTGTCTTCCCTTTCAGCTTCTTTTCTTGGACCTGCTCTAGGGTCTTCCCTTTAGCGGATGGGCTGTTTTTCATTCTGACCTCTGGATCTCTTCGGTTCAAGAAGGCAGGAAAAAGAAAAGAGGCCACTTAGATTGCATTTGAGGAAGATGCGCAGGACATAGCAGAATAGCTTAAAAATATTTGCAGTCAGCAGATAAGAGTGTAGGTCTGGTATCAGCTCTAAAATATTTTGTAATTTGGGGAAATAGTTTACAATCCAGCCACCCCCAGTTTTGCTTTGCCAAAATGTCAGCAGGGACATGCAAGAAGCTTGAGAGCTAGCAAGTAATTTTTCATACGAATTCCCACTAGCCGGGGTTGACTTGAAGGATATAATTTATGGCCATTCTTGGGAAACAACCATATTCCTGTTTCATGAAAATATGGTACTAAAACTGATCAACTGCTTCCTGTCCCTGAAGTGGTAGCTCTAAACTTACCAGGAGTGTCCCATTTTTACTCTTTTTGGCTTCCACCTTATACTTAAGGATGCAAAAAGTAAAAACAAAACCACAAAAAAGAACTCTAACTCCAAAACACACAAAGATAACTGATGACTAGGAAATGAGAACTTAGGCTGCTTACTTCTGGAAGCTGGGCTTTTCTTTCTTATCACAGTGAAATTCAAATGATGCCATCTGCTGATGGGGAAATTTTGCTTTCCGATTTTTTGGGTCACTTTTTTGGAATATATTTTCAAACTTAGAAAAAACCTACAAAAACAGAATAAACAACTCTCATATACTCTTTATTGAGATTCACTCACTGTTTACAATTTGTTCCATTGGTTCTATCATTCTTTCTCTTTATATGATATATAATATATATAATCTGCTTTTTTCTTTACCATTAGAGAGTAAATTGGAGATATTGTGCATCCTTACCTCTAAGTATTTCAACATATATACTTAATAAGGATATTTTGTAATGTAACAAAATAATTACCAATATCAGAAAATTTAACAGTGACACACACAATAATGTTATCTAATCCACAGTCCTTATTCAAATTTCTTCAATTGTCCCCATAATGCACTTTATATTTACTTTTTTTTTCCTGGTCCAGTATCTAATCCAGGATCAAACATTAAAATTAGTTATTATACATCTCTACTCGCTCTTAAATTGGAAGACTTCTTTAGTCTTTAAAAATATATATTTCAAGCCTTTGACATTTTCAACGAGTACAAGGCATCTTGGAGAGTATACAGTTTTTGAATACGGACAAACTAAAATGTCCCTCAACTGAATTTGTCTAGCATTTCCTTGTGACTAGATTCAGCTTATGCATTTGGGGGCAGAAATGCAACAGAAGTGACAGTGTGTCCTTCTCTGTAAATCATATCAGAAGACACATGTTGTTGGTTTGTCCCATCGTTGGTGAAGTTAACTTTAATCACTTGATTTAGGTGGCATTTTTCAGGGTAAAGTTGTTATTTTTCTGTTTGCAATTAATAAATAATTTGTGAGAGATCCTCTAAGACTATGTAAATATCCTGATCCTCAACAAACTTTCACCCATTACTTTCAGCATCCATGGATGACTCTTACCTTAATCAATTAGTACAATGGCTCCCAAGTGGTAGTTTTCTAAATCTGTCATTCTTTCTACACTTATTGGTTGGTATTCTACCGTAAGTTATTGTTTTTATCAACATAGATTCATATATTCTTGTAAAGGTTGTAATCCATTCCTATCAATATTTTGTCCCAGAATTGTCCAGCAAGTGCCCTTTCAAGCTGGCCCCTGTGTCCTTTTGACAGGCCCCCATCATTTATTTGTTGAGCACAACAAAAATAGTATTTCATTCTTTTGAAAAATGTGCTGCCTTGCTATACAGAAATGAATCTTTGGTTCTTACATAAAGATGATTCATTTTACTTTTACAGGAAGGAGAACAATGATTAATGATTGATTTAACTATGTATATGTATTTTTTAAAGTATGTATTTGGCTTTTCAGGATTTGTGGTTTCTTTATGTCAGTTATTGATTTCAGGCATTTTATATTTATGGAGGCAAGAATAAATCAGGCCAAAGCCAAAACAAACAACAAAATATTCTAACCAAGTTTATCTTCCTGAGAACGGAAAAAGAGAGACTTGGTGGCTAGGAGACTTAGCCGAGGCCTTAGACAACGAAGGAAAATTGTGATAGTCCATTGTTCACATAAGAAGGAAGAGAGCAGTAAAGATTACCTTAAATGTTGGAAAACGAACAGAGAGAAAAATGCTCATAGCTATTTTTCTTTGTATAAATCTGCAAATATATTTCATTAGAATGGCGGATATACTCTCTGTAGTTGAGCAGGTTTTTGGGGGTGTTCTATATATATAGTAGCACATTTGTGTCATTTTTGTTTTAAATCCTTTCCTTGATACTGTACTGAAAGAAATAGTGTTAGATTGTGCGGGTTTCACTAATTCTCAGTCTGCAGCACTGTGATGCTTGTTGGGGAGCACAGTAGCCTTGTTGGTCCCAGGCCACTTCATGAGCTAGAATGCAGCACGTGAGGACTGAAGAGATGCAAGAGATGTGCAGATACCACTGAAATATGGCTCTTTAAAGCCCACATATTTGGAAAGTTTGTAAAGCCTCCATCCATAAAGAAAACATAAAAGAACCATACAGTAGAAGGTATGCAGAATTTGGAGTGTGACCTCAGAAATGTCTTTTAACCTTTAAACCACAATTTCATCATCCCTAAAACAGGTATGGTAATAATACTTACCTTACCTATCCCACAGGTTATTATAGTAAAAAAAAATCTGTACAATAAAATACTTGGCATGGACAAAGAGTCATATTAATTATGATCACACTCCATTCAAGGACATTTGAGGACATTATATTGAGTGTTGGAAATTAAGAATCCATTTGCCCCCATCACATGGATGGTAGCATAGTGGAGGTGAAAATTTAAGAACTGAGTTGGAAAAATACATCTTGAGATGCTCAGTAAGCATTAAAGCCTAAAGGAATCATGCTTCTTGCAAATAGAAGCATCACTGAATGTTCCAGTCTATCTGGTATAAAGTATGCCACTGCATCACACAGCAAAACCTTCGTATATGGGCAATTGTAAGGAAAACCTCATAGTCAATGCAAGTATATTCTTTGGAGCCCCTCTATCTCCCCTTGATGCACTCTCTTATCTCAGGGGTAAGCTAGTTACTGAAACCCCCTTGTACAGTGCACAGACCTGCTGTCCATACTCTGGACCTTCTTTCTGCCTTCTTCCCATTTATATCTTGCCTCTTCAGGAACTAGCCAGACTCCCTTCACTCAGTGTGAATGGCTGATGTACTCAATTAATTCTCCTAGAAATACATACGTTTTAGAAGAGATTTTAGGGATTCATTCATTCATTCAATAGATATTTATCAAGCACCTATTAGGTGTTAGGAGTTTGGACTCTGACCATGCAAGAAGAAACATACAATCTCTGCACTCGTGTAGTTACAGTTTGGTGATGAGAGAAATAAACAATCAATAATGTCAATAGCAATCATAATAATAACAGCAAACCATATTGTTGAGCACTTACCAATTGCCAGGCACTGTTCTAAGTGTTTTACATAAAAAATCCTCCCCCCAAACACGGACGTATATGCAGTTATTATTCTCACTTCAGAATCTTAAAAATTAAGTCTTGTGAAGCTTAAGTAACTTTCACATGGTTATTTCCTGGCAGAGGCAGAATTTAGAACCAGTCTGGCTCCAGTAGCTGTTCTCCTTGGTAAAGAGAGTAGAGGGCATCATAGAAGCATGCTCTAACCCATGCTAGGGGTAGAAATGAAAAGCTTTCCTGAGGAAGTGTTGAATAAACTGAGATTTGAAAGATGAGATACTATCTTAATCAAAATGAATCTCATGAAGCTTTAGGGGTCCTCACACAGGACAATGGCAGGGGAATGGGAAGAGGAAGGTTTGAGGGCAAAAGAATCCGAATCTCATAGTTGAAATGTTTAACGACTCTGGTTATGCACAAAATTGACCAAGGCCCATACATAACCCTGACAAGGCATTGCCACCAGGATAAAACATGGGTGGGTCAATCAGAATAAAGGAAAAAATCGGGGGATCAAGTCTTCCAGTATACCAAAACTAAGATATTCCAAGCTAAGAAGAGTGGGACAGCTTGGGTCTATGAATACTAACTACACAAACCGAACATGCAGAACCAAAAGCCCATTGGTCTTTTCTCTCACACTTAGCACTGCTTCTAGGGCAAAAGGATAATATTAAGCATGCATCACACATTAAAGGAAAAAAGGGGTAATATGGAGGGGAGTAGTGAAGTGGGAAAAGCCAGCAGAGAAAAGTTTTTCTTTCTTTGCTCATGACAATCTCTTTTGTTCTCAAGGAGGGAAAATAAAGCATGAACAGTGAAAAAAAAAAAAAAACAAATTTACTATACAGTTATAACTTTATATTTCTGGGCTCTTGGAGATTATCTAGTCCAATTACCTTATTTCACTAATGTGAAAATGAACCCAGAAATGAAAGGCTTGCTTCTGGTCACACAGCTAATTACTGGCACCATGAATAATGGAACCCAGGACTCCTTATAATGTACCAGACCTTGGAGTCCTATAATATACATATGTATGATGAAAAATTTAAATTCTACCATTAGCAGTAGCTTCACAGAGTGATATTCATGGTAAGCCTAAATGTTTGCTAAGAATTTTGACAAACTTTGCCGAAACAATACAAGTTATTGTTTTCTCTTGAGCCCCTGGCTGGGTTAATGAGGATCTCTAGCTTCATGGTGATATGGCATTTCTGCCCTTTGTTGAAATATGACAGATGTAGGTGGAGATGAGTGCTTTCTTTTTGCTGTGAGCCAACAATGCCAGAAGCACTGTAGAAACTCAAGCAGACATTACCCTTGCCAGGTGTCCTGATATTCAGATAGCAGAAAGGAATAACATAGTTGGAAAAGTGGATGACCCAGGCTGTAGGGAAGAAAGGATGGGAATTTACATTTATCATTTTATTTTGTGACTCATTGAGCCATTTTTCCTAGGTTGTATTTCAAACAATGCCAGCTAATTTTAAGATGAAGATATAGATTTGAGATGAAAAGGACACAATGACCCCAAGGAACTAAAATTCAACGTGGATGTGAACAATAAGGCTAGAAAAGGGAAATGTTTCCAGTAGAGGATAGGACATAAATCTGAAACAGGGGAAAGAGAGTAATTTAATAATCATATGGTCTCTGATGCAATTCCACATCTGCTCGGTGGAAGCGTACCCTAGGGTCCTGCCAGGAATACAGAAACCACCATAGATCTTTCAAACTGAAGGCACTTAATAGAGGGAAATTGTTATCCAAAACAGTGGAAGAACTGAGAAGCCGGTCAGGAGACGGGGAGGCAACAGCAAAAAGCTATAACCACAACTAGAGGTGATGGGACAGCAGGAGGAAGTGGAGGGCCTAGCGTTTGAAGACTTCCAGAAGGGGCTGGAGTCAGTGGAGACTGCCTTGTGGGAGATGGGCTCATGGAGGGAGGGGCTTTTTTGAGGTAATGAGAGCTCAAGAGGAAATGTTGATACTACAGGAAACACAGCAAGGAGCAGAGAGAGAAAGAGGGAGACATATGGTGGTTTTCCGTCCTTCCAGCCCTTCAAACTTCTGTCATTGCCTCGTACTGGCCAAACATACCAGGAAGGCAAAGGACATGGGAGCCTAGGAAATGTGGTTTCATTTGAGACAGAGAAGAGCAGAAAAAGGGCAGAAATGAATCTGAAATTACTCAGTTTGTTGACCAGAACACATAGCAGAGTTAATGAAGTCTGACTCTAGCAGATCCTGTTCCATTGATCTCTGAGCCAATCCTAAGTGAAGCAAGTTTTCCGTTAGGACCTCTGTTGCCATGGGGTCTGGATTTGTCCATCCTCCTCTTTAGTGCTTTTGAAGTAAGCTCCAAACTCATTGTCTATTTGCCAAACTTTAGAGTTTCCCTAAACAACCAAAGTGTTTGGTCTATTATAAAGTCAACCTCCAGCTCACCACAAGAGTCTACTCTGATCCTGAAACATTTTTCTGAGACTCTGAAAGCCTGTTAATAAGCAGCTCTTATGAACTCCCTCTTCTAAGGGATGTGAGTAAGGCCTGAACCCTTAAATTTGGATGAAGATATTGATCCAAAATGAACAGATCATCTGGTGTCTTGGTACAGCCACCTATGGGATGTTCTTGATCACCACCAGTGTGTCCCCAGGCTCTGTGTCCCCACCCACCAGGTTGGGTCTCTTTGATATGGTCAATAACAGAATTTCCCAAGCAGCACCATGCCTTCATCGAAAGGCTACCAGCCTTGGGGGCAATACAGCCTCGATTCAATTCTCTGCACTTGGATCCCCCCTGGCCCACTAAGCAGTCAAATTGAATTTTCCTTCTCTATCTGTCCTTCAGTAATTTGCCATCCACGAGAGAGATAAATTAGCACAAAATAGTCAAAGGTGTATGAGAATAAGATAGAAATAAAACTAAATTTCCTTGGGAAACTTGACATTTTGTCCCTGGAGAGAATCGAAAAGGGTGTGATTGAAGTTTTCCATTGAAGTGCTCTCTTCATAAAGCCAGGGTGCCACTTTGAAATTTTAAATATAAGAGCAAATAGCAAATAATCTTCTTGGCACTGAGGATCAAGGTCTCAATCTGCTCCACCAGAGCAGACTCTGAGCTAAGTAAAGAGGGGGAATGAAGTGTCCCGAAACCCCCAGTGGATTTGAGGACACAGTCAGCTCCTCAACCACTTTTCTTCTCCCTTTGGCACTGGAGAGCTGAAGATGAGAGGAAGGCTCCTTGCTTCCCTTCTGAGCCCTGGTGGCATTAGTCATGGCAGGGCAGCAGCCACTCGAAGACTGCAAATTACAGCCCTGTGCCTCTGCATGCAAACTGTCCCAGTACCACTCAAGAGACTAGATTGGAAGTCCATATACCAACCCCTCCTTCTAGCCAACAATCTTTAACTTCTGCCAAGACCTTTTTTCACTAAAATAAAGTTGCTCGGCCTCCAAAAATAACATCTGTTGCTCAGAGTAACATTTTCAAACAACATAATAAACTGTACTTCCAGAAAATATACACTCTGTATCTCCCTAAGGGTCCTCGCAGAATGGATGATGTGGCATTCTGGGCTCCCTCCTTCCATGCACCGCCCGCCCTTAGGCAAATGGTTTTGATGTCATGGGTGGTGCTAAGAGTTACCATGTGGAAGGTGCCTTCATGTGCAGCACGCAGTGACCAGAGAGGCTTTAAATAACAGCCCTACCCAGATTTGCTCTGCAAGCTTTCACAAGCAGAATATTTTCCTTCTAAACTGGGGTCATGGTGCCCTGAAGTTAGTACCGGGGAGACCCAAGAAGGTTAAAAAATAACAATAACCATAACACTCCCAACTTGGTACATTTTTAGATTCCCTGAAAATTAACTTTGCTTTCAGGGATCAGCTAACGCCCTCTGTCCAACATCCCAGGATTACTCTGCAATTTGCTAATCTTAGAACCATATCCTCTCCATCTCTCCCTGTCAATCTTCAGAGATAGAAGGAGGTGCTTTGATCATGGTCTGCTCCATGACTATAATAAGCTCCCCTGACCATCTCCTAGGTGTAGGTCACTAATTACAGGAGAACTGGGAGAGGATATGGTGCTGTACAGTCATGAACAGCACTGGCGATAATTCAGAACACTCATTTCTGTATGTACAGGGTGGAGAAGGACTTAGATCCATGAAAACCCATCATTTGTAATTTGGGCAATAATTCCAAAGACATTTGTATTGTTATTAACCTCTTCTGCCTTGGAAGAACCCTAACCCACCCCCAAGACAATGCCTGTCTCTTCTAGAGCAGCTGTTTTCAAAGTTCAGAATCACCTGGAGGGCTTGTAGCATAGAGATTCAGGGACCCCAACTTCAAAGTTTCTGATTTGGTAGGTCTAGGGTGGGGCCTGAGAACTTGCATGTGCAAGATGATACTGACGTTGGTGTTCTGAGGACCACACGCTGAGATTCACATTCTGGAGGGGCCAGCATATATGCTGGCTATAAAATAACCTATAAAATAACCCTTTAAATGTGCTTCAGAAACAAGCAGCCTCTTGAGTTGATTCTGATGGCAGCTGGAATAGAAAAAGGTGCTTTTAAAAAGGTGGATAATGGATATAAACTTTTAAGATAGATGATATTGTTATATAAATTACATCCAAATAATATTATTTTTTTTCATGTAGACTTCACGTTTTAATATTTTTATAAAGACACAAAATCACCTGGTATCTTTTGTTTGTTTGTTTAATCTTTTTACACCCCTCGGGCTATAAAAGTGAATAATGTTTTAATTGGTTCTTTACCCAAATCAAGGACAAAGCCTTTCAGACTGGCAACACAAATTTACAATTTGTCCTTTGAAAGTTGAATAAGAATTAGAAATTATGCCCTGAGAGAAGGTAAGGTCAATTTTCGACCTCATTTTCCCCCTTCATTATATTTGCAAGTTCGGTTTATGATTGCTTCTCATCTAGTTAACCAGTTAAGCTCTTAGCCTTTTTTGTTGTCACACACAGAGCTCCAAGCCTCCACTTTCATAGTACACTGCACCTAAACAAAATGTGTACAATTCCCTGATCTCCTACAAAGGCTACATTTCCTGAGATTTACGTGTTGTTTTCATGTTCAATATTAATGGTGTGGATGTGTCCCCTCTAGCTTCAATCATCCACCACAAACCAGAATGAAGTATAAGCTCAGTCCAGCCTCTGCCTCGCTCAGTCGGCTTGCCTACTTAGCAAGCAAGCAACCCAGCAGTGAACGTCTCCTGTTCTGAGTCTAAAGACTCAGCCTCCATCCAGCTTTAATGCTCATCGGTTCCAGAACCTCCATGGAGCCCTTGACTCACCAGACTTTTTCCATTGTAAAATGGAGCCAATAATCAGTGCCTGGACTACTTCATTGGGTTGTTTTGATGATCAAAATAAGAATGAGATAACATGAGTGAGTGCACTTTGGAAACTTGCCTTAAAAAACAGCAAGGTTTCCATCTTCTTGGTGTCATGTTATGGGTGCCCTGTACTCGCAGTGATGGATTGTTAGTTTGCCCTGGTCCCTGTTCACAGGCTGCATTCCTGCTCCAAGTGAGTGGTTTCTCAAATGTATTCTTGGAGACTGATGTGAGAGGATGACAGCTCCACACCCACTCAACCACCACGGCAGTGCTAACATTTCACTGCTGCGGTATGGGTAATAAAGTCACTTCCAAATATGTGATCCCTCTTAACCCTTAAACCCTGTACAGTTAACATTAGTTCCCCCAATTTACAGATGAGTAAACAAAGGTGCAGATTCTTATTATCTTCCCAAGTACAAAGTAAGGGACAGAACCCAGCCCTCTCAAAAATCCATGGTCTTTCCATCACTAAGCTGCTTTTCTTCTGGGAAACCAAATTTAAATAACTAAATGAACAGGTAGGTAGATAGGTAGGTAGATAGATAGGTGATAAGCAGATAGATGATACATAGATAGATAGATAATGGATGGACAGACAGACAAGTAGACAGATGGCCAACCAAAGGGTGTGCTCTGTTGATACACTAAAGTTTCCTCCTTTGTTTGAGAAGAACATTATTTTAATGACTTTTGGGAAGAAACGGTTTGATTTAGTTTACAAATCAAAGGGATACCAAGGCAGGGAAATAAAACAAGAGAATGGGAGTTACCTCCGGTTTGCCAGTGAAATGAACCATAAGCCCAGACTGTAATCTATAAGGCTTGAAGTGATGAGGTTTAAATGGCTTCAGCTCATGACAGGTTCAATAAGCGCCAACCTATAAAGACAGATCTATAGCGTTCCTTCTAGCTATAAAGGGCTCCCCCTTAAATGTGTACAGAATTTTATTTTTATGAGTTTCTAGTCAGTCATTCATGTGACAGCAATTCCTGGTCTGTACTAAACTTCCTCTTTTAATGATTAATCTACACTTCTTATGGAGAGCAGGAGGTGGGAACATTAACAGAAGCCAGACACCACATAAGCAATGGAACAAGGAGGGCACACACCAACACATCATCCACTTAAAAGTATGTGTGTGTGTATGTGTGTGTGCGCATGTGTGTGTGTGTGTGTATCAGAGATCTCAGCTCAGGAATTCTGAGGGGACCAGATAGTAAGACCCAGCTTGCAAAGTGTTTTGTATTTTTAATTGCTGTAAACCCCATCGAATATAAAGTGAGACATACATATACAGAAATGGCAATCATAACTGAATTCAACTATTCTAATGATAATAAGACTTAGGACCATTTTAACATAAAAATACAACTTTATTTAAATAAAATTAATGTTCTAAATCATTTAAAAATAAATATTAAAAGAGTGAACCCTAATGTAAACGTGGGTGACAATGATATATCATTGTATGTTCACTGATTGTTACAAATGCACCAATCTGGTGTGGGATGTTGAAGCTGGGGAAGGCAGAGAGGGGGTGGGGTTTAGGAGTTTATATGGGAACTCCCCGTACTTTCCATTCAATTTAGCTGTGAACGTAAAACTGCTCTAAAACATAGTCTATTTTTTTTTTTTTTTTTTGTGGTACGTGGGCCTCTCACTGTTGTGGCCTCTCCCGTTGCGGAGCACAGGCTCCGGACGCGCAGGCCCAGCGGCCATGGCCCACGGGCCCAGCCGCTCCGCGGCACGTGGGACCCTCCCAAACCGGGGCGCGAAGCCGCACCCCCTGCGTCGGCAGGCGGACTCCCAACCACTGCGCCACCAGGGAAGCCCCATAGTCTATTTTTAAAAAGAAATATTCATAACTTTTTCAGGTCACACTTTCTGGAGTTGTAGCCTTTAGGATCACTGCTATTAAGGGCATTTCACGAACATGCAGGGGCCAGTGATTCCAATCTCTGAGTGAAATATGTTGATCTGAAGGCTAGACTCTAGTTGAACTTTTGGTCACAGACCTTTGTTCTGAATGAATGTGTTCTGTAGAGCATACGATGGGCAGCCGCATTTTAAGGAAGCCTGCAGAACTCTGCAGTGTTAAGGCACTCTGGGTCAAAATGACATTTCCAGCTCTCACTGAAGGTACCAAAACTTTCCCATATGCTCTGCCTACTAACTACTTTAGCTCCCCAAAGAGAAAATGACCCTAAACAATCCCTTTTTAAAAATCGAAATCACTTCCCTCACAACCAGGGGAAGTAGAACCCTATCTGACTGACTGGCAGCCTAAAGCTCTGCAGACAACTTAAATGAGATTTAGAAAATCTCAGCTATATGCATAGGTTACTATTCTCTTTGATTGACCAACACAGAGGCTTTAACTGATGTATTTATTGGCTTTATCACTGCATAACATGAATGAAGATTTGCAGGTCTCTGGCTTATGAGAATCACTGCAGTGTGGTGCCACTGTCTTGCTTTGGGATGTGTGTATCCCTCTGTTTGGGAAGCTGTCATCAGAGCTGGTGATTGGAGCTGAAGTTTGGCCTCCTTGCTGCATTTGTCTGAATTGATTAATACTGTTATTTTTTACTCTGTCTTGTGGTCTTCTGATTTCTCACCACATATCAAGACCTTGAGATCATAGTAGTTATGACACATGGTAGACATTGAACAAATGTTTTCATTGAAAGACTAATGAAATAAATGATGAATAAATGCCAGGTGAGTTCAGAGACCAGACAATTTGAATGATTTACAGGGTTTATGTAAGAACAGCAGATAAGGCTGGCCTCTGGATTGGAGTTAGACTGTGGGAAATCCTGCATGGCCAGCAGAGAAGCCTAAGGGGAATCGATAAAGCATTCTCAGTGGGGCAGGAACACAATGAAAACAGGAAAGCATGCTTTAGTAAGAACGTGGTTAGGAGCGACGATGAGTCAAAGTAAATATATAATAGACACACCTACAAAGCAATTGTTCTCTCTTTTAATTTTATATTGCTACTAAATTATTTTGAAATGCATTTTAGGTTAACCTGAAAAGGTCTTGAAATGTCAATAAAATTATTGTAAATTATTCTGTTTCCTTGAGCTCATACAAATGAGTATTTTGTAAGTGATGTATTTCCACAGGAAATAATATTAACACATTTGAAGAGTGCAACCTACCTAAAATAATGGGAGTATTGGTTAAACATCCTAACGATAAAAATTATGTTAGTAATTGATAAAATAATGATTTGTAGCACTCTAATTTTCATGAAGTATTTTAACATGTATAAGACCTAACACTTTTTGTTTACATTTTTAAGCTATATAATTGCATTTTAAAATTAATTTTTATTGGAGTATAGTTGATTTACAATGTTGTGTTAGTTTCTGCTGTACAGCAAAGTGAATCAGTTATACATATACATATATCCACTCTTTTTTAGATTCTATTCCCATATAGGTTATTACAGAGTATTGAGTAGAGTTCCCTGTGCTATACAGTAGATTCTTATTAGGTATCTATTTTATATATATAGCCAGGACATGGAAGCAACTTAAATGTCCATCGACAGAGGAATGGATAAAGAAGATGTGGTACATATATACAGTGGAATATTACTCAACCATAAAAAAGAACAAAATAATGTCATTGGCAGTGACATGGATGGACCTAGAGATTGTCATAATAGCTTTTTAAAAATAGCTTTATTAGAAGATTATAATTATCACACCACAAAATTCACCAGTCTAAAGTGTACAATTCAATGTATTTTAGTGTATTCACAGAGTTGTACAACCATCAACACAGTCTAATTTTAGAATATTTTAATCACCAGAAAAGAAAACCCATGCCCATTAGCAGTCACTCTCCACCCCACCTCACCTGCCCCCAGCCCTATGCAACCATTAATCATTCTGTATCTACAGATTTGCCTATTGTAAAAATTTCATATAAATGATATCATACAATATGTGATCATTTGTGCCTGGCTTCTTTCACTTAACGTAATGTTTTCAAGGCTCATTCATGGTATAACATGTATTAGTACCCATTCCTTTTTATTGCTGAAACTATTCCATTATGTAGATATACCATTTTGTTTATTCATTCATCAGTTTAAGGATATTTGGGTTGTTTTCATTTTGGGGTTACTATGAATAATACTGCTGTAAACATCCATGTACACAATTCTACATAGACATGTGTTTTCTTTCTATTGGGTGGGTATATAGCTAGAAGAATTGCTTGGTCATATAGTAACTCTATGTTTAACATTTTGAGGAACTGCTATTTTTTTTCCAAAGGGCTACACCATTTTACATACCTATCAGCATTGTTTGAGAGTCCCATTTTTTTTTTACATCCTTGCCAATATTTATCACTATCTGTGTTTTTCATTATAGCCATGCTAGTGGGTGCAAAGTGACATCTTATTATGGTTTTGATTTGCGTTTCCTTAATGGCTAATGATGTTGAACATCTCTTCATGTGCTTATTGTTTATTGTATGTCTTCCAGGGAGAAATGTCTATTCAAACCCTCTGTCCACTTTTAAACTGGGTTATTCATCTTTTTTATCATTTAGTGTAAAGTTTCTTTATAAAATTCTAGATATAAGTCCCTTATCAGATAATTTATTTGAATGTACTTTCTCATTCTCTGAGTTGTTTTTTTCACTTTCTTGATAATATCCTTTGATGCATGAAAGGTTTTTAATTTTGGTGATGTCAAATGTATCTCTTTTTCCTTTTGTAGCTTGTGTTTACATGTCATATCTAACAAACTACTCCTTAACCCCAAGTCACAAATACTCCTAGTTTTTCTTTTTTCTTCTAAAAATTTATGTTTTTAGCTCTTATATTTAGAATTATGATCCATTTTGAGTTAGAAATTTTATATGGTGTGGTACATGTCCAAATTCATTCTTCTACATGTGGATGTTCAGTTGTCTCAAAACCATTTGCTGGAAAGACTATCCTTTCTCCATTAAATTGTTCTTGATACTTCTGTCAAAAATCAATTGGTCATAAATATGAGTTTATTTCTGGGCTGTCAATTCTGTTCCATTGATCTATATTTCTATCCTTATGCCAGTAGCACAATTTCTTGATTATTGTAGCTTTGTAGTTAGGGAATGTGCATCTCCAATTTTGTTCTTCTTTATCAAGATCGTTTAGCTATTATGGATCAATTGAAGTTCTGTGTGAATTTTAGGATCAACTTATGAATTTCAGAAAAAATGTCAGATGAAATTTCAATAGGGACTGCAGTGAGTCAGAAGAAGAGTTTGGGGGGTACTGCCATCTTGCCATCTTAGCAATAGAAATTCTCCCAATATATAAACAGGGGTTACCTTTCCACTTCGGTATTCTTGAATTTCTTTCAGCAACATTTTGTAGTTTTCAGGGTACAAGTATGGCACTTATTTTGTGAAAGGTATACCTAGGCGTTTTATTCGTTTTATGCTATTTTAACTAGAATTGTTTTCTTTATTTCATTTTTGAATTGCTAATTGTCAGTGTATAGAAATATAACGTTTTTGTAACTTGATTTTGTATTCTGAGATCTCAATATACTCATTTAATACTTCTAGTAGATTTTTGTGTGTGTGTGTGAATTCCTTAGGATTTTCTGTATACAGGATCATGTCATATGCAAACAGATATTGTTTTATTTCTTCCTTTCTAACCTGGATCCTTTTACTAAAACATACCTGTAAGTTGCCTTTTATATTTATCTATGCAGTTACCTCTACTGATGCTCTTTGTTTCTTCACATGTATCAAGTACTCCCTTGTGTCTTTTCAATTCTTCCTGAAGGATTTCCTTTAGTATGTTTTGTAAGGCAGATATATTAGAGACAATTTCTCCCTCAGCTGCTTCTTTTGGGGGAAGTGTCTTAATCTCTATGAAGCATAGTTTTGCTGGATATTGACTTCTCCGTTGACAGCCTTTTTCTTTCAGCACTTTGGTTGTCTTTCCACTGCCTTTTGGCCTCCATAGCTTTGGAGTAAAAGTTAGTTGTTTTTCTTATTGAGGATTCATTATATACAATGGATAATTTTTCTCTTGCTTCTTTCAGAATTCTCTCTTTGTCTTTGCCTTTTGAAATGTTGACTGTGATATGTATAGAGTGGATCTCCTTGAGTTTATCCTGCTTGGAGTTTGTATCCTACCTGGATGTGGAGACTAATTTTTTTTTTAATCAAATTTGTGGGGTTTGGGGGCCATTATTTCTTTAAATAATATTTCTGCTTCTTTCTCTCTTCTACTCTGGGATTCCCATTATATGTATGTTAGTATTCTTAATTGTGTCCCACAGGTCCCCGAGACTCTATTTATATTTCTTCTTTCTTTTTCCTTCCTGTTCCTTACACTGGATAATCTAAACTGACCTATATTCAAGATCACTGATTGTTCTTCTGCCAGCTAAAATCTGCTGTTGAGTCCTGCTAGTGAATTTTTCTCATTTTAGTTCTTGTAACTTTAAAACCAGAATTTCTATTTGGCTCTTTGTTTGTAATTTCTTTTTCTTTATTGATGTTCTCTATTTGGTGAGATGTCATTTTCATACTTTCCTTTAATTCTGTTGACATATTTCCTTTAGTTATTTGAACATATCTGTAAAAGCTTGTTTAAAGTCTTTGTCTATTAAACCCATGATCTGGGATCACTCAGGGACAGTTTCTATTGACTGTGTGTGTCTGGATGATACTTCCTTATTCCTTTGTGTCTCTCATAATTTTTTGTTGAAAACTAGACTTTTAAAATAATATAATGTGGAAACTCTGAAGTTAGATCACTCCTTCCCAAAAAAGTATTTTTGTTGTCATTGTTGTTATTATTTTTGTGTCATTGCTGTTGTTGCTGTTTGTTTGTTTTATAACTTTCCCAGACCAATCTTGCAAAGTTTGTATTCTCTGTAGCATATAACAGCTCAAGTATCTGTTCAGTTAACTTATTAATCAGCTAGTGATTGGTCCGAGACTTCTTTAAAAGTCTTGAAAAAATAAGTCTTCCAACCTTTTTTGTCAGACTTTCCCTGTGTGTTGGGACATGATTTCAATGCCCAGGCAGTCAGTTTATAACTCTGCCTTAGACTTCATTTTCTACTTGCACAGAGCTTCAAGATTGGCTAGAGATGAGAGATTTAGGCCCTCTCACATCTTTTCTGGGCATGCATATAACTTTGTACATGAATACAACCTTCTAGATCCCCAGGAACATGTTAGAGCTTTTCAAAACCCCCTATGGATGTCACATTTCCCTTATCTTCCTTTTAAGTCTCTAGTTGCTTGTCTGTAATGTTAAACAATCACTACTGATTTTTTTTGACAAATGCCCTGGGGATAGGGTTTTTCCTCCAGCAGCTGTTCTGAGTCAGATCAAATAACAGCACCCTGAGTGGGCTTTTCCCCAGGCTGTGAGATAAATCAAATGATGACAAGGCTCTGTAGGTAGAACTTTTTGTGGAGCTCCAAACCCAACCTGACTGCTCCTCCATTGACTCCAAGGCTGCCATTTTTCACAGTTATGTGGTTGTGACGCTGGTTTTCAAGGTTACTGTGCAGAGTTGGGAAGAGAGTAACAATAGCAGATCAAGTTAAAATGCCACAAACCCTATAGTTCTTAATGAGGTTCAGCAGTTTTTCCCAAATAAGCTATTACCAGATTGTTACAAGATTTCAGTTAATTTCCTGTGGTCTAAAAAGTTGATTTTGATGGTTTTGCCAGTGTTTTCATTGCTTTTATGGGAGGGTGAATTTACAGAGCTCCTCATTTAGCCATTCCAGAAGTCTCCTACCATTATTTATTCTTAAAGAGAAATGTAATTTGATTGAAACTTTTCATATATTATAAGTGATTCTTGATCTTTGTTTTCATCTAATTTATTTAGGTGATTACACATTTTAGTTCAAAGTTCATGAATTTATGACATGTGGCAGAAACCTAAAATTTCCTATTTTTTTCCAGTCCCTTCTTTATATCACATAGTTCCTCATATTATAAATAATATTAAATCTCCTAAGCGATCCTCCTTTCTTTCCCCTTATTTTGATTGTGTTTCTTATCACTGGTACCCAGAACAGAACACAATATTCCTATGCTATCAGACATTTGCAGAACATAGGAGGGCTTTTCCATCTCCCCATAATAGGTATTATGCTTCTATTGCTGTTATTTTTCAGTGTACGCACTTGCTTGAGTATGCGAACATGCACAGATCCATATCAGCTTAAAATAGGACACCGAACAATGAAAATTGTAAAATAGATGCTGAAAAAGTTAGTTTTTCTCTGTTGGAGGTCAGGTACTTAGGTATACTGCAATTTGAAAATGGTCAGAAGGCTAGTCAGTTTGACATCTTTCAAACTGCCTACCATGATGCATAAATACTTTAGGAAATAATGGAAAGAAAAAAAGTCCACTCATCTTTCATGATTATAAGGATACAATTTAAAATACCAGCACACACAAAATTTTACTTGGTACTTTCTTTCGTATTCTTTAAAGATATTTTAATTTAAAAAAACTACATTAACCTAGTTTCGTCTTCTGGGTAATGCATTGCCTTAGAGAACTTTTCTAATAATTGATCTTTCAATAAAAGAATACACTCCCATTGACTAACTACCCCTCACACCCCTTAAGTACCAATAATACAAACAAAAAGGGTAAATACATTTATTTGTAAACACATTTATTTGAGGGTGGCTACACCTTTCTGATATCTTATTAAAATGTTATCATAATGTGTGAAAATGATTGATTTTATTGAAAACGTCATCACTTAATTTTTCTACATCTAAATGATATACAGGTGTTCATAATCCTTTTGATTACTTTCAAATAAATTTAAGAATATATTTTGGCATGATAATTTCTAATTAAAAATTTTTAAACTCATACAGAAAAATTCTCCCTCTGTAATTTAGCTGACCTGTTTATGAATTTCTTCTGAAATTCATACCACTGCTTAATAGAGCACCTCACATTGTATTTCTTTCTGATAAGTCCAATGGCTCCATGTTTGATCATGAAAGGCAGCAAAAACAATCACAGTATTTTAAAATTAAAGACACCTAAGCTGTCAGCTTAAAGGAACATTTGTTATCAGTCTCCTAGCCTATAAACACATTGGCTACAGCTGAAAATCTAGAGTAGAGACCAAATATATACATATACATATATATATATACACAATATATATTGAAAGACAGAACCTATAAAGGACATGAGGAATAAAGAAGCAAGAGACAAAATGAGACTAAAATTGTGATCTCTCTTGATTCCATCTCTTTCTTTTCTACTTGTATCATCTATTATTTTTGCTGCTTAAAAGCATGATATTAGGGCTTCCCTGGTGGCGCAGTGGTTGAGAGTCCGCCTGTCGATGCAGGGGACACGGGTTCGTGCCCTGGTCTGGGAAGATCCCACATGCCGCGGAGCGGCTGGGCCCGTGAGCCAGGGCCGCTGAGCCTGAGCGTCTGGAGCCTGTGCTCCGCAGCGGGAGAGGCCACAACAGTGAGAGGCCCGCATACCGCAAAAAAAAAAAAAAAAAAAAGCATGATATTACACTTTACTGTTTTGCTGTATTAACCAGAAACCCAGAGTACATAGAACAAAGGGAGCTGGAAGCCTACATTTAGACATTTACATGCTATCATCCCCAGATCTGCCCTTTTCAGCTTTTTTTCCCAAATAGTTTGAAACCCTTCCCTGGATGACTGAGGGAACAGATTTCACATTTTTACTGCTATATTGGAACAGGAAAGGGGAAAGCTAAATGGTATAATGGAGGGATACACTGCAATTCTCTCATTTTGACTATGTGTTAAGAACTTGATTCTATAATGAAATAAGTTCAAGAGTAGCTTTAAGCTCTCTAGAAACTCACTAACTACACTCTTCTTATTCATTTCAACCATTCTTCTGACTGAAACATTGTATTTTCCCACTCCACTTAAAATGACACCATTGGGTTTTCTGCAATATTTACTGTTATGTATTTTGGGAGACTGTAGTAAAAATATGAAGACTGGGAGCTTGGCAGTAATGAATAGACTTGATCTATACTCTACAAAGTTAAAGTACGAGAAACAATCAATACAATATCAAGGAAGGTACAAGACAATATCCGTCTGTTTCTTTTCTTTTTTTTTTTCATTAATTTTATAGACTGTTGTTTTATTTGGGGAGAGAATATGCTTTGGATTCATGAAGGCCTGGACTTGAGTTCCAAGTTTATCTCTTACTGTGTGATCTTACGCAAGTTACATATTATATTTGAGCCTCAACTTTCTCATCTGTAAAATACGGATAATGAAACCTGATGTGAGGGCCAAATCATAAACATAAATTAAATGACTGCATTGAAACGAAAGTTTGACCCCTACAAACCTCCAAGACATTCATCTAGGACACGTGCATAGCAACATTCTCCAAGTTCCTCAACTTACGTGGAGACTTGGTAAAGGGACCAACCTATTAGAGATGTGAAAAAACTATGCTTTCCTGAAGAAAAGTTATTTGTTGGTAAATAACTGTTTTCTTTTCTGGAGTTACAGCTGTATTAAAAATCAGGTCAACTCTTTTATCTCAGAAGAGGTGAATGCCTACAGTAAAAGTTTCTTAATGAATTACTAAAAGTTTGTGTTGAAATTATAACTCTGCTTTCTCTAGTTAGTGTGTTGCCTAAAACACAATTATTTCCCCATGCCCCTGTTAAATGAAGATTTTGGACATCAGAAATGTGAAAGGAAAAGACAGAAGGGAAGGGGATTCCCTGGCAGCCCAGCAGTTAGGACTCTGGGCTTTCACTGCTGGGGCCTGGATTTAATCCCTGGTCAGGGAAATAAGATCCTGCAAGCCACGTGGTGCAGCTAAAAAAAAAAAAAGTTTTTTTTTAATTAAAAAATTCAAGATGGAGAGAAAGAAAGAAGAGAAGGGAAGGCAGAGAGCAAGAGAGAATGTGTGATTATGCTGGGGGAGGTGGTGAGGAAGAGAGGGCGGTAGGAATGAGTGTGTATGTGTGTTGGCTGGGGGCTGCTGTGGGTGGCTACTACTTAGCTATCCTGGGACCAAGGTAAACCCCTCCATTGTCCTAGTTAAATTTGTATTATATTAATTAAATACAACCGCTTCTAAAGACAGCAGCGATTTTCTCCTTACCTGATCGGCCATAACTTTTTGCAATCTCAAAGGCAGTTTAGAAGAAAAGGATCTCCAAAACCAATGTAGTTCAGAAGGGCTGAAAGCTAGGGCTTGGCACTGCTTTTACCTAACTAAATTGAACTGTAGAACTACATTAAGGACTCTGCCATCAATCACTGTTCAAGTCCAGGATGAGAGCTCTGTACCTGCTCAAATGCAAGCTTCTGCCCCACCACGCGACAGTTAAATGTAAAGATTTTCTGAATTTCTATCAAAAAAATTCTGAAGTGTCTGGCTTATTCCGCTGAATGCATGATCTTCCATATTTAGGTTGCATCGCTCTCCAAAAAACTGTTAGGAAACATTTGCTTGCTGCCACGTAACATCCAAAAATATCAAGGTATTAAGAGAAGTGTGAGAAAATGCCTACGGGTTTTCTTATTCCAATTGCCATCTCTGAAAGCCACAACAGAGTGATTCATGGCTTTTCTCGGAGAAAATTACCAATCAACAGAGAAAGCAAAATGAGGCACTGAGGGATGCAGGGTGGGCAGTTCCAGTTATAGTCACACTTTATCGCAGCTTCGCCACTGCTCAGCGGGAGCTTCAAAAGATCGTGTCTGGACTTTGCGTGAAGCGCCTAGGACAGCACTTCACAAGCTTGGACACAGATCTTGAGGGTCAGTGGCCAGGCCAAAGTCGTAATGTAATGCAAAGCAGATGGGTTGAGTTTAGTAGTTTGGGGAAGAAGGAAGTGACATGAAATTCACCCATATGAACCTATCTGGGGAGATTTCCAGTGCAAGAAAATTAAAGAAAAAGATAACAGTATTTCTTAGCTAGGGATTTAACTTTTTTTAAACTGCAAAGTCAAAAAATCTCATGGGGCTTCCCTGGTGGCGCAGTGGTTGAGAGTCCGCCTGCCGATGCAGGGGACACGGGTTCGTGCCCCGGTCTGGGAAGATCCCACATGCCGCGGAGCGGCTAGGCCCGTGAGCCATGGCCGCTGAGCCTGCGCGTCCGGAGCCTGTGCTCCGCAACGGGAGAGGCCACAACAGTGAGAGGCCCGCGTAACGCAAAAAAAAAAAAAAGAAAAAATCTCATGGAATACTGTCCTTTCCAACAGAGAGGAATTCCACATGAAACCTTGGAATTTTACTGCAAAGTGCTGATATAGGAAGTGAACAAAGGTCTGAATTATCCAATTATAAATAAAGATGGGTTAAGAGTGATAAATTAGGAGTTTGGGTTTAACATAAACACACTAGTATATATAAAATACATAAACAACAAGCACCTCCTGTATAGCACAGGGAACTATACTCAATATGTTGTAATAACCTATAAGGGAAAAGAATTGGAAAAAGAGCTATATATACATATACATGTATAACTGAATCACTGTGCTGTTCACCTGGAACTAACACAACACTGTAAATCAAATATACTTCCAAAAAAAAAACAACAACAACAACAGGAAAGAAGGTAAAGATGCAGCCCTATTTTCAGGTGAAATGAACGCACAAGGCATATCCACCGCGGATCCTGAGAGCCCCTGCCTTGGGCCATTCGGCCCCTCAGGAGCCTTCTTCAAACTACTCCTTCCTGTCCTGGAGTGAGAGGTGGGAGAGCCGGGGCCCTGAGTGGGGAGGCCTGAGCTCCTGGCTGGGACTCTGGCAGGAAGAGGAAACCTGCCTCTCTGCACAGTCCTGACAGCCCAGCTTCCTGTAAGTAGTAGCTCCGCAGACCGTGGCCAAGAATGTTCAAATGAAAAGCTCCACGCCCTTAAGGCAAATCCAGTAAATCATCCCCAGCACCCTGTAACTGGAGGCACAGGCTTTGAGACTGAAGTCACACTGGCTGAAGGTGATAGGAAGTATGTGGAGCCCTCCTGTCTGCTAGGAACTAGGTGACTGAACCGCCATCTGTTCCTTGCACTACTCATAAATACCCGAGGTGGCTGTCTGCCTCACTCATAGGTAAAAGCCTCACTCAAGACTCCGTGGGGGGGCTTCCCTGGTGGCGCAGTGGTTGAGAGTCCGCCTGCCGATGCAGGGGACGCAGGTTCGTGCCCCGGTCCGGGAAGATCCCACATGCCGCGGAGCGGCTGGGCCCGTGAGCCATGGCCGCTGAGCCTGCGCGTCCGGAGCCTGTGCTCCGCAACGGGAGAGGCCGCAACAGTGAGAGGCCTGCGTACCGCAAAAAAAAAAAAAAAAAAAAAAAAAAAGACTCCATGGGGACATATCTTCCCCCTCTGATGTGGTAAGGACAGAAGGGGAGGCCCCTAGCTTTCCGAGTGGAAGGTCGTTAGGCAGACCGTGGATTATAAGAATATTTCATAAATTCCCAGTCTCAATTCTTCTAATATGTACAAAATGATTAAGAGTGACAATTCTATTGCATCCAGACATTCATTTTTTCCACTTATTCTTTTTCCCTTGGGAAGAAACCAAACACAGATATCAATAGCTGTGAAAATTTGTTTTTGGTTCACCTTCTGCATCTGAGACTCTGGTTTCATTTAGAACCAGCACATACAGAGCAGGCCAAAGAAAGCCTTCAACACTCACAAGGCAGCGGAGGCCCAGAGCGATTCCCATAATGACTGAGTCATGAGAATTTAACTCAGGAACCCAACCTCCAGTAAGGGAGTCTTCTTCTTCCTGAAGAATCTTAATGATCTGAACAATTTGTGAAATATTAAGCTAGAACCCTTTTACGAAATTTCACATCCAATTCAAAAGCGGGCATGGGGTTTGTTTCCTTCCTTGTGTCCACAGGTATGCCATTTATCGAGATGGCTAATAGCTGAGCTTTGCAGACTTAAAGACAGAGCAATAAGTAATAGTAGGGACACAGAGTAGGGTGTTGGGAGCCAGGGCTGCTAGGTTTCGAATCCTGGTTGTGCCACTTACTTAACCTTCTCTCCTCAGTTTCCCCGTCTATAAGCAGGGATACCGTTAACTATTTCATAGAGTTGTTATAGACTTAATTAATAAAATGTTTAGAACAATTCCCGGAACATCAGAAGAGCTCAATAAATGTTAGATTTTATTATTATGTCTGGGTGAACCTACTCTTCATCCCATATAGGAAGAAAGGAAATGATAAAAGCCTGCTGGGGTAGCCCTCTAAGCTTACTTCAATGAGGAGAGAGTAGAGAATGGAAGAAAGAAGGGGAGAAGTGAGGTCACACATACAGCCAGGTGGAAAATGCCCTTGGGAGGTCGTTGCAAAGGTGCGGCCAAATGGCTCTGCTATTCACACAGTAAATTCTGGAAGAATGTCTTTATGACCACCAGGAAATTCAATCATTTTCTCTTTTATACTTGGAAGAATTAAATTTCAGTTCATGAGATAATTTTATCTCAGAAGAAGAAAACAACTGGCAGATTAATCTTGAAAAAGGTCTGGCTTCTTGCTAAAAGAACTCTCCATCCACACCAAGTCCCAAGGGTTAACCATAACGAAATCAAAGAATAGCTGTTGGGTAGTAAGAATTTCAGAGGTAAAAAATAATCGAATATGGACTCCAAGACGTAAGATCACATCATAAGGTACACGGCTTATTTCTTCTCTCCTCACCTAAAGCCATTAAACGATATATAATTCCAGGAAAAGTGAGTCAATTGCTAAATTGCAAAACTTGTACTTTCTACCTATCCACGTTGATTCCAGAACACCACCAATGTCGAGTGATATAAACTGTTCGTCTTGACTTTCTGACTTAACAATAATGATCTTTCACTTCCTGATGACCTCAGAATATTTTACAGACATTATCTCATTAAGAAAGTAATAAAGGGAGATTCGTGTGCAAACATCATGAAAAAGTGGGATGGAAGCTATGTGGGTTGGAAGCCGTAAATTGCAATGAATGTAATAATAATAACTTGAAATATAATAATAATATAATAACATGTGATACTATATAATGTAATAATAACTCATATCATATCATCTTTAATGGTTTAAAAAATGCCTTTTCAGTCATGATGTCATTTAAATTTTAACATAAACCTGTGAGACAAGTGGGAGAACATAATAATCTGTGATCAAGAAAGCACTATAGCATTCAAATTGACTAATCAACTTAGTTGAGAATTGTAAAAAGTAAATGCTAAACAAAAATAATTTTGTTTACAAATTTAAACGTGTAATGGTATACTCATTCCCCACTTTGTTTACAACTCAAAAATTGGTGTCATCTTCCGGAAATATATGCTGATAAAAAAAGCCTTTCTTTTTAGCAGCCAAAAAAGTGTAAGCATCTATCTCAATTGCTAGTGAAAGAAAGCCAATGAAGGCATGAAATATGGTATTCGATCCAAACTTCTTGTTCAGGTGTACAATTTCTAACCTAGGAAGAATATTTTCTCTGATGTTATGTAAAGTTTTATGCCTTACAGCATGTTTATTTTACAATCTGTCATTCTGAGATTTCAAAAAATTATAAAGCTATTAAGATGTTTTCTTTTCTTTAAATAACTGACCTGCACATACCATTTTAGAAAAATTATTTTATTACAGTTTATCCTAAATCCATAAAAAGCACAGTTCTTACACAGGCCCATGAATAGCATAGAAAGAAAAAGCTCGTCCTGATTAACCCTAAGCTCACACATTTCAGGATTCGCCTGCCATGAACCCAGCTGGGAATAATGCCCAGTTTTATTTCAACTATGTATCTCTTCATCTTCTCTGCAGAGCCTAATGAGGAGCCTGTAAGCAAACACTTAATATCTCTGTCCTCCTATCAGATTTTTGTAGGAAGCCAAGTAACTTTTCCAAAAGTAAAATGTGTGATGTGAATTTATGGAAATCCACTCTATACCGCTGTCACTCCCCAACTCCCGTAACCAAGACACCCACATCAAACCCAGTGACACTTAGCAGTCAGAATATGATGCTGAGGACAAATCAGGGAAGGGAAGAAAGGGGTGAATCACAACACCTTCTATCCCATTTCCTCACACACACCAATAGTCTCCAAAGGGATGCAGGGAGAAAATATTCAAACTTCTGTTTCTATTCATTTTAATCTCTTAAAAATGTCTACATTTTATATTTTTTTATAAGGCAAATAATATATCAGTACCACAGTGACAGGTGATTAGACCAAACGGGCCCAGTCCAAATAAAAGGGAAAGATGTTCCTTTGTATATAGGACTAGCTTTGCAGGAAAGCAGGTGTTATTTATCCTCGAACGGAAGTTGTTTGCTTTTCTAAACTATCGGCTTGCTTCTTCTTCAAAAAAGAAGTATGACCTGCGACACGTTTTTCTAGAGAAGATACAATAAGCCAGAATGTCTGAAACTTTTTAATCCCTATGCGTGCTACGTGATCATACGGGCCTAATTTATCAGGAATGCACAGAGATCCAGATCATTATTACAAGCTGTAAACCTGGGAAGAGAGTGTGCTTGAACTGATGAATTTAATAGCATCCAATGACAGCAAATCATAATGACAGAGGGTGCGTCGCAAAAGCAGTCAGAGGGGAATTATGAAAAATGCCTATTACCAAGGCAGTTTGGGGGTGACCGTACTTCTTACTTCTTAAGTGGGCCAACCCTCAGGAGTTCTTTCAGAATATGAACGGAGGTACTTAAAATGTCTCCCTTAACTGGCATGATCTGAAATACCACAAGGAAGAACAGAGGCAGGCATAAAATGATATTCTGTTTTAGATGTAATTTTATTTTCCCGTAACCTAATATAACACTAGGATGGAAAGTGACAGAAAAGCAGCTCCAGTAATTTGTCAAACACAGACCAAACACTGCACAAGTAGCCTCCTTACAATTCCCCCGACGCTTACTTTATCCTTAAGCCGGCAAAGTCTTAGGGAAGGGTGCACGCCCCTGATCATTTTCTTCCTGGTGGCTATGTTTATATAATATTCATTTCCCCCCAAACATTTAGATCTTATGTTGATTGCCACAATTGCTAGACTACACACAAACTGAATCCAAATCATGCAGTGTTTCAACAAGTAGAATATAGAACACGAAATATTTAATTTCTCCGGTCCAGCGGTATGTTCTATATTCCTAAAATAGTGCCCGTTAACAACCTAAACCTCAAATGCGTTCCTTAAAAAGGGATAGTATGAGCTGGGAGAGGATTCTGGGAGCTATAGCTTGATATTCTAAGAGCTTCATTATAATCTCCATGGTAAAAACTGTGCCTCTTTCTTCCTTTTCGTAGGGAGGGGGAAAGTCTCGAGTAATTAAATTACCTCCGTTTGTCTGATTATTTTTCCGTCTATATAATCTGGCCCTGGAGGATTCAACTGGAGGTTTCCCCTGCACGCTTATTAGAGGAGTTCATACGTACTAGAGAAAAGAAGTTGTATTGTTTCCAGAGAGGTTGCTGAAATTCCAGAAATTGAGTTAAATGAAAAAGAATTTCATCTTGGTGACTTGATCTTGGGTTTAAAGGACTCAGACATACTAAAATAATCTCTACCGATCACTCTTTTTAATGGAAACTAAGACTGATTGAACAACATACAGGAACTTTCAAATACACATGTAATATTATATTTACAGTTCTATAGAGTAGCTGTTAGTTGTTCCCATCTTACTGGAGATAAAACTGAGTCTCAGAGTTTAAGTAACTAGTCTAAGGTCACGGAGCTACATGACTGCAAAGCACATTAATCCCAGGGCCCTCGCTTCTACTTCACACTATGCCACCTTTACTGAGTTGGTTCTAATAAATCAACAACTTCAGTAAAATGCCTGTTCAGAATATTGTGGTCAACAAACACAATATAGTCACAGCAATGAGTCCCAACCTGTGCAAACCCCTGCCCCACACATCTTCTTGAATGTAGAAACTGTGACTGGCTTCGAACCAATGGAATATGGCAAAGGTGATGGGACGTCTGTCCCATAATTATGATGTTACATAAGGCTGGGATAAGAGGGACTTCCCTGTTGGTCCAGTGGGTAAGACTCCCTGCTCCCAATGCAGGGGCCCCGGTTCAACCCCTGGTCGGGGACTAGATCCTGCATGCATACCACAACTAAGAGTCCACATGCCACAACTAAAGACCCTGCATGTCGCAAGGAAGACCCCACGTGCTGCAACACAAGGTACTACATTAAACACCTGTGAAGTTTAAAGAGTTAAACTGCTTCTTCTATGGTACTGCACTTCTGAAGGAAGCAAAGTCAATCTCCTTAATGATATTCATCTGTGCCAATCTGTAAGGCACAGCGCATCCACCCCCTCAAGGAATGCTGATGAAAGATGAGCTTTTAAAGGTTTCTCTCTGTGGCATGCAAGAGTTGCAGAAGCCATCAGCAGCATATTGGCATTGCGTGTTTCAACATGAATCCACAGGCTCTGAGGTTTGGTTTGGAAGTCAGAATTCCTTGATTTCCAAGATGGTAAGGTAAATCAGAGTTAAAAGTGGTACTTCTTAATCTCCTCTCTTCTTTCACTTCCTGTCTTCAAATGTGCAATAAACGTGCTCTCACCTGTGGGAGTGATTGTTACCTTGATCCTTGTGGATTCTTCCCTTTACCATATGATGCTGTGAAATTCTACATTGACACTAACGATTAAGTCCAGTGCAGCAGTTTTGGGGAATGCCTACAGGCCTTTATGTGCTGAACGGCCAATGTCCTCATGGGAGAATCTTCTGTTTGCTTCGATAAGGGTGACAGTATTCCTGAACGATCGACTGTCAGAAACAGAGGCCCCCTTCACGCTCTTTCCCTCCCTGAATCACCATTTCCTGCCACAATAGTTTTACAGTTGTCTTACTACTCTGAGAGCATAATATATTAACCTGACAGCAAGGATGAGCACACACAGAAAAGTAGTAAAAACAAACATTCATTCCCTGAAGCTACAAATGAGTTGCTCCTGTCTGTTCTGAAGACTTGTAGGTCTGATTAATTCAGTATTTGGAAAACACTGCTATGTGCTCTCATTCTCAGCTATGATAAGCTAGGAAGGAGTTAGGTAATGAGTGAGAGGTTCAGTGATGCAATTGGAAAACAGACTTTGAGCCTTCACTGTGGGCAACGAACTAAGCTGGGTTCTGTGCTGGGCGATGGCCCTCAACATTGGCTTCTCACCGAAGTCAGAAGGGGAACTTTAAAAAATGCTGATGCCTGGGTCTGGGATGTGGCCGAAGATTTTTTTTGTTTTTTTTTTTCGCGGTACGCGGGCCTCTCACTGCTGTGGCCTCTCCCGTTGCGGAGCACAGGCTCCGGAAGCGCAGGCTCAGCGGCCACGGCTCACGGGCCCAGCCGCTCCGCAGCACGTGGGATCTTCCCGGACCGGGGCACGAACCCGTGTCCCCTGCATCGGCAAGCAGACACTCAACCACTGCGCCACCAGGGAAGCCCAGCAAAAGATGAAAGCTCCCACATAATTTCAATATGCACTGACAGCTTGAGAGTCAGTGGAAAAGGGGAGCAAAGTGAGTATGAAGCTCCTCAGGAAGCTTGCAATTCAATTCAATTTAATGAATAAAAATTTGAACCCTCAATAAACAATCAAAACACTTTTCCTTGGACTTCCCTGGTGGTCCAGTGGTTAAGACTGTGCTTCCACTGCAGGGCGTATGGGTTTGATCCCTGGCTGCGAACTAAGATCCCGCATGCCACGTGGCAAAAAAAAAAACCAAAAATAAAAACACAACACTTTTCCTTGAGAGGCTAATGGCATTTGACCCCCTCTTTTCAACTTCCCAGTTTCTTTTCTCTGACTACCAGGTAATCTCCACCTTCGGAGGCCTAGCTCTCCATGTCTTCCTTTCCTTTCTGACTCCTGACAGCATTCTGGGCAACTCCAACCTTTTTTTGCGAAAATGCATTAAAAGAACTCATTTGTTCCCATTCATTCAAAAAATATTTATTGAACAGCTACTCTGTTCTGGGTATTGTGCTTGGCACCAGGATATAAAACAATATAAAACAAAACCAGTTAGTTCTGGCCTTAGTAACTAGAATCTAGTGGGAAGACAGA
Source organism: Tursiops truncatus (assembly GCF_011762595.2). NCBI lineage: Eukaryota > Metazoa > Chordata > Mammalia > Artiodactyla > Delphinidae > Tursiops > Tursiops truncatus. The sequence continues at coordinate 90,750,412 of NC_047044.1, read as the reverse complement.
TGGGCCTTTCAGCCATCAGCATACTTTTTACCCTTTTCAAGGTAGGTACAAAGTTCAGGAGGAAAGTTAGCAAAGGAGAACTTAAGTCTGATTATGGAAGTTGTAGAATGTTTCACAGGTGGAAACCAAGCTAAACCTGGAAGGATAAATATTACTTTGCCAAGTAAACAGTCAAAGAAGATAGCTTCTTGTGGTTAGAATGAAAAACATAAATAAAATTATAGAGGCGTGAACAAGAATTGTGAATACTGGATCATCTGCTGTGAGTTTGTGAGAACAGAGGGCACATGGAACAGAAGCAAGGTGTAGACCAGCGTCATCATGCTAAACAAGGCCTTAATTATTTATTAGGTTCTTGGGAAGTGTCACACATTACGTGTGTGCTCTTCCTTTTTTTTTTTTGTGGTACACAGGCCTCTCACTGTTGTGGCCTCTCCCGTTGCGGAGCACGGGCTCCGGAGGCATAATTATTCTCATTTACAGATGAGAGAACGGAGGCCCAGAAAGGTCAAGAGCATTGCTGCGGGTTTCAGGCATCAGTGCTAGTTCTTATCCAGGTCTCACTCCAGAGCCTAGGCATCACCTGCTGCACGTAAGGAGAAAGTGAGACGGCTAGGCAGGTACCCAATTTATAACTGTGTAATCGCTTGGCCTCCAGTGAGAGCTCTTCGTCATTTCTCATCACCAATTTCTCCTTTGGAGTTATGAAACTAACAACCTCTCCCCTTAACAATCCCCTCTCACAATGGTCTTGGCTGTGACCTAGACATCAAGATTTGTAAAGCTCCCTTACCTATTCTAACGTGCACCCAAAGGCTGAGAATCAATTGACAGAGGACATGAAAATGGGTAGGGAAGTTCCTTAAGGAACTTGCAGTTCAATTCAGCGACCATCCACCCTGGGAACCCCTCATTCCCCTAGATCTCCTCAGATGCCACTACCTTCCACTGGGGGAAGACACTTCATTTAGTGTCAGGAAGCCTCTTAAGTGTGTATGAAAGCGACGGCATCACTTTTGAGCAGTAATAAGGTATCTTAGGGGAAAATTCTGAAGTTGGACTCTCTGGGGATAATAATGATTTTAAAAGATCTTCCTGTATTATTATCAAAGTGTGGTCTCTGTTACCACAATTAAGAAATCACTAGCATGATGACAACATCGAGAAGTGAAATGGTTGATTTTTTTCCCGTTCAGCTTTGACAGCCATCCATAGTGTCTGGATGTCTGCTGAGCCCTGCGCTCAAGCCAAAGATTAACCCCTGTGCGGGAAACATCAAAAAGCCACGCACGTTAAATTCTAAAGTTTTAAATCTTCGTCTGAGGAGAAACAGGTTAGAAGGAAAATAAAAAATCGTGATATCAATCTGATACATGATTTAGAGAATCTGTCTTGGAGTCAAAGAGATGAGGGAGAAGAGGGTGGAGAGGAGGAGAGTAGGAGGAGGGAGGGAGGGGGGAAGGGGAAGGGAAGGGGAGGGGGGAGAGATGGAGAAGAAGGAGGGGCGGGGATGCAGGAGGACGAAGGGTGCGGGGAGAAGGTGAGGAGGAACGGGGGAAGAAAGAACAGGGGGAAACTCCTTGATTCAGAAGGAGAAGAGGAAGAAACAAAAAAGACGAAAGGGCTTCCCTGGTGGCGCAGTGGTTGAGAGTCCGCCTGCCGATGCAGGGGGCGTGGGTTTGTGCCCCCGTCCGGGAAGATCCCACATGCCGCGGAGCGGCTGGGCCCGTGAGCCATGGCCGCTGAGCCTGGAGCCTGTGCTCCGCAGCGGGAGAGGCCACAGCAGTGAGAGGCCTGCGTTCCGCAAAAAAAAAGACTAAAGATCAGAGGCTACTTTGTCACAGCCATATGGGATAAGTGACAAAGAACAGGCCCTGCGATTAATGAAAATAAGCTGCCGAAGTACAGGACTGTGCAGAAAATAACAAAGCATTTAATTTTACAGTGACAGTTGCAGCTCTGGGGATTTCCCGGAGATTAATGGAGCAGCTGGGAAGAGTCGATGGCCCTGGGGACGGCCAAAATGATGCCTGTCAAGGAATAATACCCAGGAAAAGCCTCTTGTTAGCTTCGCTCTGAAGCAGAAAATGGAGGAGGACTTGGGTGCTTGCTTTTGCTTTCTTCTTTTTCTTCCTATTAAAAAACATTAACGCAGGGGACAATTTGGCTTCAATTCAGATTCCTACAGAGATCATTAGACGGCCTATCTCCTCTCTCACTCTTCAAGTCTCTTAACTCTAGGTAAAACTTTTCCACTACCCCAGGCTAAATTGGGAGTTATGACCAGGATAATTTTTGAGAAGGTGGGAAAGAAGTAACAATAGACTTTAGGAAAATGGGGATTTCAAGAGGTGGTAGAACCAGCATTCCAGTCAACAAGTAGGATTAAGGCACCATGATGAATCCTGAGTAAAAGGCACTACTCTTTTGGGAGAGCAAAGCTTACAACGAACCTGAGAGTAAATGTAGTATTTAGCACAACCAAATGCTAAATAGGAATATATTAATGCAAACTTTAAGTATGATTTGACTGGCAGCCAGAAAGTTCTTTAGGTCTGGAGTTTTAGCACTATTACTAATTTGCTCAGACTTCAATGACCAGCCATAACACTGTTAGCTCTTAAGTGTGACAACGTTAGGTACAAATGGGAATTAAGGTCATACACATATACTGCTTTTTCTTGGTCTTTTGGCTATTTCTAGCAGCAAAATGAAATACTTTGCGACCTTGTTTTTTGTTTTGTTTTGTTTGCGGTACGCGGGCCTCTCACTGCTGTGGCCTCTCCCGTTGCGGAGCACAGGCTCCGGACGCGCAGGCTCAGCGGCCATGGCTCACGGGCCCAGCCACTCCGCGGCATGTGGGATCTTCCCGGACCGGGGCACGAGCCCGCGTCCCCTGCATCGGCAGGCGGACTCTCAACCACTGCGCCACCAGTGAAGCCCCGAGACCTTGTTTGCATTGTACTAGGGGAACTACATTGAAGTAAGATTTTATCATAATTTTATAAGACTGCATATTGTTTTCCTCTGCATTATCAGGAAATAAATACCAAAGATACAGGAACCTAGAAAATTTCTTTCCACCAGAGTAAATAAGGATAAAGAACACCAAGCTGGGTTCTAGAGTTACAGAGCTAGAATGGGTTCTTGGACGAGCAGTAGTATTATTATAAGGATGAGAAATAGATATACGAAGAGCTGGATAACTTACTTGCCCAAGGTCACAAGGCTAATTAGCGGCAAAGTCAAGACCATAAATTCTGCCCCCTCCTTCACCCAATCCAATGTTCACGTACTTCCGCCAGTGTTTTCTTTTTCTCACATGGCCAGAGTTAATGCCTTCTCTGAAGAGATGTCTGTCTTTCACACTCTAACAGAATAGGCTTTTGACAAAGGATAAGAAAGCACATTCTGCTCAAATATCCAAGGTTGGGTAACCACTGCCACTTGGAGAAGGTCACAGTGTCTCTACAGATATATTGAGGAAGTTACACAAACACATAGACAAAGGTTTTGAATCTATTAACGGTCTTCTTTGATCATCATGCATGAAGAGATGCTCAGAAAGGAGGCAGTACAAGTACATCAATGAAAAGGGAACGGTCTTTGGGATCAAGTCTTGCTCCAGCACTATAGCTCCTACACTGAACATGTCATTAATTGTTTTCTGAACTGTGGCTTTACCAAGAAATGAAGGTATCCTTTACACACTTAGTGTGGAGATAAAAATGAGATACCATTTAAACTGTATTTAGCACAGAATGGGTACACATAATGTGTGCTTATACCAATGTCTTATTAAAATTGTATTTAGCATGTAACGGGTGATCAATAGTAAGATGTTATTTGCTTTTCCTTCAAAGGGCTTTTCCAGCCCCAATTACAGTTCTTAGAGAGAAATAAATGTTCTACTTGAGAGAAGGAGGAATCTATTATCCCTTCCATAGCTCTCCGCTCTCCACTGGCAGGAGTTAAGAGAACACCCCAACCCCACATGTTCTTTCAGAGTAAAGAGATCAAGGGATCTCTTGACATCAGTCACCAGAAGAAGCCAGGGTATCCCACACTGTCCCGCTTCTCGATAAGTCAAACAGAACTTTCTCTGTTGATGGAGATGTTCTGTATTTGCACTGTGCTACCTGGATTACTGAAATAGTCTCCTAACTGGGGTCTCTGTTCCTACCTTTGTTTTCAATCTCTCTCCCCCAGTGCACACCGTATTGTATTCTTAGTGTAGAAATTAGAGCAGTGTTATTAAAACATAAGCCATATCATGTCATTCCTCTGCTTAAAAAATTCCAATGGTTTTTCATGTCATTCCAGTAAGAGTTAAAGTCTTTACAGTGACCTAAGACCCTATGTGGTTTCACCATCCTCAAGAGTCTCCTTGACCTCTCTCGTCCTCCATTCCTCTCTCTCCAGCTAAACTGGGCTTCCTCTTTGGCGTCCTTTCAGACATAAGATCTTTGCACTCACTGTTCCCTTTGCCTTAAATGTTCTTTATTCAGATGACCATATGACTCACTCCCTCACTTTCTTCAGATCTTTGCTTAAATGCAGCCTTCTTCCTGACATCTGCTCTGATCAGTCTATTTAGAATTGCAATCCTCAACACTCTGTTTCTATTCTCATCTTTATTTTTTTCCCATCACAGCTATCATACTCTGACATAATGTACATTGCAAATATTCGTGTTCTTATTATATCTCTGACCCTTGATAATGCAAATTCCATTGTTCTTAACTATTTTGTTTATTGCCATATTCCCAGAGCCTCAGACAGTGACTAGTATATAAATATTGATTGAGTAAATGATTCTACAGCTAGACTGTTAGGAAGAAAGGGCTTCTGGGAGAGGAATTTTCACAATAAGTGAGGGTTATGAAGTGAAGAGTTTGGTAAATCCCATCCTCAAAAATTTATGAATAAGGCAGAAAGCCACAGTTTCCTAGTTATCACCTATTTCATCAAGGATACAGAACAGAGATCTGGACATTAAGAAATCCATATGATTTCTTAGACTCCGTACATCTCCACGTATGCTCTTTTCATAATCATCTATCCACTTCTTAATATTAATTTTAAATGTTACTATTCTTAGTAATAGAAAGACAGGGAGGAGTTGGGTGTGCATTATATAGAGTCTGGCTTAGGGATTAGATTAGGGGGTTCAAAGAACTGCAAGAATTAAAGCAGCTGTTGACACCTTAAGTAAAGCCTGAAAGACCTTCCATCCACAGGGCCTATGGTAAGGGACACAGGAGAGCACGAAAAGGCAACTTGGGTCTACGACGGGTCCTCAGAGATTCAACAGTGGGAAGACCTTTAGGCTGCTCCAAAACCTGAAAGCAAATGTCACTGGTCATGGGTTATGCACACATCATAATACAGGGTTGTCCAAAGGTAGTAAGATGTTCCTTAATTTTTAACTTAACCCAGGTTCTGGTACTAGAGCTAAAGAGAGTCTTTGATATTCGGAACCTCCAGGTTAAATAGCTGAAAAATATAAGGATAGGTAAAAACAAGACCAAGATCCCTGGTTGAAGACCCTGATAATGGACAGAGCTAAAGATAGGAAATACAAAAGAGGGAATAAAGGCATCTGGAGCAAGTGTACTTATTTTCTGGGACTGCATAACAAATGGCCACAAACGTAGCGGCTCAGACACCCTTTAGTATCTCGCAGCTTCTTGTCCCACCACACTGCTCGGGGCTCCCCGGGCTGCCACCAAGGGGTCAGCCGGGGACTCTGGTCTCATCAGAGGCTTGACTTGGGAAAGATGCATTTTCAGGCCTCCTCGGGTTGTTGGGACAATTCAATTCCTCATGGTTGGGGACTAAGATTCATTTTTTTTTGCTGACTGTTGAGGGGAGGAGGGTGTGTGTTAGGGGGCTCTGAGCACCTAGAAGTTACCCATAGTTCCTTGCCACACAGCTGTCTCACAGCAAGGCATCTTACTTATTCAAAGCCAGCAAGGGGAGGGTGTCTCTCTCACTCCAGTTTGCTAAGACAGAGTCTTATGTAATGTAACTTAATCAGAGAAGTGACACCCCATCACCTTTGCCATTTTCTGTTGTTTAGAAGCAAGTCACAGGTTCTACGTGAATTCAAGGGGAAGGGGCATGGCTCCTTAGGGGTCATCTTAAGGTGTGTCTGTCACACTCACCAAGCATCATCAGAGATCTCCAGATAATCATATTTGAGTCACAGGCCACTGCCATACATGATAGCACCAATCTATGTGCAGCCTAAGAAATGACGTATGGAGTCTAGATGTGGAATTGAACATTCTCCACAGTAAATCTTCCCTCTCCCTCACCACCCTCATGCAATCAAGCATTGACCTCTGCTGATAATGCCTTCCGGAAACCTCTTAAATCTGTCCACTTTCTCTTTAAAGCCCTCACTGTGGTGTCAAGGCTGTCACCATCCCTTGCTGGGACTGTTGTAGTAGCCTCCTAGTTGGTGTCCCTACCCCTCCACCTCTGCCCCACCTCCCTGTATAATCTGGTCCTCACAAGGAAGCCAGAGTACTTTTTCTATAATATAAATTTGATAACATCACTCCCTGATTAGAGCTCTTTACTCATTGCCCCTCACATTTTGGTTAAGTTACAAGCTTCTTAACATCATCTGGTTTCTGCTTATCTTTTTTTTTTTTTAATAAATTTATTTTATTTATTTATTTTTGGTTGTGTTGTGTCTTCGTTGCTGTGCGTGGGCTTCCTCTAGTTGCGGCGAGCAGGGGCTACTTTTCGTTGTGGTGCACAGGCTTCGCACTGCGGCGGCTTCTCTTGTCGTAGAGCACGGGCTCTAGGCGCGCGGGCTTCAGTAGTTGTGGCTCACAGCCTCTAGAGCGCAGGCTCGGTAGTTGTGGTGCTCGGGCTTAGCGGCTCCGTGGCATGTTGGATCTTCCCGGACCAGGGCTCGAACCCAGGTCCCCTGCATCGGCAGGTGGATTCTTACCTTTCTAGCTCCCCTTGAGCTTCAGGATCCAGCCAAGTTCACTATTTCTTTGTTTTTCCAAAGTTCCACGTTTTCTCCCGCTTCTACTGTTGATACACTGTTTCTACTGCCTGTTACTTCCCCCCAACCCTGCACTCCATCTTTACCCAGTCAGTTTGGCTTGTTTGTACTCATCTTCAGCTCTGTGACCTCTGATCCCCCAAGCCTAAGTTAAGTGTTGCTTCTGTGTTTTCACATAGAACCATGTACTTTTCATGCTGGCACTCACTGATTTGTCAGGAACTGTCTCGCCTGTTAGCTGCTAAATCCCTGAAACGAACACAGTGATTCAACCTAGTGGCTTCTGAATAACTGTTGAATGAACAAATGCCAAGTTTTCTTATAAGCAGCTCTCTTGCCACTGTCCCGGATGCCTTACACTCATTTATTTTCCAGTGTTGAAAAATACAGAGAGATAACTAAATATCACCGATGCAATAACTTTTCATTTTGAGATAAATTTGGACTTACAGGAGAGTTATAAAAATAGAGAGTTCTGTACACCCTTCACCCACACTCATGTAATGATAATATCTCATGTAACCATGGTGCAATTATCAAAACTAAGAAATTAACATTGATACCATACTATTAACCAAAATACAGATTTTATTTGGATTTCGCCAGCTTTTGCAATAATGTCCTTTTTTTTTTTCTCTTCCAGGATACAATCTAGAATGTCACATTGCATTCGGTTATCATGTCTCTTTAGTCTCCCTACACTCTGTGACAGCTCTTCAGACTTTCCTTTTCACAGCCTTGACACTTTTAGAGAGTACTGGCCAGCTCTTTGCAAAATGCCCTTCAATTTGGGTTTGTCTGGTGTTAATCCACGGGTAGATTGAGGTTATACATTATTGGAAAGACTGCCACAGATACGATGTACCCTCCTCAGTGAATCATACTATGTCGATATGCCTTGCACCTAGTGATTATTATTTTATTTAGTTGTTTTCTTATTTAATTTCCCCTTTAGTACTCGGTTAAGGTGGTGCATGCCAGGTTTCTTCATTATAACATTACTATTTTTTCCTTTGCAATTAGTAAATGTTTATTTTAGGGGAGATCTTTTGAAACTATGCAAGTGTCCCATTTCTGCTTAAAACTTTCACCCACGAAATCCATCCATGGTTGCCTGCATAAATTACTCCTGTGATGTTATAATGTTCTATTCCTCTCATTCATTCTATATTTATTAACTGGAATTGTTTTGTAAAGAAGACTTGTTATTTCTTCGTCTTTATTTAGCTGGTTGTTTGTTTATATCAGTGTGGACTCAAGGAGAGCCATGTTATCCATTGAATTATAATCAATACTATTATTGGATTTATGTTGTTATTTGCTTTGCTCAAATTATTCCAACTCTGGCCGTTGGGAGCCCTTTCAGGTTGGTGGATATGTTTCCCTCCTCTCTTGTTTTCCAGCACGTTCTTACTTTCTGGTGCCACAAGATGTTCCACGTTCATCTTTCACTTGCCTACCCCAGCGCTGGAACCCCTTCTCCAAGGAATTCTGGTTCTTTTTAGTGGAGAATTAGACCTGCCTCTCTGCCATTGTGACAGTCTTATCTGTGCACTCATTCTCATGCTCCCACACTGAAATCCCCTCTTTTATTTCCCCCAAAGAAACACTCTTAAAATGACAGTTTTAGAAACTCTGTGGGTCCAGGACATAATAACGGAGACACAGCGATACAGTGTAGCGGAAAGAGCGCTGAACCTAGAGCTGGGAGATGTTTCTGATCATCTGGCATTTTGACTCTGGGTCTGGTTTGGAGGGAAAAGTACTGTACGTACGGGAAACTATAAATACCATCGCAAGGGAGAGAAATCTGCCTCCGAACGCTTGGCTATTACTTCCCCTGCATTCATGCTCCTGTTCCTGAATTTCAGAGGTAGGCAAACGACTCAGGTTATTATTCTATAAAAAGGCATGAATCAGGGAAAAGAGACTTGCTTCTTTTCATCCTCAACTCTCCCACCCCTCCTCCAAGATAATTTGAATCTGAGGTTTTTGCTTTGCCAACAGGAAGAAAGGTACGTACCTTTACAAGAACAATCAAAACACTGACTCACAAACTCGGTGCAAGGATTTAAGGTTATTTCCCTGTTTTGAAAAGCTTCAGAGGATTATGCTAAATTAAATGCTGAAGGGTGAAAAAGAGACAGTGTGCAGCTGGACTCCCACAGCTTGCCTGACACACACTTACAGGATCCAGGCTGGGCTCTAAGCAACAAACCCTGGCTTCCTTCAATGGCACATTCCAGGCCTGCCGTGAAGGAAGGAAAGGCAGAAGACATTTCGGCAGGATTGTAAATGATCCTTTCGCCGTCACTAGAAACAGATCTCTTGAAACACCCTTTTCCTACCCCCTCTCGCATATGGTCTGCTGCCCCTCAGTTCCCCAAATCTATACATTCTCCCCTCAGAACCTATACTTTTGAAAATAGGTTTTATTAGACTATTTTTAATAAAAGAGAAAAAAAAATGTTTTCTGATCTCCTGGAAAAAAATGGTGTTCAAGTGAAATCTGTATGAGGAACGCTTTACTCTTTTACTAGTACTTCATTAGCTCAGATTCATGCACAGTATATAGAGTCTTGGTGTCGTTTAAAAGCCTGGAGCCCATCTTTCCAGGAATGCTTCACATGATGTTCTCTAGGCAGTTGCCAAGAAGGAAGTTCTCCTTTGCTTTATTTTGTTAAAGCAGTTCTGTTGACAGCAGGATCTCTTGCTATGTCCATTTTTCACCCTCTGCTTGCTGCAGGATCCTGGGTTGCTGGTCTGACCACTGAGAACTTGATGAAATCCACAGAGAAAATCGTACCGGTGATGTTATGATTTCGCCACCAACTCGAAATCCACTACCTCTGCAAGACCAATTTCCGGTTGCCAGATGGCATGGGGTAACGTATGTCAAGGAGTCACCCCTTTACATCCATCAGAAATGGAGAGAGTTTTGGGTTTGGTTTGGTTTTTGAAACATCTACCTATATTACCTTTCAGAATACACTTTGTGGAAACGTGTAATGCACGACCCAGAAAGCTAGAGAGCCTCTCAAATTAATGCTTGCCAAGTGACTCGGGTCTAGCCCTTCTGCACATCGTTATCATCTTGGCTAATGAACAAATAAGGGATGAAATGGAAAAATTCTAATTAGCCACCTGGAGACGGTGGCAGAATTGAGGAGATTCCCGCACTGCCTTCAGGTGCGTTGCTTTGGATAAGGTCCAGTATGGCTAAGGATGAGCCTAAGGTGTCAGAAAAGGCAGGAATTGCCAACACTACCGGATCACCTCCCCTCCCCTTCCCCCCTCCAACATAAGGGGCGATGCCCTGAATGCCAAGGGTGCCTCATTAGGAAACAAAGAGTTGGATCAACAGAGGTCACTGGTAGTCTCTGAATAGGTTTTGCCCACTCATGTTTTTTTCTGCTAAGCAGGTGGCTTTCGCCCTGCCCTACAAATGACTGTATCCTGGTTCCGTAGCCCCCCGTGGGAAAATCTCCACTTACCTTGTTAATGCACAGCAAGGTTGGCTGTGGGTTATTTATTCATTTTTCTCCTGTTGGTTTCGTTAATTACCCAAATCTATCAGCATTTTTTGGTCTCAGATTGAACTGAGGTCAAAAGAAAATCAGTTCAGGAAGGTGGGAGGAAACAGCATCGGCTGCCACGTGGCACCAAACTGAGGCACGCAGCTACCTAGAAGCTGCATCCCTGATGATGAATACACTGTCCATACGCCATCCTCCTCCCCAGAAGGTTCACAGCTTCAGTTCCATCCTATGTTCCTGTCCCCAGATCATGGCTTAAATGGGACAACGTAAGGCGAAGAGCCACTCAGTCGGATGGTTTTGGGTTTTGTGTATCGTGAGCCACATTACAAGCTAAACAGACAAGCACGTGGAAGGGATGCAGCCATCCGCCCATGAAGCTCAGTGCGCTGCAAACGTGCCCCATCCAAAGCTGAGTGTGTGAGCCCTGACTACCTGAGGAATACAATCCCATCACTTCCTGCCTCCTTTCAGGACATTTAAAATCCGAGAAAGGGGGGCTGTTCCTCCACAAGTTTACATAAGTGAGACCTCTCTAGTTAACGATTTGGTGAACAGGATTCATCTTAAGGCAAATGAGAAAGAAGTCCAGGAGAAGAAGGGGCACACCGCCCATCGCAGTGAAATGGTGTAGAGACAGAGCTTTCGTTTATTTCTGGGGAAATAAAAGAACATTTCGTTCTGCCCAGGCAGAGCTTTTCTGACTGAAGAGTTGACCCTGGCTCCTTGGAAGGAGATAATTAACATTATCAGCTTGTTACAAGGTTGGCACCAACATGCTAGAAAATGACACCTTGTCTTAATCATTCTTTTCCCCTGAGCAAGTATTTCTCAAACAGATGCAACCCCACACTTGGGCTTCATATTAGCAACGCTGCTCAAGTTTAAAACCCTGGTGGAAAGGTCAATCACGTCTCCTCTGCTACCAAGACTGTGGACCTTGCACCAAAAATATACTAAGAATCAACTCCAGTAAACACATTGAAGGGAAAGCTTTTGATGATCTGTGAGCGTCTGGTTTACACTAAAAACAAAACCCATGCCACTTCTCTGGGCTGAGAAATGGTTTCCAAAGACCGTTAGAAATGGCGACTCTCCAAGTACTGTCAGTAATTCATTCAGAGAAAGGTATTTTGTACATAACTATACTGCAGAGGAGAGGTTATTCTTCAGCATCCATAGCACAGTTTATATTTTAGAAATACTGTGTAATCTTTCATTGTTGCCTCTGAAACAGAACAGTCCTAGGTGAGAATGAGAGGAGAAATAAGAAAGGTCAGGAATGAGAGAGAAAGGTTCTAATCGTAAAATAACCGAACCTCCTCTTGGCTGGCATCTTGAGGGATCCCAGGCCCATTGGACCACAGACCAAGGGTGTCAATCTCATGTACAATAACGATCGCTTACATTGGCTGAGCACTTATTCGTTGTCAGGTGCTGTTCTAAGTATGTTCATGGATTCTTCCACTTAATACTTACAGTCACAACTGAAGCAGTCTTTTATTCTCCAAATATCTATTTAGCACCTGCCATGTGTCAAACGCTAGTCTGGGGGCTGGGGCTATTGCTCCGATCAACACACACACAAATGCCTGCATTCTGTAACTTACACCCTAGCGCAGCCAGGATTTGAACCTCAGCAGTCTGGCTACTGGGCTGTAAAACCATCCTAGTTATTAGTAGGTGTCACAAAATGCAGCCTCTTTTGGAGGCCAGTGAGAATCTCTTAGATCACCAAGAGTTAAATGTGAAACTCCTGGGAGAGAAACACCTGGGAGAGAAACACCTGGGAGAGAAACACCTGGGAGAGAAACACCTGGGAGAGATGTGCTTTCTGTGACTGATGTGGCTGGATTGCTCTTCTCGATGGAAATAGGAGTGGGGCCTGAAACTGAAAAGAGCTGGCGTTTGGATTCAGCAGACGCAGGTTCAAGTTCTGGCTCTGCTATATATTCCACGGATGCTTGGGGCAAGTTGTTAAACCTCTCTGAGCCTCGTCTGGAAGAGAGAAATTATAACAAGACCTACATTCTTTGTGTTGTGGTGAGCTATTCAATGAGATAAGAGAAATAAAATACTTTGCCAGGTGCCCGGCATTGTAGGAAGTAAACTATTCTTATGGACCCGCAAAGCCAGACAATAAAATGTCAGAAGCCGATTGAAGTCGTCTTGGAACGTCAGCCCTGCACTGTATAAATGCCTGACTGCACGGACTGAGGCAGAGCAGAGGTCTCTAGCCCATCTGTCTTCAGTGGGTGTGTGTTCACGGGCACAGGCAGTGCGGAGAGCAAGATGCAGTGCACAGCATCCTGTGTTATCCAGGGGCACCAGAATGGAGCTCCCTGTATCAAGGAGCCTGAGTCTTTTATCCTGTGTCCCCAGCTTTGCTTGCTTTAGGTCTCTGTCCTCAATATGACCAGGTCACGCATGGCCCATAGAAAGCAGAGATGCCTAAAGGTCACAAACCGCTTTGTCTCTTGGTCTGGGTGCTCCAGCCCTGGGGCCTCAGCTCTCTTTCCTTTACAACCCCTGGATCTACTTCCTCTGCTCTCTACCTTCCTGTCCTCTCTCAGTAAGGATGCTTCTATTGATCCGTCCATACGGTCTGACCTGTTTAGCAGCCTCCTTTGGGTGTAGTTCTCAAAGGCACCCCCCTTCTTTACCAAGAGGGGTGCAGGACTCAAATCCCCTTGGGTCACGCCCACTCAAGTGATCACTCAATGCAATTCTCTAAACTTGGAAATTGACCAGTGATGATTCTTCAGGATATTGATCATCCCCTTCCATTTGGTCGCCCTCAAGGCTGATTTGGGCTCCATTCCTTAGTTTCCACAGATGATTCTGAACGTCAGGGTAAGGGGGCAAATGTACGCACAGACTCAGAGACCTCATTCTGTGAAATGCGTATTGATTCTCAGCAGGCTCTTAGTGCATGAAATCAAAGCTTCTGGGAGCCACACTCCATTTTCATGAATAAGAATCCAAATGGTCACAAGTTTAGTGCCCTGAAAAAAACACAAATTTGCCATCTTACGCTTCCGTAGGTTAGAAGCCATTAGTGCCTCTCTGGAGGCTCTTGGGTAGAATCCATTTCCCTTCCTCCTCCACCTTCCAGAGTTCTATCCATAATCCTTGGCTAAAGGTTCCCTTCTTCTATCCTCAAAGCCAGCACCATTACATCTCTGTGACCATCCCTTCTTCGCCACACTTCCCCTTGACCTCAGCCTCTGACCTCAGCCTGGAAAGGTTCTTCAATGTCAGGGAATCATGTGATTAAGCTGGACTCACCTGGAGAATCTAGGATAGTCTCCCCATGTCAAGGTTCGTAACTTCAACCACATCTGTAAAGTCCCTTTTGCCCTGTAAGGTAACATATTCACAGGTTCTGGAGATTAGGACGTGGACATCTTTGTGGTCATTATTCTGTCCATCTCGTTCCTCTCTCTGGCCCCGCAAGGGAATTCCACATGCAAATATATTCATGCCGTCCTCAGGTCCTCAATATTCTGTCCATCTCGTTCCTCTCTCTGGCCCCGCAAGGGAACTCCACATGCAAATATATTCATGCCGTCCTAAGGTCCTCAATCCATTACAGCATCTACTCAAAGTCCAAAAATCTCCTCAAAATCTCATCAGCTCAAAAGTCCCAAATCTCATTATCTACTTCAGATAAACCAGGCAAGGCTGAGGCTCTAGGTGGCAACATAAGGTAGCCTTTTTCTAATGTGCATGTTTTGAAATAATTCAACTGTTTTTATTTCTATAGTTTACACATTTTGTCAAAGGTTTCCACTCCTGATGGCATTCTGAGGCGTTTACTGAAAAGACCATGAGTGTTCTTTTTTTTTTCCTGCATGTCCCACTCTGTCTACTGTATGCCATTACAATCTTCCCATTCAGATTGCAACTCTCTACTCCCAGGGCAGAGCTAGTTATATGTTTTTCTTATATTCCTATATTCTAGATTTGCCACATATGGAGGAAAAAGCTAAACATGAGACTAAACAGTGACTAATATTAAGCCCATTCATATCTCAAAATTTTTCATGTGTTTCAAATGTAGAAACCACTACATTTGGAACTACAATGTAGTTCCACTACATTGGAACTGGGCACAAGGTACACAGGACTAAACAATAGTCTTAGCTGAGCACACAGACAAAGGCATTTGGGAAATTATAATGAATATCCTGAAGGTGACCCAATAAGATAAAAGTGTTCACTTACTAACTATGGCAATGCTGCATTGCATAAATAAAAGATAATACAAGAGAAATCTTCTTTCATTATGCCTTAAATAAAACCCATTTACAAAAGCTCACGTTTTCTCGTGATGGTTGGCTTGAGGAATTTCTTAATTTGTACTGAACAGCATCTCCTTTTGACTGACTCTGAAAAAAATGACCTAAGAAAACAATATGTAGAGTTTCTGCTTTGCCATCAAGGCTGTTTACACCAATTATACACCCAAAATAGCACCACCATAATGTAAATTTGCATAATGAATTACGGAGTCAAAAACAATCATCAATAATGATGACAGGGGTCCTTTGCCTTTATAAGAAGCGTTGTAGTCTTCAATAATATTTATTGACCTAGAAGTCTCCAGCAATAATTAATCATGAATTATTCATAGCAGATAAAAGATTTCCAGTTATCTGATGGGATCCAATCTGCCTTCATAAAATGTTTGAAGCCTTCTGGCATTTTGCCCCGTGTAGGAGCCCGATTCTTCCAGCTATTTGGTTCACAAGAACATCTTGCATTTCAGTGGAGAAAAAAAAACACCCTCTTATTGTGATAAGTAATGAAGCAACTCTCTGCGATCCAATATTTTTAACACACCCCATCATTTAAAATTTTTGACTTGACAATGTATTTTCCTTAATGTTGACATCCTAGGACTTTCACATTTTTAAATAGCTTCTGAGTTTTGCTTTTGGGGCTCTTCCAGGTCAAATTATTAATGTGTCCTCCCTTCCCACCGAAGATGTTTAACACGCTTCACATTTTTCACATATTCAGTGCTAAGCTCACCCATCTTTCTGTACAACTTCCGCCTTTCTCCCGTAACACCTCCTTCGCATACAGCTGCGCCTCAAAAGCCCAATAAGTGGTTTCAGCATGAAATCATAGGCAGAATTTGGAATAGAAGTATTATTTTAAAAACTGAGCTGAAGCAAAGTGTAATATAAAGCTAGAAGATCTCTTGGTAGTTTAAGCACCGTTTCCTCTGTTCTGGTTCCTCATTTTTCCTAGTAATGGTTCCAGTGAAGTAAAGTACTTTTCATGGATACTGATGAATCGAAATGAATGTTTGCAAGTAACAAGGAAGAGAAGACAAGAGAGGGAGAAGGGAGGAAGGCAATCGCTGAGCATCTACAACTCTGCATTGGCATTTTGTTGGAAATTTTCCGAGTACTGTGGATAAAAGCACAGACACCAGAGGCAAACTGCCTGGGTTTGAGTCCTAATTCTGCTAGAGTCTCATCTCTACCTGTAAGGCCCTGGGCAAGTTATTTACGCCCTCCTCAAGCTTCTCATCTGTAAAGAAGGGATAATAACAGGGCCAATTCATAGAGGAGTGGTTATGATTATGTGAGTTCATATGTGTCAAGTTTTATAACAGCGGTTGGCTTACAGTCAATGCTATAAACATGAGCTAATTATTGCAATTGCTGGTTATCATCAGATCTCATATGGGCTTGGCATACAGCAGCCCTAATAGAAGATGGTTATTATCTTCTGCATTTTATTGAAGACGAAACTGGGGTGCACTGAAGTTAAGTAAGCTGACCACACACATAATTAATATATGGCCTGTCAGGCTCCAAACCTGTGTTCCTGCCACTGAAGGGAGATGAAGACTGAAAAGCTGGCTCTGGGGAGCTTTATAAGGGCTTTTCCTGCAACTGAATCAGCAGGATGCCCAAGGCTCGTCACCCTCCCGAAGCATCAATTAGTTCCTATCCCTTTCATTTTTACTTGTTGTCCTCTTTCCCCTCCTAATTCCAATATTAATGACATATGTGAATTGGTATGAAGAAAACATCATAATTTTGAAAGATAAGAAATGAAAGGGAACCATAAAAATCTCACTGAACGTATGGTATTTCAGTCTCCCACCGCCTCCCTCAAAGCTTCCCCAAGTATTTCCCACTGATTTCTCTCCCTCTTGTTGACTCTTATAGCATTTATGGCCTGAACTCAACTGCTAGAACACTGTCTTGTGTACAGTTTAAGATACTAACTTGCACAGACCTCAAAAAATAAATTTCTGATAGTAAATAGCTTACTGAATTTCACCTTTTGAAAACCCATGATGAGCTTCATTTGAATAAACCCCCTCTGGCCAAGGATTGACCAATTTGAGCCTCAACAAGAATAACTACAATAAATTAAAATGCAAATTATGACAACAACAAAAAACACATGAAGATGAGGGTGCATCACTTTTGGAGAATGCTAAGGAACCAACTTATTATTTTGACAGCTGATAATAGAGAGTAAGAATTAAACAATTTTTCTGTCTTTCCTATATAAACTGAACCTCACAGGAGCAACACAGTGGTTAAGAGGAAGTTTCTCCTTATAAAAATATTCCCGCTAATAAGTAAAGACTGGTATGGAACACTTCCATCACCACAGAAATTTCTGTTGGGAAGTGCTGTTCTAGAAAGTCTACTCTAGACAATGAGCTTCAATTGCTGCCAGACATTGAGTGACAGAAGTATACAATAACACCTTGCAAAAAACCAAAAAAACAACAACAAGAAAACCTGAATAAAATGAAGCCTCTGGATCTAACCACCAATTTCCTGTATTTACAGGAAATACAGGGGACAGAGGACTGTGTTACACAACACTCTGGGGATCCAGATGGCAAATTCCAGTTTGCAGGACACTGCTTGGAACAAATGATGCATTTTCTTAACAAAAATAATACCCAAAAAAATTGATGGAGGAGGAAATTTAAATCTCATAAATTCCATGAATTCCATAAATTCCACATGTAAGACATGCATCAAACAAAATTACAGTCCATAGCCTTTATTAAAAGCCTGTTTCAAACAGACTGTAAAATAAACAATTACTAATTTTAAAACAACTGAAGTCTCTCCTTCTGTATCGCTGTTGTCTTTTCAAAAGGGTCCTGAGCCTGAATTGAGTCAAAAATCAATCATTCTAATATTTACAGCTTAGTTGTAACCATGCCATACCATTGATACGGTGTCTATGTCAGTTTCCTGGGTTTGATAATGTATTGCGGTTATGTGAGGTGTTAATCATTGGGGGAAGCTAGGTGAAGGGTACACAAGAGCTCTCTGTTTGTTTTTGCAACTCTGACAATTTTCTAAAAATATTTCAAGATGCAAATTTGTCAAAATCGATCATTGTGCTGGAATCCATCACCAGCTGATTTCTAGTTGCAAGTCATACAGGCCCAACAAAACACTAAGGTCCCTGAGACGAGGATAATCATATAATTCTCTGGACTTCCCCCCAAATATTGGCATTTTATTAGGCATATGGCAGGAGGATGAAGAGGGTGGAATAATTGGGAACATAGGAGGAATTTCATAACTATTTGTAAATTGATAAGTGGGCGACATTAAGAAATCATGGGTTAAATTTTGGGACTCAAGGATTTAAATGTGTGGTTACTGTGCTCTTGATTTCACCTCTTTTGGAAACTGCTAGAGAAACAGTTTCCAATTATAAAATATATGAATGGAAAAATAGTCCCAGGCATTGGAACAGATAACCATTACTCACACTACTAAGTGTGGTTGAGTCTTCCTTTAAAACATCTAACTCAACACATGTTGCCAAATGACTAGGAAGCTGGCTCAGTTATTAGGTTCAGTTGTAATTTACAAGATTCTTAATGGAAAAAGAAGTCAAATGCTTTTCAGACAGATAAATATTCACAATTTTATTCTTACTTTTTAATTTTTGGCTTCACCACTTAAATTACTGTCCAACGGCATAAAGCAGAAGAGAACTTTAAAAAACATTTAAAAAAAAAAACCTGGAAATGCATCACCGAGAAAAAGATGTTATCCTTCTATCCAAAACAGTGGAAACTTATGAACTTTTCTCAATATCGTAGTTCTGTCTACACAACCATTGCGTAAGTTTTATAAATGCCACTGTCAGCAAGCAATTGAAAATTGTTTTTTTTCCAAATGTTGGAGAAAGAACAACTATTTTATATTAATTAAAGCTAATCCACATTGGCTTTAATTGAGTGATGGAGCATTGTGCTCATAGGCTCAAGTTTATTAGGTTCAGTTCCTATGTGGTCTACGTAGCTTCTCTCAGTAGAATATTTGGTACCATGGTCTTCGACCATGTTTAACTCCCAGACTCTTAACACTGTAGTTTAGCCCAACCCACCCCTACTGTTGCCAAAGTATCATCTTAAAATCAAAGCTCAGCATGTCACAGTTGTTGAGCTTTACACTTTTTTTTTTTAAACAAAACTTACCTTACCATGAAGCGAATGAAAAATTCTAGTCTTAAGGAACCACAGGAAAAGCTCACATTTGCTCTGCCCCAATAGAGTAATTTTTGGCCTAGTCTACTCCCGCTAGAATGTTAACTTCATGAGTGCAGAGACCCTGTCTGTTTTATTTACCCTGGTATCATTGGTACCCATGACAGTGCCTGGCACTCAATGTTTATTACATGTAGCTCACAAAAAGCTGTATGCTTTTCCAAAGCCGAAAACACCTATTTCAAATGGAAACTGAGTACTTCGCAAACTTAAAACAGTGGTTTCCAAAATTTGGTCCTCAGACTAGCAACATCAGCATCCTCTGGGAATTTGTTAAAAAATACAAATTCTCGGGCTTCCCTGGTGGCGCAGTGGTTGGGAGTCCGCCTGCCGATGCAGGGGACACGGGTTCGTGCCCCGGTCCGGGAAGATCCCACATGCCGCGGAGCGGCTGGGCCCGTGAGCCATGGCCACTGAGTCTGCGCGTCCGGAGCCTGTGCTCCGCAACGGGAGAGGCCACAACAGTGAGAGGCCCGCGTACCGAAAAAAAAAAAAAAAAATTATCTGGCCCTACTACAGACCTGCTGAATCAGAACCTCAGGGGTGGTGACCTGAAATATATATTTTAACAAGCCCTCCAGGTGATTCTGAGGCATGCTAAAGTTTGATATCTACCAGTATAATCTAAGGAAGAAAACTCTTTCCAAAATTCAGCTCTGATTTGCATCACATAAACTCAGCTATTTCAGCACAGAAACATACATATCCTGGAATGATTCTCTGGAAAATGACTTTCTGTAAAGACTAGATATGTGGGCCAATAAAAGTTGATCACTGTTATGCACTTTATATAGCAAGATACCTTGAATCGTAAGACAAGAATGTGTGTAAGGCTTCCTCCCAGACAACCTATTTTATGGCAAATCTAAACAGAACTTATTTAATGAACATGGAAGTAATGTGATATGGTGTTAATGTCCCCACACCAAGAGTCAAAGACCTTTGTTTTTCTTTACTAGCTGAAAATTATCCAAAAAACTCACTGGGATTCCTCATCATTTCAGTGAGCTAAATAATACCAAAGTGGAAAATTCTATGATTCAGTAAGAGCATCCAGGGCCTAAAATGTTCCAAAACCAACATATTTCCAAATGACAGAAAGAAGAGAAGGATGATACACATGCTGTATCCGAAAAGCTCCTGACAAGCCAGAAGAATAAATTAAATTGAACAAAACAGTATTTTAGAGGCTAAAAATTAACTTCTACACCTGAATGGAACATACACATACTCAGGTACAAGTATGGGAAGATCTGACTCAGCAACAGCATATATTTAAAGAAAAAGACTTCATTTGCAGTATACACCCCATGAGCCATCACTGTACCCACCGTCACCCTGAAAGCAACAGTGACCTTAGAATGTCTTAGCAGAAGCAAAGTATCTAGTAGCAAAACCACAGCTGTGCTCTTATCTGGTCTGGGCATCCCCCATCTGAAAGGCCTGCATTCATTTCCAAGCCCTACACTTCGTGGAGTGCACAGCTGGAGTGGAACCGCAAGGATGACGCTGTGACCAGAAACCGTGATCTCTGCAGAGCAAATGAAATCACTGTGAGGAACCAGACAATGAAAAAGAAAACTCAGGCATGGGTGGAGGCATGCTGGTTTATCTTCAGATATGTTAAGGGCTGTCATAAGGAAGAAGAATTTAAAGTGCTCTGTGGAACTTGAAGGGGTTAAAGTCAGTGAGTAGAAACTGGTGAACAGCCTTTGGTTGCAAAGAAGGTAAAGTAACAGACAGGAAGACTTGTGATAGTTTTATGTGCCAGTTTGTCTGGGCTCTAGGACCCAGTTATTCAATCAAATATTACTGTAGGAGTTGCTGTGAAGGTATTTTGTAGATATGGTTAACATCTACAATCAGTTGACCTTAAGCACAAGAGATTAGCCTGAATGATGTGGGTGGACCTTATCTGATTACTGGAAGGCCTTTAGTGCAAAAACTGAGCTTTCCCAGAGCGAAAGACATTCTTCCTCTAGCTTGCAGCATTCACTCCTCCCTGACTTTCCAGACTGTCATCTTTCTCTACAGATTTCACTCTTGCCAGCCCAAATAAATATAGAAAGACGTAATTTGTGTGTGTGTGTGTGTGTGTGTGTGTGTGTGCGCGCGCGTGTGTTCTACTGGTTCTGTTTCTGTTTCTCTGGAAGACTGTAACTGATACAGTTGCCCAAGGATAGAACGGTCTATTTCTTCTCATGCTGAGTTCCTGTTACCAGAGATATTCCAGTGCAGGAGAGGAAACCACTTTGGCAACAATAAAGAGACCATTTAGAAGATATGATTCTTGATGAAATTATATAGCACATATAGACCACGTACTCTAACTTAATTTATTCACTTTATTGAGGAGCCAGTCTTCATCTGCTCTGGGAATATAATAATGAGCAGAGATAGTTACTACTCTGCTTTTTTGGAATGTACAAGAATCCTGTACTATGTGCAAGGTATTCTAGAACACAAAGTTGGCGCTCAACAGATACTTGTTGAATGAATAATTGAATGAATGAATAAAAACATAGTTTAAGACTATAGGGAAATATATAGATACATATATTTATATATTTTTTGAGAAATGTTTCTATCAAAAATATGTAAATGTTTTAAAGCTTTAATTTTTTAATAAGGATAAGATTTGATTATCAAAAAATTCTATAACATGCCATATTTCCTTCTCCAGTAAGGCATAAGTCCAAATTATTTTCCTAAACTCTTCTCCTTTTTTGACCCCCTTATATACTGAGCCTACAAAAACACCCTGACTTAATGTCTATTCATTTCACACATTTGAAAGTGCAAATTCCTTCAGCATAGAATCTACAACCTCTGAATAGTCTGTAACGTTATACACTCAGTGGAGGAACCCTCATAGCCAACTACTGACCTGAGCGTGCTCATCCAGCCTCCAGCGATGGACAGCCGGGAAACAGACCATACTGCTTTTCCAAACACGAATGTTAAGGAACGCAGGGGAAGAACTGCACGGATTTCCATAATAAAAGCATGATAGTATTAGGACCATATTTATATCACACGTGTAACTTTTCAGAGTACCTTCACAGCCTATCCGACCTGCATCACTGCTAAAAAAAAAGCGAATAAAAGTATCATTTGACGGATGAATAAAAAGAGAGAGTCATGGATGGGATGAAGGTGAAGTTTAAAGCCCAATCCTTTCACTCGGTTCGGCTGGGTGCTTTTCTTTTTCATTAGATCATACTGACAGGACATGGCGCATCATATTCTCTTTTGATAACAACGGAAAATGTACCCTTTAGTAGAAGATGATTCATCAGTCTTCTTACTCTTGATCCAAAGCTATAACAAATGGAATACTGCATTACAGGGGAACTTTCCTACATATACAGGTTGCTGAGAATCTTGGTTGTATTGATTGGCAACTTACCCCGTACTCCCAGGGGGCTTTGCCATGCATTGATAATTCACTGATTACTGGAAATTTCTTATGAAAAAAAAACCTTTAGATTTTTTTTTACAAAATTCATATTACAAAAGTCTAATGATCATTTCATTTCCTAATTAAAGGTGTTTGAAAGGAACAGGGTGATACAAAATGAAAACACTTAGTAGCAAAGTTGCGAAAGCCTCGCACAGTCATAAACTGGGATTCTAGACGTGGCTGAGGCTCCAGTAAGTTGGGTGATCTAGGTAAGAATCTCTCTCCTGTGTATGTATAGGAGCTTTACCTATTTGCGTATTCCAAGCTGAAATTACCTATTTCAGACTGCCTTGTCTTCATAATATAACTACTTTCATTTTTAATGGGATGGAAGAAATTATGGCTGTTTTTCTGAAACCACATCAATTTTTAAAGGCAGCTGGAGCAATAGGGATGCGTTTGCACTGGAATTTTGGCTTCAAGGCCAGTACCACCTTGAAAATTTGGCTGATTTCCCCAAACCCATGAGTTGGAGAAATACCAGTAATAAAAAGGGGAATTACAAGGATGATTTACAATTTTCTTCACTCCCTCCCTCAAATTTAGTCTTTGTCTGTTGCCAAGAAAACAAGTCATGATCAAAATGGAACCAATTGGTAACTGATAATTAAACTACAGCAAAATATTTCAATAAATAAATTAGCCATCAGATAAAAATTAAGGACAATTGAATTTTGATAATATATCCCAGCAGAAAAAAGCAGAGACAGAGATATGTCCTTTTGACTTTGAAAAACAGTTCTTGATTTTGTTTTGTTTTCCAGTATTGTTTCTTTCCTAATTATATTTTTCTTGGGAGAAAAGCTTAAGAATTGGCCACTGCCAGCCTACAAAAATGTTTACCCACCAATAAACAACTGATTTTGATTCTTTTAATTTTTCTTTCCTCTTCTTTCTTTCCTTTCCCTTTCTTTTTCTAAGTCCTTATATGCACGGTTCCTCATCTTTGCTTAACTTCCTGGGCACGCAAGAAAAGTCTGCGTGACTTAAGCCTAGCACAGAAGTCTGACTTTGTACATATCCTTAGATATACACCTGCAGTTTGAAAACACCCTTCTATTCCTCTTGGGGTGGAAGAATCAAATGAAAATAAACTCATTTCGGCTGTTTGTCTCTTTTTGCTTTTCTATCTTTGCAGGTAAAGGAAGGTATAAATGCTTGAAAGCCACAGGTAACCACATCACGGTATTTTATGACAAGAGAACAGCTATTTTTCCAGCATTATCCAAACTTGTCTCAATGCCACCTTCCTCCCTTTGGCCCAGTCCATTAAAAAACAATTACTTCTCTAACCACCATCTACACAGGAACCAATGGACCTGATTTCTGGTAATCTTTAAATTTCAACAACCACTTAGGAAAGGCTTCTTCACACACACACACACACACACACACACACACACACACACACACACACACACACGTTTCCAGGAGCTGTGGAACTTCTGTACCCACCTGAAACACAACCTGTCCCTCTTTTTACCTAAACAAATATTTAAAGAAAAATTACCATGAATATTATACTGTATAATCTTAGAACAAGAATAAACGAGAACTTGAAGAGCTGCTTGGCAACGTAAGTAGGTAGAAAGTGAGGGACAGGACCATTGTCGGTGCTCACATTCATGTGATGCACACAGCTGAGGCTATTTCCTCTGCTCGTGGTCCTGAAACTGGACCCAAAGCCTAGGCATTATTGAAGCCACAGATCAATTTGCTATATCTTCCTGGAGAGTCCATTTTAGTCACTGATTTGGGGATAAACTTGTTTTTATATTCAAACAAACATAGACATATTGTGGATCAATATTAAAATTTGCCTATATTTCTATAAGTAATAAAACATGCAAAACAATTACATGATTGTAATGAGATGCTTGCATGACCCAATTCCCTAGATCTTTCTCCTCCTTCTTTTAGAAGTACTTTGAAGACAATGTTTAAGAAGCATCATACTACACCATGAAGTATAAATGAAGGGAACGAACTGGTATAGCTACTTGGGTAAAGAAAAAGTTCTAAAACACAAAGCTGAGCTCTATAGCATAAGGAAATTGACCTACCTAAGATGCTGTTGATATTGTCTTTATTTAATATATATGAGATCTCATAAACATAACTCAGCCAGCAAGAAACATATATGTTAAAGCAGTATCTGGTGCTCATTGGAAAAGTCACATTTAAAATCAGAATTGTCCCTGCCCGTCCCACTTGAAAATAAAATGAAAAAGGCTTTTTAAAACTTTTAATAATTGAGAGAGAGGGGGGAAAGCAAACAAGAACAAGAAAAAGGAAGAAGAAATAAATCTCTTTGTGCCAAGGGAAACGGTATCCCATGCTAGTTTGTGTTTGGCACCCAATTCATAGCCCAGCAACCTGAGTCTAAGAACTTAAGCCTTCACGGACGAGCGCATCAATTGGTTTTGAATCAGAGAATAGCATTACTCCATTAACTTTGAGACTATCCCTTGCAAGAAATATATTTAGCTATGGCACACGATATTTCAGTCCTAAAATGAGAACGTCAACTGTGAAACGCAACTGAAAATTTCAGTTGTTTTTCTCTCGACTCCTCCCACTTACTACACATTCGAATAATGTGAATCCAGGAAGCATTTACATAAATGTGGTGTTCATTCTAGGTTTTATGGCAGGTCTTTTTGCTTTCATTACTTGGAGCCTGCCACATTACAGGCTGGCACACACGAGAAAGGAAATCTATGCCCTACATGCCGTGTTATTACTGGCTGCCTTACCCTTAGCCAGAGAAGGGAAACGTTTACTCTGCTGGGACAAGAGAAGAAGCAAAGGGCTGGGAAAACTTGGCTCTCCACGTTGAAGATTCCACACAGTGTTCCTCATGCTGAACCAGCAAACTCGCCAAGCCAGGAAGCTCAGTTGAAGACAGGACTGCAAGAACTGCCAAAACTAGACAGAAGGAAGAAGAATCCTCCTGATGCAAAAGACCCTGTAAATACTGCAATATATGTACACATGTACACATACCCAACATGTTTTGTAATTAACACATTATTAAGTTTCGCCTGTGCTGCCGCTTCTAATGTCAACCTGTCAACCAAAGACTTCTGGTTAACGTTAAATTCTGTTTTAAACATGGAAGGCTTATCTGTTACCTGGGCTTAGGAAACCATCCACCACATACCAGAAGCGCTTTCAAATTTAACGGTGTTAATTTATTGATGACACCATAATACTTCTGGCTGTTTTTCCAAGATTTCCAAGATATTAGCCAGGAGAAGTATTGTTATGATCAGCAGTGGTCAAGCTGTAATTGACATAAACCAGACTCTGGATTTAAGACAAAGAGAGAGACTGAGAAAGTGTGTGTGTCTGTGTGTGTGTGTGTGTGTGTGTGTCTGTGTGTGTGTGTGTTTAGGGTGTGCTGAGCAAGCAATACAAAATTTTTTCTTATAAGCTTTCTGACTTTTACTGAAAACCCAAATATCCACTTGAATGTAGATATATCTTTTTTTTTTTTTTTTTTTTTTTTGCGGTACACGGGCCTCTCACTGTTGTGGCCTCTCCCATTGCGGAGCACAGGCTCCGGACGCGCAGGCTCAGCGGCCATGGCTCACAGGCCCAGCGACTCCACGGCACGTGGGATCTTCCCGGACCGGGGCACGAACCCGTGTCCCCCGCATCGCCAGGCAGACTCTCAACCACTGCGCCACCAGGGAAGCCCGTAGATATATCTTTGATTGTATGGTTTCACTAGACAACTTACAAATGAAGAAGAGCACACCTTGAAAAATTGTAATAATTTAAGCTAATATACTTGAGCACTTACTACGTGCCAGGTACTGTTCTAAGAGACTTGCGTGTAATAACTCAGCCAGTCCTAACAACAACTCTTTGAAATAGGCACTATTACATCCTTCATATAATTGCAGAAATTGAAAATTTAAGTACCTTGTTAAAGTTGCTAAATTCACACAGCTAATAAAGTGTAGAACTGGGAGTCAGACCTAATAGTGTGACTCCAGGTCTCCTGTTCTTGACTCCATTAGCAAATGGCCAATATGGTCTTATTTACCCCAAATTCCAAATTGGTATTGAGCGTGCAGGAAAGCAGATGGGTCAGGTAAGGCTTGAAGCCTCTGAAGTAATTCACACAGACCCAGGTTCAGATCAGAGACGCTCAAGTTTCTACCACTCCAAGATCACAAGCTGCCGCCCCTTTGCAGGAACGTTTGGTGAG
The DNA here is from genome assembly GCF_011762595.2 of Tursiops truncatus. Lineage (NCBI taxonomy): Eukaryota > Metazoa > Chordata > Mammalia > Artiodactyla > Delphinidae > Tursiops > Tursiops truncatus. The sequence continues at coordinate 90,723,607 of NC_047044.1, read as the reverse complement.
AAATGGATTGTTTGAGCCCACGGATGGGTCATGACCATTTGGGGGAGGCATTTGAGTAAGTGAGGAGCCGTAGTTACATTCCAGCAGGTATAATTTCTTGCAGACTTAAAAAAACAAAAGTTACTTATAAGATAAATTGAATCTGTACAATAGGAAGGCGAAGGTGGTATACAGTGATTAGGCAGAGATCTCCATATTAATTAAGAACTATTATAAACGTGAATTCACAGCCTGGTTTCAAAGTTGAGAGATGAGCTATGAAGTACTCTATGGTTGTTTTCACTGAACTATGGGAAAAGGTCTCAGAACCGTCTCCCATGCATAAGTCAAACCCGTCTACTTTATAAACGGGAGGTGTGGTTACAAGGTCTCAGGAAAACAGCCTAATGTTGAAATAGGAAAACACTGTCTGTTTATAGATGACAGACAAAAAGGCAATTGTTTAAAGGCATGTGGTCTATCACTGTCATTTTCACCTAAATGAAAATAAACACGCATGGTAGAATGTATATAAGGTGGACAGGAAAACCAGTCCAAAGAACAGTCATTAATCAAGAGTCATCGGATTTTCGAGTTGGAAAGGACCTAAATGAACAAGTTCAACTTCTGCCCTTTGCATAAATTAAAACGAAGGTCAACAGAATGTGGACTCTGTGTGCAGGTGTCATCTTCAGCTCTGGGTCTGAGGGCTTTCCCCTAGGGAGAAGGTCTGCAGTGAGAGGACAAGAGGATGGTATGTAGAACCTGAGAGCCCCAATCTTTGAGAGAGGTAGGCCAGTAAAAAGCAGCACATGAAGATGTCTGCTTAGGGTCAATGGAGAGGTGGCAGGAAAGCCAAGAAGTGTGATGTCATGGGAGCCTGGGAAGGAAGGAGTTTTAGGAAAGCGTAAGTGGTTATGTTGAATGGTAACAAGAGTTCTAAGAAGACCAGAACTGAGAAAGATTCATTAGATTGGTTGGTTATTGATCTGTGGTGACCCTCACAAAAGCAGTTTCAGCAGCATGACCACAGTGGAAGATTGCCATGTTTAAGCAATGAATGGGAAGTCCAAAAATGTTAAGACAGCGAGGCAGAACCCAAGTTCAATAACCTTGGAGAAAAGAAAAAGATGGAGTAGTGGACAAAGAAATGTTCGAGGGAAAAATGTCAGTAGAGAATGAGAAGAATCCTTGAAGAAATAATTGAAACAACTTGGGGGAAGACAAAGGAAACTGAGGTCTAACTGATGCATCAGCCTTGACAGGAAGAGATACCCAGTTTGCTCTGAGATAATACAGATGAAAAAGGGTGGGTATACGGTACACAGAGTTAAGTGGTTCTCTCCACTGGATTTTTATTTTTATGTTTCACTTTTCAAATGATGCAGAGTTTATTTTGGTAAATGATATAAGGGTAAAAATTCCCCTTCCCTTATTGCCTGTGTTAAATTTTGCATGCATGAATGTTAAACACTGAGCTCTAAGTCTAGCTCCCTCGGTCGTGAAAAATTTAGACCAGCTCTTGTTAGAACATGTCTTCCCACACACGGCATCGCCTTGGTCCTCCACTCACTGGAACAGTTTCCTCACTCTCCAGAGCCTTCCACCAGCTACGGAAATTGTTTGTTCTCACGCCATCAGGAAACACTGAGGAGATTAACAGGGAGGAGTTTAATGATCTTCGATCTCCTGAAGGCTGCCGGTTTCTTAGCCTTGTCAACTATCTTTTTTTTTTTTGCTTGGTTTCTGCCAAAGGCCAGAGCAAGTGGCAAGCAGGAGGAAAGGGTGATGGCAGAAAAGAGCCCTCTTGAGAAAATAAAAAGAGACAGAGAGAGAGAGAGAGAGAGAGAGAGACTTAGAACTTAGAATAGGGAAGATTTATTGCTGAAATATACCAGAGAGCTGGTTTGGAAAGAGAGGTTGGTCACAGAATTCAAAGCTGCTCGTGCGTGTTTGTTTAAGATTATGTGGATGACTTGTACTGGATGATCCGAATGGGTTTCCCTCTACAAACACACACCTACTGGGTGTTTGAGTCCTTTGCTGAGAGCCAAAAGCTCAATGGGCAAAGTCAATTATGAGTCTTTCCTCCAGTGAGAGATCAAAGCAACGTTATCTGAAAAACCACGTTGCCCGGATAGTTCACCAACATGTACTTAACATTGAATTATAAAATCTGAGATCCATTTCTCAAATTGGATTAGATACATTTTCACTTCCACCATTTCACCCTTCATCTTAAAGGTCTGCAAACCTTTACTGAGGTGTGAAATACAAAAGCCTCTGAATTACCAACGTGGGCCACAACTGGATCATTTAAGTTCACCCCAGAGGTTCTGGCAATAGCTATCTTACCTGAGGTCACACACGCCCCAGCTTTCACCAGTCCTCCCCAATTTTAGGCGTGTTGGGTGATATTACAATTCTGTTTCTTGTAAAGATATATTCCCTCGGCCAGCGTTTATTCAGCACCCAACACATGCTCGACACTGAGCCAGTTTCATCAAGATTGATGAGATATTACATTGGCCCTGCAAGATCTCATATAGAGAAAAAAAGAGCAAATGTATTTTTTGATTTCTACAATCTGATTTCTTTGGAAGTTGAACATCCTTCCTCAGAATACCAAGACCTGTGTTGTATCCATTGCCTTGTGTATTACCAGCAGAGCTTCTTTCCCATAGAGAAGCAAAAGAGGACACAAAACCTGGTTATGCAAAATGAAAATTTCAGAGAAAGAGGCTTCACCTGAAAGAGCAACACAGGAGAACAGGAGAGACACACACACACACACACACACAACCACCGCAAAAATCTTACCTGACTTGCCCACGCCTGCTCTCCCAAATATTGCCAGTTTGACCTCTGAACTTTTAGCCATGCCGGCTGCTGGTAGGCAATTCACTGTGGTTCAAACTAAAGAGCTGAGAAGATCTTTTTGGTTCCAGCCCTTGGTTTCACCATATCATTGTAAGTCAGCAATCCTTCAACAAAAGAGATTTGGGAATTCATAACTGACTGGAGAAAGAAACTCATATTTATTGAAGCATCCCCTACGTGCCAGCACCATTCACTCGATCAACATCTTCCCTGGTGATCTTCACCACAATCCTGCAAGAGGATTCTAGCAGTACACTGTAAACCATTCAACTAAAAAGTGATAGACCCAGGACTTGCACATAGATCTGTTTGGTTCTAAAAAATGCATTTTTACACGAGATAGCATTTTCAAAAGTACTTCCTCAAAGAACGTTTTTTGTCAGTCATTGATAACAAATACTTGCCTGTGAATACATGTATTTACCATATGTCTGCAAACATCCAATATACATACACACATGGGGAGAGTCACATTTGGAGCTCTTATTTCCCTTTGGGCTGAATAATACACATTCCTATGAATGTATCCCATTGTAATATGATTGAACTTGCATTCCAAGGTTTAAATTTTATCTCCGTTCACACTGGATCACATGGTTGAGTCATGTGACAGATACCCATGTTCCAAAATTGATATATAACATCTAGATAATATTTTTATATTTTTCTGGGCACAGGGCCCTGGTACACAAAAGATAAATGACATGTGCTGACTTCTGATTCCTTTTCTATGACAACCTCAAGTAAATTAGTTTCTGGTACTGTCCTGACACTTGGGAAATGACATTATATACAATGTAAGCACATTTTATATAGTTGGGTGCTTCAGGAAGGACACCTAGGTCCTTGGTACCATGGAAATGTAAAATTGGAAAAAGCCTTGGAGTCAATGGAAAAATCCATCCAGCCTTCCTTTTTGATCAGACAACCATCTAACAACCATCCTGGGTCTAATTTATCACTTCCAGGTATGGGGGGAGGAGAAGCATTATATCAACTTTTTCTTTTCTTTCACTCAGAGCCCTTCAAGTAGCCAAGCAGCTATTAGGAACCTTTGCCCCATTCTAGATGTCTACTTTCTAGGAAAATGAGACCCAATCATCTTCCCTGGTTCTTCATGGGACATCTGTTCTTGTTTATGTTTTTTTGACCCTCACCTTCCCTCCTGACCACGTGCAGCTCTCTTCTCTGGTATTTGCCATTTTAATCACTCTAAAAATGTGGCATCCTCTGCATTCGCCCCTTGAGATATGACCTGACAAATGACCCAGCAAAAGTTTCATACGATTCTTCCTCTTCTTCATCTGGCGCTGTAGTTATATTTCAGCACACTCATATTAAGGCTCCCATTTTTCACGTGAATTGCAGGCTCCCCTATTCTGAACTTCTGCTATCGATGTTTTCAACCTAAGTACAAGACTTCACTTTCAAGTCTGTTATCTAAACACATGAACTGTTCCTGCCAGAGTTTTGGCATCTACAAATTTTCAAAAAGAGCTTGCCCAGAGAAAGAAAAAAGTAAAAGTCTTTCTGAAAAAGTGTTTCTACAAAGACGTTAACGTGTAGTCGTCTCCTTCATTACGCATCTAAACTATGGACCTGTACCTCACAAATTTTGTATTTGCTGATTTCCACAGTGCCAGAGCTTCCTCTGAAGGACAGAAAGGTCAACAATAACACTGGCTGTTGTTTACTTCATCCCAATAATGAACAAACTCCCTAGTGATCATTAATAGTACAAAACCCAGAAGCTTTTACATCTGTAATTTGTCCAGTCCCACACTTTTGGCTAAAGATAAAAAGAATTTCATTATTTGTCATTTTATATGCATTCATTACGAAAAGGCCTCGGGTAAGCTGGGATGAAGTGAGAGAGTGGCACTGACATACATACACTACCAAATGTAAAATAGATAGCTAGTAGGAAGCAGCTGCATAGCACAGGGAGATCAGCTCGGTGCTTTGTGACCACCTAGAGAGGTGGGATAGGGAGGGTGGGAGGGAGGGAGACTCAAGAGGGAGGAGATATGCGGATATATGTATATGTATAGCTGATTCACTTTGTTATAAAGCAGAAACTAACATACCATTATAAAGCAATTATACTCCAATAAAGATGTTAAAAAAAGAAAAAGATACAATCTAAAAAAATTTGAAAATCAAAAAGAAAAAACAAAGAAAAGGCCTCTATGCTTAAGGCTCAGCGGTTCATCACAGAAGCATAATCTATCGAGATGTATTAACTAAATAAATTCCGAATAAGAATGGCAAGCATTTCTTTGAAACATAGAACATGGAAGTGTCTGGAGCTTGTATAAACAACAATTTGTTATTTCATACAGAACTGTTCATTCCCATGCACATAAAAATCCAAATAATTTACTATCTGATTTACGCCTCAAGAAAGTAGCCATCAAATGTGGTTTAAAAAAAAAACCAAAACATTTGTTAAGTTAAATTTTTCAGTAACTCCCAAATGGCCTCAGAGGCATAGGAATTTCACATAAGAACGAAAAATTGTGTAGGTTAAATTTTTCATACATAACCTAATAAAGATGTAGCTAGTTATTGTAAATCTTAGGTTATGTTTAGAAAAATCCCTTAAAGGAAGACACAAAACTGACATATATCCTTCAACATTTTCTCACATGAAAATGTGAAAAGTTACATTTGATAAAGATAGAAAACAAAGATAAATGTGTAAATTGTTTTAATAAGGGACCTGTTGCCAAGTCTCTGATGTTCAAAATAATTCATGATCCAAGACCTTCCATAACACGGATGGAATAAAACATATTTTTTCATGTTGTTGTGCAGAAATATTCTGGCTGGGTCTTGAAGCTGCCATCCACCTTTTACGTGGACAGTGCTTTATTAGGACAAAAACTTCTCAGTTCTAATCACTCCTAAAGCTAAAATCACACTTAGGTATTTAAGAGATTAAAGGTTTTTCCTAAACGTAAAGGTACCAAAAGAAAGCTTAGAAAGAAGAGAAAAAAGCAAGACTCCAAATTCTGTGTTACATTAATGCATGCATTGATTCATCCCGCAGTTATGCTAAATGGCCACCTTCAAGGAGCTTACAATTCAATAGGCCTATGACATTTAGTTCACTAATAGCCCTATTTTCATATTTATTTAAAAATAATATTTATCCATAATAAATCAATCCCAAGACTATTACACTTATCAAGGTCCATGCTTTCTATTTCCTTTTGGAAAAAAAAGGCAAGCATCTTTATACGGTAATAGTTTTGTAACTTCTATATTTATGGTCTCATCAAAATAAAGTGCAGGTGTTTAGGGAAGCAAAGAATCTAGTCTGATCGTGGGAATGAGATTCTCTTTGGGCCGCTCCTTCTCTAGCTCTGAAATCAAGTTTTCCTGGTCTCATTGTCAGAAATGCTCCCTTATCACAACGCAGCACGCACAGGAATGAGGATGATTGTACGAGACCCCTGGCTATACCGTTGCTCGGAAAGCAACAGGTATCCTGGAATGATAAACAAACAAGCCCATCGTGGACTGCAGGTCACTTGCTCTCGACCTAGGGAGCAAATGCAGCCTAAGTCAAAAGGGCATTCTCGGTCTGTCTCAGCTCAGACGGAGGGCGCTGTCAAGCTCTGGGCGCCAGCGCTCACATCTCCCTCTCAGTGACCCACAACCCCCGCCTGGGAGGACCCAGTGACCAGGAGGACCGCCCCAGAGGCCGAGCGTTCAGGGGCTCGAAAGGGTCTGAAGGAAGCAATCCCGAAAGAGCCACCTGGGCACGTGCGTGACACTCACCTGTTCATACTCTCCAGGCCCGGGAGAGCCGCGGTCCCCTTGCAAGTTCGGAATCGGTCCTCCGGGACCGCTAACCCTCCCACGCTGCGCAGCCCAGTCTGCGGGGGGCGGGGGGGGGGGGGCGTTTCCCAGCTGATGGGCTGCGATCGCGGGTGGGAGAGGCGGCAGCTGCGGCAAGTGCTGGCGGAGCGGCCAGGATCTCCTCGCTGCCACTCGCTCAGACTAGCCGCCGAGGGACTGCGGCAGGACGCGAGCTCAGCCCGGAGAGGCCGCCAGGATGCTGCAGTGCGGCGCTCGGGCGCCCCCTACCGGGGCCAGCGCCCGGCTCTTCCCGCGAGGCCGCCCCAGGCTGGTGAGTACGAACATCCAAATATCCGCCTTCGCGCGGCACGGGAGACAGGCTTCCCTTTGCCCCTGCTCAGTTCCCGGTCTCTAGGTTCCCACAGAAGGACCTCTTTCCTTGGTCAAAACCTTGCGTGTGAAAGCATTACTAGGTGATGTTTTCTATTCCATACTTCAAACCATCCTCACAACGTCCCTGAGAGACACGTTTAATTATCCCCATGATACCCAAGAGGAAACTTAGAATAACTTGTCCAAGGCTAGTAAATGATTGGAATGAAATCCAGACCGGA